>NC_053192.1:9375000-10000000 GCF_905163445.1 Pararge aegeria | reverse complement strand
TACAAAACGGACTGGTAGTTCCCGAGATTATAGCGTTTGAACACAAGCTCTTCAATTTTTATAGTACCAAACTGACTGTAATCTCATGATCCATGATAGGTAGACAGTTGAAATTTTTACAGTTGATGTATTTCTGTTGCCATTATAACAACAAATGCTGAAAAACAATAAAATAATTCAATATAAAAGACGTGATTATTTTATAGATAATGCATATACGTAAACCTTCGTGCGCGTGTCCGTCTCGCACTTGGCCGGTTCTTAAATTTGTATCCTAAAATTGGTTAAAATTTAATACCTTAAAAAATTTCAAATGCAAAAATTTAAATTACAATAAAACACTTAAAAATACCATTAAGTGGAAATCGGCAAGTAATCCAATTCAATCAATATTCCCGTCGCGAAGTTCGACTTACGGCCGCACAGGAATTAACTCTGCTAGTTTCGAAGAATGTTAATCACGACCTCGTTTTACAATCGCAGCGACATCGCCATGCCTAACTACAACCGAATTAAAACCCGCATTAAGATTTAATGACCCCTTACTCTGATGTAATCTACGATTGCGGAATCTGTCGAGCGATTGATATGCTTTTGCTAAATAAATAATTTCATTGTGTCAGTAATGAAGACCTGTAAATTCTGAAGCAACTTTATTAAACGTTTCTATTAAAAACTCACTTACTGTGGTTTAATTATTTTGGCTTTTATGTCTTAAATATGTTAATCGTAAGTCGTCGAAGCTATTGATTACGCAAGTAAAAAGCTTGATTAATATTTAAGATAAACTTCACTGATGCGAACATTTTGAACTTAAAATCCGTAACGTGTCTTATAAAATATGGCTGCTATTCCGTCAAAGATCATACGCTGGAATGCGAAAGCAGATTAAATGTCGTTAATAGTACAATAAAGAATGAAAAATCTCCAAAAATACCCAACGTATTGTGGCTTACGTATTACAGTCATTATACATAAGCAACAATATATATAATGCTATAATGTGTAAGCTTGTATTTAGATGTTCTTAATGTAAACATTCTTATCCTCATGTGGATAACGAAGAATCCTCACCCTATTAATGTCCCACAGCTGGGCAAAGACGACTTTCGTTTAAGACTGGGAATTAGAATAAACTTTGCTTTGATCCACCACGTTACTCAAATGGCATGCTATAGAAATTATTGTTAGGAATATTTACCGGGACCTCTCTTCAAAATGTATATTTCAATAAATGTAGATCTCAAGGTTGTTTCCTTCTTATAAATTACATAGCCGGCGGGAGTATAGAAATAAATAATAAGTGTCTAGTAGATTGTATCACAACGATGTTTACAAGGGTAATGGTTTAAATAGGGTTCTTCCGCCCATACGGATGGGGCGGCGCTAGGTGGCGACGTAATCGTTCGCGACACGCGACTGTCGCAGTTAATACCCGTTTACAAAATATTCCGATTAAAGCCTTAATTGTTTCCTTGTAAAATTATGCACTGCCATAAAACAATATGTACCTTTCATTTACAAAATATTTATGTTTATGTTTCTATTTTTTCTTGTATAGTTCTTAATGTCGTTTAAAAATAACGAGTAATAATAATAAAATACGTAGCCTCAATAGCTGAATGGTGGTGAAATTCATAAATATCTTAACTATGAGTATGACTATACTCCTAGCATACACTGCTTAGTTTGAGGCAAGGTTTCCTTGTTTATTTCAAACCTAAGTTTATTAATGATATAACTTTTTCATTATATTAAGTAATAAATTGCTTAAGTTCACGGGGAAAAAATACCTAGCTAAGGTCTGAGTTATTAATGCGCTAGTTTATGTTTCCCTTACTTGATTTAAGTAACATTGTATAATAAAAATAAGTTGACCTGGCCTAGTTTGTTAGGGATTTGGATAACCATGTATTATTGTAATTGAAAACCTATTAGTATAAAGAAGGCTTAGTGAAAATAAATTAAATACTGCTACTATAAAATATAGTGTAGTTATTTCAACAAATACCTATAAAAAACCTGGCTCTATTGCTGTGTGTATTCAATGTGTATTATTAGCACTTCTTTTGACAGTTTTTTGCGGCACATTTGTTGTTCTGTTTTTTTTTTTTTTGCAACTACCTTTTTACTATTTCAATGGTTGCCAGCTGAGCTTTCATAATTGTTTTCAAATACCATGTTTTATGTCCAACATCAGTGGTTTCTTTGGTTAAATTATTAACTTTTTCTCCCATTTTTATTATTCAAAAGAAAATAGATAAGTGTCTGTTTTATGGGAGTCTTGGACGTTGAATAATTGTTCGAAAGTTTTAATATCATACTAAGCTTATGGCTTAGTAACAGGTGAAAGAGCCGTCTCTCTTGATAAGTTAATTACGTGCCGTACTGCGCCCCATAATCGTTCATTACCATGCAGTTCATCTAATCCGGCGTGCTAACCCACGCCCGCTTGTCTGATGACTTAATTAATGACCCGCCGTGTCGCTGGTAATTAAACAGCTTGGCAAATTGAGCGCTTGGCCCCGCGGGCTGCCTGAAGATTAAAAAGCGAATCCAATTATGTGAACCCGGTAGCATTTGACCCAGATATTTTTTTTTTTACGTAAATATTATTATGATGCTACATAGTATTCGTATGTAAATATGGTGGCTGAAGACAACCGTTACATATTATTCGTTAGAGTAAAGGAAGAGATATCTTTTGCTTTTTAAGGTGGCTCTCAAAGGCAAGATAATTAAAAAAAAAAAATGGATTTATAATCGCGTTGTTTTTTTTAGGGAATACAAGTATATAGATATTTTTAAGTTCACTAAGAGCTGTTTTCGAGACACGAAATATTTTATTATATATGTATAATAAAAATGGTTCGTTTCAATAGATTGCTAGATATTTTACACACTTAGTTGTATCTACGGAAATGTGTATGATAATTAATTAAAACGTTCACACGCTTGTTTTTGATGCCGTCAGATTATAAAGTTATGCTAACATAATAAATTGGTCATAACAGACCATTAGGAGGTTTATTATTCCTTCACAATATTTGTATCGGAGCTGCCACATCAATGATTAATTTGTTTGCCGCTGAAGCAATTACGGTAAATGACCGTTGTCGGCGAAGTGTGACTGCTTGCGTACTAGAACGACAAGTCAAGTTTTATTGTCCGGTATCAGAATAAATGTGTACCGTAATTCCCGATTTATTTAAATTTGGGCAACATGTTCCCAACACCCAAATTATTAAAATAGTTGGAAATCAACTATGCTGGAAACATATATAACTCATCACCGCTTTGGCCTAAGATATATATATATATATATATATATATATATATATATATATATATATATATATATGCATTATATATACTAGCTGTTGCCGGCGAATTAGTCCGCGATAAAATTTTGATTAGTCCTGAAATGAGAAGAAATCATTCGTTTAAGGTAAAATATTTTTCTGAACTGATGTGTATTAATTAGACTTAAACGAAACCTCTATATAAATTAGGTCGGTAGACGTAGTATCCTATTTTGCCATCCCCTATCATTCATTCCCCTTAAAAATCATTACTATCCTACAAATTCGAATTTCGGTATCTGTAACCTCGAGAAACTTCTAATCCCTGTTTTACCCTTTTTGGACAAGATTAGGTTTCTATATTTCAGGTTTGTAGACTCAGTAATAAGCTTAAACTTTCACCCCCTATTTTACCACTACCCTTGACCCCATATTTAAAAAAATTATTTAATGCCGATTTCCACGTGTCTCACTACAAAAACATAGGACTTTCATATAAACTTTTCTATCTCCTTGACAATTTAATTAAGATCCATTCAGACGTTTAGATGTGAAAAGGTAACAGACAAACAGGCAGACAGGCAGAGTTACTGTCTCATTTATAATATAAGTATCGATTTCTTTACATATTAGGAGATTTCTCATTTTATAATCAGATTATTCTTAACCAATCTTATGAATTTCTATTTACTTTAATCATAATGATTTCAAATAAGGTTCTTGAAGGATACTAAATAACATCTTCAATCTTTTTTGACATACAAAAAAAACACCGTCTTTCAACCTTTGCACTTGAACTTTCCTTTGTACTTTAACAGGGATATTTATAACTAAGCTTAATCAAACCTCTTAAATGCTAAAGAACAATAAGTCTTTTGTTTTCGTCTCAGCGGACTCTTAATGAAAAGATTTACTTTGGTTTTCATTTCAAACGCCCCACTGAGTTATTGACCGATTGTAATTACTGACTTAACCTTGTGAACATGCTATAATGTTCCATTTATGCCATACTCTTGACAATGTAATTGTAGGTTTAAAGTAAAAGTGGTTTGACTTTTTGTGTCTACCCACAACTTAAATCAACATGTTACATTTGTTTTGCACGACATTCTTAATTCATACCTACCCAGGGACGTCCGAAATAAATTTAGAATTAAATAAACTTAAAAAAACAAACCAAGATCTCATATTAAAATGATAATAAGTATTGTAAGTTTAATCTTATTTTGAGACAGTTATAAAAACCCCTTTAATATAAACACACTTTTTAACCATAAATAATATATATTTTTATTTCTTTTAAAATTATCTTTAAATTTATATACTCGTAAATAAAACAGAGTAGTGTTAGTTACATCGTTTATAACTTGAAAACGGATAGATCGATTTTCATTATTTTTGATTTGTTGGATTTCTGTTAGTCCCGAATAGGATAATAGGTATAAAATAATAATATTTATCAAAAATATATATATATATTTAAAATCAAAGCAATAGACTAGGCGTTCATTAGTAACAAAACACAACTGACAGCGCACGTCATGTCGTCTTTAAACGTAGAACGGTTGATGTGGCCTATAAAGAGCTACATTAATCCGGAGTAAGATGAGCTGTACGTATTATAGGTACTTTACAAAGACATTGTAATGTACAAAATATTAAGGCGAAATGAAATTCATGTGGTCAGCTAGTACATAGTATTTTAGTAACCCTCTATTATACGAGTGTAAAACTTCTTATCTCTCTCTTTGTCAGTCTTCTGAAGAAGACGTAGAAAACTAAATTAATAGGCTTACTTTAAAAAAGCATTATAAAACTATGGTTAAGAATGTGAACTCTGTTTTATTGGGTACTAAGTAGGTAATAAATCTCTGCGGGATTGTGACCAAAACTTTCAACATTTTATATGACTGCCTAAAAACATTTTATGTACAATTCATTTCAGTCTCATAAAAAAGTTAGCATGGATTCGCAGAAATCGTTGTGAACTATTTTTCTACCGCCGCGCCGCGGGTTGCTTACCCCGTGGGAAAGACTTAAATCAGAAAACGTTAAACTGAATAAATATACTGAGGTAAAAATTTAGGTTAATAATATGGTTCATTTTGTACTAGAAACATATTATTAAAATTGTAATTACATATTACTTACTCGTATTATTTATTTAACACACACATTCTGATAATTGATGTTAAATAAAGCTTTTTCCAATTTTAAATGATAGAAAATCGATTTCATTTTATTCAGTTATTCTTTCAAAATATAGATATTTTGTATTATTATATTGCTCCTTCCCTAATACTTTATTTTTCCTCTCTTTTACGAAATTGAAGGCTCTGAAACAAACGTACTTAAGAAGATAAATAAATAGGTATTATATGGAGATCTTTAATATGAAACAATATTTAATCGTTTCCTGCACTAACGCCGATTATATTTAGGGCTCAGTTTTCTGCAAAGCTTTTTAAAGCAATTCTGTACATCACTATAATAGCCAAGCTGCTGATTTAGCAATACATATCCGTCACATCAGCTTTAATTTAAATAATCAACTTTGCATCCGTAACCTTATCGACATCTTTGATATAATTAAACAGTGCCAGGGTAAATAATTATTTCTTTATTACACAACTACCAATTTACATTAAAGTAGTTTAAAGTTATTACGCAAAGTGCTTATATATTTATGTTTATGGTCAATATTTGTTCGTGATACATAATAATACCTACTGAGAGCTTACTTGAATTGTATTGAAGGATCAATTTATCAAACAATGCGGCTGACGGTTCGCGATTTAAATATGCGCTTTGATTACGTTAAGCTACGGATTAATTTCAATGTCTCTTACTAAAATAGATTTCGTTACTAAACTGCTTTTCTTTTCACAATAATTCTACGTGATCAATGTTATCACGCTTATTGGATCGCGACATACAGCTAAGTGTTAAGCAGTCTGTCAAATATAATGATGAATGAACGGATAAAACAAAGTGGATCACGTTCAAATGCCTCTTAGATTATATTATTAGTTAACGGATAGTTGTAATATCTCGTGCTAAATTTAACTCATTATACGAAATGCTTATTTATTCAAGTTTAGGGTAAATGGCTACACGATCAACATTCATCACGATATTTGGATAGATAGATTATTTATATAGATTTAAATGAATTTAAATGTATTATTCTATTGGAACTATTAAATATGGAAAGAATGTGGATTGTGGACGAATAGGTGTAGAAACATAAATAAATAATAAATAAATAAATATACTACGACAATACACACATCGACATCTAGCCCCAAAGTAAGCGTAGCTTGTGTTATGGGTACTAAGATGACTGATGAATATTTTTATGAATTATATATACATAAATACTTAGAAAATACATATAAACACCCAGACACTGAAAAACACTTATGCTCATCACACAAACATTTTCCAGTTGTGGGAATCGAAATCACGGCCTTGGAATCAGAAAGCAGGGTCGCTGCCCACTGTGCCAGTCGGCCGTCAAACATGGTGGTGTCTATGTTCTTAAACCAACCCTCCTATGCGATAGGACTGTTCCCAGCCATGGAACGTTAATCTATAGCTGTTGCATCTTCCAATAATACTAGAACTGTTCGTCTTGAGATTAGTAGAGTACACACAATTTGCTATTAATCCGCGGTATATATCAGTCGTATTTTGATGGCATCCATCCTCAAAAACATCCTATTCCAAATTTTATTTAGGCTGGTGGTTCCTGAAATAGCGCCTTGTTACAAATTTACAGATTTATTAAACAGATAGGATTGGCTTCACAAGATTTTGAAGTGAGAAGTCTAACAAAGAAATTTGCATTAATTACTTCCTAAATGAATTAAAGACTTAACAGGTTTACAACTTTTTTATTAATTTTGAAACCGCAGCGCTGTTAGCATTTATGTTTACGAGTTACGAGTTATATGACTACAATGACCGCTGTGACTTTAGTGAAAACTATATTTGCCGCGTTTACATAGGGCTGCCACTTAACAAAAATACAATAAGAGCCCCTCGAAACTTTGCCCGCTTATAAGTCAACCTTTAAAGAGATAAACCTTTATTTATATATAAATTAGAGAGAAACCTTTATTTATATATAAATTAATTTTTGGAACTTTTAAATGGGGAACAATTTTGTCATTCATGATTTCAACGAAGCTCTAACCGTTTACGTTTAAAGAAACCCCTATTTTGAAATATTCTTATTTGGTGCTATTTTCCTATTAGCATGATTATATACCCTATAGCCTTCGTCGAAAAATTATATCAGTGTTGGATGGGCTAACCAACACTGATAGAATTTTTCAAATCGGACCAGTAGTTCCTGAGATCATCGCGTTCAAGTAAACAAACAAGCTCTTCAGCTATATATATATAATATATAGCTATATAACAGTATAAGATTTGATTATTTTACATTGCGATCATCACATTGTTGATTGTATAAAATTATAAAGGTATTTAAAATAATGTTTTTACGATATTTTCACTATAATGGCTGGGTTCACGTTAACATGACACCGTAATTGCATTATTACTGATGTAACGTAAGCCAAATTTAACGTACATATGCCTTATTTAAATTCAATCGGATGCCAGCAAAAATCCGGAAGACATACTAACAAAACAAGATAAAAAAAGCTTCGAAAAACCACTATCTAGATCTGATAATTTATAAGTACATAGACAAACAGTCGTGCTAGTTTTAGTGAGACCAATATAATTAAATTGACTAATAATTCGTTCGTAAACAACTTATTATAATTTAAAGTTATTTATTCACGCTTACGACCGCAACATTGAGATGTAATTTACGTTTATGAGCTAGGAGCATAATGACAATGGCTACTGTAACTTGGTTTCGCACGCTGAGACTCCGTGTTCAGTTTACCACGTTACGAATATTTAAGTTGTCTAATCACTTGTGTTGACTAAACACTGTGCTATAGAATAGCCTTAGATAGAAAGCGATAAGCAACTAAAATATGAAATTAAAGCAGTTCCATTGGTTGTCGTCACACGACCTAAATTGTCTACTTATTTGGTGAAAAGGTACTTTATAACATTTGAAAATCTTCATTTAAATTTTTTATTATTTTATAAAAAGTATTTTTAACATCAGACTCCGGTAATTCCATAGATAAGCGCGATCGAAGATAATAAAAAAAATAAACTTCAGCTTTATTCATCTCAGGTTCTATTTCATTTTAAACATAGTATAAAAATCATTACGTTAAAAGTTTATTAGGTCGCATGATTAAGATATGAAGACACAAAATATGTTGTTATCAATATTTTTTATTCTTTGTATTTTTATATGATATGTATGATACGTACAGAGTGAAAGAGGTAGAAATGTTTTATAAAAAAAATCAAAAACCCTACTGATGCAAGTTAATTACTTTGTTAAGTAGTTGTGTCTTACGACTAGATGTTCTAAACAATTTAAGCTTTCTGTAAGACTAATTATTCTATGAATATTTACGTAACATCCGTTTGTCATTATTCAATTTCTCTGTAGTAAATTTTCACGGTTTTATTACATACTAAAATTCCTTAATGTGTCAACCTAAAGGTGTTTTAACCAATTTCAAAAAAGAGAACTTCATGTTCTTTAAATTTTAAAGAAATTAATGCGGAGCTTTATGGTCACCTATATCCATAAATGTTGTCTTCCTCTCTTCCTTCGCTCCAGCAATACTGAGATTAAAGATATAGGCGGATGATTACCACCTTTCTATAATTATAAGTTGCTGAGTTTAATAAAATATAATATTTTCTTATTTTAGATTGATAATCATATCATACGTCGTAGAAACAAATTTCATCCCCACTGCTAGGAGGGCTGGTATTTCTCAGCTATTCATAAACTGGCAGCAGCTAGTTTAACTTATAACACCTTCACTGTTATCTAACCGTCCTTTATACCAGATTTTTTTTCCAGGCACATGCAAATTATCATATTTTAAATTTTAACATCCGGTGACCCATCTCCGCTCGTTTGCTCGCTTTACCTTTATATAATTTCGAAACTTTATCCACGTTTGGTTTTGTTTTTAGAGCATTATTTTAGTTGTATTCTCGTAAAACTTATTGCTGGTGTAGTTTAAAAAAGGACTTTTTCAATTAAGTGTATCTCCGAAGATAACTGTTTTGCGTAGTCCTTAAATTTTTAAAACTCATGATAACTACAACAATACATTTCGGATAGGAATGAGTCAAACATTATTTATACCCTTTATGATAAAACTAATGTAACACACTTGTTTCTACCGGCGATCTAATAAAATTTTAGAACAAAAGCTGTTACTACGACTTGACGTGTCTTTCTATTACTGGGTACTACTACTAGGTACTGTGACTTGAGTACCTACTTTAATCTTTAAGTACAAAATATGTATGTATCCACAATAATTTTCTAAGCACACGTCCAGTAAGCAATCAGCAAAATGAATCTCCTTTTGTTACTTCGTGATAGTTTAGCTTTCTTTTGGCGAAGAAATGGTTAAAATTGGTCGAGCACTTTTGGAGCCTATTTAGTCTAAACATGCAATCAAAAGATTCTTTCCTCTTTATAATATTAGTATAGAAGTATAGAAAAAAGCTAAAGAAATAAACAAAACCTCAGCCGCATATTTCTTTTCGTCGCGTCGTACGTAAAACAACGATGGAAAATTTTATGTTTCTAGAGAGAAAAGTTATTGTTTGAAATCTAAAATCCCTTGGGTTTGAAAAGCGGAAACAAGTTTTTATTTTTATTTTCCAAAGGACTTTGCCCGGTAGCGGGATATTACCTTTTTACTTCACTTTTTACACTAGCTTTTGCTTTCTCTGGGGCTTAGCTATTCCGATATTGAGAAAAATAAAACAGATTATTAACTGGTTCCTGTTACAGTTTTAGTTATAACCTAATAAACCAACCCTGGTTAAAAATAAATATGAACGATATACAGACGATTTTGACGGCCGATTGGCGCAGTTTGCAGCGATCCTGCTTTCTGAGTCCAAGGCCGTGGGTTCGATTCCCACAACTGGAAAATGTTCGTGTGATGAGCATGAATGTTTTTCAGTGTCTGGGTGTTTATATGTATATTCTAAGTATTTATGTATTTTATTTATAAAAATATTCAACAGTCATCTTAGTACCCATAACACAAGCTACGCTTACTTTTGGGCTAGATGGCGATGTGTGTATTGTCGTAATATATATTTATTTATTTATTTGCCTAAGTTACGTAGAAGATACTAGTTTTATTGCATAATTTCCCTAATACTACTTTTTCATTGTTATCATTTAGGCATATCGTATCTGCGAAACAAGATACATTTTTCTCAGCGTATGTACATCGTTTTCTTTGATTCGAAGCCGATTCGCGTGTTATTTGTACAGGACAAGAGACAGGTATATAGTTCTAGTTATGAAACGATAACATGACCGCCTTTCATCATCATACGCTTATAGCATTTGATTACACCGAATAGACTTTTCTTGGTTTAATTGGACCATTTTATATAACAATGTTTTTACTCGTTTCATTAAAGACGTCGGTTTTTATCTATTGTATCTTTTGCTAAGGGTAAAGATTTTAAGGAAACTAGAAACTGTTAAGATCTCAAAGGATATATAGATTCGCGTAAGTTTGCATGTCATGGCTTATTGTTATGCAAGTGTATAAGCATGTTTTTGTAACTAAAAACGCGACAGTAAATATAACCATATTAAAAAAAAAACCTCTGAAATACACTTAATAGATTTTTCTTTGTTTAATTGGACCATTTTATATAACAATGTTTTACTCGTTCTATTAAAGACGTCAGTTTTTATCTATTGTATTAATTAAATGCGGGTACCTAGCCATTATTTAAATGATTATGTTAATGATAATGTGAGAAGCTACTTGCCTTTCATCACAACGTTAATTATATTTAATAACACTTAGATTTTCTCGCCCTGACGTAGAACATTTTATTTATCTACGTTTTTACTAATTCCATTCAAGAAGATGGTTTTTGTAAGGCAAACAATGCTAATAAAATAAGTGAATATTTTCACTTGCTAGTAATAATAATCGGGACCAAAGGTTTAAATGCTCTCCGAGGGACGGGATTGAACTATTTCTTATTTCCCATATTTAAACAATCATCCCGAGTAATAATTCAAACCTCGTAATCTGAGGTCGAACATGCTAATCAACTAGACCAATGAGACAGTTCATGGTGTTCTGAGCAATTTCGAATTCATTCAGTCAACATTAAGTTTCTGGCTTTGATTGTACTGTTGTAAACCTTCTTGTGTTCTTCGCAGGCTGCCGTAAAATGCGTTTCCTCACCCCGCACCATCGCGCTGTCCACCAAGCCCCGGTTACCGTTGGCTGCGCTTGCAGGCGACGCAACCCGCAACCACACCACCAGCAACGTCAATTCACATGTGAGTAATATTTTGTTTTGAAATCAACTGGTTTGCTTGGCCTGAACTAGAACTGATGGTCAGCGCCTAGGCATCGTAAGGCGGAAGGAACGTGTTGTCTTCTATGTGTGTTAGATTTACACACTCGCAATGCAGGTGGGCTCGTTTTCGAGTATCGAAACACTATACCGTTAAACTAAATGGACTTGCTGTACCTACCTAAGAGGCTCTTTGTATAATGCGCTGCAAACACTTGTACTTACACGAACATAATGATATGACCAGTACTTACTACATTTGTAGATTCTAGTAAAGCTAAATCTGGAATGGTGATTTATCTTTAATAGCTAAAATATAACATCACTGCGCATCATTTTAAAAAGAGCAACTTTAATAACAAGCGATAATATAACATCACGATATTTTTATCAATACGTCAGTGCTGCTCTATCTTTAAGAAACCCCTCAAAACAGAGATTAACACTCCCATAATGGTTACACTCACTCCTCGGAGTCTGATATGTACAGACTAATCGTCTTCCGAAATGAAGTGAGGATCATTCCAATTGTCTAAGCTGAGGTTCATCCTCATAAATGAGGTGCTCTTTGAGCTGTAGGCTCTCACTCCTGTCACGCAGGCTACTAGTAAAACACAGTCCGAAAAAATACTATCACGTTATGTTTTAAAGCAGCAAATTATGTAGGTGCTACGAGTCCTAAATTTTATTTTAATATCGTTCTGCATTGAGCACTGGTTGTAAAGTGTGCACATCTTTAAACTGAAATACCGGGTCACGTAAGGTCTATTTTACACTGACTTTAGAGTGTTTCGATAGTCATATCTTTTGCTAAGAGTAAAGATTAAAAAAAAACTAGAACCTGGTAAGATCTCAAAGCATACATAGAATCGCGTAAGTTTGCATGTCATTGCTTATTGTTATGCAAGTGTATAAGAATGTTTTTGAAACTAAAAACGCGACAGTAAATATAACCATATAAAAAAACCTCTGAAATATTAAGGCAACTCATTGGATTTTTAAAATCCTACTCTATTTACCTATATACAAAAATCTTTTCCATTCTACCTATAATTGTAAGTATGTGGGAAAATTTTAATTTTAAACTAGTTTACTTGGCCTGAAATATGCGCGCCAAGGCAACGCAAAATGTAAGGGGCTAGCTTAAAGAGTGCTACAAGATCTTAAACTAGAAACTCGAGTTAAATCTCAATAGGTACTTCAGTAGTGTAGATCGCAAGTTTGCATGCCATAGCTTAATGTTATGCAGAGTGTATTAGGATGCTCCTGTGATTAAAACTCCACGACACATCATCTTACAAAAAAAAAGCTTGTATATTAAAGCAAGACAACCTCTGAGATAATTAGATTGATGATTTAATCACATTTAAATCTGCTACATCCCGTACTTTTCTTACAAGACGACATGCTAATTTTCAACAGTATAAATATTCACTGACAAGTTTACTGTTTCACAGCGAACAAACTTTTATTGTTAGGATTATTAAATCGTAAATCAAGATTCCTGTCAAGCTTGGTAGATCCTAATTATTATTAGTGGTTAGTGCTTACATTAAGCGCCTGCTCCGATAATGTCTCTAATAATTAACTTAAACTCAGAATTATGTTATTCTAGTTAAGAATATTTATATTGGAATTTGGAATCGCACTTGAGTTTCATGGGTCGGAGAATCGTTATGGTCAGTCAGGAAATTGTTGTACTAATGTGTCATTTCGGGAATATAAAACACGACACGCAGTTGAGTAAAACGGATGTTCACAGTCACGCGTTGTGTCTATCATTAGGGTATCAGCTAGATCCTAGTAGCATATTTTTTTGCGTCTCAATCAATCAGTCCAAACCTGCCTCCGAGTAGAGATAAGACAACACTATACCGTAAAGGGTCATCTCAACTGAACGCCGCTTGCCTGCTAGCTGAATACCGCTCACGTCTCCGATGAGCTTACCCATAGAAAAACAAGATATATCTTCACATCCCTTTTTCACTTAAGCGGACCATTCAAGCGGAGAAGAGATGAGGAAATAACGATTTCCGATTGGTTATTTACAAAGCATCTCAGCATCTCTCCGATTTTATGGAAACCGGAATTTTATTTTGCGTGAAGTTATATATAAGGTGCCTCAATAAACGGGCCATCGAACCAAAACAATTTTTACGAATTAGAATGGACCTCCCTGTGATTCGTGCGTTTTAATAAACTAACTCTTCAGATTATAACAGTAAATATAGATGGGTCAACTCCAATCCAGTTAAATTCCTAAATCCCTGGTCCCTCGCAAATCGGTAACCAGAACAAACAAATTAATACATTTATACCGCTTAGGTACATATTTCTAAAGAACTCGAGCAGGTTTACATTTTGTTAATGGACCTGTTCAAATAGTTTACCCACTTCCTTTGTCGACAAAGCACTTAATGCGTGTAGGTGTGATTCAATTGTCCGAATCAAGAGCATAACCCACGTAAATCATTGTTTTTATCTTTTGTTGTATGTGAACGTATGAGATTAATGTATTGGGTGATCTCACACAGCTAAATGCAACCGATCTAAATCGGTACGCCATCGGCATGCTTCTTCCGGCCTTTGCTTTCACGGCAAATGCATAAAACGTACATAAACAGCGAATCGACTTGTCATCGCTTCTCATATCATCTCCTGCCGGTAACAAGGTGCTGAACCAATAAGGGTGAAATGTGCATTAAATACGTTTGAGGTACTCATAGTATGCTCTATTATACGGCATTTATTTTTATTGACATTCCTTTGGCTGTATTGAAAATGGAAGTTAACCGCTACGTAATCTGCGTGTGTTATGGTCAGTAATTGGTATTGTTCGACTCTTGCCATTGTTAACCTTCTCCGGGAGGAAACTGCGAATTTTCTTCAAGATCGGAATGACGATTACACCATGCATAAGTAACAAATTCCCGGGTACACTGTGGCATTTATAATATTGTAATGATTGTCATCATTATCTATTAACGTTCCACTGTAGGCACAAAACCTCTTCCCTCATAGAAAAGAGCGTTTTAGAGCATTGTTAAATCCCATGCTACTACAGTGGACTTTAACGATTAGGTATTTAGGCTTACCGCGCTCTCCGATGCTCCGACAATGAATACTATCAATTTCTTAACTCCAGACTTATATACTAAGATTTTTTAACAGATAAAGCTTGATACCTAACGTCTCTTGGCCCGACCCGGGAATCGAATCTTGAACTCGTAATGCGTAGTTGAACATGGTAACCACTAGATACACGAGGTAGTCAGTCATATTATTATTATATAGCATTTCTTTTCATTGCGGCACCTTGGGCTATATTGAAATGAAGACTGTTTTTTGTGTGAATACTTGATTGCAGCGAGAAAAGCAAGACGGAAGCTTGTGAATCTCAATGCGCTTGAATATTGCAGTGGATAAAGGAGGCTAGGATGGGGCAAAATGTGGATAGTCGGCAGCGGCAGGCGTGCAGTCGACACGATATTAAAATAAAATGCCAGTGCTCGGCATGGCGACGGACGATATTACCTTCCTATCGTCTGCTCTGCCATTATGCTCCGTGCCTATACAAATTGACTTATTATCATTGCATACAAAGGCCTGGGACATGGATGTAGATAATATGATTTTAATACTTAAGGACGGGAACTATTCTTGTTATATTTGAAGGAGAATGAGTAATGCCATTCTATTTACACTTCGGGCAGGTGTATTAGTCCACAAATAAGGTCTCCCTATTTTCCCCCATTGTTTTATATAATTTCAACGTTTATATATAATATGACTTTGCAAATACTTCTAAGAAGAAGAGTATCCTTTTGTATTTTATATTTGATTACAAACATTTACTTACAATTCAAAAGAGTTTGTCTTAACTGAATAAAGCCAAAAATTTTGGTTAATACTCTAGCGATTTTCCTCTTGTAAGTATCCTTGTATACATAAGCTCTAAATAGGTTCGCGTTTCTCCTTATGCCAAAGGAGCTCTCGGCGAAATGTGAGCAGTTTACCCCCCACATTTCGTCGGTTCGCCGCCAGCCAAAGATATGTCGCAATCCCATCCAATTTGCCTCCCACCGCTTTTGCTGTTGTTCGAGTAAAGCGGAAAATCTTACTCTGCCGAGAAAAGAATAAATTATTCCGGAGCCGGGAAAGAGCAGCCAAATTTTAGGTTTATTATTTTTTGTGGAATTTTAAAGTCGGTTATTGATGCATTAAAGAACTGTGCTATTCTGTAAAAACTGATATTGTCGTGCTTCTGGGAGATAACTTTTCGCGCTACTACCCACTTACAAAGTATATTAAGTATTGTTTTATCATAATTCACGATACAATTTATTTTGCATTAAACAACGAAATATTGAGCCAACTTGATGTGAAGAATGAACACAACTATCATATTTTTGTTTTGTTTCTCGACCGTGGTGACTAGACTGTCCTCGTGTGAAAAAAAATAAGTATTTATTTTCACACATTTTAGCAAAATCATAGGAACTTAAACATAAATTTGATCTAATCGTAGCGTAGCAAACTTATGTCAAAGTTCGGCTGCGTAAGTCGATAAGTAATAACTAAATACTCTTGTATCTTTTGAGACATTCAAAACACTCATTTTAGTTAAGTAAAGTGTCTAAAACGTATAACATATCTTAGTGCAGTGTGCAAATGCTGCCGGCTGCATTTTTGGCTGATACATTTTTTTATTAATTAGTTTGTTTCAATTTTATCGGTAGTTTGCAGATGGTACTTACCTATTTAAAGGAAATGTGTACAGCATAATTGATTTAAAATGATTAATCTGTTATATTTTACAGAATCATGAGAGCACTTATAGGATGAAATAGGTATATTTGTGAATCGGCATAAGGCGAATTAACGCCTTGCGTAATGTAAAATTACCAAAATAAAATAATAATATAGACTGCAAATACCAAAACAAACAAGACAAATTTATGTTGGATTTACATAAAGTATATTTTTAACAATAAATTGAACTGACTGAGCTGACAGTCAACAGATGTAGTAAGTAGATAAAGTAAGTACATATACCACAAGGCGTCGCGGTGTCGACTAATAGCTCTTCGTAGATTCGATTTATTCTCAAATAGAATAGAGCCTCCCAGTGCACACTACTCGATCATTAAGTTACGCCTCCGTGTTTAGCGACTTGATAAAATCTTCAGCAGACTACTGGATACAATTTTATTGGCTCCACTCGCTGTTACCTACAGTGTGTAGAGCAAGAGATATAGAGATAAATAAATATCTCTCTTGACTGTTTTTTAATCACGCTACTTATGTGAAATTGGACTAGGATTTCATCTACTTCATATTATGTCCTTTATTATTCGATTTATTCTCAATTGTCATTCTCATACATCATTTGGAGCTTTTAAAACTAAATATCTCCCGTTTAAGTTGTTATGAATATCGTTAACCTAACATTACACCCTAACAGATAATTAATCAGATATTTGTTGATTGCTATATCAGGGTGCCTCTCATTTGATTTTGCATCAACGTCGACCGACTAAGTGTTGTGCGCTTCTTCTTAGACCAGAGACCGCGTTTGGAACCCTCGTTGCTTTAGTTTAATTTTACAAATATGGTTTTCGGCATCATATCACTACCAATGTACATAATTTTCTCGTAATAAGTGCTATCTATGGGCCGGGCCTACTTCTAAAGAGAAATTTTGGAAAAAAAAACCTACATAGATAGACCTAATTACAACACTCTTTCATGTAGAGTGCATGTAAAGTAATGAGCGAGGCACGTAAAGTTCCGACCCACCTCACTATTTAAATGCAATAAATAACTAATATTATTATATGTCATTCATAATAATGTGAATCAACGTGCTCTTCGAGACACGGATGATATGTTGATACCTAATTGCCTACTTGAGTCAGTGTTGCTTAACCTGCGCAATTGAATGGATTACAATTGTCGCAATGAGGCTACACAACTCACGCTCCATATATACTAACAGTTGATAACCTCAAATGGAATATTAATATATTTCATTCCCCTACATTTTTAAACTCATTTCATGTAAAAATTTTAGAATGCCATTTTATCTAGTTGCAATGTATTTTTTAGTTCGAAACGTACGCGATATTTTATAGCACAAAACAAATATTTTACCAGAACGATATGGTATCGGGCGTATAAAATATGACGGCGAAAAGTAAAAACGAGTCGGAATTTATTTTCGCAAATCCGAATAAAAACCGAATCAGATCCAAATAAAACATACCCCGCTAGAATAATTGTGTGATACTATCAATTCGGGAAATGAAATCGCCGATTTGTTATTTGTTGGTAATTTAAAAGATTCAATTTTGATACTTCTGTTTTATACCGATTTAAAATCGCGCATCGAATATTGCAAAATATTTAAATGAAATTTTGTTGAAATTGTCAAGTCATGAAAGTAGTAATACTAACTGTTTTATACTATAAATCCATGTTAGTTTATTTGTTTGTAACGTTTTCACGCTCAAACAAAACAAGCTGTCTTTATCGTAAAAATTTGCACGTAATCAGAAGTAATGAAAACGGATATAAATTAATTTACATACTTGACCAAAAAACGTCCGCTGGACACTTAACCTAACTGTCGAGCTTTTTAACTCTCATAGTAGAGAGAGACTTATAAAGCCTAACAGGTACCACGCCGCCATCCGACATCCCGACCCCCAGTTGCGGTTTCTACCTAACCGACTTTAGCTACTCTCAACAAGAGAAGCCTACACATTCATGACCCTGACTCAGATTACTACATAACAATACTCCCTATCAATACATTCGCCGGGGAAGACGAGGTTTCTAATGTCATACTCCATCCATCGCATAAGCCGAGGTTCCGCCTCACTTTCGACGCGTTTCGATCTGCTTGTTTCCTTGAGCCCTAGGACTCAAAACTCATTTCTGGAAGAGCCTCATTCCGAGGGTCGCTAACCCGCCTGATTAAGCTGTCCTTACAACCAAGTAAGATTAATCATCAAACACAATAAAAAGGTACCACGCTGCTACAAAGCCCGTTGGTAGGCTAAAAGGTATTATTACCTACAAATTGTAAGAAATTCCGTCGCGTTCGAAAAAACAATTTAACCTCATACTATCAATAGGTATAAAGCACAAATGTACTTCTATATAAAATTGGTTGCGGTGAAGTGAACACGAGTTGATTGCTTTCGACAGAGGCGCATCCTTATTGTGTTGTCGCTGGCGACTCGCCACAGACGGCAACCGAAATGTTTTTATTCCCCTCGCCTGATATTGCAGTTTGCTTACGTCGCCCTCGATTTCCCTTATCTGGAGTAAGGAGCGTATCGTGTTACCGTCTGCATTGGATAGAAACATTATTTTTATCACTCAATTTTATAGCGATATGTTTTATTGTAACTAAATATAATGATAGTACATGTATTTGTTCAAGGTCGCTGTTAAAAATAAATAACAACGACCTTAGCAGCGTTTTACCTAGCTTTAATCGATAGTTTCCTATTTGAGAAGCAGAAAGGAGAAAGGCAGATCATTATCTTGCAGACATATTATACCATACATATGTCTGGCTGGATGTATTGATTAGTTATTGTGAGTATTCATTGAATGAACTTATCCTCAATATAAGTATTTATCGGAATAATATGGGTTAATACCTGCGTCTCATAATTAATAGGAAAACACAGCTATAAATTTCGACTCGTGAACTATAACTAATGACAATGTGTTCATTTAACAATGTGGTTTTGGGTCATGAACGATAATAAAATCGTAGTACATGTGATAAAATTATACTATAGCATTTATAACACCTTCCAGCTCTGGTTAATTTATTATTATTCGGGCAATATTGAATACCCTAACAATAATTTGTCAATAAGTAAAAGTACTTGCATGAAATTTATTCGCGCATCATCATCAATCAAAATTCTCATACAGTATTGGCTTTAATAGTCTGAGGATGATGGTGATAGTGCTTAAAAGTCAGGATTCAATACTGATACTTCCTATTTAAATCACTTTACTAGCAATAGAATCCAAGATAGGTAAAGCTTGACCGCAATCTTAGGCTGGGAGAAGCTGATGGGCAAAAGATAATCGCTTAAAATTTTAGATGTCTTACCGGCAAGACAGCCGCGAAATGTGATATAACCACAGTAGACTTACGTATTCGGTGACGGTCAAATTAAACAAATTTCTGCATTGGGAGATTTATATAACAAGCTAATTAACGCATTGCGTTATCTTTTGTTTTTATAGTCGGACTTCAATGCTACTCCAATTTTGGTCAAAATCGTACTATTAGAAACTCTTCTTGATTATTTTCACCCAACCTGCAGGGGAGAAGCTGGTAGGCAAAATCTTTTCTTATATTATAAAAAAAGCAAAACTTTGTTTGTTGGTTTTCCTTCCTTAACGCCCTAACTGAGCCACAAATCAACTCGATTTTTGGCATGGAGTTAGTTAAAAGGACGAAGGGTAACATAGCCCGTTTTTTATACGGCAACGATAAAGCCGGCAACCACTAGTATTTCATAACATAGACAGGCATAGTTAATCGCGATATAATATGATCCAAGTTCCAACTTAAGTTGGTTTACTTACTCGCTGACGGTCTTATTAAACGGAGATGAGTATTTATACAATCACACATGCAAATTCATGCGGTCTTATCTAAAGCTTCGTGTTTATTGCCTACCTTTAAATAAACTTTAATCGATACCGATAATGCAAAGCTCAATAGTTTATAATCTTAATCTCAGGAGCTAACAGTACGAGTTGAGTTCTCGTTAGGTAGCCCATTTATGGAGAAAAGTAAGATTTTTTCCCAATCCTAAGCTGTTAAGTGATGATTCAGTCTATGAAGGTAGCGTGGCAATTGTATTAAACCCATACCCTAGTCTGTTTCTATACGAATTATGCATATTATAAATAACGATAAATACGAATATTATGTTCTCGCAATCACATGTGACAATACAAATATTTGGAGATATACGGCATACTTTACTACATTCAATATTAGCGAGTGCCGCGACCACAATGCAGTGAAAATGTTAATTCAATCACAGTTCCATTAGTTCGGCTTTCCGCAGTGTAATATTAATCTCGGTCTGTCGCAAACTCCATTTGGTAGCGCCGCGAGCGAACGCCCGGCCTGTTCACGCCGACGACGCGGCCTGGCCCTGATTGATCCGACGCAACGTGACGTGATGCAGGATTAAGCAATGCCTTGAATAACTTTGTTGGGTATTTACGGAAATCCGGTAGTTTTCTTTTATAGATCAATAAGATTGTAAAAGAGTGCCAAAATCCTTTTTTGACTTCTTTTATCTGCACTCTACTTATGTACACATAATCAACACGCACCTACATAATCACAACACGCAACCTTAACTTTTCTAAGTTGTGTGGGTTTTAAGCAATTCAAATATGACTTGCTTCAACGGTGATGAAAAATATCGTGAGGAGACCTGCATCCCTAAGAGTTCTCAAAGGTGTGTGAAGTCCACTAATCCGCGCCGTCATATCCTAATATGTCATCACCCAACTCCTCGGGATTGAGCCATGATTGATGGGCACAAATGTTTACATCAGTATCACATGAAGTAATAAATAACATCTCAGTATACTTTACTGTTTATCTATTAATCTGTTAATTGTATATAATATTGCAAATAATGTTTTAAAGGGTAATCATGGCATATAAATAACATTGCAACATCATATTAACAAGAAAGCACAGCCGGGTTTACGTGTAATTTAATAATCACATATCACCTACAGCAGTGTCAGCGTAATAAGTACCCGGTATCGCTGACAACTTCCAACAAGGGAGTGACGTGCCGCGACATAAATAAATTATGCAACGCGCCACTTAGCGACACCACACCTTGCCACCTTTGCGGCACACGTAACTACACCATATACCCTCCACCCCCTCGAAAGACTCGACGCAGTGTTTTCCAACTTTAATTTTATATCAGCAAGCGTTTCTAATTTACAAAATATGCTAAATTGTTTGTAGACCAACCACCAACAAACTTCGGTTCTCCTTCCTGTTACCTATGGCATGAAAAAGTTTACTACCTTCGGATAAGACCGCCATCACTCCCTCTATTACTTTATAGGTTGTTTATATATTCTGGTTTTCTTTTAGTGTGTAATAAAATACTATATTATTAAATGTTTGTTATTAAACTCCACAATCTCACCTGGATATATCTGTTGTTGCCACATCTATCTGCCTCTTAGAATTCACGATATTTTCCTACGAAACAAAGTCACGTGTATAAAATCTATTCCGGTTTATAAGTGAACATTTCATAGGCCGAATTTAAAGCATGCCTGTTTTAATTAAAGAGAAAATAAATATATACTTTTACTACGAATTGTTCCATGCGAGTGAAGTATTTTACAGGATTTATATACGTACAGTATATAAATGCTGTATTTCATGATGTGAGTACCTACCTAAGGACTTAGGGTTGTGAAAATTGAAACCCTAACTTGTGAATGGTGTTAATAACTTAACGATTATAGCAGCATAAAATTATTTTTTATACGGAACTTTCATATTATACTAGCGTACCCAGCCCGCTTCGCCGGGCTAGATTTTGCTTTATTTTATTTAAACAATAAACTTACATCATTAAATTTTCAATTTTAGTGTCATAATATATTAAATCATTTATTTCTCTCCGTATTCATTCTCTTCTATTCTCTTCTCGAGCGGGTGAAGATCATTATCTACACCCATGTACACCCATTAATAGAATATCATCATAAATAAAAGCTGTATTTGACAGTTTGACAGTTTAAAAATAGGAGTGCTCCGATCGTCACCAAACTTTACAGGATTACTCGCCAGGTCAATCCGGAGATTCATCATTGAAATCGGTCTAGCCGTTTCGGAACCTGTACGGAACATACCCACACACTTTCTCTTTTATATATATAGATATTAGATATATACTAATTATCCCATAATAATACCTGTTAACTTTTTAACGTTAACTGTTTGATTTATCTTACCTAGTTAAGCACCTATCATATCTACTTTTATGAATTTTCTTACATAAACAGTAATTCGTAAAAAAACTATACTATAAGGGGCTAGATCAAATGCCGTTATCCTTCGTTTTGAAATCTTGCATGTATTGTAGAATTATATTCATTAGTTTGTTCAGCAAACGGAAGTAGTAGAAGTTGTTCCACGATACATTTTAATATTTCACACACACGCCTTAGTACAGATATTATCGTTAGACATGGAGGCAATAAAATATGGCCAACACATTTAAATGGCTTTTAAGAAATTATTGCTAAAGCGTGACGCAAATAAAAAAATACAATGTTAACAGTTACATGTTTAAGAATTACGTAATACTGCATACGATATTTATACCCTGTTTGCACTTTTGATTTTTAAACGGTCATTCTAATTAGGAAATATGTGTATAACTCGCAATGTTAACACAAACCGTTGTACATCTGGTTTTATCGGCAAACATAATATCCTAACGACTAGATGAAATACCTAGAAAATTAAATGAAAGTAACTATCGTACTCAATATTACTATAATTACTTGAGCGTCTATATTCTGCACATTACTTCTTTTTAACATGTCAGTGAATGAGTTTTTATTAACTAAACATAATAGCTTAAGCTTTCAATTGAATATTGACGATTGCTTTACTGACATCTTGCTAACTAAATTTCACACGTGCCATGAGTAAACTTTTCATTTCTCCTATCAGTTATTCTCTTCTTTAGTAGTGGCCAAAAATTGTAGTGTCTACTTGCTATATACTTAGAAAGCTCAAGCGAAACCAAGACGTCAATCCGCGTCTGCGGTTAAGGACAAATCACCAACTAAACACAAGGTGCGCCAACAATTTTATAAAGATTGTGATTGGTTGAAGTGGGATGCAAGTCACGCAACCGTGTATGCATTGTTTCGATCTTGTCTTTATACCGCAACGCCCTGTTTTTTTTTTCATAAATAATCATTTAACTTGTCAACGGTTTGTAGTAAGAACCGCTGAAGAGCTATAAAGCCGGTTGTTGACGTGTTTTCTAAAAGAGAAAATAACTTGCAACTTGTCAAAATTAGTCTGCCAAGGAAAGATAGACTAGTGAGGTCAATAAAGCTGAAATAACTTTCACAATAGGAGAGTGTATTCATGAAAAATGTAATTGAATGATTTATCGCTTCGGTCACGTTTCGCCGCCATATGGAGTTCTCATGAATAAGTAATGTTCGCCGGTCGTTGTTTCAATTAGCGGTCATGTCGTCGGTCTGGCCCGGCCTCCTGCCACCCGCTTGCGCTACCGAACCAACCGGAATGCCATTTATAAACTGATTCTGTGCCACCCTCTACTAAAACTTACTGTCGTAGAACATCGTAAACAAAGTGGCCATTTAATTCACACGAAACTTTGTCGTGTTTTACATATTCGATTGACTTTTGAGCCGCGACCTCCGTTAGTTATTGGTCTGCCAAATACAGTGTTACATTTAAGACTGTTACTAGTTTTTTTGATTTCTGCATTTTCCCATAGGGTATATAAATGCAGAAATGCGTTGTATTTTCTAGATAAAGAGTACCAATATCGTCCCTTGGAACTTTGAAAATTACGTCGATCTTTTGCCAAATGTCAAACGAACAAACACGCTTTGGCCAATACAATATTAGTTGGATTAGATATCTGTCTGAAAAAATAATAAAAAAAAAAAATTAGACTGAAGATCACTGAAAGGTTCCTTCATTTGTAATAAATGGAGAGCACTGTAATGAGCGAAAGTAATTACGCGGTAAACACCAGGCGGACCGCGAAACGCGATCCAGCCCGGATTAGTAAGATCTTACTCGTAACACAACACGGATTAAATTAACATGCGTGACTCCATTTGATCATTTATCTATGTAAAACATCCGAACAATCCCTTTAAAAAGAGAATAGGGCCGTTATCACTTGCGTGCGTCTTTATTATTGCTTGTTTTAGGGGAGCGCAACATATTATTACATTTTTATATCATCTTAGCAAGTATCTATTCAAGATGACAGTAACAAAGCTCCCTCTCTCACCGTCTGAATAAGCGCCATAATAATATTTCATTGGGTGGAATTCCGTGCAAAAATATAGCGACATTTTAAAAGTTCGCAGCACAAAATGAATCATGAGAACAATTGCCCTCGAAACCGACATAATTTATAACAAAAACCGGCCGCCAGTAAGTGATTCTGTGTTTAATAAAACGTAAAAACTTGAATGTTATTTTTTTGTATTCCAATCAATATTGGCGTTTCAAATGTTACGTAAAATAAATACCGAACATTGCTTTTTTATTATATGGATATGCTAAAACTGTAACAATTCTTGCTATTTGAACCAGATTTAAAAATAATAATATTAACTGCTCGTTGACAACGCTCTTTAACAATTTCCTTTGTAACATAAAGAACATGACTGGAAAAGGAGAGCAAAATCAAATTGCGGACTAACTTATCCTAAGTAATAAAAACATGGAAGTTCACTGAGCGAGGGCGGTCGGAGAGTTATCCATTTACAGAGAGTTAGTCGTTTTATTTTCTTTTATCCGTCCCGTCGAGCGCTCATCGTTGGGCAGATTTGTTTCCCCCCGACTTCGTCTTTCGAACCCTCCCGTGAAATAGACGCGAAATGTGATAAATGGGATACTCTTTTTATTGTTAAGTCCCGGGCGCGTTACGTTATGGGTAGAACCATTTCGGCTCACATCCCTGTCTTATCAAATTTTCTTATGTTTCGATTTTCTTATATCTTACGCTGTTTAGATGGGCTCCGGTTACCTAATCCCTTCATAAATTCCACTTGATAACAATAATAATTTGGTTTTCCACCGACAGGGCTCTTTGTAAACGCTGACGAAACATATAAAAGCGGGTTTGTGTAATGTTTTATGAACGTTAGATTATATTATAGAGATACTCTTCTGCAGGGTATTACGCTGCTTCAAGACGCTGGAACGTCGGATGATAGTGGACGGGCATCAGAAAGACTCACGGGCAGCTCAGTGGCACCCCGGGATCCCGATTCCTCTCGCGACCGACTTAGCGATGTACGTATATGAATAAATACTGTTAACAATCTTTCTATAAAACTAGTTTATCGTCTTACGATTCGAAAGCTTTATCCGTGTCTGTGTTAAATGTACACTTTCGAAAAACACTTTCTGGTGGACCTGCGTAGGTTTGTAATTTATCATTTATCCCGTGTCGCAATCTGTCCTCCCATTACCCTCAAAATTGTTAATCAAGTTAGGGTGCATGATAAAATTACCCTCCCGATGTTGTGATATTTTTTTATTATTTTCCTAATTGTGTTTTTCTGTTGCATTCGCTAAATATTTCCAGTCGAAAATGTTACTAGGCTAAAATCTAAAAACCTACAAAACGGTTTTTCGCTAAATATTATTAGATTTTCTGTTGTAAATTGGATAATGAATGTGTACAGTTTTACGGCTACGATATGTTTTCCTTAGACACTCCAATCCACTCAAATCTTCGCTTTCTTGTTCTCCCAACAGGCCAGTAGCCGCTGTAGTTCCGGAAAAGGCTATATCGTGAGTATTTACCTACTGTTTTCCTTGTCATGTACAAACTTTCTTCACCATCTCGCGCTTGATTACTTCGCTTGTTAAAATATTGTGCACTGCATATGGGCATGTTTATACCCTATTATTTTATTATTTGGTACGAAAAAATCCAACCCTTGCGTAGTTTTAAATGCTAGTTTGATAAAGAACTTAAATTATACGATCTCGAGACAACTGGTTTAAATTCTAAATATAGAGACGTGAAAACGGCAACTAGAAATTTGTAACTTAGCAGTTTTAAGGCAATAAAACAAGTTGTGAACGCCATTAAAATAGTTGTTCAAAGGTGAAAGCAATAATTTTCGATTACTGTGTGCAAATTTACCCCGATCACGCAACACCTACTCCCTGTTCGATATTCGGCGTGTATAGCACCTAAATCACGAGATTTGTCGAGGCGGTGCCGTTTCGTACTTTACCTATATATCCTTACCTGCGCTCTGAATACTTCATGACCCCCGTATTTATTTGAAATTGTAATCTGAGTCTGATCCTACTTGTTCCCTTTGGCGTGCACTTTGTTAATATTGTAAATTAGTCGGACTCGGCTAAATAAAATTATGTATTTCGGCTAAGCTCACCATGTGAATTTATTGTATGCCTTTTATATTTTGGGTTAATATTGTGATATAAAAAAAAAGTTCTGCAGAAGCTAAGCTCTCTAGCGAGCTCCTAAGTATATTTTTTATTAACTACTTACATGTGTTTGCGAAGTCTTCCTCAGTAAACATTATGTATTCAAATGAAACATATCATTATTGAAATAGGCAAACTATTTTGGAGTAGTTCAAACATATATTTTTTTATTGTTGTAAGGTGATGGTTATATTATCCGTTAACATAATCTAAGAAGTCGTATAAGTTTAATGGAATTAAGGATTTTAGGAAGTTCAGGAAGTCCGTAGACAGTGTTTTTTCAGACTTATCAGTGTACGTATGTACTTTTTTGATCTAAATATGTATTCATAAAATCTGGAATATTATAGCAATATTTTATTACAATATAAAAAAAACATAAATCATCAATCAGTTGAAGTGAATAATAATATAAATATCTTTAAATCTAATTCCGTACAACATTAATATTCAAATGTATTCACTATAAATAATATTTAATCTATCATTGTACATAAAATCTGAATTGATTTGTAATATCATTAGTCTAAATATTAATATTCTCACGCCAATGATAATAGTTTGGTTATTTAATTCTGTGATAATGTAGTACGAGTTGTACCGGAATATGCAAATGAGCAGACATTGATTATCACACAGAGGTAGGTAGGCGTCGCTTAATCCCGCCTCAAATGACGAGTAATTAGTGTGTGTTGATCTATGAGTCACGAACACGTAACGAATTGATAGTTAAATTAGAAATGTACACGCATGTTTTGCTTTAATAAACCTTTCGGAAGTATGGACCTGACGATTTTTTGAGACATTTCGTAATCACTTTGTCAACATCCTTATTAGCATTGTAATTTCAACCCTATCCTAAGCTCCAAAGCGGGTTACCAAGTGACATCTTATGCTGGTAATAAATCCCGTATATACATAACGGCTAAACGTACTCTTCGAGACAAGGACAACTAGGACGAATAATGTGGAAAACCTTATGTGTACTTAACAATTTTTTGACCCGATCCAGGAATCAAACCGAGGAACTCGTGATCCGTCGGAGAACATGCTCATCACCCAAATAGATCATCAAAGTGATATCATTCTTTTCTTGATTCAAAACTTTCGAATTTAAATTTTCAGGTAGGCACTGGGATTAACAAAAAATAGAATAATCCGCAAGAAATTATTGAAACTGTATAATTCTATAATAACTCATTTAAATAACACATATAAATATGTGGAAATAGGAAAACCTATTCTTCTGCATAGATAAAGGTGTAAATACGGTGATAGTCCCAAAAAGTCGCCATGTGCATCATAACTAATTTAATAATGCATGTTAATTGGTGGTATGTGTTCCACGTAGTAATTCTTGTTTTTTTTCTTTTTACAGTGTGATAGTGAGGGGGACGACGATAAGGCAAGTGCTATTTTATATTTAATTCCCCTATCTTTAAGAACTCCTCAACAACACAGATACGCGATAATTAATTAAAGCCTTCTAAACTCTAATACGAAACTGGAAAAGTTGAAACAGCGCAGCGTCGGAAATAAATGTCCGTGTAATGTAAGTGGCGAAGTTGCTCGTTCCCGGTTTATTACACGAACGACACAGTGATTAATCTCACGGGAGGAGACGCCTCGAGCACCTGTTTACAAATTGTTTTAGTCTCCATCCGATCTTCTAATTGAATTACTGTCAAGAACAAAATAAATTTAATATTAATTGTAGGGGTCAAAATTGTTTAGCTGAAGTGTTAAGTTTATTTTATAGATAGCAAACTGCCTAAAAATTAACTTTTATGCGGCGCAAGTATTTATCATTGTAACTTGTGCCAGCGTTCATACGTCACGCGCTATACGTAAGATGCGGTGCGGTGTTCCAGTGATAGAAGACAGTCGTTATCTGGCATCAGTACCAAGTGCACGTTGGTGGAACAACGAAGTTGTTAATTTCTAGTTCGATTTACGAACGACACATGATTAATCTCACGGGAGAAGACGAGACGCCTCAAGAAACTGTTTACAAATTGTTTGAGTCACCATCCAATCTCCTAATTGAATTACTGTCAGGAACAAAATAAATTTGATTATAATTAAGTACATACCGAAGTTGAAGTGTCGAGTTCGAGATAATAAACTTCGGAAATGTTTATCTCTTATGCGGCTTGCAGACGACTCTCAGTAAATAGCGCTAGTATTTATCATTACGACCTACTTACGCCAACGATGAAACATTCAAGGTGCCTTTAAAAGTCACAACAGAAGACATTCATGGATAAGCTGAAAAAGAATTGAGTCACTAATTGAAAATTGCGCAGAAATTGCAAACTTCTGGGCACTAGCGCAATTAGTAGGTTTAGGTACAGGTAGCAACTAGCTTCGCCAGACTGAAATATGTCAAGATTGGCTGCGCAAATATGGTTGTACATTGTAAATGCTACATCCGCAAACGTCTTTAAGGAGGAGTAGGGGCTGGTCAAGTAACAACGTGCTACCTCTATACGATGAAATGACATAGATAGGATCTAGGATCTGCACAGTACTGCCTATCATCTGCAAGCCCTGGTGCAGTTTTGCGAAGAGTATCTAGTAGAGCACTTTGCAAAGTACACGCAACAAAGCATTTTTTATTTCAGATGCTTAACTCTGTACCTGCAGGTATATAAGAGCCGTCGCAAAATGTCTATAATTTTACCTTTTCTACTAAATATTAAAATCTGATAACCTTCGCAGTTTTCTCATAATTTGAATAATTACATACTTATGGACCAGTTAGTAGGTAATGGTAGTTATGGACTCTGTAAGTACCCGCTTTGTGCGCGCGCTGTGCAGTGTTAGAGCTTTAACTAACTCGTCAACAGGTTGTGAAATGCGAGTTAAAAGCGGTTGAGTAGTAGGGAGCGCTTTGCCGTGTCGACGCAGCAAAGGGTGCTGATTACGCGCCGTCGCTCTGTTCCGTAATTACAAGATTGGCGCAGTTGCGAAGTGCAAGTAATTAAGTACGTTATATTGCTCGCCTTTTGCGTCCGCTCTAATGTATGACTAAAATCCTCGTTTCTATTTTATTCATTGCCGTGTAAACATAATCTTTTAGCGAATGTTGCCACTAAATTACCCAGGGCCAGTGAATTTAATCGTATTAAACTAAAATGGAATGCAAGTTTGTTTTCTGGAAATGAAATTCAACAGGCTGAACGTTAAAATTTGGCTATGGTTAGGAAGAGAGCAAGTTTTATACCTAAGACTGGCCCTCGTGCCGGTACTATAAGCGCCAATTCAATAATTTCAGGGAATCAATAGATAATTATACTAAATTCCTTTTTGATTCTGCAAATTCTGTGCGATAATGTTAACTTTGTACAAAAACGTAATTACTAAAACATGAAACAAATCATTCCAGGTCTTATTTTGAAACGTGCGCTTAATCGCGAACCCTTTGTAATTGCGACTGAAACGCGTCCCCTTTTAATCCAATTATGTATTGTGCGCTGGCTCCATTGCAATTTGCAGCCATACTTCTAAATCTTATGAGCGGTGAATAAACTTGTCAAATACAAGTTGTAATTTTTACGTAATTGTATTACAAATAACCATGCATAAAATGACTAGTCTACTGTATTCCCCTTCGATATGAACATATCGAAAACTAGCTCAAAGTATCCAAAAATCGAGTAAGTTGTTGTACAAATCCTGTGGGAGGACTCATTTGTTTTCCTGGGATATAAGCCTATAGCCTATGATACTCCCAGTCTTTTTCTTTGGGGTTCGCCCCATGCCCAAAATCAAGTTGATTGGTTGCTGGCTTAGTTAAGTCGTGAAGGAAGGAAAACCAAACAAACATTTTCCCATTTATTATATTCGTAAGGATTAGTTATTGTAATCTTATCCTGACTCCATTGCTGTCAAAATATTAATGATACTGCCACGCAAATAACTTAAAAACTGTGTCCGTATTGTAACAATATAAATCGGTGTTAATTTCAACCAAAGGGCAATTATCTAAGTAGCCATTCAAATCTCAAAGGCTTTATTACGCCGACAGCATCTCGAGCGACAATTCCGTTCGACCTTAAACGAGTCTCTCTTAATCTAATTATGTCTAACCGCTCCGATGCCCTTTAACAACCCTCCCTGCAATATCATTTCCCTTGTGTCGATTGAGTTTGGTAAATAAATGTTTTATCAGTATTGACAAGGACTTCTGGCACTTTTTGCTTGGCTCTGCACATAGGTACCTATACCACATGACCTGGTATTTTAGACACCTCAATTACGCCCCTCAGAAAATTTTATCGATTGAGCGCCCATAAAAATCAAGCCTCGTATTCTACATAACCACATGGCTATTACAATGAATTATTAAATTAATTTAAGAATCAGATGTACTTGTTTAAAGTACCACTGTCGTTAGGACTTTCAACAAGTACCTGCCTATAATGAAATAGGTATCCTTCAGATTGATATACTTGGTTATTAGATTGAAGTACACACTTAGGCCAATAAAATTCCAAGCATGTGATAACATTGTTCACACGCATTCTTTAGTATCATTGTTACTTTAATGCACCGATGTCCATATGCACTCCGCGTATATTTGCACATCTACATATCTTTAAAAAAGATACGTACCTTATTATGTCCCCTTTTAGAATGGTAGTCTTTTTTTTACTAAGAAAAAAGTAGACCTACGAGTCAAATGATTACGAAAGCCATTCAAATCCCAGCGCTTGGATTGATAGCATTGTTCGTACGCGGCAATTTCGCCTCAATCGCGACCCTTTTAATCCAATTGTGCTTGACCGTTCCCATAAAAATCCACCCTATATCGACTTGGCGGGTACAAAAAATACCACATAGACTTACTATGTGTATTTATGATTTTACTGAATAGGTAAGTTCTTTTCAAGAGTTATATTTAGAGTAAACTCTTTAATGTTTTGGTTGAAAAAAACTGAATGGATATCTTCATTTCACTTAACCAGTTTAACAACCGGCTTTGAACATAAGAGCAATTTGTTTATGCAGTCAGTTTCTCGGAATAAATTTATTGAAGACAGTTTCTCGCTGAAATAAGTTTGACTGGAGAGTTTTGGTTAAAAAGTAGGCGCCCATTCGGTATTTGTTGGTAATTTTAAATATCGCGTAAATAATAATAAATAAATCTTTATTTGGAAAAGTTATAATGGCACTTAAAATATTAGCAAGGGCGGCACTATGCAATAGTAAATGAAACTACAAGTAACGTAACAAAGAAACTCTATCATAGGAATGATAGTTTCTTTGTTTAAACGTTGTAATACCGTAAATACCGTAAAATCCAATATTAAAAAACTATCACATTTAATAAAAAAATTAAAATCCTTATAAGCGACATTTTATAAGTTCCGAACTGTTATTCAATCGCATATTTTGCTTTTATACTGGTTCATATCTTAAGTTACTAATTGTAATACGTTGCATGAGCAACAGCAAGCAGCAACATGAATAAAATATAGTCGGCTTAAATTTCGATTATCCCTTTTGACGTATCATCATTAATTACACAGATAAAACCTATCGATATTTAAAACGGCGATTACACCTGAGTGTACAAAAATTAGTATGTAAGATAACATGAAATGATGATTTCCTTTAAGAACTCCATCACCAAAACTAGTCTCACTTTATGCAATTTTATTGTTATCATATTTTTTTAAATCGTACGGTAATTTAGTTACAAGATAAAGAATTTTACAATAAATAATCTTAATATTTACTTAACGGACGTCGATTGGTGTTATAAGATAAACGTTGATAATGACATGGTAAGACAAAAACTACGAAGTTTGCATAAGTTTGCATTTTAATAATTAAAGCTACGAGCAGGATTCCCCTCCGCTAGATCCTTCAAAATAAGGCTATCGTGTCCCATAGTAACCTTTGTCATAATGTTGGTTTTGTTCCGATATATAATAAAAATCTATTTGTTCGGGTGACTTACTGCGTCAGTGGTTTCGATATATTTTAAACATTTTTAGAAGGTCTAACCAACACATAGATTTACCTGAGAATTTTTGTGTACGCCGTCATCTCTCTCATATCAAATGCTTCGAGATTAATATTATTATATTTAAATTTAATAAGAATCGGCAGTAATTAAAGCTACATAATGTAATGGAAAGTTGAGTGGAACAATAATGCCGGTAAATGGATATCTAAGGAGCCAATCATTGTTGGATCCGATGTTGTGACCGTGTCGATTAATTTAATTATCCCGGGAGAGGTTGACTGTAGTAGAAACGCTTTGGCCTCAAGTTGCTCGGGGCCGAAGTGTAAGAGAGCTTTCACATAAATCAAAGAGATAAATGTATTAACGAACTCCACAACACGATTCTTAGAGAGTACATTTATTTTTATAGGTATTTATTTTTCTTAATGAAGTTTCCTACTAAGTTAATACTTCTCCAGGTTTGTTTCACTGTTATTTGCCTTATTTCGTTTACATAGACTTAAACCAAATGTTTGTAAACAGATTAAAGTTTAGTGCAGATTTGAATATAATTTATTTGGATTGCTCAAAGAGTACTTTTTTTCTAATCGTGTACGTTCGCTCTAATTTGTAAGATTAAATTTACTCTTTTTTGTCTCAATTTAAACGAAAATTTTAATAAAGTGATTAAAATTCTGTAAAGAATATTAAACCTGACAACTAACCTAAATATTCCGTCTCAATATCTCTAAATTTAGTTGAAAATAAATGGCAAAATCCTAATAGCGTGTTAGAGCTTGATATACGAAGAACATAAAAACGTTGCATGTGTTCATGTGCCTCGTAAAGTAGGACGATTTATGGCAGCAAGCTTACAAGTTGCAGATCATGCCACATGCAAAGAATCTGATCTAACGTTAAAACAATTCTTACAAAGTGAAATAACGTCAAAACGGTCACGAAGTTATGATAATGTCCTCGTGACCATTGTATAGCACCATGACATTGCTTCGACTGCAAAAATAGAAAAGAATCTCGCCATAGCCTTTTTTAGTAAGTAAATATGTCAATAATATAAGTATTTTATATTAGGTTTTGGTATTATTATAATGTGTCGCTTATGAATCTCTGTGTTGAGATATTTTGGTCAGCAACCAACACAAGAATCAATGTTAATATTGTCATTCCAACTGAAATTCGCAGCGTTCTTAAATAAGGTCTATATAGATACTTCGCTATCATAAAAATGATTTCATAATGTCTGAACCAAATGATCGGTTAAATCTCGGTCAGCTGGAATACTTTCCAAATCCTTATTACTGAACATTTCCTTTTATCCAGTAATCTTATTTTCAAGTGCTCGGTTTATGCGATGAGTCCCAAGCGAGGTAGCATTTATAGTGCTGGCTACACTTAGCCGGAGAGCGCCACTAACTCGATCCGATTCAGCTTGGGCTATTTACACTCCGGCTTCAATTATGCTTCCACTTTGATATGCAAATCCGTTCGCGTTTGGGTAATTACGTAGACGCTTTCCAGGTTCCGTTGCAAACGTCAGTTTGAGCTTAACATTAATTTATTTGACTTGCCAGAGCCACGCTTGTGCCGGGTCATACACTTTAGTATGTGGTTTCGAATGAAATTTGCGTTCATTATGTTGTTAACGAGATGTGCGAATTGTGAATGGACGACCATGAATTCATAACGTTTGGCAATGCGTTTATTGCTTTTATTTGCCAATAAAATTAAAATTTAATATTCTTGTTTTATGCTATATTTGGTATATTATTTATGAGATGTCAATGTATTATTTAAGTTAAAATAATATGGATCGAATAACAATACAAATTATTACTATAATCTTTTGATCGCTATTCCGACTAAAAAGTTTTAACTTCCAACAATTAAAAAAATTAAATAGGTACCAAACAGGAAGTAGACCTGTTTGGTATTTATCAGTAATAAAAACTGAAAATTTATGAAACTTCTACCGCTGGTTTATTCTAACAATGTATAATATTCTCATAACCAGGTACCAAATTGAACTATTCCACCCTTACTCATAGTTGTAAATTGCTGGAACAAACTAGCTAGCCAGTGCTGAGAGTGAGCTCAGTTATTAGCTTAGCAGATGAGACTCGGCAACTTGTAATGAACGCCTGTCTAACCAAACAGTCCACTGGGAATTTGCGATCTATCCGTAACAATGCAATGTTATTGCTTCTACGTCGTCAACATTAATTTTATTACCTTGTATATACATATACTCTCGCAGACATGTGTCCATCCTACTACTATTTTAGTTTTTATTAATTATCTCTTAATATTATAAATGCGAAAGTTTGTACGGATAGATGGATGTTTGTTACTCTTTCACGCAAAATAACAGAACCAATTTGTCTGAATATTGGAATGGAGATAGATTATACTCTGGTTTAACACATGGGCTGCTTTTGGCTTTTATCCCGAGAAAATATACGGTTCCCGCAGGATTCATGAAAAACCAAAAAACACTAACGAAGCCGCGGGCGACAGTAGGTCTACTATAAATAATAACTGGTGGTTACTATACGTTTTTAATCCGTATTAAGCTCGTATAAATAATCTGACACTGAGCTAAGAACAGATTCTCAAGCACTCGATCTCTGCTCAATGTCGGTTTATTAACGTGGGTCTTAATATGTTAGAGTGATGATGACGATGCGATATTAATTAATTCCATGGTTTAGCCACGTTGACCTATATCAGGTATTCAGTATATAACTATAGTAGACCTATCCTCAGGAGATATTAATAAACATGGGAGTTTGCTATCGCTCTATGTCACGGAGAGCAACGTAGCTTTAACTATCGGATAGTTATTGTTTAACTGAATATATATTGTGTACTTGAATTTTATCGAATCCTATGCTTAACCGGTGGTAGTTTCTGTGAAAATTTATCGTATATGTACGATTTGATTACTAGTTACAACTAAGCGTAACAATATAGGATGTAAAAATAAAAATAAAAATAAACTGTCAATTAAATTAAATTTTATTATTAATCCTCTACTAACAGTTAATACTATACTGTTAGGTACAGATTTACGACAAGATTTTGTATAAAATCAAATGAATATCAATAAAAACTGACACGAGGTGTAAACAAACATGCCCTAATGCAAAATATATTTCATAAACACGTTAACTATCAGAAAACTTGCCCACTCAGTTAACTTGATACTGCTTTAATAGAAACAGGGATAACAAGGAAATAGGCGTCGCTACGCCCGCGTAACTTATCCAAAGTTATAACTAATAGCTAGACAGCAGAGTAAATTTAATCTCGACCACAACTTTGTCTTGTCCGATTCGCAGACTTGTTTAACAGCTATAACAGAAATGTATCGCAATATTATTGCTAGAAGAAAACTTATTTTAGAGCAATACAGTCATCCATGCTATAATATAAATGGGAAAGTGTGTCTGTTCAGTTATTTATTTTTTATGCACCACCAGTCACGACCCAACAGCTAAACTGAGCTTGCATCCGGGACATGGACATAGGATACTTTTATTCCGTGAAAGCACCGAGGAGACATCCCGGGGGAATTAAAAAAACAAAACCTTTGTACCTTTATATAACGAAGTTACAGGCATTAGCTATAAAGAGATATAATATTTGTGGAATTTGATATGTTGTGGTTTTTTTTTGCAGCAGTTAATAATAACATTATTAAAATTATACAAACGAGAAAGTTTGTATGTTTGGTTGTTTTTTACTGTTTCACGTTTTCATTTTTCATATAGGATAACTGAATTCTTTGGATTAAAATTAACATTTAGACTACATTCCAAAACCTTGCTGTTATCTGTGAAGAATTATGGCCTTGATATCCGACAATATTCATCAGATCTTCATTAAAATTAGACAATACATATTTGGTAGTACACACTGTCAAATAAAAAAAGAATTATTAAAATCGGTGCAAATTTAACGGAGATATGAAGTAAAATTGGTGAAAACTTTCATCCCATTTCCCGGAGGAAACCTATTGTTGATGGGGATAAAAAGTAGCCTATATATTGACCTGGGATATTAGCTACCACTATACCATGATGTATTTAAATCCGTTCAGTAGTTTTCACGTGATGCCCGGACAGACAGACAGACAAAAATTAAATAAAAATCTGTTTTGGACTCAGTATCGATTATAAAGCATCCCCCGATCAAAATTTTCAAAATATACTAAATGTACAGAAATCTTCCACTTACAGTTTTATTTTATTATAAGTATAGATTATGAAAAACACGCCCATCTAAAGATCCAAAGTTCCGTTCGCTAAAAATCATAACCGGCGACCAAAAGTCGAAACAGGTAGACAGGCCTGATTTATAAGCCGAGATAAAAAGTTTTACAACGTGCTTGAAAGAACAACATGACTGATATAATAAATTAAAAGATCGATATCGTTACAAATGTAGTTTTAATTAAATTGTTTGTATAACAAATGCTTTTTGAGTAGCGGCTATATGAAAACAATTTAACTCACTGAATTGTTATGAAACAAGTTTTATGGTTTCATTACATATAGTAGATAGACATTTCATTATGAAATGATAGAACTGAAATGAATGAAATGATACATAAAATAGAAATAAAGACCTTTTAGTAGAAAATCATGTTTTGGCATTACATATTTTAAAAACCAAAATCACAAAACCACGCTTCCGTAACTACCAATATTATAAATATGAGATTTAGTCTTATGGTTACAGCTAAACCACTACATCGATCTTGAAAACAATTTTTTTGTAAGAAAAAGCATACTGGTAAAGTTTCCGTAATTTAAAAAAAACTTTTTTATAGTACCCTTCTTGACAACTTTTTGCATCTTTAAAAATAGCTCGCATCGTTAAGGCGGACATAGGATATTTTATTCTAGTATCACTAAAGGTTCTTACGGGATAATTCAATATCTAAATTACTTTTAACAAGTTTAAGTGAAATTTACATCAAGAAACAGATGAAATGATATCTTAATAATACTATAACGAGAGAAGCAGTCTCCGAGATAAATTGGGCTAAATAAGCATTACATAAAAGGTAAAAACGTACGTTACCCTTACCCAGCCCGAACCATGAATCAGGTATATCACTTCTAGTCGATTAGCGAGGGCGGCGCGAGGTGAACACAATCTGGCGCATTAACCACAACATGAATACCGATAGACTGCCGCCATCAATTCTCCTTTCATATGCTACGCGTTGTGATGCTGATATATTCTTATTCGGTTACGTACCAATGAGAGGCGATGTATCATCGAAAAAACGGGGGAGAATCTGGCCGAAGAAATTTGGAAATATTGGAAAGAAGCAGGCGCTACTTTCCGTAATTCCATGACATCAGTGGCGTTCCTAGGGTCTTAAAGTCACCGTTCCTGTTGTGCTAAATGACAATCAATATCAAGTAATCTTTGAAAAACACTACGATTTAGGTCAGCACGCGAATTATGATTTGTAATTTTCATTGATAATTGGTTTCATTAGAAGTTTCTATGCGCTCTTTGCCAAAATTTAAAAAAAAATTACAATCAACAATACGTACGTATTTTTGGAAACAAAAAGTACTATTCAATCCAAGATACAGATTTCAAAAATCAATTAATAATTCACAAAACTACGTTTTAATTAAATTAATTTTTAAACATATATATATAATAGATAAATAGTGACGATGTTTGTTCATCATTCCAATAAGAATTCTTGCTTGTAAAAGGGATATTAATACCCACTTTCGCTTTTCATTCGATGTTATAACAATTTATTTCATAACGATATTGCCGCTTATTTTCGTTTTAACGTTTTTGTGAAAATAAAATAAACCGGCAGTTTTAAAGTGAAATCGCTGCGAAAGAAATATTTCCCAACGCTGCACTAGCGGGCGCCTCTTGGCAGGATTTACCTTACGCAAACCTGGCTCGGTTAATTGAAAGAGCTTCTTTCATTTAGTGTAATATTTTATGGAGCGGTGCGGTGTGGAAGCTTGCGGTTTCACTTCAACTCGCCCCCAATCTTTTCCATAGAACTCTCTCGACCAACCACCGTTTAAGATTCTTTATTATACGCGAGGCAATAAGAAAATAATTTAATCATTTCTGCGAACTTGGAACATAAATTTGTTTCTAACATTATCTTAATTGGTTCTTCTTTATTTATTTTTTTGGATAACAATTTCGCTTCTTCAAAAGCTATTAAGTTTTCTTTTGTTTAGTTGGGATTGTGAAAATACGGAATACTAATGGAGTTATGAATCAAATTTATTTTTTTAACTTAACAAGAAATATTCTTATTTTAATACCAAACAAAAAATAAAATTTTATTTCAAGTGGGACTCATACCCATATAGAAAATTGAGATAAAAATAAACCCTAAGATTAAAAAATAAATAAATATAACATAATATATCTAATTCTTATCTAAAAGTGTTTTTGTTTAAGTATCATAAAAATAAAAGTGTTATTGTGTCGTTTTCATATCTCTACGACTGACATTCTATACATAATACGTTCCATAGAATACTTATTTCAAACTCAATAAGATATTTTAGTGAGCGTTAAAATATTTGCTGATATCAATTATTACTAACCTCATTTGTGGAATACCAGTGTGTAGGACAAGCAATAAAGTAGCGAGGGCGTGTTATAATTAGCGTTAAAGTCGGGGGTTGATTCTGCGGCTCACCGGCACAAGCCGCAATAAATCGTCCACACACTCAACCGCGTGTGTCGTGAGATAAGGGTCATCGCGGTACTATCTGGCGCTACCGCCTACAAGTTACATTGTTGCACCACCTAAACCCCACACGACGACTATCAACATTTTACGATTTATCGCGGTTGCCATCTGCAATCCGTACTCAATCTCTGAACCAAAGCTGGTTAGCTGAACAAAAATATATCAAAAGCTCGATGTGAAACATAAAATAAATTTTGCGAATTATATCAACACTATGTACACAATATACATAACTACGTGATTAACATAATGTTTCTGAAATGTTCCACTTTTGTCTTGTAAACGAGCATAAAGTGAAAGAACAAATTGCGAGTTTCCCCAGTATTTTCCTCGCTCGGAAAAATATATGTTTTATTAAAGCTCGGCATTTCCGAGAGCGAGGCAACCCTCCGGGCGAGGGTGGTTGGGTGGTCGGCACGATGGAAGGGAAGGGGGTCGGCGGCGCGCCAGTGTATAACAGACACTGGAAGGATATAAAACATATTTACGCGCCTATAAAGTACTGTCGTACGTTCGCTCTCTACCATTTTCTTTGTTCCTCGCGAGCAGCCAATGATAATGCTTTCTCCCGTTCCGTTAAACTTATTTCGTTTCCGTCTTATCTCCTCTTTAGCACTTTTATTTATAACCAAAATATCGGAACAAAATTATTTTAAAAATGAGGATTCATCAGTATACTCTCATGATATAAATAAGCTTTCAACTCGGATATTAAACGATAGTTACTTTTTTTCAATTGCTGTTTAATTTATAGCTATGCAGTAATCTATTTTTTCACGACTTTCCACGAAGTAAGCAAGAGTTTGCAAACAAGCGATTTCGAAATATCAAAGTCGGCGAACGGAAAAAGGAGCGAACTTGACGCTATTCAGTCTCTAAAAGCCAAAGCGTTAACAGCAAAGCGAGGAGCGACTTAATCTTGTGCGACAGTACGGCTCAGAGCAGAAACCCCTTGCGTAGGTGAGAGGGTGTAATAACAAGTCTTTTCCACCCCCACTCACTCCTTCACGGTCCACAGGCTTACCCGCTTGCAAACTTCGAAGATCCGTATTATCGTCGTGCTAACCAGGTCGACACGAATAAGACCTAACTTGTGAACTCTTTGTGTCGCCTTATTGTATACACCCTTTTTTATTGCCTAGAACTTAATTATTATTAGGTAGTTGTTGGTTGGTGGACCGTGAAAAATTAACCTCTCTGAATCGTACTTAAAAAACAACTAAATATGTATAGTGGAAGCGCAGTCTCTGTCTTTTGATTTCATTGTAGTGTTTCAAACTTAATTATCTTGTAGATATATATTATGTTAAAAATAATCTTATAAACCTAATATATGCTAACTTAATATCGTAATGACCACCCAACAGTCATGTTTTTTTTTTCATTTAATTTAAGTGTTTAACCTAATTGCGCGATAAATATCGATATAATAAATTTATATTAACATTGCAACGCCCCACTGTCAGGGTTAGAGTATACGTGTTCAGTTTCAGATCTATGCTATCAGATTGCAGCTTTGGTTAAAAGCTATTTGTAGTCAAAGCACGTTGACATGCGTTTATCAGAGCGAGAGCTCACACCGCAGCCGGGCGCAGTGACAAACGGAATCGCAAAGCACAGAGTGAGCTGCTGATCCGACAAGATATCTCGACCTCAGCGTTGAGTGCTAACACTCGCCCGCCTACGGATAATTACGCTCCTTTGACGAACCGTCTTTGTATCACAGCACGTTGCCACAGTGGTTTGAAATCAGAAGAAATGCAAGCGAATTTTTTTTAATATCTTAAAAGCCTGAAAATACATACGTACTAGAAGCAGAAACGGATTTAAAATGTTACTCACGTTACCAACCAATACAAAACTTATTCAAGTAACACTACCAATAAAACTACTATGCTCTGAAAGTAAGGTATGGTAAGGTATGATCACTAACATTAAACACTTAGTAAATATCAAAGCTAAATAGCCATTCTTGCATGAGCGTGTGAGCGTTTAAGGCCTGGCCGCAATTATACTACCACAAAGTTCCCCGTAATGCTTTAAATACGGACTCACCGTTCTCGCCGCGATTCACATAACGCTTCTAATTTATTCTAGCCCAAACTATTTACAATGTGTTTGGCATATTATGTCCCGGTTAACCGGGATAGTTCTGGAATGTGTTAATATTGTCCTACACAATATATAAAATATAATAAGATATATGTGACGCTTATGACTCATGATAAAATTTCAAATAGTTTCTGAGGTACTACTAAACCTGATCTAGTTTACTTTAATATGTTTGTATGAAATAATAAAACCAATGAAATGCTAATTGATTGTAATATTAAAATATTGTCTAAAAGTTCTAAATAAAATAAGCACACATCAAAATACCTTCGTAGTCCCATAAACCGACGTAAAATCTTGTAAAGGTATTTTGTATACCATTGTTTTCGAGATGAGTGCAAAGTTGTACGCGATTGTTTCGAACTTAATTAATTACTTTTACTCCGAGCTGGATCGCTGATTTCTTTGTTTTCATTTTCAAGAGATGATCACTTTGTTTCTCTTCTCATAATTATTAATGAATCGAACCGAAAGCTCCGTAAATTCTTGTATACCAATTTGCTTAATTTATTGCCTTTATTTTTAATATAATTGTAGAGCAGAACAAAGCTTTAAGATAATATCTTATAAAATATATGGTGGTCCGATACGTTGATATATTTGTTTAAAAAGTAATATAAACATGCCATTTATCCATTAGCCATTCATATACAATATATGTAATAGCCATTCAGCTATACTGTCTAGAAAAATATGGTAAAGCTTCGGTAGCGGTGATATTGAAAGACAAAGTGTAAGAAAACAACATGACAAAGTGGTCCACTCAAGCAGTCTATAAATTGTACTGTTATAATCCATTAATATTACGCAAACTTGTGACAAAGACCAATTTATATATTCTGTCTGGGGCGAAACTTCACAGAATTATTACAAAGTAATCTAAGTTAGACGATCTGTATAGAGAGAGTGAGATAAGGGGTGACAGGTGTTTAAATATACGTTGAACCGCTTCCCGCTCGCTGGAGATTCGCCGTATTACAAGCAAGACGGATTCGTTTGAGCTTGTGGTTTTAGGATTAATTGCTCGATCCCGCCGAGAATGATTCTTACATTTTGCCTTTAGATGTTTAGCTTAATGGACTAGTAACTAGCGCTTATTTTATTTAACAAAAAGCTTCTTAATTATTCTGTCTAGGCGGAAAACTGAATGTTTTACACAAAGCTGGCGGATGTCAAAAAATGTTTATAATATTCTTACTGGTTTGAGAGGCGCTTAGATTTTATCATTGAATTTACTATAAAGTTTTTGTGTATGTACAGAAAGGTTCGAGAGTAGTTTTCGTAGACCGAATAGATAATTCACGGCGGTTTTCATTTAAAAAGTAAAATAGCCAAAATGCCAATTAAGTTGCAATGTCGCTCCGCTTAAATTTTCATGTTTTCTTCGCTTGTTGGAATCTGGTTACTTGTCTGACATAATAAACATACAACATTAACTTGTCACAGTAGTGTCACGAAAGTAGTATAAATAATCTCACGCTTTTTTCGAAGGTCTATATGAAACGTCATAAATATACATGAGCAGGATAAATGTAATCTTGACAACACATTGACAAACAGACATTTAACGCGATCTATATTTGTCATAATAAACATGAAATTTTCATGACTACATTTTAATATATTTTTATACTCCTTTTCTTAACATTTGAATTGGTACTCGTCAATTTATTATTGACTAATTCTTTAATTGTCATATAAACTTACTAAAGAATGAACCAGAAACTGAAATTATAGTTTTCTATACAAAAACATAAACTGTTACAATTTATTTGACACTTAAGACAATTTTGCAAAGGTCATTTAAAGTTTTTATCTATTTAGCGTACTCAGGTAAATATTACATAATTGTTCTTTACAATGATATCCCTAATCGTGCAACTTTGTCCGCACTTGTCATAATTTATTCCGAAAGTCGTAAAATTATAGTATTTATTACGTGTAGTCACGAATGTCGTTAATGTATCACAAAATTAAATTTACGCGGGCAGGTGTAGAAGAAGGTTACAACGTAATGTAAGAAATTGTCAAGAGCAGATTATTTTACACTTGTTTGATTCTGATCTTGCGGGAAAAAAATGTTTTTCCATTCTAAAATGTAAAAAATCGTAAGAATGGTGTGTTGTAATCGGTCTGTCATTTATAAACCTATTTGAAAAAATATTTTTGTTTGACACTTCCCATGTGGTCCCATTTTCATCAGGTCAAGATTATGTTGAAGGGATCCTGGAGAAATTGATGGATATTATAGGGACACTTTAAATATTATAGGGGCACCTATAGCAATTTGAGTTTGGGAGCTTTAGCACTATTTGGTCAAGTGAAACTGATGATGAAGTGAGGCATTTATATTAATATTTACAGAAACCGGGAAAAGTAATTTAGCATTATGAGCAGTTGACATTCGGCTAATAAAACTTAAATATGATTGCAAACCTACCCACTGGAAAGCGTGAAAAAATTTTTTGACAAAAGAACCGACTTTGACAACTTTTGTCGATGCCGAGTAAAATGTGGAAAATGACTAGTTAACTTTCCTTGCTACTATATAAAAAAATATTAACATTCTTTATTTTACTTGGCACCCAGTAAAAAATGTTGTAGATATTATTTATTTCTAGTTTTAGTAATTATAAAATAGTTTAAGTGATTATAAAAGAGTAATTATTTAATAATTACAGCTATTTATTGTTCGTTCTAATTCGATTAGAATGCAAAACACGTTAAAGAGATTAAATTAGAACTTTAATGGAGTGAGTGAAACCGGTTAGTTGACCGGTTCAACGGAGACTCGAGCTCGTGTAATATCACCAATGTACATTCTCTCGATCTCATTAAAGCGGTTTTTGTCCTCGCCTCATGTTTATCTTATTAACCGGACCCCGTCACTACTAAATCGCATGCAATTTCTTGCGACGCCATCGTGGATCAATTACACTAACACGCTTTTTTAAAGCCGTATATCTCTATCTATACAAATCATGTACACATTCTTGAATCTACTTACTACACGAGATCTTAATATAATGAGCTACGGAATTTATATGTAAATCCGACATCATCTGTTAATAGTTGTAGTTTTAATAACTTGGACTTGAATAAAACACAACCGTCTGTTATCACAGAATATTTACTTAGTAATTTATATATATACTACCAACAAAAGTTCATGCACAGAGATAGTAAAAGTGGATTCGTTGAAAAACTTAAGGTACTTTCTTAGGGTAAAAAAACTAAAGTATAAGGTACTTTCTACCACTAAAGCAGTATTATTGTATTTAACATGGTTGACAGTCATGTTTTAGAATTATCCTTATTTTAGAGACCTCAGAGTTTGTAATATAAAACTATCTTTAAAAATTACTGCAAAAAGCAGCGGTAAGCCTTTTTTTTTCTTTTCTTTCTCTGAGATTAATCATTTCTTCTGATATGGGCACAGTTATTGTATACACATCTGGATCTTCCTAAAAGTCACGCCAAATGTATAAAGCATTTATCTTTGTCCTAGGTAAACTCTTAATAAAACGAAGTTATTCTTTTAACTCATTATCATTCAATCATTAATATTCTTTAACCACCACTTTGATAGAATTGCCGCTACCTCAGGGGGCCTGATTCTCCATCATTGACATTGACATTTTCAATTTACACTACTCTTCTTACAAGCTTCTCGAAGGAGGTTCAGAGCCCTATTATCAATTAGCCTCTCTAGCGATAAAGTCCTAAGTCTAACGATATTTTTTTATTGCAAGATTTTAAAACTGTTTAGTTATGCCATAAATTACGAACGAATATTGCTCGAGAAGACAAATCATTATTTTATGTGTATCCTAAAGCACTGTTCTCGGCACTTTAGCGTACGTTGTCGGATTATTCCCCTCTTTATGCCGTCGAGCTAGATGCGTCGACCACTTTGTTGTTTTATACTTTGTCTCGAAGCGACTTTATGCATCGCCTCATTGCTCTTCGCCGTTTCGCTTAGTTCTCCCTCTTTATTTTCAGCTCACGTTACTATGTAAATTTATTTTAAAACTAGAGACTCAACAGCGGGTGTTCTCCCCGAGGCGATTTGTTGACTATAATATTATTTTAAGATTCTAATTTTCATTTTTTGTTATTAATATTACCTAAGAATGGTGTACCATTGTTTAGACAGGACAACTTTGTTGATTAAAAACCTATCTATCAATGAGCTGAGGCGATTCTCAGAAAGTCTGCGTTTTGTATTACCTTAGAGGAGGAGAAATCCGCCCCAAGAATTATGCAGGCCCGGTCATGGTTTCTAACACATACCTTAACCTGCCAACCTGGTTTGGCAAAGCGTGGTAGGCCCTAGCTCTATATTCGTCTGGCCTATGGAATGAAAGACCTGTACTCAGCATGACGACATTATGATAATGTTTATGATAACTATGTATTACATTACTTTAGAGTAAACATAAAACAATGTTAAAAAATTACATTCAGGTAATTTGATTATGCGGCTCGAGTTACCCATTATGACCGCAATAAAATAAACCAAATTCAGCAGCCCCTCGGCCCTCAACAAGCGCTCCGAAACAAACTACATTTTTATACAGAGAGAACAAACAAAATGAGTTAGCGGAGCCATTGCGTCGCTTTTCACTATATTCCACAAGAACGAGCTTGAAAATTCGCTTTAATACCTTTGTTCTACAGCGCTTTACTGTTCTCATGTTTTGCAGAATGTTCAAGTTTACTCTACGCCCGGATATTTTCGAGATTTTCTCCCCCGTGCTAACCTTTTTAAAGATAAACGAATCGGTATCACAAATACATTTACAATAGCATTCGACATAAATACATTTTCTTTATGTTTGCTTCAATGTAACAACTTGATATCATATTTATAGAGCAATTCAGTCGTAAACAAGAGAAAGGCCGAAATATTCTATAAACGACTATTGTAGGAGAAAGTACTAAAGCTCCTTCACCAAGATCGATACTCTGTTATGTTCAACTTAATAGAATAGTGAGTGCAACAAGTTTCTTAGGACCTTAACAATCGAAACTTTAAGTTGAATTAAAATGCTGTCGTCTTCTCAAGCGTATTTTAAAGCGCGCGTCTTATCAAATTTTTGCCCGTCTACAATATCAATTTTCACTTTGTAGCAGTCCATTTTTTTTAACCCCCTACCCAAAAATGACAGATTGTTCTTAGTTCGACGTGTCTGTGTGGCTTGACAAGTAGAATAATGTACACATTTTTTTTATTTGCAAAATGAAATACGGGTGCATTTTTTATTCATACGTTTTTATCTGAAAGATTAAAATTCAATTAAAATGTCTTAAAAAAAATAGTCAGAGTTATTTAGTGTAATTAATTGAAGGTATATTGTTGAAACCTACCCCTTTTAAAGAAGTTTTAATTAATTTGCCTATTTGAAAGGTATTTTTGGTTGGTTGGTTTGTGGTTATTCGCTAACGGATGATTAAAAAATTACGGAAATCAACATTGAAATGGTCGAACATAGAATGTGGATACAAAAAAAACACCGAATCTGTTGTATTGGTTGAAACTATTTAACCTGTGCGAAACTTATTAGTTCATAGATTCATTATATATATATGTGTCGATATATCTATCAACCTAAATATAAAAAACGGGTTCTATCCAACATCCTTTTTAGCGGATTACCAACAAGTCGGAAGATTCTCGTTTCTAATTTTTTTTCAACTATTATGTAAGGGGTTAAAATAAGATTTCTGTTCAAGCTGCTCTCTAACTGAAAATCACTTCTGTTATTTTAAAGCGTGGGCCGATTACTCTCATCGTGAAATTGTGTTTAGCGAGTTTATTCATTACTCCGCGAACGCTCTGGGGGTGGATGGGTGACGGGTGGCACCCCCACTCTTGCTCTGCTCAGTTTATGGATATAACCTCGACAAAATACCCCTAAAATTGAACTGTTTTTATTACGTACTCTCTTTATCTCTTTTGGTTTGTTGTGCCCTTTATACGGCGTTATAATTTTATTAGGGAGTCTGAAGCACATTAAATAATGATTCGTAATGTTTCTCCAAGTTATGGCGTATTTTCTCGCTTAGTGTCTGTAAATTGATATTCAGAATCTCAGAACAATGTTTTTTTTATTCTGAGTTCAGTATTTAATAACAAAAATTTGTCTTTCATTGGTTTGAGCTTTGTATTTTAAAACTTAGATAGTTAGTACTGAAACGTTAACTTTACACACTATTTCTTAGAATAAGTATGTATTTATGTAGCTCTATAAAGTGTCAAGATACCATAATCTAATCAATAGACCAGATCAGAGCAACATTTAATGTACACATTTAAACAAAACAATAAATTCACCTACAAAATTGTCTCAATTGTATTAGCTCTACATCTCCGCCGCAACACATTGAAATATGTTTAGATTTTTCTGTATCATTAAATGTAAACAATGGCTGCATATCAAATAGTTTTGTAGGGCGATAAAACAAAGCGGCTGGCAAACGACCAAGTCGCGCAGTGCGACACGAGTGGATAGGCGCGAGATTTGCAACGCGAGCACTGCTTACAAACGTCACATCGCTATGCCGCCTCCTCTCATCGCCAGATTTGTACGAATTCATTCTAAATGGAGCTGCCAGATCGCAATTACTCTCCCTTTGAGCATTCGCAATGTGCTCTATATGACATTCAATTCAATTTCGGGAACAAAGCGCGCGTCGAAATTCTCATTCTCTTTGACCAGAAGCTCTTATGTAGCGGCGCTTTGTTAACGAAATAGCTCGAAGTTAACCTGCTACATGTTTGCACAACCTGCACCGGGGATATTATATGGCCCAGGTACTACGTTAAGAGTCAGAAGTTTTGCACTGGTTGAAGCTACAAAGCGGTTTCTAAACCACAAGTAGCTATTTTTATTGTATAGAACTTCATGTTTCAGTTAACACAGAACCTATAAGAGTGGTTTTATGTTAACCTTACATACAATTTATTACAAGAAAATATTGTTGAAATAAATTTAATGTAAGTTAACGAGTACACGGGTTTTAACCAACGGCAATAGCCTGAATGTGTGCATAAAGATGTCTTAATAAAACGAAAAGCTATTGGATTAACTAAAATTATTAAACAGGATAGCAATGAAATTATATTTAAAAAAAATGTATTTATTTCTCTAGACCTACCTTTCGATTGATCGATCATGCGAATTATTTTATCATAAAAATTGTAGTTGATTAAAAATATTTGTATTATGGAGTCAAATATAATATATTCGATCCGTCGGCATGCCTCCGATAGTCAGTTGCAGTTCGTAGTCCATAGCTTGATCGACGCTGTCAAGTGCATCGGGTATAAACAGGTCAGTTGAGTTGGCAACTCTCGCGCGCGTTCTCGGGATTTGAACTCGTCCATCTGGCTGTCGTCACGTGCTCACTTTGCGTGCCACATTATTTTAACAAGCATGGCTGTTAAATATATATTTCGTATATTTAGACTAAACGGTAGACGACTGATCACGTAATTTTTTTTTCTATAAGTTATTTCACTTGACTTAAGGGTATTTTGAACCAACCAACCAACTTTAATAAAACCACGTTTTGCTATACTTTCAAATGTTAAAACTGCACCCATGGGGAAATATACTGGTTTACTGGTTAAAAAAATACGAGGGTTGTAAGTCCCAGAACACCGTTAACGGGTAACTGAGTTTAGCATGCTTTTTTGGTTTCAACGGTGAAATCGGACCCGAGCAATCTTTGTATATCATGATCCTAAAAAGTATTTCCCAAAAAAGTGTTATTGTAGTCACATTTTGTCTTATAAATGTTTCACTATATCTAGACGTTTCGGTTGTCATTGGTTATATTAAGCCCTCGTGATAAATTAAAATTAAATACGGCGGATATGAAAAGTTAACATACAAAAAAAACGGTATTTATATCATAACATCCACGATACTAAGAAAGGAATAAACGAAGTAAGTAATAGTGCGGGCAGGCGATACGACACCGTGGGTCGAGTTATATTTTGTGTAGAATTTTAAATAAAACTTGGAATAATTGCACTGTTGTTGTGTGACACTGGACATGAAGACACCGGGAGCTGCTTGTAAGTTGTATAAAAACGTGTACAAATATGTAAATCTATGTAAAATGAAGCCCGGAGCTCTTGTAAATATAATCCATTCAATGCTAAGTAGGTGCATGCTGTAGAACTGTGAATGTCATATGCACAAGTTGACCTAAAGTTAATTAATTTACGGCAAACAAGGTAAGCTCGATTAGCTGAATAAATTGGGCTTGCGGCGCTTGTAATCCCAACGCAGTATACAACATCAACAAAGGCGACGCTCCGGCCCGCCTCGTGCACAGGAGAGGCTTAATGCTAACTCATTATGTATTCATATCTGTAATGAGATTGTCAGTGACCGCCCCTTCCCGCTTTTGGCCTTCTATTTGTCTCGGCACTCGTATTTCGTCGCTATATTTACGTTCACTCACTCTTTTTGCACCCATTATCCTCTTTTTTACTTTTTTACGGGCCGCGAGGAAATTACAATTTTACGGCATTAAATTGTCAGCTTGTTGAGCTCACTTTTTATTATTGTTACGACGCTCATATTTTTATTAAACTTCAAAGTACCCTACATATTTTCACGATGTTATTTAAGATTCCCGACGCTGCAAAATGTTGGGTACATATATGAACAATCTGTTAAAAGTGGTGCATAAGCTAGCGGGAACAATATTACACTTGCGAATTTTTATTCAAAAGATATGAGAAGCGGTGGAGCACTTGCAAACGGTTAGATAATGTCGGCAGATACTTGACGCAGTCGTTGAAAATTTTATGTCACCTTGCGCTGCATCGTCGACTACTGCATCTCCCCGCATTCGTAGCTCCCATTGGTCTATCACACAAATATTTTTTTAATGTTCGTAGTTTTCTGACGATTAAAACTTCTGGAGAGTTCTATTATTTAAACAACCGGTAGAGTCTAGTGATATTCTTACGTTTTAGTTCCATAGAGACACTTGAATAATAGTGTAACTATTTTGCAAAAAAATAAATTTGACTCTATGTAACTTCGACTTGCTTCAGAGAGAGTTCATGATTCTATTATGATTTTAATTCAATAAATTACAAAGTATATATATTCTCAGTAAAGTAATGAAACTGAATTAAATTGTAGGTGAAAATACAAATCTTATTTATTCGATATTCTACATAACATTTCAATATAACTTGTTGAAAGATAGCTTCGCAGAAATCCAAAGGTAAGCATCTCTTTGTGTTGTTGACGCTCCCCGTATTTCCGCCCCTCCTCGGTTTCTTTGTCACAAATCCTGATTGCGACTTCTCAGTGCAGTGCGCTTAGCGCGAGCACTGCTAGCTACACAAAGGTTTGAGATTTTGAATTTAAAACCACCTCCATTTTGCGTGCTCACCCTATTGTTGTGTAGATTCTGCAAATATTTGTCTATGAACTTTCGTTATTACAGACTTTTGGTCCGATTGTTGAGTACAGTACACTATCTATATTCCGAGGCTACTTTAAAGTCGAGGCTCATTATAATTCTAAAAGCACGATCGCAAGTCACACGTTCATTAATATGTCCCGTGAGGCCTTCCCGCTGTCGCCTCGGGGAATGTCCTCATACATTTTGAAGTCACATTTTCCGCATCACACTTTCTCCATTTAATTCGCATTCGACAACCCTATGAAATTTCGATGAACGAATTGAATATTTATATAGCGTGAAATTCCACTTCAGGATTAATTAAATGTTAAAAACATAAAATCCCGCACTCGTGAAATGTGTCTGATACGAAAATATAATTTAACAATACGCTCACCGCAAATTGAATGAGGTTCGAAATAAATCCCGCGGTTGTTATTTGACTCCCATTTTCCCCCCATTCCCGCTGCACCCCTGTTTGCGTTGCTCACAGTTTACCCAACAAAATTATCCGTCATAGATCCATATCCATAATAGCCTATTTACGCGAAACATAAATATATTGTACGAGTGAAACAAAAGCTTTTGATTCACATTTTCGGTTATTGTTGTTGTTCGTACAGTACAATGAACCAAATATTTTTACGGATACTATTGCATTTTGTGCGGGATTCGAGGCCTTTAAAACTATTAAAGTTATTCTTTGTTGTTAATAGTTTTTTTTTAATATTCCACAACAGTTTTACAACAGGAATATTTGAGCGCTTTAATCGCTACCCTGCCGAAAAGTTCTATTCAAGCCACTAAATACTAATTCAATGACGGTTACCTTTACATATAAATGCTACCATCATTTTGAAGATAAAAAATAATACACTTAAAAAGTGTTTTATAAAACGAGTAAAAGAGGCAGGAAAATTTAATGGTTGCTGAAACGGCTCCGATCGTTATCACGGGCCCTCTCCCTTATTAGATCGGCCCCGAGGGTCGGTGCCGTAAGCGCTGCTCTAGTGTATCGTAAGTGTTAATTACTTTTGTCAGTCCGCAAGCGTGCGGTTAACAAATCATGTCGTTACATACCTCCGCAATCGAGGACACTAATTTACAACTTAGAAAATTGTTTGCAATATAAATTGGTATCCCTCAAGGCTTTAAGGCCTTTCAGACGCTCACCTTGAGAAAATGCAGTTTTATTGTTCACATACGTTGGACTTACCAAGTCATTCGTTTGTAAGTTCTTACTTATTTGAAGACTTCCGTCCCTTTAGCTCATCGTAGTTTTCTCCAAAAATCTATTAAAGTTTTAAAGGTTAAAATTAAGGAGCAACAGAAACTTGTAACACGACATACCTACCTACCTACTTTTATTCGCAAAACTTTAAAAGTGAGAGTCAAGGAAGGAGTTTTTTTTTTTTTAAATAATTACGCGTCAGTTATATATTTTTTTATTACAATAGATAATGAATACAAAATGATTAATAACGATCTCTAACCGCGGTGTTATAATAATATGTCGCTTAATTATTTAGCACTGAGACTAAAAGCTCTACACGGTAAACGGGACAAATGTATCTATAAGACGATACCTGCCCCGCTTACCAGATTCTCATCTCATCTCTCTGCGGCTAACGTTCTTGTTATCTGTGGCAATACGTCTTGCGACCTACAAGATGCGCTTTTCTTTGAGATCCACAATCCATCAGGTATCTAACAACTCAATGAGTACAGCAATCTTTAACAAATTTTATAAAAATAAAATTAATATCTTCTCTAATTAATAAACAACCACTATACTGAAAAATGTGAAATCAGATTCTGAAGTTGATTTGTGAACAGTAATTTTTACGTGTTATATACATCATATTATAATTACATATATAACTTTAGTCTATATTATAAAATAGTCAGTAAACAGACAGTAAAGATATTATAAAAAAATACCTAACCCATATTTAAGGCTAGACTAATTAATTACAAAGAGCATACAATAATGCGTTGACGCACTTAGCGTACACTGGTAAATCAAATCGATAAGCATTTTTATAGCACCATTAACAGGGCGAAGGTACCCGGGCGATACCAATCTGCGTAATCAATGCCGGAAGCAATCCACATCGCGTTAAGTAAGGCTTAATTGGTGTTAAAATATTAATACTGCCCTTCGGATCGCGCAAGCGATAATGTTTTCGTATATGTGCAGTTTAATTATACTCGTACAACTAGCTTTAACGCAGTTGGTTTTGTTGCTTAAATTTAATCCTTTTAATCATACGCTTTAGTGTAATTTAATATGCTCAGTAATTTCATCAAGTTATTAATTTTGTATTTTGCCTGCATGATTTTATTTATGTATACAAAATAATTATGTAGTAGTATTAATAAAACTTACTATTAGTTACAATGATTCGATTATGGTTTCCGGGTCAGACCAACAAAGGTTAGGTATTGTTTTTCCAAAAACTATTTCTTAGTACCACCAGGAGTTAAAAGAAATGCTATCGGGATACTTACTGCCCACCCCATAGTTTGGAGAGTACGTTTAACCATGGGTCACGGTAGTTAACCGTAACTCATAGGCATGTGTTTATAACCGTTAAAACCCGCGAAACCACTTTAGAGCAGTTTAAAGGGTCTAAACGCTAAATCAGCATCCCCAGTCCATCTATAGGAAAGTGTGTAAGCTGGAAATCAATAAATTCTGAAACAATTTTTTTGGGTATACACAACATCAAATATTTGCTGCGTGCAATTTATAATATAAAACGTTTTTTGAGGTTTACCCAGTACAAAATTCTATCGTTTCATATTTCCCATAGAAATTTTCAATTTTCGTATCAATGCGAAAAAGGCAACAGTATTTTACTATTTTCACAACGTTCCGCCGTAAATTTCCGGCAGCGCGAAGCTCGAATTTTAAATATTGTAAAATCGTTTTGTGAATTTCTTGAGTAACCTTTTTGCAAAAATGATTTCGATTCATATTGAGATAAATACTTTTTGTAAAGCTATACTTATGCAACCAAATTAAACCCTATCGACCGGTTGTTTTAATCGTTATTTACTGAAACGTTAAAAGACTGAGATTCGGAGTGAGCGGCTTTAGCAGACCATGTCATAACATCATAGCGGTATTCTGTATACAACATACACATTTCTACATAAAAAAATGTGTATTTAGTCCTTTACTCACCGGAGAAAAAAAAAGACTATTTGCTACATATAAAAATACTCAAAGCTCTTATTACGACCTGTTTGTTATATAACTATTTATGTAATACATTATACAAATATTATAAAACTATATAGTTTGTCTGTTCGAGTGCAGCAATGTCAAGATCTAAAGGCCGTTTTATAGCAAATTTTTCGAATCGAAACTATCGAAATTTATCCCCCTTTATAAATTTGACTTGTTTTACGTGCGAAAAATGTTTATAATAGTTTTTTTAATTAAATATTTCATTTATTTTATACTTTTTATAATAAAATTATAGAAACGGGACGCAATTGCTACAACGTTTGAAAGATATATTTATTTAATCGGCAGCAACAACCATTTACTGACATCCACAGTAGGTAATTAATACAGACATAATCCGATCAGCAAATATTCTGTCTCGTTGTGATAATCAAGTCATAATAAATTAATTGATTACCATTTAAATATAACTAATATTTTGTAATTACGCTGTGGCTGCAGAATATTGAGCAATCATTGATGCGCTGATAAAATAACTTTTAGCCGAATTTACGAGTAAATAGAATGGTCATCATAGCTCAATTATGCGTATATTGCAAATTAATTCGAGAATCGGCAAATTTAATCGTTTTTAAATTTATTCACCTTTTTATATTGTATCGATAAGGACATTTCCAACAAAAAAAACATTAGTATGTATTAATTCAAACCACTTTATCAATATTAAATCACTTTAAATACGTTAGACAACAAATTTAGATTTTTTATTTCCCCAATCATAATAGCATTACATAAATTATTATACATTTGGTATTTATTACATCCATTCATTCTGATAATATACGAGAGTCTTTTATATCTAAAGATATTCCTTTGTAACATCAAATAAGCTTATAGCCATTTCAAAACAATTCAATAACTTTGCACTGGAAGCGGAGATGCCCTCGAACTCAAACGTTTCCCCCAAGATAAGAAACGAGGGACGCCTTTTATCCCTTCTTTTTATTCTCTTTCAGATAATTTATTCCAAATTAATATTTTCTGAAAGGAGCTCTTTATTGCGTCTTTCGTCAATTGAACCATTGTGCGAATAATTTATACCATTCACGTTTCATTGTAATTCATGAGGTTTCGAGATTTATCCACTTCAAGTTTTAAAATTTAAAAATGTGTTTGACAAGGTGCGAATGAAAAATGCAACAGCGCACCAGAATGAACTGATGCTCTGAACTGGTCTTATCTTACTATTTTATGTCTTTTTTAGCATACATTTGCAACTGAAAACTGCAGAACATGGACCCAAAATAAAATTAATATTATATGACATAATAAAATACCAAACTACTTCTGAAATAATTTACTTATACAACGTTCTACAATAAATATAATTTAATTTTAAAGAACAGGGTTTGGGGTGAAAAAAAAACCGTGAGAAAATTTCTTGAGATAAATTTATGTCGCTTCTGTCTCTTGAACTACCACGTATTATAGGTCTCGGTCGTTTGTCTCAATTTTCTGTTGACAACAGATCCTGTATCTGACGTAGGTACGCTACCGAATACCGACCTTTATGTGAACCGGTACTACATACCTTTATGTGAATGCAAACAACGTATTTTGTTGCCTACGGTTAACTGACAATATCCGTATTTATGGGGCTCGTAAAGCTTCTTGTAGAGCACAACATAATAAATCTTCCTATGCCAAATTTACTACTCCTTCCCATCTTATGGTAATAATTTAATAAAGCTTAATGCAGTTCAATCCGAGTTTATGATAATATTAGTCTAAATATTCTATGGTACACACTTAACATACAATACTTAACAAACTAGTTGTTCCATGACATAATTATATTGCAATAATTATTTTTTTCATATTAGGAAAGATAACTTAAAGCGTATTAAAGTTTTATTTGACATCTTTATACAAATATACAATTTTAGTATTCACATATTTTATATATAAAGCTTTTTTTCCGTACAACTATAGTAAAAACCTGATGCGAAGGAACATTTCCATTGTAATCTAATATTTTGTATGAAGATTATCCATACTAATATTGTTAATGCGACTATACTCACACACACTAAGTGTGTCTGTTTGTTTATTACCTATATTCGAATCAATCATTGAACCGATCCAGATGAAATTAAGCACATATGTAGCTTGCATCCTGGAGATGGGCATTGGATTGAATATGTATCCCGGAAAAGCTACTGGTAAAAGTTACCCGCTGAATTAAAAAATATGGATTTTGTTAGTTACGCATGGCTTGACCGCTTACTACAATTTTGTATACATATAGATTGTTTTATCCATAAGATACATACTATCCTAGAAAAACAAAGGGAAAACAAAAAATAAACGCGTACGAGGGCTGCACCTAGTCCTAAGCAAGCGTATAATCCTGCGGTAATAATTCGTGTCAAAAAATTATTTCCCCGAAGGTATATTTCCGCTGGGGGTATGTATTGGCTTTCGAAAGCAGTTTACATGTGTATTGTATCGCGAGAAATGCTCAACGGAGCGTTTTGTTGGGCGGGCGGCGCGTGCGCGAGGAGCGGGGCGCGGGCCGTCTCGACGGCGAGCGAACCGTATCGCCGCGCCGCGCGGCTTACTCCGTCCGTACCGCACTCTCCCTTCGGCCATCGGGCCGACATCACGTCCGTGTATTGTACATTATTGACGTCTTTGTCTCCGCTCAACTGACGATCTATTGTTATTTTGGTTCACTGACAGATATACCAGCTCCCGTAACGACTTCTATGGATTACAGTGCTACACGGATTGCAGTGCTTATCAAGTGGATTTTAATTAATTCTTACGTGAAATAAGTTTTGTGTGACTCCGTTTCGAGTTAAACTAATTAGCGCAAGTTCTAGTGTTTCATATTTACTTTAATGAGCTCATTACGTGAGGCGTGATAAGTGTACATTAAAAGTGTGATTTTATTCGTTGCTGACGGTGCTTTGTGTTATAAGTGCGCAAAGTAAACATTGTGCGACAGTTTTAAAAAGTAACCATAGTGAGGATCAAGGATTCACATAAAGGCAATGCTGAAGGTGGTAGCAAGAAAGAAGGAAAGAAAAAAAGCAAACAAAAAGCTGAAAGCCACGGAAGACAGAAATATGAAAAAACAAGCTCCGCTTCTATAAAAACGGAAAAAGAGTCCTCTAAACGATCACCTAAAGATGTAACGAAACAAGAGGTATACAAACCATACTGTTATTTTTAAAATAATTCAAAGAGAAGATAAAGTGGAAACAGCATTCGAAGGATAATGTAAAACAATAAAACTCTGTTCATATTAGCAATTCATTGCGACATCAATAAATATGTTGGCACAGTGCTTTTGAAATGTATGCGATTTCCAAACAATCTTCTTCCACATAGATGCAAATTGGACAGTTTCCAATTCAAACTATCTTATAAATCACTTGTCAGTCTTTATTTTTCACAACGTTGGCTGCATACATATTTTACGTTTTGTTTAAAGCAGCAGAACACCGATGTCGTATAAAATAATAAAAGAGCTTTACATTTTTTAACGCTTAAATAAAAACAAAGCTATTGGTATGCTTTTTGCACAGTAGCGACAAAAAATACACAGTCATTTCAAATGGAAAACACCGTGTTTTTAAAACAGCTGTACAAAACCTACCTATTGGACTTTTTGCTCGATTTGTGCATATTGCTTTGCAGATTGTTTCAAAAAGAAACGAAATGCTTTGTATCATGATGATAAAGTATACGTAATGTTTCTAGAGCTGTTTTTTAAATAGTTAAACTGAGAAATACAATACGCAAAAGGTTTCCTATTTAAAAACTGTCAAAACGTCAGTTTAGAATTATTTGCTTATTGAAGAACGGGCACTTATGCTGCTTGACTTAATTTAATATCTCGTTACAAACTATTTTACGTTCATCAAATGTACTATAAAAATAAGGTAAGATATCGCAGTTTAAAATTATTATTGTTTAAAGCAGCACCGTTAAAATTAAAGCGTCGACAAACTTGTTCAAAATTGTTTAATACAACATGTTTCCCTATTATAACCACCATGGAAATACCCGGTGACATAATTATAATACACTAATAATAATATATTCACATTGAAAAACTAATAGAATTGTTATAGCGCTTAGTCACGATAAACGATACAGCGCGGTTCACTTTTAGCTCCGTCGTACAACCATTACGTTCGAATGCGGTCAAATGTTATAGCTCCGGTAACTACATAATTATACTTTCTATTGCCCGACTATTAAATTCAAATTTATTGCCAGCACGCAATAATAAATTATTTATAATTCACCAAAGATTATATCAAACCGTGTCACCGCGCCGTCGGAGCCGTGTGTACTTAATTAATTATTAACATCACGGATACTATTTTATTTCGAAGGAAAAGATATATAACAAACTAAGAGTAACTTAATTAGATGTTACACTCCGTTTATCGCGGATTCCACGGTCAGTGGCTTCGTAATTCGGTCTATTATATTTCACACACACATCTTCATCATCTTTCTTATTGTCTATTTCGGGAACTACTCAAAAACTTTTTCATTTGATAGCCGATTTCTTGAGCAAGGTCATAAACTATTTATATTACGCTATGACCTTTATATGAACTATGGGTATATTACGTTCGAACTCGTATAGGGGGTTCCTATCTATTTATATACAATAAAGTTTCGAAATTAAAATGTATATATGATAATTATGCTATTTGTAGAGATCACGGTAAATCAAGATTCAACAACACGAATCCCTTGTTATTTTTCCGTTCACTTTGCAAACACAACCGCTACTATGTCAATATTTTATGACAATATAACACTGGTTTGTGTGCATACGATAAATAAATTGACCTCCACTTAACGATGGTTTAACTCTCTGGCATAAATCCACTTTTCATAATCACTAATCGATGGCTACTAAAATATAAATGGATTTATATCGAAACAATTTAATTCATAAGACCCCGTGAGTTTTGCGTATTTAGATCTCGTTGATTAATGTAAAAAAATAAATAAAGTAAAGCCCAATATTATTCATAGAATAGGGGGCCAGACAAAAAGCTGTCATAGCCTAGTTAGTAAGGCTTTGGCTTCTCCATCGGAGAGGACCAAATTCGATCCTCGGTGAGCATCTTTGACTTTCTGAAGTTATGTGAATTTTAAGCTATTAAATATCACTTGCTCCAACGCGAAGGAAAATATAGCGAGGAAACCAGAATACCTGAGCGTTCTCCAAAATGTTTTCAATGATGTTTGAAGACTGCACTAGGCCAGCGTGGTGGACTTTCGGAATGAGTTTATCGGCCCGACAGACGTCAGACAAAAAAATCTCATCAATCATCAAATCTCAATCAGAGCAACCTATCGGATCCAATTGTGAAACTAAACCATCTAGCGACCCTCTCAAAGAAGAAACGACATTTATTTCCCACTGAAAGCACTGAGAATGTACCTTTCTGAAAGCAAAAGAATTATGTAAATAAAACCAAATTGTTTTTGAGTTTATCTATTACATATAAAAAAAATTGAAGTTAAATTAAAGCTTTAATCATATGATTCCTTACTTAATATTGGACCTACCTTACCTAATAAAAACATCTACTTGCTAAGAGTCGAGACTTTTTGTTTATTGGGTGTTTTCATTTACCTCCTTGCTGCACACATGTTTTCATTTATTAAAAGTTAAAGGATCATGACTTTACGTACGGGTAAAACTCAATTAGGTACATCGCTTTTATACTATGCATAACGTAAAAGTTTCGGCCCTTTCGACCTTTCCCTACTTTGTTTAAAACACAATTCAAGAAGTTAAAGCGACACGACAAAAGCCCTTTAGGGATCAATGAATTACGTAATTTAACAAAAATCTACTTTACATATGGAGTCAACGAATTTTGCTTATTTTTTTTCTCAAGGTTTTATTTTACTACGTTTTCCTAGTTCTTTCATGGTAAAAATATTAGATCCTTACATATGAAATTAGCGTTTTGTAAGGGTGCAACATAAAGTTATTTTTGTAATCAAAGTATATACCATTGCTATCTATGCACTTTGCCATCTCATAGGTAGTACATTGATCCTTTGACTAAAGAAAGCCATTCGGACGGGATTCATTAAAATCTTTGAAGGCGCTTTGGACTGCCCCATCCGAGTTGAATTTTTTCCCTTGCATTCAAATTTCGTAAAAATATAATCTGTTGGTGCAAAGTCCAGGGAGTACGTTGCATGTCTTAGACATTCCAATTGAAGCTCCTCTAATTTGGTAGTCGTCTGTTGTGTGCAATGTGTTGTCTAGCGTTGTCCTGAAGCAGCAGTGGCCTAGAGCGATTGACCATCATGGTTTGCAGTATCTGACAATAGCCATCCGCCGTAATCAATCGCCTGGCCAGATTTAAAAATGCTGTTGTGAACGACACCAGCACTAGTCCAGCAAACGCTAGCAAGTTTTTTTGATTCAATTTTCGCTTGAGGCAGGATTTGGCGGACTCAGCCATTGCGATGAGCGTTTTCGATTATCGTATAGGATCCACTTTTCATCACAATGTTTCGATTTAAAATTCCTTTATTATTGTGCCGGTTAAGTAATGTTACACAGCAGTCGACGCGCGTTTGTCACTCAATTCATGAGGTTATCTTTCAAGCTTTTTGAAATCCCAATTTGCTTGAAGTAGATAAAACAGTTTTATCACTTACACCGCAGGCTTGTTCTACAGGTCAAACTTTCCAGAACGAAATCGTTGGAATAAAAAACGTACTGTGCTTTGCGACACCGCCGCCATACACCTCATTCAATCCTTCGAGCCGTTTCTGCAGCACTGGTGCCACGGTGGAAGTCGTACTCGTATATAGCGCGGTATTTCAAGTTATCCATTTTGTAAACTGAGTGACGCAAGAAAAACCAAAAGAACATGGGTTTTTAAAACATGAATAAATAGCTTTATAAATTTGAAATTGGAATTCCTGACTAAAGACGCCAATTTCATAAGTAAAGCCCTAAGATACCAATACCAAGCATAGACTAATAACTATAAAGCCTTGTTATAAATAGTGCCATATCGTACCTCTCTATCATAGGACAGCTTTTTTTTTTTTTACTTTAACTGATAGCGTTACCTGACTCGGCTTTATCTGAAGAACTTCTATTAATCAAACTTTATTAAAAGTTGCAAGAGTTCAGACTGGTAAACTTTTAATTTATTTATACATGCTGAACAAAACACTTATCTCGACTAGATCTGTGCCGTGTACCATGAATTTTATTAGCTGAATTTTTTGCGGTCTTTTAGAATGCATATTTTTATATTTTGGATACTAAAAAAATTGTAGTATAAAATATATGTCTTATTCTAATCACAGATAAGCAATTTTCATATTAAATATTCATAACGTGTTCTTTGTTCATTTTAGTAGGTACGTGATTCAAACTGCTTTGTTACTTAATCTTCAAAGAATTCATTTTAAATCTAATTTTAGGTATTCAGAAAGTAGTGCAATTAAATCATTGAGTACCTTCATTTGACTACACTACATACGTAATTTACTTGTTATTATCAATCATTTTGCAATTCTAACAACCGATTTATTTTGAGCTATTAACTAAACTTTCAGAAAAGTCATAGCATGTCTACCGTTTATTGATAGATGTAGATAAAGAAGTCTAAGAGTTTTGTATTGTAATTATTAGATTACAATAAAAGTATGCATACATATATATGAATTAGTATTTTTTTCCAAACTGTCAGATCAAGGAAATTCCTCCGTATAACTAACTAATAAAGACATTACGATGAAACGTCTGTATAATAAATTGACGCGCTCGACTATTTCAAGTTCACCATTTTATTTTTTTTAGCATTTTCATTAATCGTTTATGATTTTTGGTCGCATCCAAATCGTCACTCTTCTGAATTGGAGCTACTTGGAGGCTTCATTTAACATCCCTTATCCAATGTCTGACGTGCTCGAATATTTTTTTGTTTTCCTGTATCGTACGAAGGTCACCATTACTATTCAAACCGGCAGAATAATATATTTCCTCTATCATAGAGACGTGGGACGCATACGCTATTAATACGGATTTCATTTCTGAAAACCTGTACCCCCCTCCCCAAAACCTCCCCCACCAGTGAAAGGGTATACTTTACATTATTTTTTTTTTCTTCGTAGCGTCTAACCTTCACAATCCAATAGTTCCCCATGACGCTCGAATAAATCCCGAAATACTCGCTTTGCCTCCCCTGCTATTAAGGAATTAATGTCACACATCAAACTATGGCAGGTGATAAATTATTAAAATTCTACATTTCTTATGTATAATAATTTAACTCATACAAACCATATTATCTAAATGAATGATTACAAATTAAATCAACAACACCGGTTTATTTGACGCTAACTTATTCAATTAATGTATAAAATTATAACAGAAATCCGTAGGCCATTATTAGAAAGTGGCCGAAGGCTATGAACGCGGGCCGCTGTTTGAACTTTTCTACGAGTCTAAATTCTTTTTGAATTTTAACTTCTATCCTATTAAAAGTTTGCGTAAGTATTAGAATTGCGAATGAGGGGCGAAAGGCTATCATGTCGTTTTTTCTTCACTCCCACCCCATTCCCTCCCACTACAATGGGAGTGCCAGTGGAGACGTAGCAAACTTGCGGCCTGAGTTTCCAGATACTTTAAAATCTGTTTTGTAATTCGTGATTAAAATATCTCTTAACAGATAAATTCGAAGCCATGAAACGGAACCACTAACCAATTTATATAATGAATTTCAGATTGGAAATTAATCTATTAACAACTGGCGCTTGTTCGCATTTTCATTTGGTGTCAGTGGAAGTATTAAGAGCTTTAAAACAAGCATACTCTGCATTTTTTTCTAGTAGTCAACCGAAGTTAATTTTTCCAAGATTCTTTTTTTATTTTGACAGCGGTGACTAATGGGAAAGTTTATTTTTATTGCCGGTTTATTTAAACTCGCGCGTGTTTACCTCTCGGTCGGGCAACGGAACTATTATTACTTGTCGACACGACATCACTCATCGCGCTAATATCTGTGTGATTATCTATTTTAATGTTAAGTAGTTTTGACAAGTGGCCAACATTCGTTGCATAAAAAAAAAACATTTGAATGAAATTTGACATTTGAAATACCTCAAGTCTTAAATTTTTTAATTGTTCGAGTTCGAGTCTGGAATTAATAAAAAGAAAAATAAAGAATTATGTTAAGACTTATCTTCAGATTTATCATAAAATATATAACCTTTAAACAACCGGCTTACATTTGCTATGCACCTATGTATTATTAATAATAGTATCCCAATATCACTCTCAGATCCTGAGAATAATTGAATCCCAATTGGAGACTCCTAATAGACAGAATAACTATCGAATATAAGAAAAGTTTCAATCCAAATAAAAGGCATTTACCTATCTTTATAATAGATGCATGTCGAATTGACTACCTCCTTTTTAAAAATTCACAAAAAAATATATCATATGTCATGGTGTTAGGGCAAAATATATGAAATTCTTAAGACAGCAAAATAAAAAAGATTTAAATGTCAAAAACACTATTCACTTATATTATTATAATCTTGGCAAATAGCCGTGGCCTATATTTATTTGCAGTTCTATCTTTTCCTTCGACAAAATGATAGCAGATAAAATATTTAATTTCATAAATTATTTTCGAGTCGCTAGATCTTATTTTCGTGTTGACGAGAAAATTACCAAAAGCTTTTATGCCGTAAATTGACTACATAATTTGATAATAAATTAAATAATAGGCTTTATTGTGAACCGTGGTAAGCATTTACGTTTAACAACGTTGACACTTGACATTTTATTTTGCTTTGACCTCTAACTTACCGTTAATAGAAAGCTACCTATTTTGTATTATATTCAATACTAGATATTGCCCGCGACTTCGCCTGCGTTTGATTTTGTTTTTTGATGTGGCATTCAATTTAGTTGTAGTCCTAAAAAAATTTAAAGTATTCAGTTTCGCTAAGCCTTAAGTGAGGGGTTTGCTGCTGTCCGCTGAGGAGTTCTGTCCTCTATCTCAAACCACATTCATCAGATCTACACAAGTTTTGGGCAAAATTAAACACATATTATGACCTCTATAGTACAAAAATATGTCCGAGTTATGGTGTAAAATCGTTAAACACTTTCATCCCCTCTCCCAAAGGAACCGAGCTTAATATCGGGATAAAAAGTATCCTATATTACTTCTAACACTTCCAAGAATATGTGTAGAAAGTTTCATGAGCATCGTGAATGAGCAAGTAGTCTTTGCGTGAAAGCGTAACAAACAAACTTACATTGACATTTTTAATATTAGTAGGGATGTTTATGTGATTCTAGAGTCTGTTTGAGATTTACTTACTGTTTTTACCTACATAACAAAAATCCTACTGTATTTATGGTTAACTTTAATTGGTCGCTAACTCGGTTTATATTCAACATGCAGGAACTTCCGTAAGCGAGCCAAGAGAGTGAAATGACAGCATGCACGAACAATGAAACTCAACCATCGATAATTTATTATTATTGACATGTCTTTCAGATATCTCTCCCATCTAGAATTAGTTCCCTTTCGACTGATAAACAAAATCTTTTTTAAATGATAAATAGCCTTTAAGCCTGCCTTTTGGAAATCTCCTGCACCTTTCATATTTCTCCTATGAACCAATGAAAAGGCGCGCATCTCCGCGTCCTTCATTTTAGTGCATAGGACTAGTGAAATTAGCCGTTCAATGGGTACACATCATGCTAGATAACAAAATTTCACTTTTTTATGTGGTTAAAAGTCTCCGGCATATCAATCTGAAAGACCGTTGAAAATGATTTCTTGAATCTGTCTTATGGCATGCTCTTAAGAAATGTTTAGCACTTGCAATGTGCTTCATGTCGACCAACGAAAATGAGCTTATAGTAGAAACTGTGTAACAGAAAAGAAAAATGCTGTTTTATTACTCACCCTACTGCTGATAAATAACAATTTAGTTGGTTATTTAAACGACTAAAATTTAAGTGCGGTTTTTATTATTGTTTTAACATAACAGGTAGTCTTTTTACATCAAATTAACTTACATTATGCATGGCGCAGCTATGTAGGTATCTTAATTATAAGAGTTTATTATCAACTGAATAATACCTGCATAGTGATACACGATTTGCATTTTGAATGGCGGATATTTCCATATCATATTATAATCGTTTAAGTAAGAGCCGGGTGTCTATTACAAAAGGCAAGTGAGTTCAGACACGCGGTTCGGCGGCTCCTTTGAAGATGTCGCTTAGTAGACGGCTATCGGCTGCCACCGGACACGGCTGGTCCGACGACGGCACGCGCGCCCCATTCTTGATTTATCACTTCATTGTTGCCGGCGATCTACGAACCACCCCTGGTTTTAGGATCGTAAGATATCACCACATTATGGTTCATACAGCTTTTCATTTTATTCCCACATTTATTTCCACATTAGGTATATCATCGTTCAATTAAGAGGCGGGTGTTTATTACATAAGGCAAGTGGTTTCAGACACGGCTCGGCGGCTTCTTTGAAAGTGTCTCAAAGTAACCAGCCGGCTGTCGTATGCCACCGGACGCGGCCGGTCCGACGCGACGACGGCATGCGGCACGCGCGCCCCATACCTGATTTATCACTCTATTGTTGCCGGCGACCTGTGAACCACCCCCGTTTTAGGGCCGTCAGATATTAACTGCTTATTGCTCGAATACATCTTTAACTTACATACCAATGGAAATCTTTATCTTACATAATTCTCTGACCATGTGTCCAGAATGTAAGCTGCACAAGAGGTTTCCAAGCTGTAGGCATTTAGTCAACGAGTCTGAAATTGTAGTAATGCCTATGGCACGCCTGTATAAAAATGGAACTTAATTTTTCACCAAATATTTAGAATTCCATCATGATCTAATATGACTATTCGGTATATTTGGGGTAAGACAGTGATTTAATGGTTCTATGAAGTTACGCACTCTACTTCACAGGTGTCACCAGTTAATTCAATCAAATTTGAGTTATATATAGTTATTGTGTAATTAACTCTCTTACAAAAAAACACTGAAACAAAATGGTGGAATAAAAAGAAATCATCCAATACTAATAATTAATTAGAAGATTTTTTTATTGTCTCGTGTCCGTGCACTTTTAAAAAAAAACAGTACATAATTTCTTAATACTAGATACTAGAGAATTTATACAAAACCGATTAAGTTACAAACCACTTCTTTATACTTCTTCCACAAGCTTTTAATTTCAACCTTCGTATATACGATGTATAAAGAGTTCGTAGCTAATAAACAGTGACTACTGCACGATTGTAATAAAGTAGCAAATCTAAGTATTGCAAGTACTTAATAGAAATGGAAACTATTGTCATTAACATGTCTTCTTCAACGAGTCGTAACTAGTAATCAAGCCGTTGCTCCCAACAAATGGTCCCGGAAATTCTTAAGACTTGGCAACCCTGCCCCTCCGTATAAGAACTAAACATTCAATTGCTGGAACGCTCCCAAAACGATTTGTTCCTTTCACGCGATCGATTGACTATCTCTTTCCGTTATTCGGGTACAAGTATAAAGTCCGTAATTTGAGGTTTCCTACCATCAAAATGATCTAATAATAACTGATGTACCGAGCGGAATGGGAACCCGTACAATTGGATTAGAGTAAGAATTGTTTAGTGTTATGAGACTAAGGACATATAAAGTGGTATCTATCGAAGTAAATAGCTACTTCTGCGTTTAACTCTACTTACATATTTACTAATAAATAATATATTCATTAAATCAAGTACGTATTACAATATACCTATTAGCTATGGAGGCTATGATCAATATATTTTTTTTTATCAATTTATTTGACAGTTGCAAAATAATTGTGTCAAAGATGTTTAATTCAGCAGAGCCAGAGGGTATATATACCCCGCTTTCGCTTAAATTGAGTTTCATGACGAGAGTTGTATACATTCTGCGTTTCACTAAGATTGGAAATAAAAAAGTTGATATTGTAAGTAAATCTCCATTTCAATTTTTATCTTTCTACATGAAACTCTGATTGGGCTAGTAATTACGATTGAGCTGTTAGGTAATAAGTTGATTATTACAGGCACTTTTAATAATCCATAAATTTGCTCTCTCAAAGTTCTTAGAGAGAGCAAAAAAAATGAGCCTAAAAAGTAGCGTATATTAATTATTTACTTTAAGTAATTTTTTTAGTAAACTATAAAAGTCTAAAGCATACACGTATCGGCTACATAAATAACTTTATTGAGCCATATTCTCGACTGGATCGTAAATGTCTTCGAGTAATTACTTTTTATTCCCCCTTAAATACCGTCATTCGCCTCGCCGCTGTTGCTTAATGATATAGCCCAAAATGTTTTTGTAGTAAATTATTAAACCAATTCATTGTTAACAAATTTATATGTAATGTATGTACCTTTAAAAAAACTATCGTGATGATGATGATGATATTATTTATTTTAGTTACCTGCCCTCTACAGAGCACGGGCTTCTTCTCAGAATGAGAAGGCTGTATGCCATAGTGCACGCGGCCAAGATCAGATTGATAGGCTTGAAACGATTTTAAGAACGTTTTAGGTTACTCTCAGACATGCAGGTTTCCTCACAATGTTTTTAAATTCACCGTTAAAGCAAGTGAAATTGTAAATGGTTAAATTTAAACGCATATAACTCCGAAAAGAGACAGGTGCGATCCTTCCGAGTCCGAAGCCCTAACCCCTAGGCTTTTACCGCTTCGTATATTGTGATAATGGATTAAATGAAACAATATAAAAATACACCAATCTATTCTTAAAGTGTCTGTTGTGACGTCCCACTTTTAATCTGAACCTTTGAACGTCTGCTTTTCTGAGATAACTTGTTTACAGTCAATAATTTAAATTGTAGACGTTTTACTATATATCAGTATGTATTTACACAATGTTATAAAATATTATGATTCGTCATTCGATACAATTTCGTCCCCGGCTACAACAAAAAAGTTTTTGTATATTTCAAGTAAGTTGATTTTCTTGCATGCAAAGTTTGCAACGAATATCTGTATCATCTATACATATATTTCACGAATTTTAAAAATTGAATTGTATGTATGTCTGTAGTAAATCGTAGTTTATGTTTAATCTGATTATAATAGATTAATATAAAAATATTAGAAAACAAAGCTATCGTAATAAAACCGCACGTCATAATATTGTCAAATATATTGCTTCAGCGTTGTAAGCATACCTATTGCATATTCCAATTGTGTCTTCGTACACATATCTCTCAAGGAACATGGTCTCCAACAAGCGGATATCGTGTATTAGGAAAGAACAATAGGTGTACATGAACATAACTTTGAATACTAATGCCTACATTATAGCTGCTAGCGTGGGGTCCTCACCTACCTTTTGAATAAATGAGATGATCTCAGTGATGCTCTACCATTATTTAAACGACTATGTATTTGAAATGAAGATCGTGGCACCCTTTATTTATTTATAATCTATAAGTATTTCGGTGACTGTAAATAGTTTGCTTTATTGTACCTATTTGTTTTAAAATTTTGATAAAATACCAAAAGTAGTGGGAAAATAAAACTAAATTAATTATGTATTGTTACAGGCGAGTCCAGAGAATAGCAGAAATGCATCCCCTAGATATCACGATGCGTCGATGGACGACGTAAGAACCACCTTTATTTATTCTACTTTATTACTTATTCTTCTGTTTGCCAGATGTTATTGATATTTTTCTTTTTTTGACATGTTAACCTTGAAAATATTTGAATTGTTTTTTCCATAGGCATCGGACGCCGGCTCTCTGTTCCGGGTGACAGGCACGGGCGGCGGTGGAGGCGGTGGCGTTGGCATTGGCGGCGGCGTAGGCGGCGGCAAGAATGAGCTGGTTGCGCGGGGCGGAAGCGGCGGCGCGTTGGCTCTATCCCGCGCACCAGTTGGCGGCAGCGCCAGCCCTGCGCCCGCGCCGCTACCGCAGCCCGCTCCCTCGCCCGCGCCCGCCGCGTTGCCACCGCCCGCCCTGCCGCCGCCAACGTTCCGCGCTGACACGCCGCACCGCAATAACGGTGCACACATACCTGCGCTCGACGGCCAAGCCGCCACGCAAATTCCCGCGCGACCCGTCGGAGCCGCTGGGCCGGACACTCCTGAACGCCCGGCCAGCAATAACAAACTCCAACCCGGAGCGCGTGCCGCGGCCGACAGCCCAACACCGGCCCCGCCCGCGCCCCCTGCGCCATCGCCGCTCTTCCCCACGCACACCGCCTACCAGTCTCATGCAGCAGCCGCGCTTCCAGACTACCGACACACCAACCACGAGACGCGGACCGAGCCGCAGCAGCCTGAGCAGCCGCATGCGCCGCTCGACCTCCACGCTCATCACCCAGCGCCGCGGCCGCCGCACCTGCCGCCGACGGTTACCCCGACGACGCATCCTAGTCTCCCGAACCGCGTACCCCACTCGCAACCCCACCCTGTGATACCCGGCCACGACGTCCGAAACGCGTCACCGGCACAGCCGCAGGTGCATTCTTCCGTTCCTACCTCGTTCCCCAACCGCATTGTGTCAAATGGCGTGCCACAGAGCATCGCATCGCTGGCGCCTCCCGCGTCAACTCCCAGCAGTCTTCCGAGTCAGATATCTTCCTGCCGGCCGGTTTCGCCGGTGGCCCCCATTTCCCGCCCCTACCCCACCCCGTCTATCGGGTCTAGTCATGTAAACTCGAGTATAAGTTCCAGTATTCACAGCCATTCGATACCCTATCCGGGTCAATCGAGTTTACAGAAACATTCCGTGCAGCCGATGTACGCGAGTCGACCCTCGCATCACACAGCTTTCAGTGTGGCAAACCACATATCTGCCAATCACCTGCCGACTTCTACTTCGAATCCACCGGCCGCGATGCATTTCAGTCATCCTCTCAGCCATAGTATTATGAGCCACGCAAATATTCCAATGAGCGGTTCCAATCCACTGGCGACGTCGACGCCGAATCACATAAGCAGCTCACCGCATTTATCGAGCACCACGACCACAAGTACAATATCGAGTTTCACGCCCAGTATAAAGCATCCAGGTTTAAGCTTGCCTCCTCACCCGGCGTCCTTAGCGCCGGCAGTTTCGTTACATCAACCTATGAATATAGATCCCACTCCGATTCCAACCGCTCCGACGGTGCTAACTCCGGCGTCTAGTAGCAGTAGTGTAAATAGTCACTCGTTAGTGCCACCGATGGTGGATTCCAGGCAATTGCCGACTTCTGCCATCGAGATACCGACGCGAAGTGAAAGCGCCACCGTGAGTTCCGCAATGGTGACAAATGGCTATCCTCCCCCAGCCGTGTACTCGGCTGGATCCTATCCTGCCTTGTATGCTCCTTATGCACCTACACTCCAACATAGTCCATACCTTCCCCCATCTGCCGCGTCGCCGAGAAATACCGCTGATACGGTTAGTACTTACTACTTTTGTTCAGCTTTCAAATTATAAAAAATAATATGCTCAAATATCATAACGAGTAGATTCGGAAATGTATTCCATGAATACGCAATTTTTTCATTTAATAACAATAAGTGACGCTGGACAATGTTACATGACAAAAAATACCCGAATCGCCTTTTCAAAAATAATCAACAAATAGTACGGCAGGTACATAATTTTTTCTTCAAACGAAAAACCAACAGCTGTAAATGCAGTACAGGTCATAAAATGGTGTACATAAAGCAAATCACAGGTGTTTAAAATTGGTCAAGATATCGTCAAATAAAATATGTTGTTGTGATTTTCAGCGGACAAGCCTTTCCGCGTCTCCATTGGTGGCTCCGAAGACGCCGAAAGGCGTGCGGCCGCATACGCCGGGCTCATTGGGAGCGGCGGGTGCGCACGCGCCTCTTTCATACTCGCCGCGGGGACACAGTCCCAGCAGAGAGCGAGAAAGCTTCAGGTATTGTTGCCATTTTATAGCTTCTTCTTACACCAGCTCGTAGCTTTAGTTTTTAGTTGACGAATTTAGTTATCGCCATCAACTCACTTCTATGTTATATTTTACATGTAATGTACGCATCAAAAGTGCCATATATGTGCCTATTTGAATAAAGAAATATTTGACTTTGACTATTACAACGACAGTATTTTTGACGATTTCCCTGTTGCTGCTGAGGTCTTTTAAGGCAATCTGGGAATTAATAATTTCCGAATTTGCTTTATTTTCATAGGGTATTAATTAATACAAAATCGAAAAAAAAGTAATGAGTAGTAAAAAAATAAATAATTATAAATTCTATGTATTAAGAAACACCGTTCAGTAAGTGCGAGCGATGCCTTGCGCTGACAGTATCCTTTATCATTCCGGTCATTCATCCTAGTAAAAAACCATACGAATGAGTATTCAATCCGATCGGCTGTTTAAAATTGCACGAAACATTTTAAATTTTTATCCCAACCAGATCAGACTTTTACGGAGTTACATGTTTAGGTGTTAATCTTGTGTTTTAATATTGTGCTTATTGCACAGATACGAAGTCAAAAAGGTTTTATGTTGTAAGCTTTGAAGCGTAGGCATAATCTGCTTAGTTCTTGTAAGGAAGCCATAATAAGCATTTAATCTGAGGCTTCTTCTACTATGCCATATTCGACCGGATAGTTTTCTGTAACTTAGCAGCACCTGACATATATTCATAAACATATATTCTCGTGGTAACAGGTAAGATCTAATGAAAATCTACATAAGTGAGCTCTTTCTTCATTTCAATCAATTTTAAATTGTATTTTTAGGCGCTGATATTGTTGTCTCCTAATATGCCTTACTAGTCGCATTGTGCCATTTAAACAAGTAATTTTAAAAGATCGGAAATAGAGCGGAATGACTTGAGGGGATAACAGTGCAATAGTTAAATAAACAGTTTATTTTCGATCATAATTAGTTCATGCACACACCCCTCAAAAACAATCCTTTATATGGCATTTACAGATTCATTATCATAACTATCAACCCATTATAGGCCCACTACAGGACAATGATGGGTCTCCTGTCAGAATGAGAAAGGCTGTAGTGCACTACTCTGTTTAGTATAAATCATTTGTCCTTGAAAACATTATGCAGAACTCTCAGGCATGTAGGTATCCTCATGATTACCATTGAAGGAATAGAAATATAACTGCTTAAACGTACAAAACTCCGAAAGTTACAGGTCGCCGGTCCCTAAGTAAGGAAAGCCGAAGCATTACCCACTAGGCTATGACCGCTCAACATCGGCAGAGCAGACCTTTCCAACTAGCTTTGTATATCATGAATGTCGGTTCGTTTCAGCAGCAACATCAGCAGTTTGTCGCGAAGCACGGCTGCATCGGGCGGCACATCTGCCGCGCCCACGGTCTCATCAGCACTTACAGCACCAATGGCGGCGCCGCTCGTTGCCCCACTTGCTGGACCGTTGCCGGCACCTTTACCTGTAAGTTGTTGCTAACGATTCGTGATCGTCTATCTTCATTACTTTCCCACAGCTGAGCAGAGGTCACCTCTATGATATAGGAGTGGAATGTAAATCATAGAGCACTTAGTTTCTCCGAACACGTCTTGGTCCCTTCAACCTGATACGTAAATCCTAAGCCTCATGTGACCGTAATTACTCCAGCAACCAAACAGAAACACAAAAATGCAAAAATGCGGCTTGATGCCAAAAATAAGCATACTTTTACTGCTTCCCCGGACGAGCTTTAGTCACAGAAAGCTCTGCTTCTTCTACTAATCAAAGAGGGGTAGCGCTGCGATGAGATTCCATGCTTTTATTTTCTGGATCGTCCGGCATTTGTGCATAAGTTATTTCTTTACTTAATGTTTGCTAAGTTCTTTACTAATTTATTACTTGAGTTATTGTTTAAGCTAGGATACTGTGTTTCAGTACAATTGATATTTACCATGCGTTATATTTTCCAGGGTCCAGTCCCAACGCTGGGCGTTCCAAGTACCCTAGGCCCGCTATCAACGGGGCTCAGTTCGCTGACGGGGTTAGCAGCTCCTACGCCAACCGCGCCAACGCCCGTCGCGCCGCACCTGGCACACTCGCTTGCGCCCGTGCCCACCGTGCCAAGTATAAGCTCCAGTGCCAAGCCGCCTGCGCACTGGGGGGTAACGTGAGTATAGAGCCAACGGAATCCTGCTATATATATATATATATATATATATATGCCTTAACATTTTAATGCTATAATTCTAAGATCTATGGCGTAGATAATTCAGTTAAGTCTCGCTTTGCGATCTCATCCTAGTGTACTAATCAGAGCTAAACTCTATTTGTAACGCACCAATAAAGATATAAAAGAATTAAGCCTTAAGTAGTAATTTTACCATATAAAATGTTCATTACAATTTTTTTTTTATAAAGAATTAAGTTCTGTAATAGACTACCTACACAGATAATTGGACCACATTGTTTCGCGAGAAAGGGCTCTACGACCGGGTATCCCTAGTAAACAACTTAAAAAAATGATTATAAGTAAAAAAACATATATTTCAGTTTTTATATAAAAGAAAGCTAAAAAGTAAATTGTCAATCCTAGCTGATTCTAATGACTTGACATCACATTATCATGTTCACTCATTAAATGTGAATGGGTGTGTGTGAGTTTTTGTTTTATTATTATTTAAGATTATTTATTATTATTTATTGATTTCAGAAAACGTTGTGTAAACATTAGTTTTTTATTTTCATATACTGCCCGTCCAATCCATCAGCATGGTACCTCTTTTCAACTAGCCTTGTTTAACAACTTACAACTTCTGATAAGTTTCCCGTATCCTAATCAGACTGTCCAAACAACATACTCCAGATTTATTGCTTTAGTATTTACTAGCTGTCCCCCGCGACTTTGTTCGAGTTTGTACGTCAACCTTCAAAGATAAACATGGTGTCGCAAATTTTTTAAGAAGTTTAAAAGGGAAAAATTCCGGTATCGGCGTATTATTAGCGGTTGTCACGCATCGCAAGCAACGGAAGCTCTCGAAGGAGTGTTTTTTCCCGTCTTTCCAACATTTTTCATTGATGATCCGCTCCTATTGGTCTTAGCGCATTGTTAATGTAACATATAGCCTTCTGCTATATATGGACTTCTTCCAACATAAAAACTATTGGATGGAAGCAGGCATTACGACATACCTTGAAAATTGAGCTTTATTTACTATACTCCGTGAAAAGTAGGGAAACAGATATACTGTGTAATTTATAATTTATTAAATTTTTATATTCCACACCAAACAGATCTTCGGCAATGTACCTATTCTCTACGCACTTTTGGCGCCGATGTCGAGAGGAGATGTTGACTTAACAATGAATAATTGTTACGTCACCTTGTCGACTATAAATTACACAATACAGATTCTCCTGCTTTTCGTGGAGTATAGCAAATTAGGCTTAATTTTCAGTGTACAACAAAAAAGGTTTTTCGAAACTGAGACTTGCACCAAAGCTGAAGAGTTTGTTTGGTGTTACACCAAACAAACTCTTCAGCTTTATATCATTAGTATAGATATTATAGTGTTCCATACTTATGGTGTCTTTATCTTTCAGCAGGCCCACTGGCGCGGAGAGGACCGGCTTCGCGCCCGCGCCACCTCTGTTTGGTGCGCCACTGCCTCCGCCTAATCCGAACCCCTTCTCTGCAGAATCACTATTTCAAACCAGTGAGTATATCATTATTATTATTTATTTATTTTAATTCAATCAGTACGTTTAACACCGATTAGACTAATTAAATAAAAAGAAAAAATTGAAAATAAAATAAATACATAAATATAGCACGATCATTTTTTATAACGTTACGATAGTTATACCTACTAGTAACTATGCTATGTTCTTACACAATATTAAAGTTAAGTTAAAAACTTAGTGCAATTACATTTCTACAATGGTTAACAACCGTATTCCAAGGATCCGTAAATATGTCATAGTGAGGTGACTCTGGTAGCAGTGCATTTAACATTAGCATTATGCTGTGTGGTGACAGCATATCAGAATACCGCTGGCACCACCCCTTTATTTCCTGGGTGTCGTATTAGGCAACTAAGGGAATATAACAAAGAACTGGTAGTAGCCAACTCAGTGCTACTGCCCTCTACTGAGATCACCAACCCTCCCTTGGGAGAGGCCTTTAGTCAAACAGTAGACTGTAATTCCACTACAACTAACTGACTGCAATCTCACCTGATCGTAAGTAAGCAGGCTAACCTGTTAGAGATAAGGCAGTTATATAAAAAGCATACCCCTAATCTTCTGGCCTGTACTGTATGAGACCTATTGTAGTTTATACCAATTGTAAGACCTCTCTTTTGGCCTGTTCGCATTATGAGACCTCTCTTCTGGCCTCTAGACTTATTTTCTAACTTATACCCTTTGTAAGACTTCCTTTCTGGCCTGTACCCATTATGAGACCTCTAAATAAATTATGAATATTGTATATAAGCAGGCGTCACTTTGCTGAATTCCATGATATATTATGAGTTTATGTCACAGCCTGATGGATCTTACAGCTTATAAGTACTCTCATGTCTCTCTTAATCGTTTTTTCTCCTTCTAACTGACAATATAGTTTTGTATTCGCAAGTTGTGGCAGTCTTTAAGTTGGTCTACAATATTACATATATGTTCATTCATTTTTTGTTTAGTTTTTAAGAGTTGTTGTTGTAACCTGTTGATTGTCCATTAAATAAATAAATAAATGAGATCTCTTTTCTAACCGATACACATTCTGAGACCTCTCTTCTGGTCTGCTGTACCCATTGGGTGTCCTCTTCTAGCCTACGCCCAGAGAGACATGACGTGATGTTGATGATGATGATGATGATGATGATGATGATAAAATTGCAGGTCCCGGTGCCGATCTGCTCCGTCGGGAACTAGACAACCGGTTCCTGGCGGCGGCGGGCGCGGTTGGCGTGCGAACGGAGCTTCACCACCACCAGCACCAGCACACGCACGTGCACCAGCACCCGCCTGCATCGCACGCGCCGCACGCGCCGCACGCGCCTCACGCGCCTCATGCGCCGCACGGCCAACACGCACCGCACGCCCCCCACCCGCCCTCTGCGCCGCACCATCCACATCAGCTGCTCATGCCGCACGCGCCGCTGGTAAGTTAACTCATCAGCTTAAACTGCAGACTATGAGGATGAAAGAACTCAAAATAATAATCCTTACTTTCTTAAGATTATCTTTAAATATATATTTCTTGTGTGTGTGCGTGTGTATGTCACTGACCTCCTAGAAGGCTGGACCGATTATAATGAATTATTTGGGTGGCACCCTGGATGGTTTAGATTCACAAATTAGCCCGACAGATGGTGCTGGGATCCGCTAGTATATTATAAATTTGAACGTGTTTTTTTGTTTGTCCTTACTTTACGCCCTAATTAAGCAACAACACAGAGTTCGTTTGAAAGGACAGAGATTAACATAGGCTACTCTTTATCCCCATTAACAAAGGCTCCTCGAGGAATCTATGTTTTAACTAGTACATACGTAGTCAGAATCAAACTGACTTCGAAGTTTCTATGCGCAGAATTCAATGATCCGCCAAAAAATTTCAATTTTTTTCTATCGAGATTATTTTTTTTCTAAAGGTAAACTGGAACATTTTGTCAGTACTGCAGACTATTCTTAATTTTGGTTACGAAATAACTATGGAAAGTTGCCATCAAAGTAAACTTGTAATACAAATGTTAAATTCATGCTTTGTTTCAGTTCAAAGATGTTGGGAAAATGACGTCACTATACCGAACCGGCCTCAGCCTTGGTTACCCGTACTCTTCGAGTCTACTGCACCCTGCGGCGCCCTATGTGCCTCCCGCCCCACTCACCACTTACGCCCCTAAGGTAAATATTAAATTTATTGCTACTGATAAAAGCGATTTTAATAATATACCCGTATTTCTTTTCTCTATTCTATAGTAGTATGAGCATACTTCATTAACGGTTTAATTAAGTTTTTCATCTCCATGCCACTTTATTCTTTATGGTTTTAAGGTCCTATAGTAAATATTCCACATTCCATTACTATCTCATAGAGTTCTCATCTAGCTTAGTGCTTTCCTCTTTATTTGCTGTCACCATTAACATTGCATCGCCTCATGTTAACAGCCCGTAGTGTCAGCCGCAAGCGACTCCGCAACTAAACCACCACTACGCCCCGCTGTCGCGGTAGGTTTCCTTTCGCACTTCATTTTGTGCATGCTTACATTATTCAAGAGTAAATTTGCACGCCCAATCTTGGTGGCAGGTCACAATATTAATTGAAATACTATTATGCAGAAAACCGGTAAATGGAATGCGATGCACGTCCGGATCGCATGGGAGATCTACAATCATCAGCAAAAAGAAAAGACGGGCGGCGCGGCCGGATCCCTCGGCGGCGACAAAGACAAGCTGCGGGCCTTCCCCGCGCCCGCCCCGCCGCCGCCCGCCTACCGCTCGCCCTACGAGCTGCCGCCCGCGCCCTACCTGCCGCACCACACGCCGCTGGGCCTGGTGCGCTACCCCGCGCGGCCCTCGCTGGCGCCCACCCAGCTGGGCGCACCGCCCGACCGCCACCTGGGAGTCTCGGGCGTGTCGCCATTCGCGCGCTACGGCGCCGGCGCCTTCCCGGGCGCGCCCACTCCCTTCGGCTTCTCGGCCTACAGCCGCGAGCTGGCGCTGTCATCGTCCCTGCACGGCATGCACCACGCGCCGCCCATGAGCTCGCTGCACGACGCGTGGCGCGGCGTGCGCCCGCCCGTGTCCGCCGCGGCAGAGGTGCGGCGCGAGCACGAGGAGCGCGAGCGAGCGCGCCGGGAGCGCGAGGAGCGCGAGAGACGAGACCGCGAAGAGCGCGAGCGACGAAAGCTCCGTGAACAGCGAGAACGTGAAATCGAAAGAGCGCGAACGCGCTCGCCACTGCGCAACGGAGTCCCGGAACAACCCAAGGAGGAGCGCAAAGAACCGCCGCGGCCGCCGCCCGGCCTCGGCGCCTACCCGCCGCCGCCGATGCCGACGCACTGGGATCATGCGTTCCGATACGACGCCCTGCAGCACATGCGCTTCGGGCCGTTCGTGGAGGCGGCGATCCGCGCGGAGGAGGACCGCGCGAAGATGTTGAACGCGTACGCGCACCACCAGCAGCTGAAGTCGAGCCCGCTGCTGCACCACTCGCGGCCGATGCCGCCGATGGGTGGGCACCCGTCGCTCGGCCAGCTGGCGCCGCTCGGGCCCTCGCTGGCGCCGCTCACGCCGCTCGACCTGCTCAAGAAAGAGGAGCCGCGATGATAGCGACCGCCCGCGACCCGCCGCTCCCCGTGTACATAGCGCGACTGACCGAGTGACAGTACGTGTAGTTCCGAGTGTATCGTTCCACAGTATCGGTTTAGAGAATTATTTATTGTAACGTCGCTTGCGGACCGCCGGCCGCCGTCCCGGCGCGAGTCGAGCGGTGTCATGTGCAATATAGGACGAGAGCGCGGCCGTCGCGTCGTCGCCGCCAGCCTGTACACTACTGCTTGTTTATTTACATGAAAATATCTATCGAGTTGTTATTGTGACCATAATTAGTTAATTATACATTAAAACGCTGAATTATGTGAAGGATAGGATTATCGGAATCGCTATCGATATAATTATACATATTTATATATACCTATAAATAAAATGTAAATATTAGTTGTAAATTAGTGTTAAAATATAGAATCGGTTTATTTAACGTCATACGAAAGAAAAAACCCATAAATTATTATTCTATCGGAAGTTTAATTTACACTTCCGTTAAAAATCTCATAATGGTTTTTCAATTGTACCAGTGGAGGATTATTTATTTATTTATACTTATTTCACTTTTCGAGTAGACTCAAGCTACAATTTTTTTTACAAATAGTGGTTGACATTTCTTCTTATGCATTTAAAATATGTGATATTATTATATTGTGAAATACATTTTGTCTGACTTTCAGAGTAGTTGTATTTGCAGTTAGATAATGTAATAAATAAAATCATGTTATCTACTTCCTAACTTGTTTTCATAATAGTTTATGTCGAGCTAATGATGCTTCCGTCAAATAAAAATGTGTTTATGGTTTGTCTAAGTAAACTCTATATGTGCCATTAAAGTCTTAAATTAATGGACATTAAGTCAGACAAAATTGAAATTATGATTATTAAAACCTGTTTTAAGGCACATTTGATGATTGTGTTTTCATGATTTCATGAAGGGTAACTCAGAAAGAAATGTATTATAGTAACAAAAATCATTCTGTATACTAAAAGTAAATGAAAGCTTGGTGCGATTCAGAAAATACCATTAAAACTTTTGATTTTTATACCAACATGACTTTATTTTCTATCTAACTCCTTCAAGACTCACTACACACTGCTAAATTACGTTACACGAATTTAAATTTTGTTTAATTTAGCCCTCCTGTCCTTTTCATATGTGGTTTGAATTATTTTTACATGGTATGATGTTTACTGCAATTATTTGCGACTTATTTCTAAAAAAAACTATTCAAGCATAGTTGGAAAAGGACGAATGGAATGTAAAAGGATGTAATTATAATAATAAAATACTCCAAAATTTTTCCCCACATCAATACTTTACAGATATAACTAGTTCTCGTTAAAAATACATGGTGACAACCATAACAACAACTGTTTTTACATAAAGGCCATATGGAGTCATGGATAACTATATAGATCTAACAATTCTCACACATACATAAAAGTGATGTCAAGTTTTTATACTTAAGGCTGCCTACACAAGATGAAAAATGTTGATGTTGAGTTTCGTTTTGGTAACTTCTCTGTACTCTGTAGATTCTACCTTTCAAACTGCTGGTGGAATCACTATTAATACAGACTTCACATTTTAAGAGTGAGTGAGAGTGAGAAAGTTAAAATAGAAGTCTGTCATTAAGAGGCTTGAACCGTGGCTAGTTACCACCCTACCAACAAAAAAATGCCTTAGAGAAGCGATTTAAGATTTCTGGTGCTAACCTAACCTAACGATACCCGATACCAGCTTAGACTGCATCATCACTTACTAAGTGAAATTGTAGTTGAGGACTAACTTGTGGAATAAAAAAAGTCACCAAAGGATGTATTCACTTATTGTTTTTGAGATAAAGTGTGAGACAAAAAGGTTATCCATATAATACATAAAGCGGTTTTAATCAGACCACAATAGAAAGTATCCTTTTCTTTACACCCAAAAATTATAGCAATCTGCCAAGCCAATTTTGAAAATGTAGAATGTATGTGTTTGCTGTGGAAAGTGTCTCGAGCTGTCTGTGGCATATTTAGCGCCAAGATTGGTTCAACAATGAAACTTTGAACCGTTTTGGTCTTTGCGATCTTTAATAATTAAAATTGAAGATAAAATTAACAATGCCATACCTAAGTGAACTTCGAAATTTAGCTTATAATCTTTCATTGGGTATTTTTATACAAATCCAAAAGTAACAGGGAACACAATAAATATACTAAGTTGATGTGTTATTAACTCTATTTTTAATTTTAAATAACACTGAAAATTATAGGGTGCTATGTAATAAAAAAAATAATATCACAAAAGGATTTAAATTTTCAACTACATGATTATGTTACTGTAGTAATGAGAATAAATAACAATATCATTTATATGTTGTTTATAATATTCCTATGTTCGTTTTCCTTTAGTTTCGGTACCAAATTTGAACTGTTTTCATTCTCTTAACTTTCTTCTGTAGTTGAAGGACTCCATACATTAAAGCTTCTGCGGTGGGTGGGCATCCTGGGACATATATGTCAACAGGCACAATACGGTCACAACCTCTGTAAATAAAATATCAAGTTATCATCAAGGTTGGTATCATAATAAGGTTGCTATTTTATTTATAAACACATGCTGTAAATTTTAATGACAGTGTCCAACATTAATAATGGAAATCAGCTAATTTTGCTGCTTGAGCAATATTTACCCACTTCGGTAACTTGTTGGATACCCAAAGTAGGCTTCTGAATTCCTCAGTCTTTTTTAAACTATAATAACCCACACCGGGTTATTATCACTGACACCTAGTATTAACTGTTACCAAGGAGTGTAAGTTCTTCAGTCTTATCTAAGCCAGCCAACCTCACTGGATTGGTGTCTTGGTATGAATTATATGCAGGGCTTTTCAGTTTATAGTCTAATTGTGGATATTCGGAAAGACATGTTCATCTATCTGAACACACAATTTGTGTGACATTATTTTATCACATCTAAGTTAAATCAAATTGCAGCAATGGTATGTATTCCAGGCATTGATTGCTGATCAGAATACAGTCGTCCCCACCCCTCCTGTACCTGCGGTTGTTGTATGAGATGACTAAAGGAATATAACAGAACTCCACAACTGTGTGGAGAACATAGTGATGGGTCTAAGCTCTAAATCTATTTATTATTTATTTATTTAGGTATACTCTTTAATTGTACACCACTCAGTAAAACGAGAAGAAAAAAAGAACAAACATGAAAAATGAAGCAGGATACAAAAGGCAGACTTATTGCTAAGTAGCGATCTCTGCCAGGCAACCTTAGGATTAGGAAAACTAAAAAGAAAAATCTATATCCTATGAGGAGGGATAATTTAAAAATATGTGCCTATTCTTTATTTGTCTATACTTGATATTATTACTGTTTGAAATAGTATTAGTATTTAAAAAAATATCTTACCTTACAACAGAATAAGAATAGTGATAGTAACCACCACCATTTGCACAACTGCCCATAGAAATAACCCATCTAGGGTCTGGCATCTGGTCATAAACTTTCCTTAATGCAGGTGCCATTTTATTAGTTAAGGTTCCAGCTACAATCATAACATCTGATTGTCTTGGTGAAGCTCTAAATACAACACCATATCTAGAAAAAAAAATTACATCTTTTATTTAAAAGAAATACAAAAATAGAAAGTATTGTGAACAACAAAACAAATAATGAATTAGATTGAACACAATCTAGGTACAATGTGAGTACATTATAATGATTTCCGTGCCTACCATCTATCAGTATGGCTATCAATAGTTCATCAGTTTATTAGTTAATACATATAAAATGTTATATACAATATGTTATTTGTTTTACATGATATATATCATGTTTTAAGCAAGTAAGAAATTGAGATTTATATATACTTTGAAACAAATCTCAAACATGTTATAGAATTAAACATGCTTGGTATATTTAAAAACATTTGTCATACAGTATTTGGTAGAGACAACTAAATTTTTAAATCGGTTGTTCTCCAAGAATAAATATTATCATATTTATATCACCTAAATGCAAACTATGACTTTGCAACATTGGTGCAGCAGTTGGTTCAACCATGAGAAGCAAATAAACAAACAGACAAATATTAGTATGGGTAAAACCAGTACAAGAAAAAATTCAGCTTCTTAAATGTGGAACAATGTATTTTAATCAGAACTTGTAGAGAACTTTACCTGTCCATATCATAGCGAGGAGCAGCTATGTGCATCATCTCAACAGCACAGCAAGCTAAGCCAAATGTCATGGGCCACATTGAACCCTTTCTGCCCCAGTTCAACAAATCATCCAGGCGAGCTACAGCATATTCTGCCATATTACTAGTGTCTTGGAAAGGAGAATACGGTCGTTTTTCTTTTGGATCTGGTGCCGGCAAATGAGTACGGCGTATTTGGTCTACTATTGGTGCAAACGCTCCTTTCTTTACTACCGAAAGAACAGTTGAAGGAGCTGCAGCTCCCAAAGCCTTGATAGCTTGCATTTTCACCTGCAACGCAAATACGTAGAAACACAAAAATAACCTTTACAACGCACTTTTGTTTCGAAAAAACTTTACACGGACACTTTTTACTAGCAAACCCATTATATTTTACTTACAAAATTAGTACATCAGCTGAAGAATTGACTGTAAAACTTAAAATACTTGCACGAAAAATTATAAATATTTTACGTAACTAAGTGCATTTATAGAGCTCGGTAACTGTAGATGTCATTGTCAGTTATCAAATAATGTCATTTTCATATACCCTGCATACAACAATAATTGTTAGGTATCGCTTAATTTATACTAAAATTAATTTGAATTATAACACACTTAAAGTTGCATACGTAAACTAAAGTACATTTAAAATTAACTTCATGGGTTAAATTTTTTACGTAAATATACATATCTGTCTTTCTAAATTACATATTTGTTTAGAAAACATAAACATTTTACATTTAATGTTGTTTTAGAAAATTTTAAAGAAAAGAGAAATCTGAAATTCCATACTAAAATAAATTTATTTAGTCTCGGTTTCATCTGCTCGTTGATTTAATAAAGTTGATGGTCACTTTCATCCTATGTAGTATCCTTAATTGAAATTTATTGTATCGTGTATATATTTACACAATTCCATGCTATACTTTACAGTAATAATTAGTTTACTTTGGTTATACCTAAGTTACTTATGTTGTAACATTATTAATTAAAAAATTAAGCAGTTAGATCGTGTAAAATAGACTTAATGTTGTCGTTTGTTATGTCAAAAAGTTGACAAAAGCACAGAAAACATACCTATACAACCAACTCCTGAGACGAGCCTGAGACCAATCCTGACCAATTCAGAAATGTATTGTCAACTTCAAAGACATCCACATCCAATCAAATTTTTAGTCAAACTTCAAAGTTCAATTTGAATTTTGGGCAGGTCAAAGTGTTATGCTGAAGATATAAAGTAATATTTTATATTGTTTGCAATTGCTATTTGACAATTACACAAGCTTTACTACACTCTTGTTTTTTGAATAAGCCCCTCTTTCTTTTGAACATTGAAAATGCAAAAGGTAAAATTAAATATTATATTATTTATAAATTATAAATAAACATACATTACTTATTAGGTGTACTTTTTTTTTTAAGGAAAAGAAATGGTTTAAGCCTCTTTTTGAATTTGGCGATAGTCCACTTCCAAAGAAAGTTAAAAGAGATACCTCCAAGCATCAAAAACAGATTGTAAATGAGGTAAATCAATAGTTATTGATGGAGACACTATCTAAGATATATTATTTAATCTGAACTGGGAACTAATAATGTATAAATAACTGGGAATAATGCTACTTTGTAGTTAAATTATTCGCGAAAATTTGAGGTATCATAATAGATTTCAAATCAAACTACAATTACTAACTAAAAGGGATCAAGTTGATAAATAATAATCAGTATGAAATTAATAAGAATGTGGCATCTATTTTACTTTATTGCCTCTGATTAGGCTTCTATATTCTAAGAGAAGTATAACTCTTTTCCCAATGAAAAGTATAGTATTATTTAAGATTTGTCTATTGAGCTTAGTAAGGAATACCTAAATTATTTTATATGCTTAAATATGAGGTTGCATTTTGTGAAACAAATGAAATCTCAGACAGCTTCTGAGAAACTTGGAAAATGACTACCTTAGTAACCCAAACATAATGGATTTCTTTGTAGGAATCACTACCACCAAATGGCTGCTTACCAAATATAAATGATAAAAACTGGATGAAAAATTTCAATCCTGTCAATGTAGAAGACTTGGCTGTTCACATTAAAAAGGTGCAAGAAGTGGATGAGTGGCTGAATACAGCTTGTGTGAACAGCAATAATGATATGCTTTTGCTCTCTGGTCCAGTGGGCTGCGGGAAAACTGCTACTATAAGGACTTTAGCTGCTAAACATAATGTTAAAATTACGGAATGGATTACGCCACTTGATATAGAATATCCTACTGAATTTGGTAATAATAACTTTTGACTTATGTTTTAATAATTGTGTTATTATGTGGCCATTTAACACAACTATGTTTCTATAACAATTAATCATTATGGGTTGAAGATAGCATGTGTTCTATTGTCTGTTACTTTTCACTGAAAAATTCTAGAGGCATTTGCAGTTTCTGTAATACATGTTACCTATACACCTGAGTAGGTGTTGTTGGCTAGAAGGGGTGCTGTATTCATGTTTTGAATTGAAGGTAGTGGTTCAAAGTGTATTGAAAAAATTACTTTACAATGTGGGTCCTTTAAATAAAAAATGAGTCTTTGTTATCTGGTATAAATGAATAATAAATTCATAAGGTAGTTAAATGTTAAAACAGACTTTTATTTATATTATTTCAGGAGATTATGAGTTTAAGGTACCACAGTCTAAGAAGTTTCTAGAATTTATTATTAACTCTGCCAATTTTACATCACTGCTGGACAATAATAGCTGCAAATTGGTTTTAGTGGAAGACTTCCCAAATGTGTTTATAAGAACACCATCTGAGTTTACAGATATTCTGCAGTAAGTATATTACACAGAAATAAAAGTTTTAGGTACCCACACATTAGGTATATGTAAATCTCTCTGGTCTGGTCTAGTCTGGTTGGAGGCTAGTTAGAAGATTACATGTTCTGCTATAACCATAGACACCGGTTTCTGGTATTGCATTAATATAACTGCCATTCCTCTAATTGGTTGGCCTGCTAATCTGAAAAATGTGAAACTCAAACCAAACATTATTTAATTTTCAGACAGTACAGGCTAAGGGCCAAATCTCCAATTGTATTTATTTGTTCAGAGTCACACACAGAGAACAAAAACACAGCACTTCACCTTTTCTCACCAAGTTTAAAGGAGCAGTTCAGTATTCATCATATAATGTAAGTATTAATAATGATTAACTTAAATTCTTACTAATATAAGTTTGTTTGTTACTTCGGTTGACCTCAGCCACTGCACAGAACCCAGAACTCCACCAAATATCCTGGGGAAAGGATATAGGATACTTTTCACGGAAAACTTTCCTGGGCGGTTAGAAGTATAATAAGTCTTTGTTATCCATAAACAGCTTCAAAACTAAGTCTAAGAACTTTGAAAGAGTCAGATAGATTGTATTATTATTAAACTCTTTATTTGTATACCACAACATTAACATATTTAAAATATAACAAAAACTGAAACATATCGAAAGAAGTAGTAATACAAAAGGCGGCCTTATCGCTTAATAGCGATCTCTGCCAGGCAACCTTAGAATTAGGAAAAAAAAAGAAGAGGAGAATAGACTGCCGGTGGTACAAATATTAAAATACATACATGCGAATAACTACATGCTAATACTTAAACTAGTGTACACAAAAAGATAAAAATTAAATAATATAATTAATAAATAAATATAAAAATAAACTAATATATATAATAACAACACTTACATATTTAAGTACTATAACGTACAATAAATGAGTAAGTATATACATACTATTAATAGTCGTTAACAATATAATGGGCCTTAACTGCTCTTTTAAATATCGCCAGTGATTTGGATCGTCGTATGCTCAATGGAAGCGCATTCCACAATTCCACAGCTCGTACGCTAAACGAACGCTTATAAAATTTTGTCCTATGATAAGGCATACACAGCGTCGTAGGAAGCCACTTGAGTTTTTGTCGAAATTCTGAAACATGGTCATATTTGCGAAGGCCAAATATGAACTGAATAGGAAGAATTTGAAGACGCTCAAGTTTATTAAGCTGATCTTCGGTCAGATTAAGAAAGCTTGCATCCGCATAATCGAGAATAGATAGGAGAGAATGTGCTAGCATAACTTTGGTCGGAATTGGAAGAAATGATTGCAGCCTTCGCAACGAGCTCATCGTCCCAAACACTTTCTCACTCAGCTCTTTGACATGCACTGTCCATGACAATTCCCGGTCGAGGTATACACCAAGATCTTTAACAGAGTCACAAAAAGGAATAGCGATGCCATTATAAATAACAGAAGGAATGCTCAGCCAATCAACCCTCGCGATCATTCCTGAGCTACCAATAACGATAGCTTTTGATTAGCAGGATTGACCTTTAGCCCATATTGCCTGCTCCACTCAGAAATTGCAGCCATATCATTATTTATAGCTGCAACAGCAGAACCAAGATTTTGAAGGGTAGATGAGCGATATATTTGGATATCATCTGCATACATGTGATAGAGAGAAGAGATTTTTTGAGTAATAGAGTTAATAAAAATAGAAAAAAGTAAAGGAGATAACACGCCACCCTGAGGTACCCCAGCCGTAACATCACACCAAGACGAAAAGGACTCGTCAATCTGAATGCGCTGTCGACGGTTATTGAGGTAACTCCGAAACCAGTCTATTACTGATGGAGATATGTTAATAGAGCGTAAAAGACTAAGCAAGATGTCAAAGTCAACTGTATTAAAGGCATTGCTAAAGTCAAGCAGAATAAGAATTGTTAGCTGCTTGTTATCCATCGCCCATCGAATATCATCAGTTACTTTAGCTAGAGCAGTAGCCGTACTATGACCAGGACGAAAGCCGGATTGTAAAGAACTGAGAAGGTTATTCTTATTAAGAAAGAGACTAAGTTGTTGAGATACGAGTTTTTCAAGAACTTTTGAGAGAAATGGTCATATGGAAATGGGGCGAAAATCAGAGAACGATGAAGGGTTGTTTTTTTAGGTAGAGGAATAATCTGAGCAAACTTCCATTCTTCAGGGAATTTGCGACAGAGAATGGAAGAGTTTAAGATATTGGTTAGAATAGGGGAAACAACGTCAAGAATTGGAATGATCATATTACGGGTAATGCTATCTACATTCGATGCAATGGATATTATGCTCTTCTTAACATCACATTCAGTAAAAGACTCGAAGGTAAATGGTAAAAAGTTAGGAGTTGAGTGGGAAGGAAGAAGTCTAAAAGTACGTTCTTTATCGAAACTATTAATTGTATCAGAAGTAGAAAAATTTTTATTTACGAGTTCGATATCAACGTTAATAGAAGATCTATGAGATGATTTACCAACTCCAACAGATTCAAGAAACTTCCAGGAAATTGTACTCTTTTTTTAAGATTTTATTCCTGTTATTGTGCATAACTTAAAAGATTCAAACTTGCAAGGAAATAGCTTTTACAAAATGCTCTTCTCACAAATATTTTTTCTTAAAGTAATGAATTAGGTACCTTTATGCTACAGTTATGTGAATAAAATTTAAATTAATGTAGATTTAAAGTTTTTTGTAAATTTCAATGGTATAATAGTCCATGTTTTTTTAGGTTCAATGGTGTATCAGCAACAGGTCTAAAAGCAGCTCTTAAAAGGGCAAGTGATATTATTAGTAAAAAATATACCTCCACATATAATATTCCTACAGCAGATATAATTGAATCAGTTGTCAATACTTCTGGTGGGGATGTAAGATCTGCAATTTTGAATTTGCATTTTGCATCATTGAAAGGTAAGAAATAACTTTAATTAATTATTTTTTTCAAATACAAAACTATAGTTATAACAAAAACCGGCCAACTGCGAGTTGGACTCGCGCACGAATCTATAAATCGTTATCTATAAAAACGCCAAATTACTAAAAGACAGAATAAAAGAAATATTTAAGAAGCCCTCTTAAATATTTATTTTATTCCGTCTTATTATTCTATTTATTATTTGTAGTTCTAGCGGCAACGACAATACATTATCTGTGAATATTTCAGCTGTATAACTTTTACTGTTTTAGAGATACAATATAGAGAGAGTTTTAGAGATAAGACGGAAGAGTAGAGTCTTAGTAATAGGGTCCCGTTTTTTTACCTTTTGGGTACGGAACACTAAAAAGCAGCTAAGATTGGAGCAGCGTGGAGAATCTAAGCTGCAAGGGGCCTGTGACTCGCTGTGGGACATTAAAAGGCTTAGAATCTTGGCAATCAACTTTTGATCATTATACACAGATGGTCAATTGTTTTTTATTTTATTTACAATTAATTTTTAGGGTCAAGCAGTAATTTAGAAACAAGTATAGTAAAAGAAAAAGAGGTTAGAAATAAACCAACAAGAAAGAAAAAGTCTACTTCAAACAAATTTATGTCACTTGGAAAAGATCAGACAGTAAGCATTTTACATGGTGTAGGAAGAGTCCTGAATCCCAAAGGTAAGGGAAAACGTAATAACATTGCAGATTGTTTTTACTTCATTGAGCTAATAAAAATTATAACATAATGATCTTTTTTGCAGAATTAATAAATAGTGCAGGTCAAAAAACTTTAACGCACAGCCCAAAAGATATAATTGAACAGTTTATTACTCACCCAACGTCATTTATTAATTTCCTAGAAGAAAACTATTTGCCACATTTCTCATGCGCCTACGATGTTGACAAGGCAGCTTCAGCTCTTAGTGATGGTGACTATATGCTTGCAGAGTGGAGGGTAAGGGAGTATTTATTACCTAACAGTTAAGGCTGTATTCTCTTTAGATAACTTCTCCCAAAGTACTTTGACTGAACATTTTATGTCGAAATCGGTGTAACTTTTCTTGTCTGAAAAGTAGCCTAGGCTACCTTGCAAATTCCTTTATCTGTTTGTTAAAACCAGTGCAGCAATGTCAAAGTCAGTGCAGCCGTTTGAAAAAAATCCCATAAATCAGATGTTTGTTTCTTTTTGTTAAAACAACATAATTAAAGTACAACACTATCTTCTGAGGTTGAACTGCACTCCCAAGAAATTAAAATGTCTCCAAGTTATCCAAATTATCTTTAGCCCTAGCACAGACTCCAGTCCAATTGGGCTGTCTTTACAGACACCAGCAATTGAATAGCAAGTACATCCTTCTATCTACCTACTCCTGAATGGTGTTGAGTTAAAAAAAAAAAAAGATAAGAAGGAAGAATTGTCTGCTTAATAACTCTGTAGGGCTATTAATAACGATATTTGCCAGGATTTGTATGAAACCATAGTTGCAAATGCAAATAGAGAGTCACTTTTAAATTCAGATACATGGTCACATTTGGACTATGAACCGATGAGCAGTGTTTTGAAGACAATCAAGTATTGTCATGAGTCCTCCGGTAAAAGTCTTCAATTTGTGATATGAACTTTTGTGTAGTTTTAGCATGCCCACAAGGAAAAGTTTCATCAAATCTTAGGGGCTTACGAATAAAAATGGAATAATCGGAACAAGTTTTCAGTGTTTTATCACTATCTTACATTTGAAAGATGAAGAAGACAAAATATTGCATAATGTTTCTGAGGTTATAACACAATGATTTGTAAGTCCCTTTGAGATTATGTAAACAAAATCGATTTCAGGAAAAGCTATGTCAAGAGTATGGTTTGTACATAGCAGTAGCTGGACTTATGTTGTCCAACAAATCACCAGTGTCTGCTTGGAATCCTGTTAGAGGTCCAAAGAATATGAAAGTTCAATATCCGTAAGTAAGCTTGTCTTTCTTGTTTAGCTGAATCTATATCCTAACTAATATATATTGTTTAGTGTAGTTTGTTTATATTTATCACCTCGTGCGCGATAAATATATACAAACATCAGCATATAGCATTTGCCTGAAATTACAATTGAGGAAAAATGAAGATAGAATTTTTCAAATTCATTTAATTTTTATGAACTTGTAATTTGTAATATAAATAAGATATACATTTTTATATTTCAGGTCCCTCCATGAATTACCTCTTTTGGAACCAAATTATTTATACAAAGGAAAAGTTCTTGTGACAGACTATATAACTTACTGTAAAATAATTGAAAATCCGACTTAGAAAACAAACAAAAAAACCCTTCTCACTGTGAAAATTGTGGGAGGAGACCCGTGCCCTGTAATGGGTTGATATGATGATGATGATGAGTTTAGCTGCATAAAATAAAACTATTTTTGGAAAAAAAAAGTCGTTTTATTAAAAAAAAAATAATCTACTAACATAATCTTATAGCTATTATAAGAACGTCTTATAAGAGAAGTGTTTCACTTGTTATGGGACACAGGATCATTGGATCTGGGAACCAAATAAAATAAAATCAGTCAAATTATGATATTTATTAACAAGTCCATTTGATGTTACAAAATAAAATCCTAAAATACATCAGCACTGCACTTTTCTGTCTATGTATTTGTTAGTTCTTTTGCACTGATCACTCACTCTGGTCAGTTTCCGTTTTGCAAGCTTTTATAACAAGAAATATTTTATTAATGCATAAGTCAAAAGTTCCTATATGTTGTATTATTAACATCATAATATACTTACCCATCCTGGCCCTCTACCTAATTACTAAGTTTTTAATATGCGTACCGAATTATTTTATACTCACCATTCGATGTATCTGGAATGTATCATGTGAAGTGTTTATGGGTCTGTTTTGATCTATTATCGCTAATTTTGTGTAAATTAACTAAATTGTGTGACCTTAGCATAATGTAGACTGATATAAAAAACTGGCTAGATACTACCCCACACCATACCACATGATGCCACACAGTTAAGTTTAATGGTAGAAGTAATTGAATAGTTTCTCATGCTCTATTTGTGATGGGCTGCTAGAAAATCCATGCAGGTTTGCAAGGAATAGAGAGAAATCTAAAAATAAGTTTGCTTCATTTTCAAATTAAATTTAACAGTGGATAATATGAAGTAATCATTTGCAGTTCAGCCAACTCGCACATCTTTTATGGCGAGCCAGCCTGAGGGTGGGAGGGTGGTTGTGTGTGTGTGTGTGTTTATGTGTGTATCTATGTGTGTATGAATGTGTGTATGTATGTATGTATGAAATATATGTGCACAGGTGTTGATAAGAATATCTACATTTGTAAACAAACTCATTACATACCAAATTATTAAAAACAAATCTTGTCTTTTGATATGAGGATAAAGGGTTTGTGAACAAGTTTTACGTAAATAAAACGAAAAAGATCTAATCCACAACACACTGAAATATAGTTAAATGACTATTAATAAGATATTCAAAAGTAGTGAAAACCTGATAATCTCGATCACCAAATTTTTCACAGAGACATACATTAATATGATGTACTAACCTACTCATTTGAGTAAGTGTTCATATCTGTAATATCTCTGTGGCTGAATAAGCCTTATGTTCTAGCAACAAGTCATCGTATCTCCAATTTGTGTGACTTGTGGTTTAGAACGCTTTTCGTATGTCAATCAAAGTGAATCAGAGGTAAACTTCAAAGTTAAGGTTTTCTATATATCATGGTGTGGTTTTCTAAATAATGGGTGACGTATGCACGTCATTCATTCTCTAAAGAGATTGAAGAAGCAACGCAGCCCACTACTAGCTCGCTTTCTTAGTGAACTGGCGTAGTACTAAGCCTCCATTGATTTAAAATTGTAATAAATACCACAATGAAAGCTAGCTCATTAGCGTGTATTGGTTTTGGACCAGTTTAGGCTTATAATGAAAAAATTCCCTCCTGTGGGAGTTGTACAAATAATTTATTTTGGGTAGGCAGTGCTTTTGTGTTTGTTTGAAGTGCACTCCACTGCCGTATAGGGTTGAATATTTTAAAATTATGGAAGTCTCTTTAAAAGTCTATAATTTGGAAGTGTCGCCGAGTTGTTTACGAATCTATAATTTATTTTGAGTAGGCAGTGCATTTGTTTATGTATGACGTGCACTCCACTGCTCTATGAGGTATTTTAATTTATGGACGTCTCTTTTGAAGTCTGTTATTTGTAAGTGTCGCCGAGTTGTTTACGAATCTTTAATTAATTTTGGGTAGGCAGTGCTTTTGTGTTTGTATGACGTGCACTCTAATGCTCTATAAGTTATTTTAATTTATGGACGTCTCTTTAGAAGTCTGTAATTTGGAAGTGTCGCCGAGTTGTTTACGAATCTATAATTAATTTTGGGTAGGCAGTGCTTTTGTGTATGTATGACGTGCACTCCACTGCTGAATGGGTTTGAATATTTTTAATTTATAGACGTCTCCTTAGCAGTCTATAATTTGGAAGTGTCGCTGAGTTGTTTACGAATCTAGACATTCTTGTTGGCATGCGGTGTGGTGTCGTCTACCGGGAGGAAGAGGAGGAGGACCTGGAGCGACGGCGACGCGGTGCGGCGCGCGGTGATCGAGAGCGCGAGCGGCGACGGCGCGGCGGCGGCGAACGACGGCGCGGTGGGGGGCTACGCCGACGGTACCTGCAACGTTCGAAGTTAATATATAAGGCTACGGACTTTTCTGTTGCATACCTAAAAGGTAGTATTTCGTACTTATTGCTCACACACTATTATTAACTTGCGTAATAATAAAATCGAATCAGCAATTTGTCTTATAAGGCGACTGCCTAGTTTCAAGGTTCAAAATGACATGGTTGCTTGGAAGCATCCATCTCCGCTTTCATCTCAAATGTAAAATGTAAATTGTTTATGTTTGAAAAGAGCAACTGCTGAGTTTCTTGCCGGCTTCTTCTCGGTAGAATCTGCCTTCCGAACCGGTGGTAGAGTCACTACACACAGACAGACTTTACGTTTCAATAGTGAAAAAAGCGTATTAGGCTTACTTGAAATAAATGAATTGTTTTTTTTTATTCCTCTACAAATTAGCCCTTGACTGCAATCTCACTCAACAGGTTAGCCCGCTACCATCTTAGACTGCATTATTACTTTCCACCAGGCGCGATTGCAGCCAAAGGCCTAATAACCTGTAGTGAAAAATATATACCCTGTACCATTATTTTCAGGGAGTGTGTGGTGTGGTTGAGAACGGTAATAAGGGACGTACCTCGGCGGTGAGTGCCGACGAATAGGCGGGTGCCGCGGCGCCGCTCGCGGCGACGGACGCCTTGGCCGCGTCGGCACCAGAACAGGCGCTGCCGTTATCTCCTGCCCGTCAATTTGTCCTGCACACATTTTAACTGTAGCCTTAATACTCGATTGCTTGCGAGTAGTCATTTTGGCATATCAAACTCTGTGTCGTCACAGTAAAATGGACCTAATGTCACTTGTTTTAGAGTGTCAAATTTGGTCGCAACTTCTTCGTCAAAAGCCCGAGCTATAGAATTGTGAATGAAAATAAGATCTATTTTACTCTGATGTTTAAGTGTTTCCATACTCGAAAACAACTGCCCAATAGCGAGCTAGCAAATATCGTACTAAAATGCTACTGTATATGGTGGTGGATGCATACTAATCACTTATCACCCTATTCTGTAAAAGTGAATTTATCTTGGGCAGTATAGATACTGGCGAGTTGATCAGCTGCGACTTCAGGCTTACCCCAAGAAGAACTATAATTAGGTCTTATTAGTGCAAAACTTTATATAATTATTATGCCAAAGTTTTTCATCACTATCCAATAAGAAAAAACTAAAAATAATTGGTCCGCACTACCTACCGCCCCACTGGAGCAATACTAGCATATGCAGATTTTTTTTTTATCCCACTCACAATTTACTAGTCCACCTGCCAAAGCATGTCAACAGGGAAGGGAGAAGTTTACCCCATTAGATATTATAAATACATTATTTGGATATTATTTCCACCCGGGTTTATGGGGATGTACATTTTGTCCTTTCCCTATGTAGAAAATGACTCCCTACTCACGGTTTGAACTTGTATCCCGTGAAAGTGAAGTCCTAAACAGTAGGCTATAACTGCATCAAAACTTGCTCACTGGTTCACCTATGATTAAAGCAACAAACCTCCGTCCATATGTTTCATTGCATTTTCTGCTTCATCTGGATTGCTGAACTCCACATAAGCATACCCGCGACCATTGTGCTGGTGCAGTCTGTCCATAGGGAACTCCACAGCTTTGACCCCGCCATACGTTGAGAATATCTCGTGGATGTGGTCTCTAGTCACATTCAATGTCAGCCGTCCTATATGAATCCTAGTAGGGCGAGGTGGCGGCGAACGCTCGCGTTTTTTGCGTCCGGGTGATCTGCATAGAAAACAAATAAATATAAAAAATGATCCTTAGTCTTACAATGACAAATAAAATTCTTACAGACTATTCCTACAAATGAGAAAAGTGTTTGTACATAGGCTATTTTTATCCCAGGTTTCCACAGGATTTGTAAAAAATATATATTACAGATCAACTTAGTTACCTCTCATGTTTATCCTTGTTTTTAACTTTATCATTAGCTGAAGGCGCTGATAGTTTCTTCTTATCTCCTAAGGGTGACCTGTCTCTTAATTTCTCTCTATCTTGTTCACGCCTATCCTTAACTGGACTCTTGTGTGGGGAGGTCCTACAAACATGAAATTAAATATAAAGAAGGCTTTGTTTAAACTATAAATATGTATTTATTCTTTAAATGTGATCTCTCCTACATTTTCTGTCCATGGCCCGCTCTTTTTCCTAAGTCCCTAAACCCAACCCCAATAGTTTTGAACTGAATTGGTTATGAGATTCTTTTGAAACACTCATTGCATCCTGAGTCCTGCAGTGGCCTCCTGTTAGAAATAAATGTAAATAGACTGACAATGATAGAGCTAAGTTTAGGGGGTTATGGTCGTTAGATCTAACGAGTAAAATTTGGTCCATTATTTCAAATTGCAAGATTATACACTAGCAGTGTATATAAAAGCATCAACCTGCAACAAAACTAAGCATGAAATAGAGTAATGTAATTAACCTAAATAGCCATAGTTGAACTGCCAAAGTTGTGGTTAACGGAAGGATGGAGTTGTCTAAATGGAGATTTAAAAAGTTTGCAAATTAGCATTATTAGCTTTAAATAAGACAGATATTTAAAAATCACTACCTGTTGCCAGTGGCGTGCATAGCCCTTGGACCCAGGGTATGCACAAGGTGTTCAATACAAACATAAAGTAAAATTTAGATTTTAGATATGTCGGTTTATAATCAAATTATTTTACGAAAGTTATATCTTTGATTGATTTAATACTATCGTGTATCTACTGCTTATTGAATAAAAGTACATACCCTGATTAACGTCACAAAATTATGACACACCATTCGGCAGCATTTTCTAAGCACACTGATGATGATAAGATTTTTTTCCAACATATCATGTTTTTAGCGTCTTTATGAAAATTATTAAGATCACAATATCCATTATCATTCCACACTTTACGTATATTGGACAATAAAACAAAATGAAAGCAAAATAATCGATTGGTGTGTACAAAGCCGCTTAGCCAAAAATAGTTTTCGTAATATTTATTATTAAACATACGTGTTACTTTATCACCTTTTTTTTGGGGATATTTGTAACATTGGTACACACCTTCCTTTGCGAATGATTTCTAATTTTACGATATAGGGATAGAAATTAAAGTTTTCTCTAAGTACTTTTTCCAGGCACACTGAACCCAAACATAGGCCGCACGAATATGCTTTCATTATAAAATGAATGAATAAACTATAAATTAACCATAACACATTAAACTATCACTCAAACTTTTATAAGTTGCTGAATTTATGCACTTGAACCGTTTATTTATCACCAACGCCATTGAGCATTGTTCGAAGGTAAACAATAATGGCGATTGAATATGCCAATGAAAACATTGCAATCGAAATTAGTCAAAATATGTTTTTAATTTTTTTGTAAGTATAGGTTAGAACGCTATTTTACTTTGATATGTAAACAATAAATAAAAACAATATTTATTGTTAACTTTCTCACTTTCCAATTATTGCTGAAAAACGTAAACTATTCATTCGTCATAATTAAGACAGCGTTTGATTTCATAACTCATTTTTAAAACGAAAGACTAATTTGATAATATTAGTTCCTTAATTTTCTTAAAAGACACTGTAAGGTATTTACACTTGTTAATGATATTTTTATTTCTGAAAAAGAATAATGGCAGTATACAACAATTACAAACCAAGCAAATCATTTTATTCATAAAAAAATCAAACACGTCATTGATTATCAACTTCCGTAAGCAGTGCTTATAGACACCTACACTTAGAGAATTTATGAATGAAACTGTTCACACAAGACCGATGCTAATCTTGTAAGTACAAGCGCACGATTATAACATTACACGACACACACTACTAACTTCACGCACACATCTAGCAGAACGATTCTTTCTTTGGGCGTGATTATTTTATTTGATATTTCTATGCAACAGTAGATGGCGTCATATGTCGAGTGATTTATAATAATTGATTTACCCTGCAATCGATAACATGAGATTTAAATAATAATATAGGTATTTTTACGTGTTTTAAAAGGTAAATGTTTAGCATTTACGGTTAGATATTAAAATACGAAGTAGAAGATTTTATTTTGTACGCTATACGCCTCGCGCGCGCTGGTTGCGCTGTCGCCTGTCTAGCGACAATTGACCTAGAAGTTTGGCCGCTCATTACTAGATGGCGCTTTCATATAGTTTTTACTTCGTGTTTTTTTAATTACAAAACTTTAATGGTCCTATCTGAAGGCTCTTTAAGACCCTGAGGGTAGGGTATGCTTATTTGCATATATGCAATGCACGCCACTGCCTGTTGCTCTGTCAACCTTATTTATTTCTAAAGATGAATGGAAACCATTACTCCCCATTAAGTGTGTTTATTTTATTTTAAAAACCTATTAGTTTTTAAGCGTTCAAAACCTATTAGGGGTAAGGGACTTACTTCTTTTTAGGTCGGGAGCGGTCATTGTTGCTGCTACTGCTGCTGGATGAACTGGAGCTGGACGACGATCGCGATGAGCTGCCTGAACTGCTGGACGACGACCGCGAAGACGAGCGCGAAGAAGAGCTGTCCGAAGAACTGAAATAATGTTGTAACCAAACTTTAAATGGGTAAAAACCAAATATGTTTCCAACAAAGAAATATTCTGATTTAAAATATTCTTCATGATCAAGTGAGTGTCTATAATTTTAAAAAAAACTACTGTTGGTTTTCCAAAAACATTACATTCTAGTATGGAGCCTGTAGGGAGCTTCCCATTGGCTTACTTGGCCCACCATTTATTGTTTTACCGGAATAGCGGCCACACATAAATCAAAATATAAAAGAAAAAATATATTGTATTGTATCAATACAATATATTGTATCAATACAATGTATTGACATATAATCCCTACCCTAGAGGGAGTGCAGTGGGTGTACAGGCAAATTCGAATTTCCCTTGCACCCACAGGTGGGAGAAACCCGTGGGTGCACGGGTCGCTTCCCCTTTTTCTTATTATTTTAACAGAAGTCTCTGAATTTAAATTGAGGCTATGTTTTATAAATGTAGAATCTGCAAATCCAAAATCTCACGGGAGATAAGTTTAAAGTAAAACCAATAGTATAATTTTTTTCCCAATAGCAGAGCTATATACTTTGAAATCAATGTCATGTAACAACACAATAACCATTGTTTTTTTTTAATATCATTTAAAAAAAAAAATTATAACAAAATTCAGATCGCAAGTTGCAGATGGGAGTGGTAATAATATGCATGTTCCTGGGCACATTGCTGGACATCATCAATTTTAGAAACTCTTGTCTGGTCTTTGTAACAGAAAAGTCATCTGCCTAACAAATCTTCTCAGGCCAACAGATAAAGTAAAAGTATAGTAGTAATTGGTATTCATTAGCTGTTACCATGAGAGCCCTAGCCTTAGCCTTTGTAGTTATAATAACCTCATAATAGTGAAAACATATATGTATGAATGCTTTGTAAGTCCCTGTGATGCCTACATAAATAAAGCTCATTTTTAATCAAGCAATACTTAAATTCCATACACTAGAATTGATGCGGGGCCAGTTGGTTCAAATTGGAATGACTCCACATGGTGAAGCGGGCAAGAGTAGCAGTGTTCTTTATGTCTACAGGCCAAAGTCTTAGAAATAGTTGGTTTAGTGCCCAGAAAAAGAACTATTATGGTGTGTAAAGTGCCTCATGAAAAGGTAATATAAATTTGTAAAAAATTATTAATTTCACATTACTGAGGAAACATATTTAAACTTCAAGACGCCAGTACTCTTCTAACACATTTTTTGAGCAAGAACTGAGGATCAAAATACGAGAAATACAAAATTCATCATGCTATTTGACAAATAATTAAATTTGATCAAATTTTCCAATGTTTATGACAATTTGATCAAACTGTTTGAACCAGCCTTTTTGATGTAATTACTTGGTATGTGGCCCGTCAAACAGAAAGCTTCCTTGTTTATCCGTGATAGGAATTAGATGATATGCTGTGCGATGTTAAAGTTATATCCAGTCTCATGGGGAGCGCTTTATGATGAGGTTGAAACGATAATAGCCTTGCAGATTGTTGTTTAAGATTTAAAGGGATATCATTTATAAAGCATTCTCAAATTGCAATAGTTTCCACTTTCATCAATATGTCCAAATGTCCTTCATTAATTTTCACTTTTTTTTGGTACGGGAAGGTGGATTGACATACAAATTCGAAAACCGCCTAAACTCTATAACCTAAAAAATTAAATTTACTACATTCTGTCATTCTACATTACCTGCCACTGCTGTCACTACTGCTGGATCCCGAATCTCCCTTTTTCTTTTTATCTTTTGGTTTCTTTTTATCCTTATCCGAAGGCACCGATGGCGATTTATTCCGTGCCCTGAAATTTGATGTTAATATAAAAATAATTGTAATTATCATAAGTATTTCACAAATATAATGTAGGATAAAAACACTTACATATTGCTTGAATTATTACACAGAATATTCCGTATATTAAATTAAATAAACACACATTAGATTATCCCAATTTTATTGCAGGCCGCACTTTTTATCCACAGATAAACAACCATTACCAAACATCAATTATCGCCATTTTGTTTTTTGTATAGCATCTGGTTGCAGGGTAGCCACATGCAAATAACATAGTATGCAACTGGACACTAATTCCAAATCTAAAATGTATATTATTAAAAGGTTCGTAACATGACACGATTGTCCAATTAACATTTTAGTGAAATAAAACTTTAAGAAATAAAACTTTAAGATTATCGTACTTTTAATTTGTGGTTCACTCCCAACGAAACACGGTTACCTTTGTAACGCAGAAGCCTCTCAAAAGCAAACATTACTGACAGCTTTCTTTCCACGATTACTTTCTTTTTATCTAAATAAAACTGGTAAAGGACATCCGGACACTAATTTCAAAAACATCTAAAATGCATAAAAATCCCATCCAAATTATAATTTATGTTAAAATTAATGGCCAAGTTCCTTTTCCAGGATATGGGTGGTTGTCGGCTGCACTGAAAAAATAACTGAGATCTTACCGGGTGCTAAGTTCTGTAGATAATCCTGACTTTTATCAAAAGAACTAAAGGTACAAATTCTAAAAATTTAAAATTATAACACAATATTTTGTTTCTACAACAATGTTTGCTACTTAAAAATATAACTTATTATCTACTTATGAATCGAAGCTCCATATTTGACTCTGCTAGTTATTTTATATCAGGCTATCATAAGTTAAATATTGAGCTTTAATTTATCCTCAATAATGTGCTTTTTCTAAATAATTCTTCTGTTCAAATAAAGTTATATTTTTCAATAGTAAACATTAAAAAATATATTTAGGGTTATATTTAAGCACTATTACGTATTAAATTAAAACACACTGAAAAGTAGTACGATTCCCTATTGGAAGTACATTACAATTTCACAGAAAAAAACCCTGCATAAATATTCCGGCTTTGGAGTTTTGGAGTCCGCGCGTCTTCTCTTTTACAGCCTGGCCAGTAGTGGGACGTTAATAAGCTAGTAGATTTTATTGATATTATTATGATTATTTCCGCTGCCAAGCAGCATTATTGCTGTCTGCGATCCGGTCTGAAGACTGGGGTTGCCAGTGTAATAACTGCTACCTCCTCAATAGGCACAGGAGGCTTAATACCTATGCCTCAGGTTGATGGCGGTGATGACACAGGGTGTTTCTTGCTTGTCATGTGAAGTGTTGCTCTGTGTATAGGCGACGGTTTCAACTTCATCAGGGTGGGCCATCGGTTTGGTCGTCAATTAATAATAATTTATTACTTACTATAAATGCCAAAATATATTTTTTAATTTATAGTAATAAATTTAAAAAAAAAATATTTTGGCATCGGAAGGTCAATGATTTGGCACCAGGAATGATTTGGAAGGGACCACGGGTAAACGCCTGTTTATCTAATACGTAATATATGTTTTTAATAGTTTAATGTTGCTTTATATTAAGCACGACGTGTCAAGAGGTCGGACTCACTGCTACACATCATGCACAGCGCCTCTAATGTGTTAGCCGTGTCGCACAGTGAGAGGCTTATGGCTGCCCACTCAGCCGCTGTACTATTAAAAGAGTGATTACCTCCCCAAAGTGTACATTTTATGTATGGTTACATTCACAATAAATTACGATTCTCTTCTTAAGTCTTTTGGATTTACTATAAGAGAAGTAACAGGTTGCAAATCAGCTATTTAATTTTAGTTTGGTTTTTTGCACGCCCGCCGAATACAAGCTTATTTATTTTATATATTTATCCTTAGAGAAAAAGCAATGATAGCCTAGTGGTTACGGCTCCGGCTTTAACTTCCGTGGGACTGACTTCGATACCGGGCATGCACCTCTAATTGTTCGGAGTTAAGTGCGTTTTTTTAATAATTTGCACCTGCTACAACGGTAAAGTAAAACATCGTGGGGAAACGATCATCCTGCGTGATTCCCGTATGTTCTCAAAGGCGCGTAAAGTCTGCCAACCCGCATTGGTCCAGTGTGGACTACGACCAACACCCTTCTCTTTCTGAGTGGAGACCCGTGCCCTGTAGTGAGCCGGTAATGGGTTGATAATAATGATGATCCATAGAAATGGGACTTTAACTTCCGCATTATATTATTTATGTATTTGTAATTATTGTATTCACGTTAAATAGTTTTTTTATATAGATATAACTAGAAAAGAGAATATGCGTAAGAAATCTTTAACGGACATCGCTCGAGTAATAACATATTTTATCTTCGTCACTGAAAACAACAAATCTGAAAGATTTGAGGTCATTTACAGTCATGATTGTGCTTTAATTTTTACTAGTAGACGCTAGACTTATAAAATGCATGTTTCTATACGCTACAGTCACTGACATATTTTTTTTACCTACGCTAAAGTCACACAGTCAACTTTGGTAGGAGTATCGGTCGTAAATCAAAATAGGTTTATGAGGAAATACAAGAGAGGGTCAATGAAGGCCACAATCCCGAAAACATATTTTGTTCGAAGGCTAAAACCGTCGTGCAAAAATAAGTGGCCTTTCACCACTCATAAAAGCCACATCCCAAATATTATTGCCGACACATAAGACGTTTTTAGTTTAAACACCCATTCTATAAACGATGTTAAAGAAGAATGAAAAATAATGTTCTAAGATGAATCACCAATGTTGTCCCCAGTTAAAATCTGCACAAATTTGACTATACCATAGACTGACTGTCTACTACCTGTCGAGTGACCAAGAAGGTAGTGCTAATCTTACGTGGAGTAATTTAATCAGGTAGGAGGAAATTGGCACAGCCTAGTTGGCACCTTATCAACAGAGCCGTGTCGTGTCACCAAGCGATATAGCCTACCGGTACAATACCGCGTAGAATATGGGTTTAATAACTCAACCCAAGTCCTTGGGATTCGTACTCCAACATGACCAAAGACATGAAATTATTTGTTGTTGTTGTTCTTTTTGCTAGTTTCCGCTCTTATAGATAAAAATGATATGTAAGAAATGTGGAAGTTTCCCCTATCTACTAAAGGCAAGATGTCCTGAAATGAGAAGAACTCGCTTTGCGTATATAAAAAACAACCGTAGAATTGAGTCTCTTAAAATAAAGGCTAATAACATCGGCCCCAAACGGAGGCACTTACAACGGCCACTCCGATAAGAGAAGAAAAAGAACGAGTACTTAAAGAACCAGCTACCAAGTTTGAAGTTAGTGACGACAATAATGACGCAAAAAATAATAATAGGTCATTCAATTACGTAGGGCACACTCCACTGTAAGTGGAAAACATATGCAAAAGATATTTAGTTCTCACACTCACGCTGTTACAAATATTGCGAGATAACTCCTGATAGCGGTCCTTTATGGATTTAAAGATCAATCTGATTATTGGTAACAGTTCATTTCAACACCTTAAATAGGTACTACATATTTAGTTCGTTCAAAGTAGGTTTTGTGGAAGCCAGGTTTATCAAAGTCAAAGTTAAAAATATCTTTATTCAAGTAGGCCCATAGGTGGCACTTTTGATGCGTACATTACATGAGAATTATACGGCAGTGAGATGATGCCGTATAATTCTCATGTAATGTACGCATCAAAAGTTATGTTTGGTTAGATACAGACCGGAAAACAGGGAATCATAATCCTCAGTGTATAAATGACTCTCTCTCATAGGAAAGAGAAAATTAGATATTAGACCTTCGACACAGATCCAGTAAGGTTAACTTTTACAATAATTATCACAATTTAGTGATTGTAATCGTAACTGACAGCTTTAAGTTCTCTGATAGACACGGCTGAACAGCGCTATTTTTCTAATTCTGGCTCGTACTACGGATTTCTTAGCAGAAAGTCCACAATCCAAAACCTAGTGTGCCTATATGCAGATACATAGACTGAGGTGATGATAATGATTGCATCGAGTTTATTATATCTGTTTAGTAAAAGTTAGTTACAGCGACTTTATCATAATAATTACCTACGCATGTTGTAAAACACTAGCAATAAAATGTTATGATCATAAGCTTTTCATATGTACACGGGCCACTTTATTACTACCTGTTGCGTCATACAGAATGAGTTTTTTAGTGAATGAAACTTTATATGTAGACACATACACGTACAAAGTCACCGGCAATTGCTAGACAACAATTGCCCGTGACTTTGTCCGTGTATAGTTCTATTTGAGTGTGACTAGGAAACAAAGAACAAAAAAGAACAAGACTGTTAGAATATAAATAAATATAAATCAGTACATACTAATTCAGTACACACATCGCCATCTAGTCCTAAAGTAAGCTAGCTTATGCTATGGGTACTAAGATAACTGATGAATTATTTTATGAATAATGTACATATATACGTATAATATACCGATAAATACCCAGCCACTGAAAAACATTTATGTTCATCACACAAACATTTTCCAGTTACGGGAATCGAACCCACGGCCTTTGACTCAGAAAGCAGGGGCATTTTCCACTGCGCCAGTTGGCTGTCAATAAAGGTTACCGCTTAAGGCATATCCTATAGGAATCGTGTATTTTTTTGGGGATTAAAAGTAGTCGCTCTCTCTGGCCAAAAACTATATCTGTACAAAATCATTCATTACTCTGTTGTTGCCTAAAAGGAGGACACACCAACAACAGTAGATTACTAAACGAGACGGAAAACATATTTATTTTCATCACTTCTTACAATAGGTATTTGTTTTTTTTTTTTACTTCTCCCCTCGTCTTCAGGCTTTAAGACTGTCTTAAAACTTAACGACTTATCACAAAATGTAGTTATTTATTAAGGCTAGCATGTTTAAATTAAAAATGGAACTTTGCTAGACATACCAACTTTATTAAAGGATAGAAAGGCTTTAAACGTATTGTTTGAATTTAGAAACAATGTTCCCAGCCTTTAGCTGGAGAGGTGGTGGGAAATAATTTTTTCCCATTAAGAACCATTAAGTTAGCGAGGGCTTGTGATCGCATCTAATGGTAAATGCCAATGCAGTCTAAGATGCAAAGTAAACCGTAACATTTGCAGAAAACTTACTCCACGACTAACCAAAAAAAAATATTAAGGAAATTAAATTAATATATCGGTGTATTAAGAGCATTTATGGAGTTTCAGCGGCGCGGTGCGGCGTTAGTAACAATTCAATCAATTGCAGTCGTTTCATGTAGAAGAATACTACAGACTACTTCACATCTTAGCAGTAGTAGAGCTATTTGCGACTGAGCTCGTCCGGGTAGTAAGTACTACCGCCATGCTTTTTGCCATGTTTTGCAGCTTTGCTGTGTTCCAGGCTGAAGGGCGTGGTTGCCGGAGTAATTACAGTCACTTAAGGCTTACCACCTACACCTTAGGTTGATGGACACAGAGCGGCATTTTTAAGGACGTGTTCATTGCATGTTCTCTGAACTGTTGCTCTTTTTATAGGAAATGATTTTCCACAGACCATCAGGTACGCTAACTGCTTGGTCCATCACTAGAAAAGAAATCAGATAGTAATCTATTTGATTTAATATACTGCTTTCAAATTCCTACGTACAAAAACTAATGTTAGACCCTAGAGCCAAATCGACCCGACACTTCACTGAAGATATCCCGGACGTCAGCCTTTACGAGATTAGTATGGCTCTCAAACAACTTAAGAACAACAAGGCACCGGGTGATGACGGAATCACAGCAGAACTCCTGAAAGCGGGTGGAAAACCGATACTTAAAGTCCTTCAGCGGTTGTTCAATTCCGTCATTCATCAAGGCACAACGCCAGAGGCATGGCACAGGAGCGTGGTTGTTCTGTTCTTCAAAAAAGGTGATAATAATTATATGTTTAGTATTAGAATTTATACCATGTATGTAGTTTAGTTTGCAATATTTTTATGTAGGTAGAAATTTTTATTGCCGCACCAACCCGTTCCTTCCAATAACTACTATCGCCAAAGGTTGTCTGGGAGAGATCGCTTTAGCGATAAGACCGCCTTTGCACACCTAAACTAGTTTTTTTTTTTAATTATTTCTGTAAATGTGTTTATTTGTATTTTGTTTTTGTGTGTGCAATAAAGAATTTATTATTATTATTATTATTATAATACCTTGCTGAAGAACTACAGACCTATCTCGCTGTTGAGCCATGTCTACAAGTTGTTCTCAAGAGTCATTACGAATCGTCTCGCGAATAGGTTCGACGACTTCCAGCCTCCTGAACAAGCCGGTTTCCGAAAGGGCTTCAGTACCATAGACCACATACATACGCTGCGGCAGGTTATACAGAAGACTCAAGAGTATAACCGGCCACTTTGCTTAGCGTTTGTGGACTATGAGAAAGCCTTTGATTCGGTGGAAACCTGGGCTGTGTTAAGGTCACTGCAGAGATGCCGAATTGACTACCGGTACATCGAAGTTTTGAAGTGTTTGTACAAAAACGCCACTATGTCAGTCCGTATACAGGACCAGACTACGAAACCGATCCAACTACAGCGAGGAGTGCGACAGGGAGATGTTATCTCCCCGAAGCTGTTTACCGCTGCGTTGGAGGACGTTTTTAAGCTTCTGGATTGGAACGGGCTTGGCATCAACATTAACGGCGAGTACATCACTCAACTTCGGTTTGCCGACGATGTAGTCATAATGGCAGAGACTCTGGAAGACCTTAATGCGATGCTCAATGACCTCAGCAGAGTTTCTCAACAGGTGGGCCTTCGTATGAACATGAGCAAGACGAAAATTATGTCTAACGCTCATGTTCCGCTCCACCCAATAATTGTTGGGTGCTCTGCACTCGAAATTGTAGACGAGTATATATACCTAGGACACACGATCCAGTTAGGTAGGTCCAATTTCGAGAAAGAGGTAAACCGCCGAATCCAACTCGGATGAGCAGCGTTCGGGAAACTTCGTGACATCTTCTCGTCCAAAATCCCTCAGTGCCTGAAGACTAAAGTCTTCGAACAGTGCGTGTTGCCAGTGATGACTTACGGATCAGAGACATGGTCGCTAACTATGGGCCTCATAAGAAGGCTCAGAGTCACTCAGCGGGCGATGGAGAGAGCTATGTTAGGAGTGTCTCTACGTGATCTAATCAGAAATGAGGAGATCCGTAGAATAACTAGAGTTACCGACATAGCTCAGCGAGTTGCGAAGCTGAAGTGGCAATGGGCGGGGCACATAGCTCGGAGAACCGATGGACGTTGGGGTCTTAAGGTGCTGGAATGGCGACCCCGCACCGGTAAACGCAGCGTAGGTCGGCCCCAAACGAGGTGGACAGATGACATCAGGCGAGTAGCTGGGAACCGTTGGAGGCAAGCGGCCCAGGACCGTGCATTGTGGAACTCCCTACAAAAGACCTATGTCCAGCGGTGGACGTCAATTGGTTGAGATGATGATGATGATGATGAAAACTAATGTTTTATTGTAGGTTCTAACATACAACTATCAAGTGGGTGTGTCAACTTAATACAGGTTTGATGTCAAGTGCGAAATATACATGAATGTTTGCACAAACATATAGAACAGTACTATGGACAAGAATCTGTAGAACATTAACGAGAAGTGAGTTTGCTTTCTGTACTTGACGAGTATCGACTGAGCAAACATTTGAATTTTTATCCCTTTTTTAGGTGTTGTTTAGTATAATTATATACAATACTGCTTAGAGATCGGAAAGATTAAAAATATCACCGTGCATAGATACTCTTCGCGCTTGTATCATAAATATCTATAGTTTAGGCCCCCAGCTCTTATACCATACTTCAATGTTTTCCAATTCGAAGCAAAAGTGCAGTATGTCCTTCCCGCCTTATAAAGGCTAGGTCGCCGCGCGCCGCTCCATACTACTAGTTGCCGTCACGCCGGGAGTGAACGGTTTCACTTGTTGTTCAGTAAATAAATAAATAACAGTTTTGAGCTAAATCGGATAAAGTGATCGGTTATACTTTAATTTTGATTGATTGACACTTATTTGCCTGTAAGTATATTGTTTTATTGATGTTTTATACTTAATGTTGTATAAAACTACGTTGCACTTTTTTTTTGAATTTTTTTGATAGAAAATTCAGTAGCATTATTTAAATAAATACAATGATTCTACAGATTTAATTTGTAACAAATAATTACATTTGTCTACGGAAAAAAAATTCTAAAATTGGTAACAATAATAATAATTAATCCTAGCCTAATAATAACTGCTGGGTAAATGTCTCATCTTTCATGAGACGGAGGAATAGTGCCTACACCCTCTCTAGGTATAGCTCGAACTTAAGCTGAAGGGCTTACTTATGAATGTTTACTAATTTATAAACAATATGTAAAAAAGTAATGTGAAGTGCCATCGGCGAACTTTTTTTTGCATAATACACAATTATTATATTACAAGTAAAAAGATAATAAATCTCAAGAATATTTCCTTCATCGAATCTGTAGCGGTACGTTTAGAGTCACCTACGGCGTAGGGCGCTGCTACGGAAAAAGTTTTTGTTTAATCTTGCAAAACTGTTATTTTTATTTAATATTATTAATTTTGTTAAAATATTTACGCTTAGTTTTATCATTATTTTTGCGAGATAGATGATAAATAATTTTAGCATTTAACCTAAATCAAACTTTAACTTTCTAAAAATAAACCTAAAAACTCAGACAAGTACTACTATTTTGATTGATCTCAATCTCAGTTATAACTAAGTCTTAAATCATAGTAATTATTTTAAACTAAATTACTTAGTCCGTAAACGATGATAAGAAATACTTTGGCCATTAAATAGATTTTGGGTAAAAAAAAGTTTATTGAATGCAGCCAAGAATTTTAGAAAACACGTTTGTTAAACTCTACATTGTTTTCCCCGTTATTGCTGTAGTGGTTAGCATTTTCAACAACAAATAACGAGGCACTTCGTTTTAATCCCAGGTCAGGCCGAATATTTTCCTTAGAGAAAATAGGTATTTCATACATGTTACAGCGAATGAAAAAAAATCACGGGTTGCACTCCGGGTGTGCCGACAGAAATGAAAACTTATTTTGGCGCGCTACACAATTTTTAGATGGGTTATTGGGTTATGAATTGAATTTTTTTATGAATATTTTTTGTACTCTTTGTTATCATTTATTTCAAGTAGGCCGTAATATAATTCCCATTGTAAAACAAATAATAATAATTACAAACTAAGATTAATATTTACAATAAACATAAGCCGTCTAACTGTTCACTTAAGGGAAATAAAAAAAAAAATATCAAAATACAAATCATTATATTATCAAAAATAAAAATCTTGTATTTATTTAGTTATTAGAGAATTAAAAATACATTATATTCTTTTTTGAATCATCGTTAACAATTTTGACAACTGTTGTATCATTAAAATTATTACAATCTAAAATATAAATTATAGGTTCATGGCAACTAAAATAGGAAATAAACAATTTCGATTTGAAGTTATTTAAATACCGCATCAATTACATTTTTGACTAGCTGAAAAAGGGCGGGAAACTTCGTACATGGCGGACGCGGTTTTTTCAAATTTTTCTTTTATTTTATTGTAAACTCGTCTTGAAAAGGATTTGGTGTTGTTTATATTGTACATATTGTAGTATTAGTGTCATTCTCATAGTAGTTAGCTGTTTATATAGGTAAGTTCTTCAAAATATTTTATTGGAAATTTTAAACTTTTATGGGGGATCGGCCCCCCGACCCTGGGGGAACAATACCCCCAGGGTCTGTAAATATTCCATCTAAGATGGATATATTAATCTCAGCGGTTGAGTCGTCAATGGACACGGACGCATCTGCTGTGTCCAATGCCGAACAAACGCTAAAACGAAAAATTTTTTCCCGCGTTTGTACGATGTGCAAGAAAAAAAAAAGGAAAGGCAAAGCAAATTATGAAAAGGATAAGTTTAATGACTGCATGTGCGAATCACATACTGATGATGTTCCGAATCGCCCTAACAAAAATCCAAATATTTCTCCCAACCACAAACCAACTGAACCCACTTCTCCCATTGATAATAATAAACCATCATTATCCACCATACCAACAAATGTACCAACTCGAGTGCCAATTGGTCGTGCTCAGTATCAGAAATCTGACAGTGCCCCATATGTGGTACATGTTAACAAAGAATATGAAAATAGTGATAGTTCCACAACCCTACATCCCATAACTTTTGGTCGCTTTTTGCAACGTAACAAATTTGATGGTGTTGTGAATGGTAGTCTCAAACGTGTGGGTAGGAATCGCATTAGTATGGCGTTTTCTTCCTATATGGATGCCAACAAATTTTTGTTGCATCAAAGTCTTGGCTTGGAAAAATATAGCGCCTTTATACCTACCTTCAATGTAACACGCATGGGTGTAGTAAGAGGTGTTCCAAATGATTGGTCTGACGAGGAAATATTGTCAAACATAAATGTGCCACTGGGTTGCGGTCCTATTATTAAAATCAGGCGTATTAAAAGAAAAGTCACTGTAAATAATGTAAATCAATTTATTAGTACTGGCACTGTAATTATAACTTTTGACGGACAAGTTCTGCCTACCCGGGTGTACATGTGTTACACTGCCTTATCAGTGGAATTGTACATTTATCCAACTGTACAATGCTATCAATGTTGCCGTTTTGGTCATGTTAAAAATCAATGCAGGTCTTTGCCAAAATGTTATAAGTGTGGTCAAGGACACTCTGGTGACACTTGCCAAGTTGAAGAGGAGGATTACCGGTGTTGCTTATGCAACGGATCACATCAAGCCATTGATAAAAAATGCCTAGAACATAATAGACAGAGAGCAATCAAAGAAACAATGAGCAAAAGTTGTATTTCATATATGGAAGCAATTAAGATGCATCCACCAGTTTCAAAGATGTCATATGCCGAAGCTTTGTTTTCAACACCTGTGTCATCCTCTTCATCAAAGGACATACATAGTCCTCAAAACTCTAACCTTCCATCTTATTCAAAATCAGAGTCTCAGTCATATAAAAAAACAGTCTTTGCCAAGCCGAGATCACCGTCTAAGCTTGGTAAGGGCTATGACCGCTTTGCTCACTCTGATATAATAAAAGATCCTGTTTTCCCTAAACAAAAGCCTAATATTAATAATAAAAATATTGAAAATAGCATGAAAATTGCTGACATTATTAAAATACTTATTCAACTATTATCACAATCAAACATAGTTACACCGTCCAACGTTGCCACAGTAATTGAAGCATTATACCACATCCCAAACAACAATGGATCACAGAGCCAAAGTGGTTCAGTGGAATTGCCTGAGCCTCAACAGTAGAAAACACGATTTAATACATTTAATGAATAAACATGAACCTTTTCTCATATGTCTTCAAGAAACATGGTTGAGAAAGGAGTCATTATTTAAAATGCCAGGTTATGTTTGTGTCAGAGAAGATAGACCTGATGGGTATGGTGGAGTGGCCATACTCATCAAAAATAATCTGGCATTTACAAATATCACTCTCCCTGTACATAGCAATAACTTATCAGTTATTGCAGTTATTGTAAATAGTGTATGTTATGTGTCTATATATTTTTCTCGTCCTAGTAATGATATATTTAATGAAATTAATCAACTTTTAAATTTTTTGCCGAAACCTTATTTATGTTTAGGGGATTTTAATTCTCATCACATGTTATGGGGTTGTGCTACATCAACCTATTATGGAGAACAATTGTTAGAGTTAATTAGCTCACATAACTTGTGTATTTTGAATATGGGGTCTCCAACAAGGCTTGCACGGACACCTAGTGCTCCTGATTTGTCCATTTGCACTCCTGATCTTGCTTCATCTCTCCTTTGGTCAACTGCAGAGTCTACTTATGGTAGTGATCACTACCCGCTTATTATAACTTTTCCTTTGGAAAAACCTCCAAAATATGTGAAACAACCACGAATAAAACATAAACTTATTCATGCTAAGTGGAACTTGTATAGAGTAGCTGTTGAACAGAAAGTTAATAGTTTACCACCAATAAGTAGCTCTAACATATTAGAATGCTCACAAACATTAGCTACTGCATTGATTGCAGCTGCAAATGAAATTTTTCCATTAAAAAAGTATGGTTCAGGATTTATTCCATCACTACCATGGTGGGATGCAGAGTGCACTAATGCAGTAAAACAGAGAAAGGGAGCAGAGAAGCAATATTGTAAAAACATGACTGATGACAATTTTGACCATTACTTACAAATTGCCAATTCTACTAAGGAACTACTTAGGGTAAAGAAGTATGAATGTTGGCGTAGGTTTTGTAAATCCTTAAATCCTAATGTTTCATCATCAATAGTTTGGCAAAATATTAGAAAGTTCAGATCTGCATTTAAAGACACACAACAGAATAAATTATCTCCAGCAATAGCAGAGCAAATCATGGATCGTTTAGGTCCTCCATATGTACCTGAATGTCCCATGGCCATAATGCCTCTAATAGTATCCAATAACAATTATTATAACAATTCAGATTTGAATTCACCATTTACACTTATAGAACTGAAAGGCGTACTTTCATCAACGACAGATTCTGCGCCAGGTGAAGACGGTATTCCTTATTCTTTCTTGTCAAATCTTGACGACAATAGTCTTAGTTATTATCTTTCTTTAATCAATAATATTATAATTGCGGGTATCGTTCCTGAATCCTGGAGATCACAAACATTGATCTTATTACAGAAGCCGAACAAATCGAGTTCAGATCCAAAATCGTATAGACCTGTAGCTCTATCATCTGTGTTAGCTAAAACTGCTGAACACCTTATTAAAATCAGGTTGGAATGGTTTTTGGAACATAAAAAATTACTATCAAAAACACAGTTTGGTTTCAGGAAAGGTAAATGTACCCTTGACAGCTTGAGCATCTTTACCACAGACATCAGACTCAGTTTCTCCAAAAATGAATCAGTGGTTGCTGCCTTCCTAGATATAAATGCTGCCTATGATAATGTTAACATTTCAATTTTAAAGAGTAAACTGTTAGCCCTGAATATTCCTAGCTTATTAATAAATTTTATTGTAAATATGTTATACGAAAGATATATAAAGTATTCAATAGGCCATTCCCAAAGTGAATTAATTAGTAGAACTGTATGGAAGGGCCTACCACAAGGTTCGGTTTTGAGCCCTATTTTGTATAACATTTATACTTACGATTTGGAAATTTCTGTATTGAGATATGCAAATGTTCTTCAATATGCGGATGATTTGCTTTTATATGTTTCTGGTCGATCATTAGATAATATCAGTGAATTATTAAACTTAGCTTTGAACGATTTAAAGTCTTGGTTAGACAATAATGGTCTAGAACTATCACCATCTAAAAGCTCTGTTGTATTGTTCTCTCGGAAACGAATCCTCCCATGTATTCACATTAGTTACAATAATGTACCGCTAACAGTTACAGATAAATCAAAATTTTTGGGTGTTATATTAGATTCCAAGCTGACTGGGGTTCCTCACTGTGAATATGTTTTATTAAGGTGTGAGCGAAACTTAAATATCTTAAGGTGTCTTTCTGGAGTATGGTGGGGTGCACATCCTTTTACAATGAAACTGTTATACAATGCTTTGATCAGGAGCATTTTAGACTATGGGACATTCTTATTACACCCTGGTAACACAGGTGCAATTAAAAAGCTTGATTTCGTTCAGTCCAAGGCTTTGAGACTAGTTACAGGTGCCATGAAATCAACTCCAATAAACTGTTTGCAGGTAGAATGCTGTGATCCGCCCTTATATCTTAGGAGACAGTTACTCTGTGATAAATTTTTCTTCCGTACGTTACAGCTTATCTCCCATCCATTATTTCCAAAAGTAAAGCAACTTGCGGATCAGATTGATACCTGTAATTACTGGACGCATAAAGATTCACCGTGTCTTGTAAAAAGCTATAAAAAATATGAAAGCTTGGGAGCTCCCACTCATCGCAGTGTTACTCTGCCTTTATACCAATACAATTACAAAAATCTTATTGCGGTTCCCAAAATTAAATTGGTTATAGGACTATTGTAAAATAGCCCTAATATAAAACAGGATTTTATTAATATTGTTAATAATGAATGGTCTGATTGGCACTGTTTATATACCGATGCATCTAAACATGGGAGTAAGAGTTGCGTGGGCGTTGGGGTCTACCATTCACAATACCAAGTTATTCAGCAGATTAAATTTCCACCAGAAACATCAGTTTACACTGGTGAATGTTACGGTTTACTCAAAGCTATTGAATATATTTTAATTCTGAAAATACCAAAAACAATTGTATTTACAGACTCCCGAAGTGCTTTGGAGGCTATTATGGGATTTCCGTTCAAGTCTCATAAGCAGTCTCCAAATGTTTTTCGAATTAGAGATTTACTATATACATCTTCACAGAAAAATTGTAACATAGTGCTGGCTTGGGTTCCAAGTCATGTCGGCATTCCTGGAAATGAAAGAGCGGATCAATTGGCAAATGAGGCTATTCGCATAGGAGACATTGTACCATATACGAATCATTGTTCCGACTTGGCAAACCAAGCCAATGTTTATCTGTATGAAGAGTGGGATAGGGTATGGAATAATGATAGTTCAGTTGGTAAACATTACAAGAAAATTCAAGTATCCATTCCGAGAAAACCTTGGTTTAGCCAATGCGTTTTTTCTAAAACAGTCACCTCTGTTCTGTGTAGAATGCGCCTGGGTCATGTTTGTACCCCGGCGCACTTGCACAGAGTGAAAATCGTTCCTGATCCTTTTTGTTCCTGTGGGGAGTATGGGGACTTAAACCATGTTTTCTTTGCATGCCCTATGTATGATCGTTCTGCCTTTCTTGCTCATCTCGAATCATTAAACATTCCATTTCCCACCTCTATAATTTGTTTATTAAATATCCATTCGTATAAAGTTTATAAAATTGTATCTTTGTTTCTAGAAAAAAATTATATCAAACTATAGAGCAAATCGTATAATATATTTATAAAGTAGAATCAATCCCTATCCTTTTCCTATCCAAATAGTTAAGTAGATTAATCCTGATGTTTTATATTTTAAGTTTCCCTAACTTTTATTAAACATATAGACACCTGACATTGGCTAATCTCTGTAAAGCCAGAAGAGAAAAAAAAAAAAAAAAAAAAAAAAAATTACATTTTTATATCTCGTTGTCCTAATTCCATATTCAAAAATCCAAATTCCTGCGTCTCGTAACGGTGTTGCGAGTCCGAGATTTTATCTTATCTAAAAATATACGTACCGCGCTAAAAGAAGTTATCACTTTAAAAACGTTTGACGATGTACAATAAATTGTATTTTCATTTCTTACTTCGTGTTGGTGCTAAGCTAAACTAAAAAAATTTAACAAACAATCCAGGAATACAGTCCAGCAGCTCGAGATCCGTAGTCGAGGATGCATACCACTCGACAATAAACGACTTAATTTTTCGTATGACATACGAGTATACAATAGGTACACAATATTTTTGTAAAGTACGAAGACAGGAGAAACAATAAACCAGATGATCCTTAAGAAATAAGAGTGTCATTTGTTATCCTCCTGTCACGAGATACATGATGAGGCTTTAGGACGCCTCGGGAGCCTCCGACACCACCAATATAAACGTAATTGAATTTTCTTTAATTTTCCCTTTAAACCTAAAGGAAAATTAAATATCCCTTTATACTTTCCTATCTGGGTAAAACAGATTTTAATGTGTCGTCTAACCTGACATTACGTTTGGCTTTTTAATATTGGATCAGATTACAGAATTTCCATTATATTGCATGATCCGAATGCTTGCATTAGCTTGAACATTAGGTTTTCCTAAATTAACTTAGGTACTTAACTATTTTGCCATGAAAGATTTTACTTGGCACCGACTTATAAAATGTTTTAGAAAATATTTATTTCTTGCGTTTTAGTTGTTAAACTAAGTCGGTTTTGTCAAAAAATATGTCTATCCCTATTATGACAAATCACATGTCGAAGTCCACTCCAATGTATATCAGCCTACATTATTGTTTTTAACCAATATCGATAAAACAAAGACTGTTTTTTTCACAAAAAAATTTTTCCCGCTTTTTAGTGGTTAGTTTTGCAATTCAATTATAATAGCCAGATGTCAACTGCTCATAATCCTAAACAAGATATTGCTTTTACCAAGGTCGTTGTCGTCTCTAATCGATGAGGAGTCAATTCAAAAATTAAAAATTCTAATATGTGTTTATGTAGGCCTGAATGTCACAGGCAAGATGCAGATGAAGCGTTCATACCTATATATTTATATAATTGTGTAATGGTGATAACTTCGTTCGACTACTTATACCTAAAGCAACAAATGTTGCAAAAGCGCCCTGTTCGAAGAAGAGCCCACAACAAACTTCGCCGGTTATTTTTTTTGTTTTCATCATTTCACAATCAATTATTACACTTTAAATATGTAGCCTAGTAAACTGCACCAAGAGTTTATTTTTACTTCTAATGGTAATATTGTTACAGTCCATTTTCTTTTTAAATTGTGTTGTAATGTACTTACATTAAATTTTCAGATATGAACTGACTATGCGCCTTCATTATTTTTACTTCATTAAATGTATCCCTTAAAGACTCTCTTGGCGGCGTATGCTGCTAAGTCTGTTCGATAAAATATTTATATGTAGGCCGCATTGAAGTTTAGCATCTAACGTTACTCCTAAAAAGATTATCGTAACTACCAGATCCAATTCCTCATTAATAAGTTATACAATTTTTACTTGTATAACATAGGGTTATGGGAATTTGATACACTTAGTTTTTTCCCGTTGATCTAAAAGTATTAAAAGCTAAAAAAGTTCTAAGAGCTAAAAGTTCTCCCAGCACTTCACCATCAGCTTTATTATTGTGACGAGCATAAATTGCTTAGCAGCCATATACCATAATCGAAGCGGAACCCGTGAAATACTAATTATTGTATAGTTCCGGTGGCCATCCATGATCTTCATCATCAGCTCCACTTGACCATATGGTGCGTTTCGAAAGAAGATGCCGAAGTTCCTTTAAAAATACTCAAACGGCTATAGGTGTGTATATCTTCACCAAATTAAAATGGTGCCTGAGGACCTGGGAAGGTATAAAGTACCTAACCTCACCAAATAATCGAGTAACAAATATAAAAAAAAGAAAAAATATCAACAATAAATAATAAAAAATAACAAATATAAAAGAAAATCGAAAATTGGACGACCCCAGCCGAAAATGGCCCGTGAACCTCCCCTCCCCCGTGGAGGTCTTAGGACTTGATTCACCCTTTCCTATGATAGAAGACTTTTTTGAAAACATTAATATGTGCTGAATTAATACTAAACTAACAATTGAATCTAACGTTTTTTCAGTTAACTTTAATATTTTTTATATTTTAAAAATTCTCGGCATAGGTTATCTTTAAATAACGCAATTACTATATACTTGGCTTCCCGGTTCTATTTTGAGGCGACCTATGATAATGATATCGGAACTACTCGTGCGAATTTTTATTTTAATGGGATAGACGAAGTGTTCGTAAATCGATATGCATGATACTGGGACACGAATTGTTAGGAAGAGTTAAATAAAAGCGTTTAAAATAACTTGACTATGTATGTTTTATGTATAATTAGAAGACTAGCCTATGAGCTCGTGGTACAACTATGTGTTCTGAGCCTTGTAAGAAGGATGTCAATGCGTTCATTTTCCGGTTTGGTATCTTTGATGATTTGAAATGTCTACAAGGACATGGTCTGCCCTAGATCACATTTGATGGTAAAAGCATAGCTATCGCCACGCTATCTTGGTTGGTTTTGTTAAGTCCATAGTTAGAGTAGGTTGAGACGACAGTAAAGTCTACAAGCAAGCGTAAGAATTGGTACCCTGCTATTCCCGCTACGTGCTGGCCATAAAGAACTAACATACTCCTAAACTTTACAGCGTGCGTGCGTGCGTATTAAAACTGTACTCAAAAAAACAATTGTCAAATTTCAGGTGGTGATTCTATGTCCTCACGATGATGCATACCGTGCTTGTACTATTGATGACGTTGACCGCGGCCCTCGCTCTTCCTGCTTTTGACGGTGCCTCCACAGGTCTATCTGACGAAGATTTTTACACTCTCCAAGCAGATAGAAGAGAGTTGCCTGAGGTAGATATACTTTTCTGGACTTTGTATTTATTAACATCCAGCCTAATCTGGTATAAGAAGACACAAAAAGTTATTGTGTTTAAAATTTAGTTTAAAATTAAAAATAGTACTGTATCTAGGACAGCACTGTATTGTCGGTTTCTTTTACTATCACTAATTATCAAACATCAATAGCCTATGACAACCCACAGCTGGGCTGGAAAGGGCTCTCCCAACGGGAGGGTTTGCCCATAATTACCAAGAGCAGACAGGTTGGTGAACGCAGAAGTTGGTGGTAATAGCATAAAGGACCCTGCTGCCCATTCTCTGTTATATTTCGTTAATCATCTCGTACGAAGCCGTGGGAAGAGGAGGGGTTGTGGCAACTGTATTCTTATCTGCCGTCACTAACACGGCTCTATCACTAATATGTGATAATGATTGTAAAAGCTGACCGTAGACTGACGATCATCGAGGTCATCGTTCTCCTTCTTAAGTAACTTTTAAATAAGATCGAAAGACCTCTTAGCAAGTTAAATTCTCCTTGATCCACCTACAGCCGGTATAAAAGCGTAAAGGCGTTGAAACAGCTTACATAAACTTAGTTTTAGATTTATTTTAACGTTAATTAATTAACATTCCCTGTTTCATAAAAAAACACTAGTTCTAAAAATAGACTTCGAACTTTAATCCACTGAATAAAATAATGACAATAGGAGATCAGTGTAAAGGCTTACGCCAACTTGTATGATTAATTATGCGGCTAGACAGATGCAGTGAATTGGAAAGTGTTCAAAATTAAATTAGATTTGTCATGTTCATTCATTAATTACGTGGGGCATTGAATGACCGAATGGACATTTTTGTCTGAGAAGTTACTCAAATTTTTAGTAATGAAAATAAGTTTTAAATAATTCGTATTTCTACTTGTTGTTTGACTCGTTGAACTGGTTGTTGCTATGTTTAACTATGACTCGCGAGTATCGGGTGTTTCCCAGGGCACTGGGTGTTTTCTGATTAAAAGTCCCAGTACCTGTCCGGAGTTAGAAAATTGGCGGTATCTAACAAAAGCCAAGTGTGATAAAAACCTTTAAAGTCCACCGACACTTTTCCATTGAGCATTGTGGTACTTCCTTTAAGCCCTTAACTTCTTCCATGAGGTGAGGCCTGTGTTGTCTTAGTACCCATAATACAAGCTACGCCTACTTTGGGGCTTGATGGCGATTTGTATATTGTCGTAGTATATTTAATTATTTATTTAAAACAAAATTTAAGCCACTGTTCTTAATTATTATTAATTTCCATTAACAAAATAACTTAACTTATTACGTATTATAAAGCGGCACATCATCTGAACACTACAATAAAGCGATAGCTAAAGCTTTTAAATTGACGATGAATATGTGTAAAGAGGATTTATAACGATTTCAAAATGATAAAACTCAATAAGAATGTTAATGGAGGCTTATAAAAATGAAATTAAAAAGCTACGACAGTTTATACAGATAAAGTATATATACAGTGATTGAAAATCCTATTAAAATAAAAAATAATATGTTAGGAACAACCACACATCCTTTTTCTTCTTGAATACGATGTTCAACAAGCTGCAATTTAAATAGCGAGCAAGTGTTTTGACGCAACTATTTGCGCAAGATATTCTTCTTGTGGGTGTGTGCTACGTTGTTTTGCCATAATGCTACAACTTGAGCGCTTCTAAGGAGGCAAAATATTTTTCTCGTCTGCCTTGCGGATAGGGGTGGCGTACCTTGAGAGAAGTAAAGGGGATATTGCCTCCTACGTCCCATAATTGTAACAACATTTCCGATTACTGGTGGAACTATAGGTATAGAATAAACCTGGGGGCTACAATGACTATAACCATCCCTTAGTAAACCTATGGTGAGGCCACGGATAGACCGCGTTATCGTCCGATTTCCTTTATGGGAGATATATATTTAGCACATTGAGTGATTGCCTGGTAATAATTATTATGTATTTACATCATTATGAGCCTCAGTTGCCCAAATAAACAATTTATTTATATATATAATGATATATTTTTAGTAAAGAATCCAAATACTTTTTCACTACGTTTCTTATCCGGGAGCGTTGCGTTGTACTATTTACACTTTACTTCTCTCATAATTTGAAGTACCTAAAAGGTATTCATTGCTTTGTTTTATCGATATTTTCAGCAAATAATCCTGCCCCAGAAAAGAGCGGCCTTGGTGCTCGACCGTCTTCTGATCGCGTTACAGAAAGCACTGCACGAGGAAAACGGCAACCAGCGCATAGACTCTGATCGCGATGGACCAAGGACGGCGCCTTTGCGTTTAGCTAACATCGAAACTAGTGATATGGTAATTTTTTTTTAGTTAATCAAGTACACGCTGGAGGTTCTCTAATTTTATATGCAAGGTAAATGATGCTGTGGTGCCTGCCTGGACTTTGGGCCCATAGCCATCAGACGAAAAATAAATGATTTATTGACGCGCCTAAGCAGTAAAATCGACTTGTGTACCGTTATAACAAAGAGTATTATTATGTCGTAATGCCACCACTCTCGACTATCTTGTGTTTACGCGGGTATACCAACGCATTTACACATACAAGAGGTAAACTAACTGTATTTATGTTTCTATGTATAAAAGTAAAAGTAAAGGGTGATAATGTAAAATAGAGGTTAAAAGTTTATTTTATAGTTAAGACTACCTACCCTACCTAACCTAACCTGAAATTTAGAACATGGGGAATGTTATCAATTTCAGGTAATGAAGTAAAACAAGGGTAGGAAGTCTGTGTGAAAGTCCTATTTTTTTTTAAGTTAGAGACACAAAGATGTGCATAATAGGTTAATAATTATAAAAAATGGCGCAGATGCGGACAACTTATTTATAAGTCAAGGATGCGCGTACAACAGACGATAATGCGGATACCAGTCCTATAGATGAAGGAAAAGATAGAGATAGCTAAATTAAGGCGGTCAAATTAGGATAGCAGCATAAGAGATAAACGGATTCTTTGAAACTTCTTTTATAGTAACAAACCGCAATATTTTAATAACTATAAACGCCAAGGTGTGTATTTCTGTCTTAGTCATCTACCGTATAAACTATTGAAATTGGCCGGTAGCTTTCTTTCTGGATAGGCATTTAAGGTTCTCATGGAGACAGGCGTAGGTGGACGCAAATTTCAAGTCGCGGGCAACAGCTAAATTCTAACATTTTTCACGTAGATATGTCAAAAATGTCGCCAACCTGTTTTTTTTTTATTAAAATGAGGTCCATAATATGTCTGGTGACCCTGGCGATAAGTTATTTGCTAGACAGCAGTCAATCAATTCAATTAAAAATATGAGATGGAATATGCCTCGTTTAATTATTTTATCTGGGGACAATAATTACACCGCATTTAATTGATAACTAAATAAGCTTATATGGTAAAGGATCAGCATTCTTAGCACCAACTTAGATGCGGACATTATTTGCGTAACTCCGTAATAAAATAAGGAAACCCGTAGTTTTCAACCAGGGTTACCTGCATAGATCAGAGAGGCTCCCTCAAGCGGCAATGAATGTTGCGTATGGCTTAGAGCGCCAATAGAGGTCGGTGCCCCAAATTGCTGAAGTCGCGACCTCTTATTGAAAAGTGCGAATATAGAAAGATATTGACAAAAGCCAGACGAAATAAAACGGATACAAACGGCACAAAACCACCACGTATTGAGATGTCTATAAAAACATATTATCAGCAGTAGACGTCCTGTGGTTGAGATGAAGATAATATTTTAAGTAAGCCTTAAATTTGAATTACCCTATTATACTTTTATTACCTAATATACTTTTATTATTTTGACGGTGAGGGCAAACATCGACAGGAAACTTGTATACCTGATAGTTCTCCATAATGTACTCAAAGGCGTGTGAAGTCTACCAATCCGCACTTGACCAGCATATTAGACTAGGTCTTGAGCCCTTGTCGTTCTGAGGTAACCCATGCTCAGAAGTAAACCAGATGTGATGATGATCCTAACTTTAGCTTTTTTTTTCAGACAGGTCTCCAAAGACGCGGTCAAGGTTCGGGCAGAGGTCGCGTGCTCCGATGCTACTTCAATGCTGTGACGTGCTTCTAACATATCTCATTACCACTAATTGAAAATTGTTTAATATATCTTATCAAGTGTTAATTAATATCATGAAATATTTTTTTCTAATTGGCTGCAGAATAACCTATTCCAAAGTTTTATTTTGAACTTACTTATGTGTTTTTATACTTCTCCTTAACATAATATATTATAAGTAATAATGTGATTATTCAAACGTATACAATAAAGATTTCTGGTTCATGAGTCTTTATAGTAAATACATACCTACTTAAATAAATACAAACCTTAGGAGCCTTCGCGTAGCGGGGCCGCGTAGGAACCTTAGGGGTATGTGTTCCATATTACTGCCATTGGAAAGACTTAAAACATATTGTTGCATGGTGACAATATTAAAGCTATAATTTGTGTTAATTAATAATACAGGTCAGTGATTTTATTACTTTATCTTAAATGTTTTCACTAAACTCTTTCGTTGGGTCCCTATACCGTACCGATCTCGTCTATGTCGTGTGTTCAGCAGGCATTGCATAGGGTCGTAATAAAACACTGGCTTAATATAGTAATACTACTTATCTCAAAACAAATCATACACAAAGCAGTAACAATCACTATTATTTATTATATATATAAAGAAAATAATGGTACAATGTCTCCATTTAGCACCCGATGAAGGTTAACAAACAAGTATTTCAATTCTCATTTGCGGTCAACGCTACACCCAACTTTAAGCTTGCTGTTTATCTGCATAAACTTCAGCACAACAATAATAATAATATTAAATAACTGGTAATTTCTAGACTGGAAATTATCAAAATTGGGGTAAATATGAAAACCATTTGTTTTCAAATATGGCTAGACTGCAATGTCATCTTGATGATCATGATAATTGTTGATGCAGTCAGAGGCGTTATAAGAGAGTGGCAAGACGGGCAAAATGCCAGGGTCTTCCAGTCGTAAATGGGTCCACCAACACACGTCATTACTAGCCTACCACAAGGCCCAGGGCAAGGGTCAGAATCAGGTCTTTTCAGAATAAAAAGGGCTTAGGCCAAAGTCTACCAAGCTGGCAAATGCATGTTAGTCGACTTCATACACCCTTAAGAACGTCATTTCCCGAATTGACCCGAAAATCGAACTTCTGACGTCATGATGTTAATAATCAATTATTCGTATCCAAAATCTTCAGATGATAGCTTGAATTTTGCAGTGATATCCTTATAAACAGAGTAAGAAAATGTATCTACTAAATTCAATCTGACATCTGAAGATTTTGGATTCATTTTATATTAATTTGTCGGCAAAGAATTTATATAAAGCGACAGTTTCACTATATCATTCACAACATAATCTAAATTGTAAGCTGAAAACTAGAGTTACTTAAGTAACCTTAACCTGAATACACATATTAAAGATGGACTTAAGGATTTAAAAAAAATGCTGTGGAAATCTTTAATCCTGTGGGGAAAGTACAAGAGACAAATAGATCGAAATAGTCGGGAGTGTGATTGAGGTGTTGATCAAAATGCCAGTCTCGACACTACGTGACAGTAACGCCTAACTTAATCCACGCACTCTCCGTTAAGTTAATTCCAGTAATCTCTTTACGGTCTCGTTTGAGCTGCCGTTCCATCGGACTATCAGAATGAAGCAATAGAGAGAGAACCTGTGTTTGCGCATCGGCCAGGGAAACTGGTGTTATATTCGATTTTATTTACTCAAACGGATTTGAGTAAAAGATTTTATTATTGATTATTTTTTAGAGACACTGACCACTTGTAGCCCAGTGAGCTATTAGTCTTCTTTTACACCAGAGATGTCATCAATAGCCAATAGTACACTGCTGGACTAAAGACTCTACCAAAGGCAGGTTTTACTCATAATCCCCAGGCTAGACAGACTGGTTGGTGATCGCGGTATGTGGTAGTAGTAGCATGGAGTATTATTAGAAGGATATCTTTCTTTGCTAGTAGACAAACTATGTAACTAGTTTCCGATAAACGACCAGCATTTTTTTCATAACAACTTTTTAGTTATGATGTTATTTAAAAACGTTATAGGGTTAAAGATTTTAATAGTTTCAAGGTTAGTTACGTTGTTTGATAAGCAAGCAAGCGTACAACCTGATGTTAAGTGATAACCGATGCCCATAATCCTCTATAGCATCAGATGTGCAACCATGTAAATCAACGCATTTACATGAATTATAAAAGATATATTTTTAATGAGATACCAAGTAATTCTTACACATATCTTCAATTATTTAGAGAAATAACACAACTGGTGGCATTGTTGTAGAATGTGTTGGCTTACTTGGGCCGAATTAAACAATCGCACAGTATAATAGTGTACATTGTTCTACTAGTCAAGTCCTACAATTGGATACCCATATTGAAGAAGTTGTGACAAAAATGTAATTCGCCATTTTGTGAAGGCGATCTTTAAATCTAAATAGTGTATAGTTTTCTACTGAGTTGTGAAAAAATATGTAATACGTTCCTAAATTATTCATATGTGGCGGCTATCTTGGACATTGGACATTGGATTTCCATCTAACATACCTAAGAACATTCCCGAGCTTTCAAACAAAAAATACAAAATCAATACAAAACTCACACACAGTCACGTCAAAATGATAACATCCCGTAATTTTTCCGTTGTGGGTTAAAAAAAGAACTTAAAACTCTATACTAAAAGGTTTAAATGAGTTTGCTGATTGTAACGTGTGGCCACTGTAAACATAAATCAACTTCGCATTAATATAATTATACAGTAGTCCCTCAACTTGTGTTATGATGGGGCTTGTTTATTCTGAAACTTAGTTTTTGTTTATGTTATCCGATTAGTAAGCAGTTATGATACTGCCGAAATATAATCCGTTTAAGTTGATAATCTGGACGTAACAACGAGACGTTTGTTTATTACGTTACACTTGAGCTACTCTCTTATATTATATTTCTATTAGTTTCTGTCCGCATCTTTGTCTGTGATCCAGAGAGGAAGACAAAAAAAGTAAAAAAAATGCCATACATTTCAAGCAGCACTTGTGAATTCCGTTCTGAAAGGGGTGGTTGCCGGCTTTATTACAGACAGACAAAAAATAATCTAAGCTAATAAGTTTAATTTTACTACATGATATGGGTCTCCTGCCACAATGAAAAGGGTTTTCACCGTAGTCGCTGGGCCAGCGTGCAGGTGGACTTCACACGCCTTTGAAAATTTTATGGAGTTGCTAGTTTCTTGACAATATCTTCATTCACAGTTGAAGCAAGTAATATTTTAATTACTTAAAACGCACTTAACTTAGAAAAGAAAGAAAAGAGGAGATACGATCTCGGACCCTCGAAATCGAAGCCGAAGTCCTTCCCACTGGGTTATCTACGCTGGAAAAAAAAATAACTTGTCGTTCTGTCACCAGATGGAGCGACGTATTTAATGAAAATGATAACCAAATATTCTTACAAGCTCTCTGCACATATTCAAAGACGTAACGAGAACCCTGGTTGGGTTCTCGTTTGAGGTGTTGAGGAACCAAGACTTTTCGATAGATGGCGCTGAGTATATGGCTTCAAATTTTATCTTTAAACAATAGTTATTCTGCTTAGTCGTTTTTTATTATTTCTCATTTTAATTGCATTGGTTTGTTATTTAATATATTAAACTTCAACCAGCAATTAAAACCCGAGAGAAGCAGTTTCTAGTCAGGCGGTTCCGCAAGTTACTTTTGTGTAATCTTACGACGTACTTTTTCTTTACATGCATAATCTGTTTAAGAAATAATCCGACGTGACGGGTGACGACGCCTACTCAGAGCAAATTAGTATTCACTGCACCAACCCTTTTGTCTCGGATCACTGTAACGGCCATCCGAGTATTAATATAGTATATGTGGACTATGGTATTAATACGCTTAAACTACCAATTGTCATCTTGGAGATGTCTCTTAAAAAGTTCAAAGTTTGTATTAAACGTAAGCTTATAGAAAACTCCTATTATAGTATAAAGGACTACGTAAACGACAAAAAAGCTTGGGTGTAAATTATTGCTCTAACCAGGTTGCTCTTCTAATAATTTAAAATGACATTGTGAGATGGTGATAACAAAAAAAAAAAACACCCGACTAAGTTTGTTGTGGGCTTCTTCTTAGACCAGGACGCGTTTGGAACCCTCGTAGCTTTAGTTTTAAGTTTACGAATGTGGTTATCGCCATCTTCTCACTACCGTGTGGTTCTTATGTACGCATCAAAAGTGCCACTTGTGGGCCTACTTGAATAAAGATATTTTTGACTTTGACTTTGACTTTGACTTAGAGTAGGCCTAAATTAGGCAGCTAAATATGAATGCGAGCGGTAATAGACTAATGGTTAACAATTTAGCGTCCTTTTCAGGGAGATTCGGTCTCCCGCACGCACAAATAACTTTCCCAAGTTGCGAGTATATGCGTTTTTACTTTAAGCAATTAAATATCACTTGTGTTGAAACCGGTACGCCTCAAAGTTTTGTATCATGTTTTCAAAGTCGTGTGAAGTCTACCAATCCGTACCTACTTGACTAGCTTGGTGGACTATAGCCTGAACCCTTATTGTAAGGAGACATGTCCTGTAGTGGGCAGGTTATTGGTTCATCTATACTTATAAAAGAAAGTTGTGTTAGTTACACCATTTATAACTCAGAACGGTCGTATGATATTTGATTTTTTGGATTCCTCTTAGACAGGAATAGGATAATAAGTATTAAAATATAACATCCATCAAAAAAAAAATATACTGCGGTACGAAATTCGCCGGGACAGCTAGTATTCTGTATTTGATATTGATGATGATCATGATATAGCGCAAAAATAAGTATTGCAATGACTACGGTATACCCACACATGTGGGTGTACTCTACAACATCGCATTATAAAAAACATCATATACTACGTGTATAATATACTTATAATCTATTTATTTATTTGATCCCCGGCATGGGCACTTTGGTACTTCATAATTTCTGAATAAAATACGTATAGAACCGAAAGGGGTAAGTTAACATAACTGCCTTACTCCTAAATCACCTAGCGGGCTAGCCTTAACCCGCTACCATCTGAGACAGAATCATTGAGATTGCAGTCAGGGACTTACTTGTACTAGATAAAAAGAGGTAAAGAAAGACCGGCGAATACTAGTATTGTCATAAAGTCCACAGTGACAGGCGTGTTTAACGCTTTATGTCAAGAACAAAAGAGGGCTCAGATTGTAGTGCCGCAATTCTGTAGCTAACAGCACAATGCGATGTCCACTTATCTGAAACAAACATCGGAGAACAATGATCTTCAATACTGAAAAAAAACGACGTAGCACTGTAGGCTTTCAGAAATCTGACTTAGTCCGCTCTCTTTCTCTCGAACAAGTTGAATTGCAAATAAGTGTAATCTAGATATATTTGGAACTATACGACGTGTAATGATAATATTTTTTACCAGCGCTCGCCTTGATTTGGTCGAACTACACCATATACCTATATAATATTGGTCACCTATTTTAGACATGTTGAATTTATCATGAATATTATTCACGGAAAAATAGAGGGGAAGGAAGAAGATGAACGAGACTGGATATGGTTTATTATATTGCGTGCCAAATCCAACGAAAGGTTGGGGTGGGGACTTATGAAGAGGCTAACGAGAGGTCAATGGATAAGGAAAGTTGGAGATCGTTACAGCGACAAAACTTTGCTGTGAAGTTAAAGAAGAAGATACCATGTACTTACTAGTCGAATATACTGAGACCCTACTTCCCTACTAACACACACATTAAATAATTCACTCATTTATAAAATTAACATGTAAATTAATTTTTCGGGAACATCCTTGCATAAATATACTGCATATAAAAGAACCTTAATTTGTCTTTATTATATATGTTAATCGTCTGTTAAAAATTATCTAAACAATGCTGGAAACCGCATCAAAATCTGTTGCTTGGTTTTAGAGATAAACGGATAAACAGACAAACGCGGAAAGCGAATTTGTTTTATACTATGTATCCATTTGGAGGAGTTTCGAATGTAAAGTCGAATATCTTGATATATGAATATATTAACACCAATAAAAATACACTAATACCATTAGCATGCATTTAGTAATAGTAAAGCTTTTTGTGACAGAGCTCGTCCGAGGAAGTACTATAGCAATGCTTATTTCTGCCGCTAAGCAGAATTGTTCAAATTAATGGACACAGAGCGGCATGTTGCAGGACGTGCTCCTTTCATGTTATTAATCCGTAGATGAGTACTTTGCTATTACTTAGGGCCTAAATTAAATTAATTGTAATTAAATATTAGCATCGGGCATAAAATTGACACTGTAATTTAATTAATTTAAATAATTGACGTAATCTAATTCTGAATGTTTTTAATTATTTTTAAGTTAAGACTTTCATGCCTTTAATTGGGTTAAGACATTGTTCTGTATAATTTTTGCGACATCTATAATTTCACATGTTTTTTCCAAATAAATGATTATGATTATGATGCCCTGTGAAGTATTGCTCTGTTTATAGGCGATGGTTTCCCTCTTACCATCAGTTGGGCCACCTACTTGGGCCGTCTACCGTCACTATAAAAAAAAGATTATACAAACAACAACAACATATTCACTTTTCTGATACGAACGGCTAAGGTGTGGAACCATTCCTGCATTTATATTTTATTGCTCACTTGAGTACCTTCGATGCGAAAGTGATAAAGCAAAATTGTTAGCCAAGCGCGGTCAATCCAAGATTTCATCATTTTTTCATGATTCCTGTCATACGTAGGCATATAAGAAAAAAAAAACTTCTTGCCCTAACTAATGTTTAAGTCACAATTCTCAAGCTCTAATTAAGTTTGTTACGATAAGTATAAAATATAAGGCCACATGAAAATATCAGGAAGTGTAAGTATAAAGAAATGTGAAGGTGCCGTACTATGCACCTTCAACTTAATAGTAGTTAATATTTCTAAATGTCAAGCACTAAATAAAAATATATTGACATATGGTTCATAGAAAGCATTGTTGTTTTTCATAGCTTATATTTAATACAACCGTAATAACATCGAATAACGATTTCGTGTCCCGATTCCCGTAGGCTTACTTGAACACAAACAACGTAACATTGCTCTAAGTTATCCGATAATGTCTTTTACTTGTTGTTACTCGACTAGAATTAGGGATAATGGTAGTTAATCGGCGATGTATAAAGACCCCGTCGACAAAATTCCAGCGGTTCACGAAGCACTTTGAGGCCGCAGTTAGTAATTAATCAAATTAATTTGTGGAATTTCTGAAATATTTCCAGCTAGCAACATGCAAATATTCTTAATATTATGGTGTAGTGAAGGTTACTGTATCACCTTTATACCGATAAACAGAGCTTCATTCAATTATAGCCAACATGTATTGGGGACGACAATTTACTGCTCCTATTTTCAACGATTATTATTTTTCTATATAAAAGGATTTTCGTGAAGTGTCATCAAATTTAATTGAACCCTTATTAAGTTTAATCTGATAAAGATCGTAGGGATATGTACGGAGGAACTCAAAGAAAACTTAAATTATTAGTACCTACTCATCGAATGTGTTCAATCGAATCTGCTGATATATACGCTCCGTAACCCGGCGTAGGCATTTGCTACGAAAATACACAAGAACACTATTCCACTAGACCCCCGACTAATAATAATTGTAATTTTTGTATCAGCACCACCTTCGGCTACGAAAAACGGTACGGGTACAAGTTTTAACAGTGAAGCTATGTGAACCTGAACCCAAAGCTAACGAGCTAACCACAGTAAAAATGGCTTCGTGCGAATTTTCACGTAAATAATGTATTGGTAACTGTAGTGGGCTACCGTGGCATCCTTGTACATATTCATACCGTTAGTCCAGTCACTAGACTCTTCGTCGGGCGTGCCGCGCCACAAATCCTGGAAGTCAATCTCCGAAGGCGATGTAGCGGTGCTAAAGAGATTTGCTACGTAGCTGAGTTAGAGAGGATACGAAGCGATCGAGGCACCAGTGCGTTCCTAGGAGTTTCGGAACATCTCAATATGTTCTGAGCATGGCCACTGAGATGTCTTTTAGCGGGTGGAAATCACACAAAAATGTTTTTACGAGATTTCCCCCGATACTTCGAAATTCCTTGTAGAGGCCAGGAGTATTTGCTTGACTCACAGAAAAGACTGGTCTCTTCTTGGTTCTTCTCTACTCGGTTACTTTAAAAGTATACCTATACTTTTAAAGAAACCTCAAGCCAAAGTATAGTAAACATAAGCAAGCAACAGTTTACTACTTGCTAGAAAAATATATTATTTTAAATTGAAAATACAACTTTATTCTCTGTTGTAAAAAGAAAAATCAAGTGCATCTTCAATTCTTCAATAGTACAAATACTCCGGATAAATAAGGATATCAAATAACTCGCTACTGTGACATTAAATCAACACAATGTACCTACTTGTAACTCCATAGTACAATATGGATTTTAAACAAATGTATGCAATCGGAAATACGTATTCTGTTTTGCACTGGCGATTCGTATTGACACTACGCTTTTTTCAAATTACTTCATCATCAGCTTTCTTCATCTCTTTATTGTGTGTAGGTACTCAATCACTATAAAAAATTGCAGAACCTAACGGATTCAAACCCTTATCTCTCCACCGGCTACTAAGTCAAAATTTTTAATATATAAAAAACTCAAAAAACAGCCTAAGTGGGAGTTCAATTTGAACTCTGAACACGAAAGGTTCCTTGCCAAGAAGAAAAAAATAATGCTACATAGCATTAATTTAATTAGGATCGAGTAAAAAACAAAGAGTCCCGTATGGTACCTCCCTGTACTTTTCAACATTTTCATTTTTATTATTTGTTGATATAGAGGCAAATTTCAAATCTTTTCTATATGTATAAAAGGCAAAGGTGGCTGACTGACTGACTGATCTATCAACGTACAGTACTAACCACTTGACGGATCGGGCTAAAATTTTGCACACAGATACTTATAAAAACGTAGGCATCCGCTAAAAAAGGATTTTTGAAAATTCCAACCCTAAGAAGGTTAAATGGTGGATGAAATTTTGTATTAAATCCTTCATTTATCAATTTATTTTTCAAGTTACATCCATGAAACTTTGATTTTTGGTTTTCGATTAAAAACAACGAAATACGTGTTTCACAAATTTTGAAAATTCCAACTCCAAAGGCATCAAATAGGGGATGAAAACTTATATGAAAGTTTCTGATTTTTTAAGTAATTTACGTTCATGTTTTTCTATTTGTAGCGACACATTTTTTTGAACCTTTGTAGTTTAAAATTTACCAAATCAAGAATTTAACTTAACGTGAGCGACGGGCAAGAGCTAGTTACCTCTACAATTCAAGAGATACAGGTCCCTGAGACGGACGGCCGGACTATACGGACGGATAGCAGAAGTTTAGTAAAAGGCATTGGCACCCCTCGAGTATGGAACCACCAGAAAAGTGAACTTTAACTCAATATAAATTTTTAATATGAAAGTCACTGTATAAACTTGAAATCTGCATGTAATACAAGTTGAAAGCGGCAAGGCGAGACTAGATTGTTAAATGCACTCTACCGGAGCCGAGGAAGGCTTCTTACTCGTTAGTTTACGTAAGTGTGTAGGTACTTTGATATTGGCTACATAAGGCCGCCAACTTTGTCCGCTTTAAAGTTACTTTATAATAACTTCACTTGTTTTCATACTACATATCTTAATCAATTATAAGTTTTCATACAGCAATTCGTAATTTTTGTAAAACTTTTTATCTGTACGTTGTGAATTAAATCCAGAGGACGTTTTGGCATCGGAGACTTACGCGGGGAGATCCTGTGAGGGATAATGATGCTGCGTTGTGATAATGTGTATTAGTAGTAATGTCTCTTCGCAGAAAATGCACTTCAGCAGTACTTATTATTGTGCCAACTTACAGAATATTGTGCTTCTAGTCGTCGGTCGTTATTAATTTTCTTATAGGGGTCGATGGGGTAACTTTCTCAGTAATTTAACTTTGTGACCTGTTATGCTTTCAAATAAATATAAATTAGTAAAAAGGCTCATTTTTATTTATACTAAATCTACGGACGGTGATATTAACTTAAACGGTTTAACCTATTCTATGTAGATGTTGACTTTAATATGGAATTACCTTTACGGGTCCGTATGCAATCGTTTAACCAGGTTTAATGAGTGTAGCTGGATTCTGTGGTTAAATGCATAAACATAAGACGTAAAAAGAAAACATTCAACTTTATAGGTCGCGCTAGACAAAAGGAACACTTATGGACAATCATCTATTTCATATAAATTACTGGCTTATTCCCGCGTCTTCGTCCGCGTTTTGCACGGATTTTTTACAAATACCGTATGAACCGTTTGTTGTATGGGGGGATGAAAAGCCCATGTTACTCTCCTTCTTTTCAACTAATGAAATGCTAAGAATCAAGACGATTCGTTGCTTAGTTAAGGCGTAAAGAAAGGACAAACAAATAAACTAATACACTTTCCGCAATCGGCGACCTGGGCGACCTGTTAAGCTTCTGGAGTGAGCTCGGCTGGCTGGAGTGAATCAGCGCGGAGCCGCACCTGCGGCCACACGTACAACGGACGGTTTCGGCAAACTAAGTAGATACAGAGACAGGCCCAGACACAGAAGAAGAAGAACAATAACAAACACACGTTCACATTTATAATGGATACACGACACACTAACTCGGGGCTGTATGCTTGCTATACTGCTATAAATAAATTTATTAAAAAAGAGTCCCATCGTGTAAATTTGAACTACATCACTGACCCGCGTTCTTTTTACGTGAATTGAGCTAGACCTTTCCTATTCAGAAAATGTTTTTTTGTACTCGTGACCCTTTTTTAGATTTATACCTACAAAAGGTTTTTAACTTTAATAGAGTTAGGTATGTACGATACTCTTCGAATTATATAAAGTACCTTAATACAGTTTTCGCATTGAGTTTCTGAGCTATTTCTTGCGTAACCAATTAGGCAACAATTTCTTTACCATTGATGAGGCAATCAAAGTGATGTATTGTATCGTAACAAGATGTTATGAGGTTTATTTCGTTTTTATTGTGTTGTTTTATTTGCGATACTCGTAATTCTGACATTCTGATAAAGACGAACAAGTCATTTCTTTGACCTTTATTATTAAAATGTAGAATATCTCACGCGTAAAAATAAGAATTATTTAAAAAGTTGCTTTGATAACTGACTTATGCCCGTTTTCACTAAACCAAGGCATCGCCAAAATCGAATGCCTAATGATTAAGGCGTTGCCTATATAAAAAAAAGTTTCGCCAACTCTTATTGGTAAACAGTTGAGGTATGCCGAGATAGAAGCGGATGGAAGGGGTAGTTTGTTAAACTCATATCTACTTACTTGGTTTTACGTCATTTGGTGTAATAACTTTTTCTAGTAATAAGGTCATTAGCAATGAGAAAAGAAGAATTTAAAAAAGAGAATATGGCATGTCAATATGGAAGTCTGTTTTTGTATCGATTTATAGATAACTAGCTGATGATGTTGATTTTGTTTTTTGATGTGGCATTCAATTTAGCTGTAGTTCTAAAAAAAATTAAAGTATTAAGTATCGCTAAGCCTTAAATGAGGAGTTCTGTCCTCTATTTGCAACCACATTCAGATCTACACAAAGTTTGGGCAAAATTAAACACATATTATAACCTCTATAGTACAAAAATAATTATTTAAATCGGTTATAATTTGTCAGAGTTATGGTGTAAAATTGTCAAACACTCATCCCCTCTCCTAAAGGAACTGAGCTTAATGTCGGGATAAAAAATATTCTATATTACTTCTAACACTTCCAAGAATATGTGTACAAAGTTTCATGAGGATCGGTTAAGTAGTTTTTGCGTGTTAGCGTAACAAACAAACTTGCATTGACATTTATAATATTAATAGGGATGTATAATGACCATTCATATTAAAAATTCAATATACTTAATATAAAATAACTTAATATAAAATATTTACCTCGTCCATAGGATATTTAGAATTGGCTATTTCTGTTAGTAATTTTGTCAAGATAGCTTTAATGGAACACCGTTACATTTTATAATATTTACTTTGCACGTTAATCTATGGCAACAGGTTTAATTTACACAAATAATATTTACTCTTAATTAAAAGCCAATGCAAGTAGCAAGCGCATTCGCTCATTAGTTTATGTAACGGTGTTTCATGTCGCACTTACCAATTAGAAAACATATTAGTAGAACTTGTTTCGACTTAATCCGAGTAAGTATTTGGTCTCTAATAAATTTTGTACCTAATATTATTCATTTCTAGTTATGAAATACAAGAATTATATATTAAATAACAAAGTTACTTCTCCTAGTCTGTATGTATGGGAACACTAACCTCAAAAATCTTGCAACCTCAGAACTTTACTACAAAAGAGCTAATATTAAAACTGCTAAATTAAGGAGAAATGGAAAGAGCACAGAAAGAACGAGTAAATGGGAAAAGGTCTATAAAGAATAAGCAGAGGAAGAAGGTAAATCTTGGGAGCAGTTTTCTTTAATTTTAAATAACTCTTATTAAATTACAAAGATCTTTTTTATGTAGTTATACATCAATACCGTTGTATAATACTGCTCATGCCAATTAATTATTTGTATAGATTTGCTTCTTACCTGAGGGAATAATATCGAGTTTAAAGTTATAATACCTTTCGATACTCCAATTTCAAATTCAAACGTCGCATAACCACTTTTGTTGCTAAATTACTTAAAGATGGGTTGACGCTACATGTAAACAACAACAAATGGTCAAAGTGCGCTAAACAGAAAAAATCTAAATTCCTACTATGAATGCAGTCCCGAATCCTTGCTGACATCATAAAATTTGAAAATTCGTTTGTCGGTGGAAGGAAAACGTCTTGAGGAAACCTGCATGCCTGAGAGTTCTCTACTATGGTCTCAAAGGCGTGTGGAGTCCACCAATGCGCACTGGGCCAGCGTGGTAGACTACGGCCTCAACCCTTCTCAAATGTGGGAGACCTGGTTGATATGATGACAAAATATTAAACCATAAGTAATTTAAATTGGATATAGTGTTCACAATGCATATTTTTTTTTATATATTAATCCTTATAAAAATGTGATTCTAGTTTATAATATAAATGCCTAAGTTACTCACAAGAAGAAGAAGTCAATGGGCGAACCCCCACATAAACGAAAAATACATAGTGCATTATAATATAAGTACAAATCAACAAACAAATAATCTTTGTTAATTTTTTAAATAGCCTAGGGGTCTGAAGTTGCGATGGCACACGTTCTCTTTGTACGATCCATATAAAGCTTATAAGAGGATTACACATTTTACACACGTGTAACTTTATTTTTATAAGCTAGTTGCAGTTTGAAAAGAATGCGACCTACTGTACTTTGGTCACAGTATACAAGCTGTGATAGCCTAGATGTTCCCCGAATGGGAGCGAAAGTGATAACGCAGTCTGCTATTTGGGGAACTGAGTTCGATCCCCGCAACGCTCCTCTAACTTTTCTGAGTTAAGTGCGTTTTTAATTTTAGAAATTCCTTTAACGTATAAGGAAAACATCTTGAAGAAAACTTCCTGCTTAAGATTTCGTCATAATGTTGGTCAGCGTGGTGGACAAAGGTATAAACGGTGGTCATTCTGTGAGAAGACTGTACCCCGTAGTGGGCCGCTGATGGGTTGACAATGAAGATAATGGTACTCTATCTACAGGATTGAAAAGATTTATTTGTAAGTTGCAATAAAAATAATTACTTCTATGCCATGGCTGCTTATATTTTTGTGGGGCGAGCACTTTTTAGGCAACTTTCTAGAAATAGCAGGAGGTGCTACTGATTCGTATTCCCACCCACCAAAAATGGGAAACCATAACATCGATCTATCTCTTTCTGTCGCTATAGGACTTAGTTTGGGAATCCAATAATAATAGAGCCAGTTAGTTGCGCGTGAAATAAGTATAAAAAAATCAGTAAACGCATTAACACAGATGTACTTCGTTAACTTGACACTCATGTGGTCCCGATAGAGCCTCCAGGTCCTCATTACACTGGCTAATCTACCAATCTCTGCCGCTCATCAAGGTTGAAATGACTTCATCACCGAGGTAGACCTTTGCACTATGCAGGAGAAGTTGCTAACGGGCTTATTCTCATACGTGGTATTCAATCTCCCCCCTCCCACAACAGGTATAGCCCACGAGCCGACGTGGTGTGGTCACTTAGTGCAAAACTGGTTTTTTTGGTTGGAGATTATCGCGACTATTTTAACTGATACCCCGTCGCTTTATATAAGGGTACCGGGAAAGCCACGAATACTCCCCTACACCCTAATCGTTCTCAGTATTGTTGAAATTAACCTTCTGTTCTTACGTATTCTGTGGCTAAGCCAAGCTTACCGCTCGCGAGTTGAGCAGAATATCCTTTTCATCAAAAAAACGTTTTGATTTTGCTCTTACGTGGGAGATAAGCCGCCTGGCTCGTGCAAGCGGAAAAATACGTGCTGTAAAATTTTAATATGTTACACAGATTAAACCCTAATTTTCTAGAATACCAGCATGAAGTTCGGAAAGTGGCTGTGGCCACCCTCGTGCCTTGGAAAATACGTTGCAGCGTGGTAGGTTAACGCTGTAAAAAACTTCTTTCCCATGAGAGGGGAGGTATTTGCGAGGGGGAGGTATCAGCGTTGTAGTATTCCTTGGCATTTACTGCCATGATGCTGCGGCACAGAGCTGAGTAGGTGACCCGTTGACCACAACGAAGCAACATACGCCTAAATTATAATATATTTTCTTTTTCTGTGTCCTCTTGTAGTATGTTGTAATTTATTTATTTATTGTGGTTAATAAATATTTTTATTATTATTTATTATTATTATTTGCCCACCAATGGGACTTTGTGTTTGACTTTTTACTTTGACTTTGAAAGTGGGTATGTTTACCCTCGTGCCTTGTTAAATACGATGCAGCGTGGTAGGTTAACGCTGTAAAAACCCTCTTTCCCATGAGAGAGGAGGCCTTTGCCCACCAATGGGACATTGTGTTTGACTTTTTACTTTTTTTTTTGATGATGACTACAATTATAGCCTATTATTTTATGAAAGCGCTAAAATAAATTCGCTGTATACGCAAACAGTGAAACATAAAAATAGCTAGGCCATTTTTATAGCTACCTACCCTTTAAAAGCACTCAGGCATCCATTATAAATTATGGCGTAAGCCGTGTGTAACTGTTGGTGTTAAATTTTATTGGCTCGGACGAAATTGATGAAGCTATTACATTTTTAAGTTAGTTAAGCGGAAAAATCTATTCAATTCAATTTTATTTTATTCTATATCAGTATAGATGAATGATAACAGTTGTTCAAAAATTTGCAGTTGAAGATATATTGTGATATTACTGTGGACTTAACAATTAAAATATACATACATTACAATCTTTGTACATGTAAAAGTTTACAACAAAAGATGTTTGATTATGCTTTATATTGTAGATAGATTAACTTTCAATTTTAAATTATTTTGTTACTTAGAAATGACATCGAATTTTATAAGCACACAATTTTTTATTTATCTTTTTTTAATTGTAGATTAACTTTTGTATTTTAAAGTATTTTGTATAAGTATGGTATTCATTTAATGAAGCCTAAGAGCAAAATAAATAAACCTTAAGAAACATGCATTCAATCGCCAAAAAAAAAACTTTCATTGAGTACTTAGATAAGTAATTAAAAAAACAATGTAGTTGTAACGATTGTGATCATTTAACTAAGTAGCCTAGTGCTATTATATATTTTTACAAGCCAGCCAGCGCGAATTTATAATTACATATTTTCTACACAATTATTTTTATAGAAAATCATTATAAATAAGCTATAAAGGTTTGGGTAATGAAATATTACTAATATAATAATCAACTCATATTCTCTTGTTTAATATTAGGTGGACACGTGGGAAGCTTTACTATTATTAATCATAAGAAGTTGTATTTTCTGCTTTGTTCATGCTACAAATTAATGACGGAGTGTTTTTAGTATAAAGCAGATTAAGATTTTTGCTTAAATTGTTGGTTAAGATTTCGATTACGTAGGTAGTATAAAATATGTACCCTTGGCATCTTGTACCAACTTGAATAGCTATTAAAACAAACGATTAAAAGTATATAAAGCTATCATCAATAAATATACTAACTTGTTACTATTTTAATATTCCTATGCTTTTATAACAAACTATAAAACTGCTAGTTAATTACAAAGTTCTAATAAGTGACCATCAAGTATTAAAGGATTACTTGTAATAACACTCGCCCATTGTTTTTATCGCAACTGTTTACCAGGGAATAGGTAATCATTGCTCACCATTTTTACCCTAAATTGTTATTTAAGCCGTCTCTGTCAATATTATCGTGAATGATTGTGTATTTGACTGGGTTGTGTTTAGCGTTATACGCACGGAACCCGCCGGCTGCTTAGCCAGAGGCGTCAGATTGGCTGCCAAGGTGGCTTCTTTGTCAAAATGGTTTACTGTGGACGCAACTATCACAACAAATCATTAGATCACCAAACATTCGGTTTTTTAATAGGTACTTTATGTGCCCACTAAAAATTTGTCGTACCTAGTAGATAAAGTCTTTCACGCACCTTTAAGTGAAATATCACCCACCAATCAGTGTGATGGACTAGGGCCTAAGCCCGTCTAATTCTGAGAAGGATATTAGGTTCGTTATAGGGAAATTAATTCAATCTATGAAATCCCCGGTGTTTTTCACCAACGTGGCTCGGAGCGTAGGTACGTTAAGCCATTGGTTTTCATTAAAGCTAAGATGTGATTTTAAAATGGTTGGGTAGGTTCCCACCAATAAATCACCGTTTTCTTTGAGAGAATTCTGTGGTGGGTCATTATTAAAGCTTATGAAATTATGAGGATTATAAGCGGGGATAGTATTGTGGTTAGGAATTCGGCCTCACTTTCGGAAGGCGGAGTTCGAATCCCAGCACGCACCACTAAGTTATGTGTGTTTATCACTTACTTCAACGGTGAAGGAAAACATCGTGAGGAAACCAGCATGCCTGAGAGTGCTCTTTAATGTTCTCAAAGGAGTGTGGAGTCCACCGATCCCCATTGGGTTAGCTTGATGAACCCGTCTCATTTGTGAGATACCCGTGCCCTACAATGGGCCGGTAATGGATTGATACGATGACAAAATTACGATCACTGCAATTAAATTATCATTGTTCGCGGAATTGTTAGATCCAGAACTGTGCGTCTGAAACAATGTAAACTAATTGTAAGTGACCAGAGCGGTCAGTTTCAATTAGTTCGCATGATTCATAATAAAATTACCAATGTTAATATGCATCTCGCGTTCAGAGCTGTCAGCTGCGTTGTAAATCCGGATTCAATGCCAGGCAGGCGTACCGTGAAATGCATAGAAACATTTCCGTTGTAAAATGAGGTTCGCAAATCGTGCACTCAAATATACGATTTAACGCCGATAATAACATACACTTTCAATCCAAACGGTGGAGCAAATAATGAAATAGTGAAATAGGCGTAACATTAAAAATATTAGCAGTTTTTGTTACATAAGTACCTACGTCCGTACGGTATAAAATTACAATATATTTAAATAACACAAAATGTAAAGAAAATATTTGTTAAAACAATGGGTACAAAAATAATATGCCTATCTAATATAAATAAAACGTTTACCTAAAGAATCGCTCGAAAGCACACAATTCGGTTTTGTAAACATAGGATCTACAATAATTTATTCAAAAAATTTGAATGATGAATTCATGATTCATGTAGTATAGTGTAGGTACTGAGAGCTTTTAGTAGCTTTTTATTGTAGCTACCCATCACCTGATGGTACCGTCACGATACCTTCTGTGCTGTAGGACTCAACTGATGAACTTTAATTTCAAGTTTCAACCCTCCACGGTATACCTAGTGCCACTCAAGACCATCGGCTCTCTGCGCATTTTTTTCTTGTCATAACTGCCGAGTTGGTCTAACGTTTATCACTTTCGAATGCAGATTACGAGTGCCTAGGTTCGATCCCCAGGCTTCTCTATTATTAAATTTTTAGTCATCATCATCAAAATATTAACCCATTACCGGCCCACTACAGGCTAGGGTCCCACAATGAGAAGGGATTAATGTTGTAGTCCACCACGCGGGCCCAGTGTGGATTGGTGGTCTCACACACCTTTGAGAACATTATGGATGTTTTCCTTCACCGTTGAAGCAGGTGATATTTTAATTGCTTAAAACGCACATAACTTAGAAAAGTTAGAGGTGCTGGAATTCGAACTCCCACCCCCGAAAGTAAAGTCGAAGTCCTACCACCTCCACCAGCCCGGAAATCGGTAAAGTTCCACCTCAATGCCTCTGAGAGCACGTTCTCATCTCTTTCCGGTAGTGTTGTATTTGCCGTCTCGTCGGACTACGAGAGTGAGGAATTTAGTGAACCCCTGTGTTTGCGCACACACTTGCGCATTATAATATTTCCCGCGTAGTTAAAAAAATATCGACCACAGCCCCGATCGATTGGCCAGGGAAATTGTTGTTTTTTAGTTTGAGTTGCGATGCCACCACTTCAGGAACTTGGGATCCTAAACTAGACAACGATCTCTCGAACCATTTACCCCGTCATATTGACAATTTAGCGTTGCAACTTACTCGATGAGCTACGTAAGTAATTCTACGGAGTCTGGTCATTTGACGGAATTAGATCCTTACTCACTTACGACCATGCCATGTTACAAAGCCATAAGTACTCGTATTTGAAAACACTCACTGCTTTATAGCTTTCTTCATTATCAATACAAGTTTTTGAGTATTAAGCTTACCAAACTCAGCCCATCTGGATAAGATTCTTCGATTTACCTCTTCCATCGTATATATTGGTTCAACTTGTATATTTATGAAACACCATCATGTTAAAGAAAATATATAAAGCAATATATTCGCCTAAAGCATAGAAAAATGAGTAATATATCTGCGTAAAGCATAAGACTTTATTAAGATAAACTAGTGTTAGACGTCGGATCCAGCTCGTAATTCAAGAAAAATGTGAAAGCAAAAACTCTCAGAACTTTACTAGTAGTTAACTTTAAACATGATATTTTTACACATGAACGTATTATGCAACATTTTCAGACTAAATAATGAAGTAAATTTATCGTAAATCGTCAAAATGATTATTTGTGTATAAAAAAATGTCTAATGAATCCTTAAAGGCTATTATTGTTGATTGAGTAATAAACATCCTTAAACGTAATTTTCTTATGTATCTATAAATATATAGCTGACAAACAAGCAAGCGGGTTATCTGATGCTAAGTGATTGCCACCAGTTATGTAAATATTATTTTACAGCATCAGAGAAGCCACTAATGCGTTTATCCTTTTTACAGCCCCAAAAATTTTGAGGGGCAAAAGTAGGTGGAAGATTGTCAAATTATGATTTACGAGTGGACGATAGACATTGGATACTAAAAGAATATTCAAATGATGACAATGAAATTTAAGACTACGACGTGAGGTATGCCCAGAGAATTGAGTGATTCAGATACAACCAAACATCCGAATAAAGTGTGATAATAATTTCCAGTTATTTAAAACGCAACGTTGAAAAATGGCCTTACAATTAGTAACATTTTCGAGCAATTTAATCTCTATACGCTAGGGAACGGGCTTATATGATATCAAACGTGACTCCCCGTTAAAGCTGGCATCATACACGTGCTCTAATCTAACATGAATATGTATACTCTCTGTCTATACTAATAGTGAAAAATTGAAAGTTATGAACGCCTGTAATAAAGTATAGTTTCATATGCGCCGACTAATATGAAAATTGCCTATTTACTAGAGTATCTAATATTGAATGCAGTTATTAAAACCATATTGTTCCTACCAAAGGGGATTTAAAAGGTATTGCATTTTTGAACATGGCAACTCATCACATTTAAAAAAGGAATTATTTATAAATTAATTAACATCTCCACGCGTATATATAAGCGTTTTTTTATATTTATAACATTAGTAGGTAAATAGGAATCGTCATCATCATCATCATATCAACCCATTACCGGCCCACTACAAGGCATGGGTCTCCCACAATGAGAAGGGTTCATAAATTCAAATAGGCTGAACCTACCTATGAATCGTCCTTTTACTTATTTTTTTCATATATAAATGTTATGGTAATAACTACATTAATTAATATAATACTAAAGCTGCGAGGGTTCCAATCGCACCCTGCAGGATGCGAGTCCAAAAAGAAGTTTTATTTTAAAACGAATTGGTTTCATTTGCCTAAATATATATAAGCAACATTATAATAAGTCTAATTAATGTCTGATTGACCAGCATGGGTTCTCGCTAGTTCGGAAAATAGAATAAAAAGCTTAGGGGCACGACGAGGCCCCAATGAAGGTTGGAGGGTCAGTTGTCTATTGTTAGTTACAATAAATGTTAAACATATTATCATAAACATTGGATGAAAAGCTTAAACGTTTTCACACTGTCATGCCCATGGAACAAAAAAAAAGTAAAAGTAAACCAGTCAGCATTATGCCAAACCACCATTATGACAAAATATTTCATTAACTCAACTGAGCCCTAAGGCTCAGTGGTAGTACTAATACTAACACAACGTTTCGGGGGATAGCCCCGGAAACCCTAGGAACCCTTGTAGAGCCTTTTGTAACTTTTATGATCTTTAATATGCGGCAACAATCGGCAAAGCCCACTATCCCACCTGGACTCACTTTAGACCAGTGGTTTGGAGGAGTAAGAGCTTAAATTATCTCTTACTCCCTCTCTTATGATAAACAGTCTTTGCCCAATAGTGGACATTAATAATCAAAAATGGTGGGAGGATAACTCTACGGAATTTTTTATTTCGTAATATAATATAGTATTTCTTTTGAGTAATAAAATATACCACGTATCAGCCTAAGTTAAGTTTATTTTCCTGAAAAATTATGTCTCGTATAGCGTTAATGTTATCAGACTACTCGATAAATACTTCTCTTTTTATAACTGTAGGAGAAATTTTTAAATTCCAAATACGTGAGGTTTAAATAAAAATCCAAACTCAATGGCCCATATATAACTAAAAGGTTTGCAAAATATAATCCGAATCAATTCGTACTAAAGCATCGTACTGGTCGTAGCTACTAGCAACGCTCACCTACGCAGAGGAAACCCGTATATAACCCCGCGATTCATCCCCAAGCTCTCATTTGCCTTCGCAAACCATCAACATACGGAAGCCTCTAAAGTCTCTGTTACAGAGTGAAGTTTGACTTATATTTTTCAAACATTGTTCCAGGGTGAATCTTCAGGGATAAAAGGTAAGTTATTAATTTATGTCGTCCGAAAAGTGAATAATTAGATTTTGGTTGTTTTGATATTAACAAAAACATTTCAAAAAGTCTGAATAGAGTTTATAACTTTACATTTTTAGAGATATACCTTAATTAAACATTATTTATAACACAGTTCATTTGAATAAAGTTATTCAGTTATTAATTTAAAGTTAAATTTAAAATAGAACAACTATTATTGTTTTAACTTTGACCGAAAGATAGCATAAAGTTGCATAAACACGATCTTTCACATGTTTTTTTTTACTTAATCAGCTTGAGCTTTTCTTCTTCGTGGTTCCGATGAGCGAACATGAAGTTGAATATAGTTAATTAGAAATCAACAACTGCACAATATCTCAAAACTATACCAATTATTCGCAAACAAAACTAGATAATATAACTTTATTCGGTATACATATTAACATTTATTTCATAAACAAGAACGATTCTGCTAATGTTTTATAACTTTCCAACTAAGTATATTGAACTACTAGTGATGACATCGATTTACCATTTAATTATTAGCTACAATTAATTGAGAAAGTATTCTACAGGTATATAAAATATAAAATTAAATTATTCGTCTACTAACTTGGTTTTAGTGTGTGCCAATTCTGAATGTTTTTGGGTAATTCTTCGCATGCATAACAACCGATTTTTAAAAAAGTCCTCAATCAAAAACAAAACACATTAAAATAGTAGTAGGAAATAGGTTCCGATTGTTTTTCTTAAAAAATTCTTTTTAACATACGTATAGACTTTTTCAAGTTAGGTTTAAATTCCAATATTTTGGTGAAATAGTGGTTGGCTGGGGCTTTGTCCGCTTCTGTTTCAATCAATTTGTCCTAATTACTTTTTTTTACTTCAATTAGGCATTGAATTATATTATAGATATATAAGCGCTAATCCAAACAAAACGTATCGAGTGGGAGATGCGAGTTAACGCGCGGGTCGTATTCCTATTACTATCCGTACATAATATATCTTAACACGCCAGGGCATTATGAATTATTTAAAACGTTTTTTGTTTGAAACAAGCAGAAGCTTTCGCGCGTTCTAGAGGACCTTCGTGTGTTCGAATTCAATGAAGTACCTACGTTGCAGCTACACAGCAGTGATTAGTGGTGTACTTTTTCTTTTTTAAATTAACGCAATGACTATTAAGTTCTACAAAATGAATGAAAATACAAATATTTATGTTTGTAGAAACTTTTGCAAAAAAATTGGTTGCCTGTAAAGTCGGTATACGGGCGAAAGTTTTACGTGACAACGACTTTGAGTGGTAAAATAATTTTAATGTGAATATTCATTCGTATAGTAGGAAGAAGGATGAAATAATAGTAACAATTTAAAACATTTATTTATACAAAGAATTATATTTAAAACATTAATTTATACAAAGAATCTCGCACTGAATTTCATATTAACAAAATTTTATTTTTACCTTTACACATACATACGTATTTATATACAAATATACATACAATAACTTGCAATACATTTGCGTACAATGAAACAGCGTTTACTACAAAGGGACGCGTGCCTTTCACTTTTTATGTCTGTCTCTCTCGCTCTTAGGCGGGCTAACCATGCCCGAGTGGAAGGGACGCGTGCCTCTCACTCGCTCTCATTGTGAGCGCATAACGTGAGCGGAGCGTAACGCAGTTTCTTGAAGTGTCACCCGGCAAACCAATTTATAAGACGTTGTCACGTCTAAAAAAACCAAATAAATCAACAATTCTTTAACACTCAACACGATAAACAACTCTAGTCAACAAGTCTAGATTTACTAAGACAAGTTTTATTATTTTAAATAATGACGTGTTACGATTATATGGACTTATCCTGCACTATATTTATTACTTACACTTTTCTATTTGTTAAAATAATGTCTTGATGATTATATCATTAGGAAAAGACCTACAACCAAGCAATTTAGCGTTCCGACACGTTGTCAAGTACAACCCGATTAGGGGTAGTGATTAGCTCGCTATTATCTTATCATCACAAAGAAGGTTGCCAATCGTCCATCCATTCCGTAGATTTTTTTACTGTTAGTTTTTTGCAACATTATTTGTGCTCCTATGGAGATTGTAGATATATACTCGTATTTTGATAGATATTCTATGTCTCGTTGTTCATTTATGACTTTCCAAATCTATATGATATTTACAATGTATAAAAATTTACTTTCACGTATTCCGCTGTACCAACAATAAGGTACCATCTCAGAAAGTTATTTCTGTCAAAGGCACACTTCAGAAACCTTATATTCCAAGAATAACGATTTATTCGAAGATTTTTTTCCCTCTTACTTATTCGTTACAATTAACTAATAACGAACAGTTTTAATTGAGTTCAACATTGATCGTTCGAAGCGTAGCACGTTTCTTATTTAAAGTAAGTAACTAAAGCTTTATTTCAATCGCGTGAAATATTTACTACCTATATTACGAAATCATGTAAATTAATGAAAAATTTCATCAATAAATTAAATTATTTATAAAAAAGGCTAATCAATAATTAATGTTAGCCTTTTTATATACAATTAATTGTCTTTTTAGGAGAGTACGTTAATTAAATGAGGAAAATTAATTCAATAAATTAAAACTAATATAATATTTTAAAGTGTTTTAGTAGCATAAATAACTATTCTAATTCGTTATGCCTTTTTGTTCTTAGAATAATAAAATATAACGATTCATTTCCTCGCGATTTCAGCCGCGTTTAAACAATAAATATAACTTTCCGCAATATACAGCCGGAAAATATTAAACCAAATCAGATTTATAAGTATTTCCGGAAATAAGCACCTTCTACGTTAATACAAAACTTTACGCTTTATCTAAACCAAATGGATTACTCGAATATTCGGCATTATTTCAGATTAAATTTATAATTGTTTGCATCGTCAAAATTAAAACGGTCACTATGCAGCATACGGCAGGTACCCTACGCTATGTATTACTAATTATTAATTATAATAGGTACGCTTGAAATTCTCTTTGTCGAATATCATGCTTGTTCCGTTTGCATTCTTGTTTTATCATTTAATAATTATAATTATATACCAACAACTTAGGAATGCCACAGGTTACTGGTGCATTTGAGGAAGACTTTGAAGGCAGGAGGGATTTTTTTTATAGTTCATAATTAAAAGAAGGTGTCAACTGAGTACGTTACATCGGCTTAGGTAAACTTGTAAATCCACACATCTCTGTAACTTTTGTGCTTTCGTTTAATTCTAGCTTGTGCCCGTACGCATTGTTTCAGTTTTTTAATTTTCGCAACTTTTTTTTATTTTTCGAAACTATTAGCTTTCCCGGGATTGGAAATACCAGCAGTAAGCAAGAAGATATTTTTCGCCAATATCGGTTTAGCTGTTAAGTGCATAGGTAATAAAACCTCTATTTTTCATTCAATCATTACTCTGATACATTTTCCGGACAAAAAGTATTTTAAGGCATGATATAAGTATCGAACCGAAATAGGTAACAAATAATTATTATTTATTACGTTAAGCACTTTTATCTTGAGCTAATGGATGAAGGTTGCTTACGAATTATTTCTTTCTAGCTAGAAATTGTTAAAACCAAAGTATTTGTACAATGCAACAAAACTGTAACTGGAAGATTCCTAAATAATACATATTTTATTTAAATCTTGATGGCGAAGGATTAATTATATAATATCAATAAACCTAGAACCCAAAACATTTTTTTTTACCTTTATCGGTTTTATTTAGTATTTCAATTTGGTAAGTACCAGATTCTTTAGTTCAAAATTACGGACAGCTCTCATGATCCTAAATTCCACGAGGGCCGTGCTTTGCCAAACTTTCTACTGAAAACGATGCAACAGGTTTCTCATATAGTTTGGTTGGGGGCGATTTGGGAATCTATACATCTGATTTTTTTCCAGTCTACTCTGGTGGGAGGCTACGGTTATGGCTAGTTACCACCCTACCGACAAAGATGTGCCGCTAAGCGATTTAGCGGTATGGGTTTAATATAACTGACTTCGCGGAAGTAATATAAAATATATATTAGGGTGTACATTACGGCTTTTTAATACTAGTCTTTAAATTAAAAAAAAAAAATTTTTAAACGCAGACTAAAATCGGATTGTTCTCTTTTTCTATTTTCCGTCAGTTCTGAATGATTTAGGTACTCATCGATTTGTTATGTTACTTTGGATTTATTGGTTCGTTGACATCGATGTATTAGATAAAAATGCGCACATAAATCAAATTGATTTGACCGACAGTCGGCGAATGTGTAGGCGTTTTCCATCGAAACTTTGATAAATAAAATATTTTCCTCCGATTAAATACACAGGTATAGTATCATCTTTCATATTCTTCTAGCTTTAAATAAACTACTGTTAGTAGCGTTGCGTAGCGTAGCGTTTATTAGATTCGTAGCGTGATGTTTTAAAGTATAAATACAAACAATACTTTATCTTTATAAATCTGTTGACTATCACCCACAGTAGCGTAGCTTGGCCTAGATGGGTTCTGTATCAAAATAAGTCGAGGGCTTTTCTACCCTTCTGTGGTGATGTCCAAATGCAAGCTAGGATTTTTCAAAAAACAAACGTACCGTCGTATTGATAATATGAAATACTATAATACTAAAGATATGTGGATATACTGAACGAAAAAAAAATAATTAAAAAACTCTACGGAGTTAGGTTACAAGACTGGCAGGAGTAGAGATAGAGATTCCATTGTATCAGTTGTTGTATTCATTTTTATTAAAACTAAGAAATTCGTTTGTTGTTGTTTTTCAAAGCCGCGTAGTCCAGTGTGATTTTTTTGGTAAATTCACTTGATTTTTTCCCATCAAATTTTTCTTAAGATATCCCTAAAAAAAATTATATCAGAATTTGTGATATCCCTAAAAAAAATGTCAAATCACTGATTTCATCATTTTCCATTCCATATATTGAACTTTAGCGTAGGTGTTTTATTGAAAGGTGAGATACTCCCTACCCAATCTATTTGCAATATTACATTCTGCAAAAACTCGTTAGCTAACAGCCTACACTGTTAAAAGTACTTGCATTATAGACATTAGCAGACCGTGGAAGGTATTACTTTATTCGACCTATTCTTCTAGCTTCAATGCCATTGCATATTAATGAAGCCGTCAATTTCAATTCCTCGTTGCACTATCTATTGCTTTTGCCCTGAGCTTAAGAGCTTATTTAAAATCCACAGCTTGATTACCGCTATAATAGTCAGATAGCTTCATATACTTCTATACTCTACTTCCATCTTTTTCTCGTCCTTCTTTAATTTATTAACTTTCTTCTATTATATTATCCTGCATCCTGCTCTAGCCTTATAGAGATTCAAGTTAAAGTTTGAAATAGCTCAGTTATTTTTATAATACTTATTTAACTCGATTTAAATTTACAATCATTGATTGATGATTAAACAGGCTGATCATTGAGCAAAAAATAAGCTAGCTCTTTTCTTCCTACCCATTAAGATAGACACAGTTATGAGATGAGAAAGATCTATCCTTCGGGTACGGAACCCCAAGAAAAAGTGGCGCACTATTATACAACCTAACCTATTTTATTTTTGAAAGGGTGGGTATATATTATAATAAGTGCCCTTGGTGGTAAAGGGATTGTTGATAAATAGCATCTCTTGTATCCAATTATTTGTCAAGGAAACTACCGACCCACGGGTCTACCGCGATTTCTGATAAGAATCCCCTATGGGTCCGGGAATGTGAGGACGTCAAATGTCGAATAGCCGTTTAAGAGTTTCTTGCGAATGTTAATCATAATAAACTTTAAATTGGTATAAGAAGTCGCAGATAAACATTTAAACCAATGGATAGTTTCTAAACTATACTTGAAAACACTGTTAGATAGAGAAATTACTTGTTATGTATGTATTTAAGATGTGCTTCTGTGGTGTTAATTGTGAATATTTTTTTAAGAATTCCAATTTTGAACTAAGTTTAAGAGCATTAAAAACTTAAACTTAAATTTATATTAGTAATGTTTTACAATAAATGATGATCTTTTTATTACATCTTCCATCCCAACCAGTTTTCAAGCTAGTTAAAGTGACTAACGTAAGCTGTAAATCGTTATAACTAGCTTACAAAGTTGTTGACAGGGGTAAATTATTAATCGTAATTACTTCTGTAATTGACTTACGTAAGTATAACTTACGGCATTTTGTAAAGGCATTAATGTCAATCAGCTATTTTGATAGCAGAAACTCTTACATTTGGGATTACCGAACACTATCGGTGAGTTAATTTTTTTGTCAAATTAATTTTACACGACGCTTTGTCAATGTTATGTGTACTTGACGTGTATATCAGACCATGTTTTTGTGTGTGTGCTATGTTTAAAAACGTATAATATGCATGTTGTTTGAGCTCTTAATAAATAAATAAATAAATAACCAGTTTTAATGGATGAAATGTCGCTCCGTTCGGGGTAGGGGTTCCGTCCGGACAGTAGACAAAATGGCTTTCAAGCATAATATTTATTCCACAGTGTATATTATCCGCCTCTTTCTATTATGAAGTCCTTGAAAAACATGTAGCCTTTATAATACTGTCACAAGGTTTTAGAATCCAGACCTATTTGCGTGCCACGTAGTTTGTTCTGTTAAACTTATTCAAACCTATATTCTGTATAACCGACACTGACGTTATATATTATATATTTATATTACGACAAAAAATTATATTTTATCTAATCCAAACCTTTACAGATTGAATTTAGTATTGCTTAATCCTACTTTAGTAGGAATGGTTCTAAAAAACTTAGATACCTATTTGATCTGAAGATTTTGGATTTCATTACTTATTTATTTAGCAGATTCGGGAGTAAGCCGCGTATAGGCAACGAAAGTTTATCTTTTTTTATCTTCCGGGAAAAAAAATCAGGTTGGTTTCCGGAAGGTTTGATATTAGTCTTTATAAATTTCATACAGATCGTTGCACTGATTGAGCCAAACATAGATTGCAAACAGACACACATTTATAACATTAGGCCTAAGATTTGTACACGTTATCCAACATCCGTCTATCTCTTGACCAACGGAAATTCGAACGCTATTAATGCCATGTGACCGTTAGATAATTGCGTCGTTGATTAGCGTTTTATTAAGACGAGAAATTTAGCTTTTAATAGTACCTAACGTTTAAAAGTTTTGGTTTGGACTACTATTTTCTACAAAACTTTACAACGAAAATAACTGTTGTTAGATTTTTTATTCCACTGCAAGTTAGCCCTTAACTGTATTCTCATCTGTTGGTATGTGATACTGCAGTCTAAGATTACAGCGGGCTAAACTGTTAGGCAGCTATCTGTGAAACCCACGTCGCTAATCAGTTTCTACCCAGCATCCTACCGGAACGCTAACCCACTTTTGAAATTTTTCTCTGCCGAGTATCAAACCCGGGAACTTCCACTCAGTGGCGTGCATAGGGTATGTACAGGGCATGCACTAAGCGGGCAGATTATCTGAAATGAAAAGAATCTCCAGTATCAGTAATAAAAAATTTAAGGAAAGTCATTTTAAGAGTCTACCCTTAAGTTTTTATAACTCGTACTGGAGATTTTCTTTATTTTATATCATCTACATACCCTGTGTTTACCTTCTATGCACGCCACTGCTTCCACTTATCACTTATAAGTTCACTGCGCCCGAGGTTTTTCAAAATGTTAAATGGTTTATCACGATCATCAATATCTTCATTGGCCTATCCCAATGGGAGGATTTGCCTTTAGTCACCGTGCTGGGCAGAGGGTTTGGTGATCGCAGGACATAGGTAGTACAGGGGGTGCTGTTGCCCGGTCTCCGTTAAATTTCCTTAGTCGCCTCGTACGACACCCGCGGGAAGAGAAGGGGTGGTGACAACTGTATTCCGATCTGCCGTCGCCACACGGCAGATGATTTATGATGTTGAGTAACTAATATTCTTCATTAGAAAGTCACGGTTTTTCTATAAAGTATTTTGTTATGTATGGTGTATTAAGGCATAATATTATACGTACAAAGGGAGCTCAATGGTGTGTACATGGTCAATGTACAATAAGGGTATAGTCATTAAGCAAGCAGATAATATATGGAAAATTCACATTTAGAACGCTATAAACCTTTTCCATCATGACTAGTTTTGACCAGTCATAAAGTTTCGTGCGAAAATACTTTCAAATAATCCCCAGTATCATAGCGAAATCGTTACCTATGTGTTACGTACTTGCTGTGATCGTGTACTCAATGTTTCCTTAATACTTTGTATTAGAGCAGGATATTTTAATGGGCACGGGACAGTGCACGGGTCTGTTCTCAGTTATAGAACATTATATATATCTCAAGTTAATACTAAGAAACTAATTTTAGTTAGAGTGTTCCGTCAAGAAATTTCCAGTTCCAGTACCAGTTTCCAAACTCCGAGCTGGAACTGAACAGCTCGGAGTTTGGAAACTGGTGTTTTCCAACCTCGTTCGGAGAGCATGGAGAGAATGTAGAGATAATGTAGCTTATAAATGCTCAATATTCCTCTCTCCTATGAGAAAGGAGGCCTTGCCCAGCAGTGGGATGTTTATTGGATTATCAAGATAAAATATATCTGCATACTTAATGCCGGGTCGAGCTCCCTGTGCACACCATTTAGTTTTACTGTAAAACTGCGTTAGGTCAAAATGTTACAATCAGAAGCAGGGACAGTACTTTGGTTATATTAAATACCTCTTGATGTTATGTTTAATATATTAGTTCTTTGACAGGCATTAAGATGAGCCCAAGCACATTCACCAACCTCCTAATTATCTTCGGCATCCTGGCTATGCTGATGATGACTGCCACCGCAGCACCTGTGGTAAGATCTTTGTTTTTATGTACTTCGTTTTAGTGGCGACAATATTTTTAGTGTTCCGAGAATCTATGCAAGGTAACCTTAAAAATGGGTAAGACTAAAGCAGTAGAAAATTAAATTAAAAAACTTCATTGATTGATTCTCAATTAGTTTGTATTTTTTTATGTGTGTTACCTCAAACTGATTTGGAAAATTTATTTCATTTAAGAACGCATTTCCAAAATAGATAGGTATCAAAACAATATACTACTTATGCACGGTCCTCACTCACACTGCACACAGACCCACACCTATACAGTTTAGTTTCGTTAAAATTCAGATCTTTATATTATTTTTACGTATCATATATTTTTTTTTATATTTGTCATTTTATTGTTGTGTCTTGGAAGTTGCAATAACTATCGATAAAACGATCTGATAATCAAAGAAACACTTCGCAACGAATACTTGGCAATGACCAAAGTTTTTATATATAATATATAATAATTTTAGTCAAAATTATTAGTTTAAGATCGGTCCAATAGAAATTTTATCAAATTCAAGTAGTTCGAGTTCGAGAGTTTTAAATCAATAAAACTGGAAAAATTGCAATTCTTTTAATTAAAAGAATACAATAAAGCAAGTGCTATGTTTATTTTTAAAACCTTTTAATTTTGAACATAATCAAATTATTGAGTAAAAAGAATCCTGCCAAAGTGGCGACTAAGACGTAGTTTGGTCTAAAGCGAAATTTGGTCTAAAGCGAAATTTGGTCTCAAATGCTTAAGCGCCGTAAATACTACGTTATGTGTAATGACTTTTTGCGGCGCTTGCGTTTGAGACTCTGGGGCCATGGTCTTCGGACACGAAAAATTTTATTAACATAGTGTCACAAAATTGGTCCTTACGTCTGGTGACCCAAGAGCTGGCGCTTATTTAGCCCAACGGCTAAGTCTAGCTATTCAAAAGGGGCAATAGCGCCAGCAATTTGGGTACTATGCCCATAAGTGAACAGTAAGACGGCTTATATTAATTTTAAATATTAATTTTAGTTTGTAATTATTATTTCCCTACAAAAATATATTTTGCGCTGGTTTATTAATAATGTAGAAAATTGCTATTATCGTGGGTAAATACTTATTCTTATTATTACCTCGACGCGAGAAAGAGAAGGCTATGTTGGACTTACCGACTGCTGACTAAAACCTCGTGTTCTAACTCGTCGCCTGGTTGGGTAAAGGAAATGCGTCTGTTAACAACCACAAATTTAATAAGGCTTGTAGCATATTAATAAAGCTGATAATGATAATAAGTCCATCGGTGTAAAACTGCCGCTTTAAAAGCAATATAAACATATGCGACAGACAAGCAGTTTTCCGTCAGGGTCAGATGTTCCTAACTTTGCTTTCATACAGTATGTGTAAACCTGTTGTTCACTCTATTACGTATGAGGCGCACCCAGACCTTCGGCTCCGGAGCATGCCCTGACTTTATAAATTGTTAACTTAACTATTATGTGGAGCTGCACTTAAAATTCAATCATGGCGTACGCCCTTTATAGTTTCTCGGTAACAGTTTTCTATACTCTCGAGCCTGTGTTTGTAATTGACTTTTGGTCTTTGAGGTTTCGCATAGGTATGTAGACAAGAACAGCAAATAGTATAAACTTGTGCATTTTACGTCCCAGTTCGCTGTAGCACATACCAGAGATAGGCTGAATTCTTTATATGGAACATAAAATATAATAATTAATTTAATTGTAATTGTAATTGGGGTTTTTCAGTAATAACAAAAAGAACTACATTACTAACTTTGTTGTGGGCTCTTCTTAGACAAGGGCGCGTTTGGAACCCTCGTAGCTTCAGGTTTAAGTTGGCGAACGAAGTCATCACCATCCCCTTACAATTATGTAAACATATATGTATGAACACTTCAAAAGTGCCTGTGATACGCCTACTTAAATAAAGAATTTTCGAATTTGAATTTGTAAAACAATACATCATTTGAATTCATACATCGCCATCTAGCCCAATGTTAAAAACTCAGCATTATTCCACATTTTCCTTCTTTTATCTGCCATTGTTCTTTTATTTTAAAACTTGCTGTGGTGTATTAATTAGTTGATTATGAGTAGCGGTACTCTAAAATTCTATGTTTTCTGATTGAAGCTGTATTTAACCAATTTGTTCTTCTAGTACATAAATATTATACAAGGCATAAACAAGTAGGTACATAATAAATCGAAAACATACCAAGTATAAGTTGCTGAAAAGATAAATATCACCAGCTGACTATCAAACCGCTTGTTACAGATTGTGGTTAGTTTCAAAACTGTTTGCCTTACGTATTTCACAACAGAATTTAGCCTTCTGAAACAATATATGAAGCAGTTAAGTTACGAGTTAGCATTTACGACTACGAATAATGAAGGCCTAAGGTCGATTCAAAAGAAATATTAAGTTTTTGATTATAATTTCAAGGAATTTTATTAGAGCACAGCGCGGTTAGAAAATTGGCTTCCTATGTGCTTCCAAGGTCATGTCAAGTAGTCGCCCTAGGATAATATACTGGCTGTCTCTAATCTGTAATTTAATGACCGTTAAAGCCCACTTCTGCCTGCTCAGTTTTTATTTTTCTTGTATCAGAAATGTGTTAAGTTTTAGGTACTCCTAGGTCATCGTTAAGCAGTTATATCAGATCTGAATTTAAATTTTCTTTCTTGTACTGCTTTTTTGTATATTAATATACAAGTAAGTACATAAAAGAAAATTTAAATTCAGATCTGATATAACTGCTTAACGATGACCTAGGAGTACCTAAAGGTAAGCACGTAATTTAAACAACAACAAAACTAATTTTTCCATTCTCGTTTTTATTGACATAGTTGCTTTCAAACTGTTAAGATGTTTATTGAGAGGCTACAGTAATTAATTTAAGTTATATTTTAATATGGTTTTAAGTTCTATTGCAATAATGTGACGACGGATTGACGCAGTGGACAGCGACCCTGCTTTCTGAGTCCAAGGCCGTGGGTTCGATTCCCACAACAGGAAAATGTTTGTATGATGAACATAAACGTTTTTTCAGTGTCTGGGTCTTTATCGGTATTTTATGAGTGTTTTCGTATATAATACTTTGAAAATATTCATCAAAATTTAAAATTTCAAAATTAAAAATTCATTTATTTCAAGTAGGCCTAATACAAGCACTTTTGAAACGTCAAGTCTGTCCGTGTGTAGTGACTCTACCACCGGTTCGGAAGGCAGATTCTACTGAGAAGAAGCCGGCAAGAAACTCAGCAGTTGCTCTTTTCCAACATCAAAAATTTACATTTTACATTTTAACATTCATTTTTCTATCTTGTGAGAGATGAAAGCGGAGCCGGATGCTTCCAAGCAACCTTGTCATCAGTCATCTTAGTACCGATACCACAAGCTACGCTTACTTTGGGGCTCGATGGCGATGTGTATTGTCGTAGTTTTTTTATTATTATAAATTATTATTTAAAAAAATATATATATTCAACAAAAGTAAAACCATAGTCTACATTAAAATTCAAAATAAGTATTTGGTATTAAAATGTTAGGAAAAATATTGTAAAAATCTTATATGTTTATATAGATATCTATACCCAATAGATTAATTATAGGTACAATATAATAGAAATACATAATCGACACAGTATTTTTATTAACCTTAGGAGCAGGATGACGAACAGTCTGAGAACACTTTGGTGGGCAGACCTGGCGAAGTTGCAGATCTGTCGGTGCCGTGGGAGGCCCTCAACACCGCTGCACTCCGCAAGTTATTGCTGCAACTTGATTCTGATGACAGGTAAGAAAGAAAGAAAAACCCATAGTACCCATAACACAAGCTACGCTTACTTTGGGGCTAGATGGCGATGTGTGTATTTTAGTAGTATATATTTATTTATTTATTTATACTTTATTTTGAGTATGTGCATATGTGTGTACCTTAATGTAAGGAATAACTGAATGAATGAATGAATGCATGAATGAATACCACACACAGAAAATTTAATAAATACGGATATAATAGAGCGTTTAGGTAGAAGGTACAATTTGGCGGTTTTATCAATTTGGATGGTGTTTGTTGTAGTTTGCGAAACGATAGTAGAGCTCGCTTTGCTCTGACAAAATCTAAGATGGATAAGTAACAAGTTTTAACAAAGCACGGGTAAGTTCTAATAGAAAATTAAATCTATTTCAGAAGTTCGATCTTTACTCAATCAAACAATTATTAGTTCATCTTATAAGTTTACTGTTCCGCTTCCAGATGGTCGATGTTGAAATATTGTAGAATGGATGTTCATCGTATTGTTTGCAACGATCCGAAGATGCCGATAATTATGTACTTAAAGTAAAGGATCTTTTATTTAAATTTTAAAAGCTCTTTTAAATTTAGTTATATTCGTTTGAAGAATCTTTTATCATAGTCATCATCTCACAGGACGTATAATGCGTATAAGGCGTAAGGATTTCCAGTAGATACGGTTCTGTGCAACTTTTGTCCACCGACTCTCTGCTACTCGTTTTATGTAGTCTTTCCACCTCGTCGGGGATTTTACCAACACTGCACTTTCCAGTGTGGCGTAGTCTCTCCAGCTTTTTGTGATTCCAACGTCCATCGGTTCTCCAAGCTATTTGCCCCGCCCATTGCAACTTCAGCTTCGCAACTCGTTGAGTTATATATAGAATATAAAAGATATAGTTATTAACTTAAATGATATTGTTGAAATTATTCTAAGCGGTTTCATCGAATATTATTTCCATTTATATTAGTCGTATTTTGTTTGCGTATTTACGATACAAAGGAAAACCTTTATTAATCTTTATTATGACGGCCGATGGCGCAGTTTGCAGCGACCCTGCTTTCTGAGTCCAAGGCCGTGGGTTGGATTCCCATTATTGGAAAATGTTTGTGTGGTGAGCATGAATGTTTTTCAGTGTCTGGGTGTTTATATGTATATTCTAAGTATTTATGTATATTATTCATAAAAATATTCATCAGTAATCTTAGTACACATAACACAAGCTGCGTAGCTTGTGTTACTTTGGGGCTAGATGGCGATGTGTATAGTATTGTCGTAGTATATTTATTTATTTATTGAATATGTACAAATGTTACTATACTTTTCATGAACAACTACAGTTCTAATAAAATATGATTATTTAGGTAAAAAAAGATTTGTTTGCTTAATTACAGTTGGGTGAAATTTTAACGAACAAAATGTTTAGTGAATTACCTTTTGTATTACCAAGCGAAGCTTGCAGTAGCTGCTAGAACCACTAATTGGATATTCCTTTGTAGTTTGCACGAATAATTGAATGGTGTCTTTGTGATTCCGAATTGAATTTATTCATACTGAAGTGTATACCCAATTTGTCAACCACATACGAATACGTATGAATGCATAGGTTACAAATTGGGTTAATCTCTTAGAAAACTAATCATCCAATCATCATGTCCACCTATTACCGGCCCACTACTGGGCAAGGGTTTTTTCTCACAATAAGGAGGGGTTAAAAGGCCGTGGTCCACCACGCTGGCCCAATGCTGATTGGATCAACCTAATGGATTACCGTAAATGCTAGATTTACCTTCTTGTTTAATGTCCAATAGAGGTAGTAGCGATCGACTATAAAAAATATTATATATCTGTTGCCGGCCAAGTTACCATGATCATAGTCGATCGTTCGCCAGAGTTCGAACTTTGAACTCACCACTGAGCCATGGAGGTCGTCAAAATATTAAATAAGGAGTTTTTCATTATGACAGATTCAACATGAACCCCCGTGTATCTCGCTCATGGCCCCAAACGGAGCCACGTGGCTGGGGGCTACGCACCATGGACGGAAGGATCGCTCGGCAGTGGCGCGCGGACAAGAGACAAGTTCGCTTCCGGCAGTGCTATTTCAACCCTATCTCTTGCTTCCGCAAGTGAATCACTGACACGGCGCATACCTCCCATTAACTGTTACAAATCCTGTTCACTACAAGAAACTGCTGCACTTTGACGTCTATACATACGTTTTGAACGTATATACCTTAATAATGTTAAATTTAAAGACTGGCGCATATCTATGTGGCTCGCATTCATTAGCCTCAACCTGTTACCTTTTCAGTAACTGTCCCAACCAGGTGCCAACCACTCATCATAATACAAAACACACCAGCTTGTAATTTTGTATCAAGATGTCAGTTCGGCACCCGTTAATTAATGTTAAAAAGAGTAGTGCTCTTTAGAATGTAAATATGATATTTAAGTCACTGGACTCAGATAAAATATACAATCTAATGTTTTCCGGAATAATATGGATGTTTACCATGATAACTGTTATATTCATGGGAATTTTTGACTTGACGTGTCATATGTGCATAAAATGTTTTTTTTTAATAACTTATTTTGGGGAAGATTATTTCTATTTTATAAAATCTGCCTACTTTTGTGTATCGTGGTCTTACACTCTATGGATACCTCTATACGCAATTAAACACAATATTTTATATTTCTTAAAATTCTGATTAATATTCATTAGCTGTTATGCCCTTATTCTCTGTGGCACTCAAGTTTAAAGGACACCAAGGACTTCCCTAAGCTTTGAACTTCTTTGGAAGATCTTCATAAAATAAATGTCACAAACTGTCGTTAAGGATGTAATAGATAATCTATACTTAATTAAAAGAAAAATATTTATGGTTAAGAAGGATAAGGTTAATAAGAAGGATATTCACTGTGCCAAATGAAGCGGGACACCTAAATTGTCGTGAGTCTTTAAGTTCTCTTTTTGAATTAAGAGTAGGAAGAGATTATTGTCGTTAATTAAACATGTCAAATCTTTTACAGTTACCGACTATAGGTACCTTTAATTTATGTATAAATATTTTGGACCTAGTGAAGCCGTCTATTTTATAGTTTCTTCTATTTCAATTTGTTTCTTTATTCAAATATATTCGTTTGAAATAACGGATATGATTATTTATTTCAGTGATGTAGGTACTTAACCTTACAATTAGCAAATATCGAGTCCTTTTCTTATAATGTTTTTATCTAAGTATTTAATTTAATTTTAAAACAGCAATATGATAAATTATTATATTACTTTGCGGAACACAAAACTACTACTTCGGAAAATTACATAATGATATTTTCTAAATTTCTTTTGTTTGACAATTATTAACAATTCATGTACGTTTTTTGGAAATTTAGTAATGTGTCTACTTATCTATTAAGTCAAAAATATATGTAAGCGGTAATTTTACATTTTTAGATTATAAATAAGATATATATTTTGTTATCCAACATACCTTAATTATTTTGAAAATATTTATCTATCTTAATTGGTTTTGAAATGAAAATTATATCATTAACTAGCTATATTTTATTTGTATAGACATCTTTATCTATATTTTTCTTCTAAACGAAATTTTATTTATTAATGTGACTTAATATAATGTTATTTAATATACACATCTAGTCAATGAATAAAAATGTTTGTCTAAGCAGTTATGTTTTTTTAAACACTTCGCCTAGAACCTAAATATATTTGGAAAATCTATCGCGCTTAGCTTAACATTTTGTCTCACTGAAAAAGCAAACAAGGTATCCCTGCATTCGCTAGTTCAGAGTCGAGATGTTTAAATTGAAATCTAGTTCGAAGAATACAAGATTTCGAGTTAACCGCCTAATTTACCGTAAACGACAAATATTTTTTTTTCCAAAACACTTTATTTAACAATACAAATTAACCTTCACATCAACCCATTACCGGCCCACTACAGAGCACGGGTCCCACAATGAGTAGGGGTAAGGCCGTAGTCCACCACGCTGGCCCAGTGCGGATTGTTGGACTCCACGCACCTTTGAGAACATTATATAGAACTCTCTGGCACGCAGATTTCCTCACGATGTTTTTCTTCACCGTTGAAGCAAGTGATATTTTAATTACTTGAAACGCATATAAATTACATAGAAAAGTGATATTTGCGCGCTGGGGTTTGAACTCCCTTTACTAGCTGTATGTGTGTGTGTAGGAGTAGCTGGATTTCTGGAGACGGGCATAGGCACCATGGTACTGAAAATATCTTACTCTTAACGGAAATTAGTAACTCCACGCAGAGTAGAATAAACGTTTCGCGGCACTTTTTTGTTGGTAAGGTGGTTTCGACCTCCCTAGTGCAACGGTGAGTGCTATGAATTTAAGTAGGAATTTAAGTTAGTCGATTCCCGGACGGGGCAGTTTGGGAATTCATAATTTAAGAATTTTCTCTGTACTGATGTGGTGGGAGGTTTTGGCCGTGGCTAGTTACCACCCTACCGATAAAGAAGTCCTGCTAAGCGATTAAGCGTTCCGGTGGGATGTCGCGTAAACCGATTGGATGTATGACTACCATACTCATCATCATCGCTTACCACCAGGTGAGATTGCAGTCAAGGGCTAAGCCGAAAAGCCGAAGCCTCCTACCCGACCATATAAAAAAAATACTGAAATTAATATCTAATAATAATGTGTATAAATAAATAGTAGTATCAATATGCACTCACTATTCGATACATTATAGAAACCTAACTCTTTGTCTGGCCGCACATTGACTACTGCTGTCTAAGTAACATAATTTAGTATTGTTAGCTGCTACTAACTGTACTGATTATGAACTGTATTCACATTCATAATCTTTATATAACGAAGATTTGGCAGATCTAGTAAATCATGATTTACTTGATCTGCCAACAGCAGAACAGGGTAAGAACAGTTACATGAGCAGGGTAAGGATGTAGGATAGATGGGTTGCAGAGTCGGCGAGCGCCATTTCAAACAGTATTACCGAATTACACGATACAGGCTCAACATAAGTTATCCGGGTACTAAGTTATCCGGGTAGTAAGTGCTTGTAGTTCGTTTTCACAAAAAATATATTATATTTATTTATGCCTTTCTATTTATTTCCAATGAAATTAACAACGTGAAAATATGCTTCCTAAGAAGTCGCAATTTTTGACGCATTATTTCCACTTTTATGAAGTTAATTGTAGAGATCTCGCTTAGCTATCGGGGTCAATACCTTTTATCTTCCTTTTTCATAAAGATAAAGTATTCAGAGAGCCAATGCCGATTTCAGATCCATGATAGATTGTCTAGATATCTTTTTACTTAACTGACAATTTACGTATTCGTTTTTTTATTCCACTACAAGTTAACCCTTGACTGTAATCTCACCTGGTGGTAAGTGAAGATGCAGTCTAAGATTGTAGTAGGATAACTTGTTAGTCCTTTGGTTGCCTGGAAGAGATCGCTATTTAGCGATAAGTCCGTCAAATTGTACGTTCTACCTTATTGTGCTGTTGTATTGGTATCTCTGTGAATTTTCACTGTGGTGTACAATAAAAGTGTATTCATTCATTCATTCATCCCTAACAGGTTATCCCGCTACCATCTTAGACTGCATCTTGTTAGGTTTGTGTTTGTGTAACGGAATGCTAAATCGCTTAGCGGCACGTGTGTGTCTTAAGATTAGCCACGACCAAAGCCTCCCAGACCAGACAAGAGAAAATTCAGAATTTATGAATTCCCAAATTGCCCTTGCTGGAAATCGAAGCTGGGACCTCCAACTTAAAACCACATCGCTTGACGCCAATTTGACCGTTACGTAGGACATAGGCTGGACCAACGGTTTGGCTTTGCCTTAAGTTACTCAACTCTATTATCCCGAACGGCACTCACTGCCAATTTGTGGCCAGCCTTTACGTATGTGCAAGTACACGTGTTACACGCTTAGCTTGGCTATAAATTAATATAACGGTTACATGAGGAGCTATAACAGATTGCTCTACCGGGGTACCTTTGAGCTACAAAGTGAAGTAAAACTCATTATAGTGACGCGCTATCGGATCAAAGGCTATCTTCGCTTCATAGGTAATAAAATCTTTACAGATATGGAAGTCGTAGGTTTTTATTTATGATTCATTTATTCTTTCATCTTAGTCTGTGCCCTCTGGCCTTCGAAACCGGCGGGTTCGAACGAATATTATCACATGTTAGTTATAATAATCGAAACGTGCCCATCGAAGCACTGCGGTAAACAACGCCAAAATCTTAAATTGCGTCTGGTGTTAAGAATTTCTTTGTAGAATAACCCCAAACGAACAGAACCCCACTACTTTGTGATCCGTAGGCAAAAATGCACTTATCCAATAACAATTCATAATATAAACGTTAACATGCACAGACATGTGCAAATGCGATTTAAAGTTACAACGATTAGAAATTGTATATTTTTTTAGGTTACCTTTAAATGTATACCTATAACATTTCTCTAAATCGATATTTTATAATGATACTTTTTATAGATGGTATTTTAAAAGATTCCAATCAAATAACTAATTCCAATTTCCAAGTCGATAACATAAAAAATGGCAGTACTCACCCAGTTTCGCGTTTAAAACTATTCAAATTTTTAAGTTGATAACACAAATATGGTAGTCCTCAGTTTCAAATTGGGAGGCCTATAATAAAAACTATAAAAACCTCTTTATAAGGTTGTAACAGACCGACAAATTCACACATTTATTTTTAATATTTTGGTAACGGAACCCTACAAATAACAAGCCTTTTTACATAACAAAGGTACTGGATACGATTTTCGAGTGAATCAGCTTATGGTAATTTTGAGATCTGGTATAGAGGCTGCGAATAGGGATTAGTAGATTCCTAAGTCTGTAAGTCATTATTTTCAAGCCTCCACTGGTAGTCCCATTGTTTTAAAACTACATATCTTTTTTCCTACAGTTTTAGCGAAAAGCCAATAAAATTCAATATTATTTATAAACTTTTTTATTTATATAACGTGTACCACAACGAAATACTGATGAAGTTATATCCCATGAGGCCATGACGAATCAATCACCCTGTAATAATATTAAATCCAGAGTAACATATTTATTTTTCGATACAAACTGGTTTCAAAACATTATTGTGTAGGGTTGTCATAAGTAACACTCATATTGAAGATAAAAGACCGACACGTGCATAGTACCCACGCTACGCGACGTGTACCTAATAAAGTAACGGGAGTCACTTAATTGTACTTAGGCATGTAATGTTATCGCTGCGTCTTATTTCTTTTAGTAAATACAAATCCTTTACTCAAAAACTATTAGCGTTTCGGTTACACAGATAAGTCTCAGAGACGTACGACTAAGTAAATACTGTACCTCTGAAGCCTGTGAAGTATACGGGTCCCGATACCAAAATGGGAAACATGAACCCTTTGGTGCTATATCCGTTCGACATTTCATATTTTAGTAGGTGTCTGGTGGTAATGCTATCGACCAGTTTTTTAAAACAAAAAATTAGTCCTTGACAGTAATTTAATCGTGGTAAGTTATAATGTAGTCTAAGATAGTAGCGGGCGAATCGGTTAGAGATAGGTATGGCGGGTATAGTAAAACCATCATACTCTTTATATCTTTTTCTACAAGTCGTCGTACTAGCACGCTAAACCGCTCGGCGGGATGTCTTTGGAAAATAGCCACGGTCGAAGCCTCATTGCCAAAAATCGCAATAAGTACCTAATTCGCTTTTTATTTTTATTTATTAGGAAAACAAACAGCTATACATTTTACATAATTACAAAATTAAATAATATAATTCCAATAAGCCAGTTAAGTTTCCACAATTTTGTAGGTACATTAACTAGGCACATTTCCCGATCGGGTAGATGTGCTTATTTTAGCTCGCGTTCAACAGTTAGGTTGGCTGCCGAAAGCAGGAAACGACTTAGACACATTTCCTGATTTTGGACCGAAATTTCTCGTACTTATAAAAGAATATATCAATATGTTAGTATTTATTGTTATATCTATCGCATGACCTTTGGAGATTACGATTAACTTGTGAAAGATGAAATGTATACTGCTGCCGAAAATTTATCTTTTAGGGTTTTGGTATCCTATATTTGATTTTATTTATTAAGTAAGGACAATATATCATAACATTAACTAACTTATACAAAAAAATATGATGTTTATGTTTAATTCGAGAAACCAAATCTTTTATCTTTTATGCACTTCAGAAATTTGCGCTGGACGCCCTCAAGCATAACTACGTGACTGGCATATTGTGGGTTCCAAGCGGTGGAAGCGAAGCTTTTAATAAACTTACAATTTTGTTACTCACTTGAGTAGGGTAATTTTTTCCGGAGTTATCTTTTAGGGCTTTAATCACATTAACTTTTGAAATTTTATATGACTCGCTCTCTCATTTTAGGGCCTTTGTTTGTTTTATCTCAAACACACGTAAATTATATTTATGTTACACATAATGTAACTGACGTGACCGCACTTTTTGTACGGATTCAAGTTAATTTAAAAAGTCGCTTGAAGGTAAACACATACTAGACGCACGGTCCCACGTGGATGTGCACACTTGACCGACGTAAATCAATAAAAAAGTAGCGGCGTGCACAGGATGTTCAAACAGGAAATGCACTTTATTTATTTGCTTGCGTTGCGCTTCATCCATTTTGTAACTTTTATCCCGTATACCTTGAGGGTTGCTTTTAGAGGTACTTTTTTTTAATGTTCCACAGGCCTGGCAAATATCCAAAAAAGATGAGGGGCGGCTTTGTTTTAATTAACGCGTTTTTAGATATGTTTTATTTAAAACTATGCAGATTTTTATATCCCACTACTCGGACAGAGCACAGGCCTCATCTGGAAAATACCTATAAAAAATTGGGATGGGACTTATCTTGAAAATACCTATAATAAATCGAGGGTGCCGGCTGGTGGCTAATTTAGCGTCTGTTAATCCTAACAAGATTTATTTATATATTTTTTAGTTCTAGCTGGTCTTAGAATGTTATTCTTCTAAGAGCGGGGTTAAGTCCAATTTTAGAACTCCAGGCTGATATTGAGAATTCACAGTTAAACGGGATCAAAATTTAATCTAACCTAACGTAACATCCGATCCGATCCGATCAGAACCGAGAATCGAACTCGACCTAGAGTTGAAGGTATGAGTGACCTTTATTAATAAGATACGACTGTTTCAAAATATCTGTAAAAATACCTAAGTATGAAAAGTTTTCATTTCGCATTTTCACTAATTTTGAATTCCACTCACAAGGCTAATGGAATTACACATTGGCTTTATGAAAGCAAATTTCATACACGTGCTGTTTTATTCATGCAAAAATATAAAAAGGTAAGGACATTCAATTCAAAGTCATGAAAATACCTAATTGAATGGGATCCGTCTTTCGCCGCGGGGAGTGGCGCCTTAAAGTATTTGAGACGATTATTATCCATATGAAAGTAGGTACTCAAGAGGTATTTTATGTTCCGATACTTATTTTATTTTTATAAATAAGAGCTGATTGCTGAATAGATAGAAATCTGATCAAATTATATAATCACAAGACATCAACATATTATGTAAGCCACATCGATGTCTTGTGATTTTGATGCTCCCTATTGTTGTTATTGAATAGAAGCATACGTTACTTTGCGAAATTCCATTACATGATATGAAAATTAAGCTTAATTTGTCATAAGCTTCCGCGAAAAGAAGGAGAATCTGTTAGGTGTAATTTATAGTCAACAAGTGGCTTTTACAATTATACATTGTAAAGTCAACATCTCTTGAGTATGCTCCGGTGTCGGAACAAAACGGGCGTAGAGATTTTTGCATTGCATTGCCGAAGATCTCTTTGGTTCGATATTCTCTATAGCTTGAAGAAATTTGAAATTTCATGGTACAGATTTTCCTGCTTTTCGCGGAGTAGGTATATCAAATTAGCCATAATTTTCGTAGTGTTTCTATTTATGGTGTGAGGCAGGCACTGCACGAGGCTTACCTACCTAGCCTAGGTTGAAGGTAAAGGTAACAGGGTGGCACTTTGTATTACGTACACGTAAAGCACAAGGCTTTGCAGGGCTTACAAGGTACACTCAAAAAAAAGGAAAGAGCATGCGTATCATATAGCTGGTTACACGAGTATTAAATATCTGAACCTTTTGATCAATTAAGTCAACATCTGTGATAGCATTCCAATAAACGAGGCTAGAGCATCATCACAAAGGCGACTCTGGTCAATCCCACCAAATTTAGGCTGCAGAAGTATTCTCTAAATCGTTGCAGGGCTTACAAGGTACACCTTGTAAGCCCTGCAAAGCCTTGCCTTGTATATAGACGATGGTTTTCTACTGACCATCAGGTAGGCCATCGATTTGGTTCGTTAATAACTAAGTATAAAGAAATACATTCATTTTTTACATACATTCCTTTAATTTACTCTTTTTCATTTTTTTTTAATTCTTAACTTGAATTTCAACAACTTACGTTGTACAAAATATTGTGGTAAATATAACCTTACTTCCTTGTTTATTTTTCAAGCCTACTCTAACAATATTTATATTTGGCGCTTCTTTTAAGAGTTACCTTGATGCAAATGTGGCGCCATCCTAATTTAATACATTTTGACGACACTTTTTCATATACACAGATGATCCTCCTTATCTCTACCCTCCATAGCTAGAAGGTTAAAAAATATCACGGGTAGGTTTTAACTTACCCTGCTGGGTATTGTTAGTGAGAGTTCGATTGCAAACTTTTAATTAACGGTAGGGCGGTCACATGTCCTTCACAAATGATAGCCGATGTCACGTGTTGAATGTAATAAAATTGATCGAAAAACCGTATTTTCTGGCGATATCTAGAAATATATCGTTACTACTACGTACGTACTTTTCTGTCTAGAAGTTCGATCGGATATTGAATGATTACAAGATTTAAAAAAAAATCTGGCTATTTGCACGTGTGTGGTTAGGTTAGGTTACTAATTTAGATCCACAAAACAAAATTTTATAAACATTAATTTACCGTACAAGCCATCGAATTGTGGAATTTGCTTCCTATGGACATACGGAATTCAAAGTTACTGGCGATATTTAAAAAAGCCGTTAAGTGTTATTATTTGTCCTACTGAAGGCGATGTTTAATAGTATTTATTTACTTTATCTAAGTATTTATTATATAGTTTATTATTAGTTTTTTTTTAATATTTATCATATGTTAGATGCATTTGTGTATATTAGTTTATGTATTAGTATTTATTTTATATTTTTTACCACCTGCAGTTAGTTCTCCTCTTTTTTTCCTTATTCTAAGGTTGCCTGGCAGAGATCGCTACTAAGCGATAAGGCCGCCTTTTGTATTCTACTTCTATTTTTATGTTTCTTTTTTCTTGTATAATTCTTAATGTGGTGTACAAATAAAGAGTAATAATAATAATAAAAATAAAAGAAAAATAAATAAAGAAAAGCTTCGACCACGAAAGCTCCTTAAGGAGCTTTCGCTTGGTTGTTGGTTCAAGGGTCGGATACAGAAGGCAATAGCCCTTGAAACGGCGCGTATTGTGAGGAGGTTCCTCACTCTGGAGCCCTGGCCGCCGGTTTCTTAGGCATTCAAAAGTCCGCAAGCGGAAGGTGGATGTGTTTTTTATAAATTTTTAATAGTTTTTTTTTTTTTTTAAGCATAGTTAAGAATTAAAAAAAAATGAAAAAGAGTAAATTAAAGGAATGTATGTAAAAAATGAATGTATTTCTTTATACTTAGTTATTAACGAACCAAATCGATGGCCTACCTGATGGTCAGTAGAAAACCATCGTCTATATACAAGGCAAGGCTTTGCAGGGCTTACAAGGTGTACCTTGTAAGCCCTGCAACGATTTAGAGAATACTTCTGCAGCCTAAATTTGGTGGGATTGACCAGAGTCGCCTTTGTGATGATGCTCTAGCCTCGTTTATTGGAATGCTATCACAGATGTTAATTGATCAAAAGTTTCAGATATTTAATACTCGTGTAACCAGCTATATGATACGCATGCTCTTTCCTTTTTTTTGAGTGTACCTTGTAAGCCCTGCAAAGCCTTGTGCTTCACGTGTACGTAATACAAAGTGCCACCCTGTGACCTTTACCTTCAACCTGAGTACTAGGCTAGGTAGGTAAGCCTCGTGCAGTGCCTGCCTCACACCATAAATAGAAACACTACGAAAATTATGGCTAATTTGATATACCTACTCCGCGAAAAGCAGGAAAATCTGTACCGTGAAATTTAAAATTTCTTCAAGCTATAGAGAATATCGAATCATTTGCATCAAGGTAACTCTTAAAAGAAGCGCCAAATATAAATATTGTTAGAGTAGGCTTGAAAAATAAACAAGGAAGTAAGGTTATATTTACCACAATATTTTGTACAACGTAAGTTGTTGAAATTCTCAATAATTAACTACTTTAGTCGATAATGACATTAATTTTTTTAACTCGGCATACATACAATTCATCTACGATTGCTACATTCATACCATACCCTGTGCATCCACCAGCGCCATTGTGGAGGATTTTTGAACTGTTATTTAGCGCATACAACTGGACACTTTTTCAACTTCTCTCCCATATAAGATGACTCTCCTTACCTCTACCCTCCATACTTCTAGCGAAACCCGGCATTATACACAGATACTGTTATATAGGTAGATAATAAAGGTAGGCCTTTATTATCTATCTATTAACTTATTAAAAATGGGACTATTTATTTATCTTGGTCGCAATTTTCGAAGAAGAATCATCATCTATTCATTAATCTTATGCTGCTTAGCTTATCATAATATATATTACTTTATTATTTTTATATTTATTTTATATATATATATAAATATATGTATACATATTTTTTTTGTTTGTGTATACATTATGTATTTGAACGTAGGTTTATAATAATTTTACACCACCTATCTGTTCTCGCTCTTGTCCTAATCCTAAGGTTGCCCGGCAGAGATCGCTTTTAAGCGATATTGTATTCTAGCCTTATATTGAGCCTTTTGTATTCTACTCCAGCTTTTGTGTTTCTGTCTATTCGTCCTTTATTTTCCTATCTGTGTAGTGGTGTACAAAATAAAGAGTTTAAATAAATAAAAAAATGGTCAAACTATTGGTCGGAAACTATTGGTCTCACACAAAGGCCCAAAGTCACTCAACGGGCATTGAGGTCCCAAAGTTGTAGAATAGCGACCTTTCACCAGTAAACGCAGCGTTGGTAACCGACGACGAGGTGGTAAGACAACTTAAATCGAGTCGCAGGGAACCGCTGGACTCAAACGTGGTATATTTAACTCCCTAAGTTAGACTTACTTTTGCCGTGGACGTCCAATGATGATGATGAATTCATTAATTATCAATGACTAAATTGGTTTTAAAACGAACTTACACAAAATTTAGACATCGTCGTCCTCATAAACCAAAATCGAGAATACTTCTGCAGCCTAAATTTGGTGGGATTGACCAAAGTCGCCTTTGTGATGATGCTCTAGCCTCGTTTATTGGAATGCTATCACAGATGTTGACTTAATTGATCAAAAGGTTCAGATATTTAATACTCTTGTAACCAGCTATATGATACGCATGCTCTTTCCTTTTTTTTGAGTTTTATTAAAGGACTTTTTAGATTTACTTTTATAAATCAGATGTAGATTATAGTATATAAACTTGAGAGTGTGTATTTCAGTCTGATGGTAACGTTTAAATCATGCAACCGATTTTTAAGTTCTGCTAGAGATAGGCTTAGGCGGTCCCGGGATTTCATCTAATTTCAGGGCAAATATTTTTTTTGTCGCGGACGAAGACGCGGACAACAGCTATTTATATTATATTTTTGTGAAATTTATTTATAAATTGAAATCAACGAATAATGCTTTAAAATATTTTATGTTTATTATATTTTTAATCTGTGGTTCACTCCCAAAGAAACACGGTTATGACGTCATGTGTGCGTAAGCAAACATTACCGACAGCGTTCTTTTCATGATTGACGACTGAAGAAAGGTATTAGAAGTATTTGAAGGTATTCAATTTTATTTGCGCACAGATGACATCATACGGTTTTATAAGGCCGTTTAAAAAAAAAGTTGTTTTTTTTTTTAAATAAGAAAATATTGCTATATTTAAATAACACAAGCCGAATTCTTATGGCCTAGAAGTAGAAGTGTTAGGTTAAAAGTGCTAATATTAGAACGACGTAGAATACTATAAATTCCTTGATTATTGTTACAGCAAAAAATGGTATTGGTATGACGCTGGACGCGTCAAGTTTTGATGAACGACATATGTATATCGAATCAATTTCTTAAAGCTTAGATATTCTTTAGTTTATGAAAATTTAATCATATGTCAAAAAAAACCGCCGACTATTGAAACTTTTTCGCTAACTCAATAATTTTTTATTGGCTTGTGCCTCGTTTTTAAATTCCATGGCACTAAATTAATATAGTCAAAATGGGTGACGACTTGATTAACGACACTGAAAATACCCAAACGCAGACGCAAAATTCGCAAGTTGATTGGAGTCAACCTACCGCACCATCTTTTCCTATTCCGAATATTTGGGGAAGGCTGTACTCCATAGCCGGAAAACATTGTTGGCGCAATGGTGTTAAAGAGAGTCCAGAATACTTTGGTAAGTTTGTATAATAGGACATGTAAGATTTATGGAATTTTGTTACAATTAAAAAAATTTAAACTTACCTTCGTTACATTTTTAGAAAACTCGCAAAGAGTAGCAACATTTAAGTTTTTACAAACTTTGCATAACTTTTCAGATCTCATTCAACCTGAATTTACACTTGGCAGGGCTCCAACTTGTACATTTATTATGAAAAAAGATCTCATCAAAGACGATATTATTAAAAGTGTTAGCAAACAACAATTTGTGATAAGGAGAGACCTTAAGTATGTATACCATTGCTATACTTATTATCAAGTTATGGCAATGGGGCAATCCCATATCATTATCCAATTCATCTGGTTGTATGAGAAGGTCTAGAAGTCATATTGTGTTTGGTCAGTTTTAAACAATTGGGGTGAAATGAGACCTTATAAGGTGAAGATTGAAGATCAATATTAAATTTTTTGTTCATCTGATGCTTGTCTTTGTTTTATTTCCTAAACTGATTAAGTGATACTGACTTAACAACATCCTCAGGCAAGTTTAATTGTATATTGCCTTGTCTCATACCTAAATTGTTCCTATAACTGACCATGAACAATATGTTTCATCTAACATATTAACCCTAAACTTTTTATTTCAAGTGTAGTTATAAAAAAACTCTAATATAAAGCACTAAACTAAAGCAAATCAAATATTTCATAATAACAGTTATAATGCACAACTCTTTGTGTGTTTTGTTCCTTACCTCATTGTGCCTTTCATTGACAAATTTTTAATTGAATGTAGTGAAAGCAAAGAATTCAGAGAGAGAATGCAGAGTTTGAATCCTGGCTTGCACCCATAACTATTCAATGTGATGTACATTTTAATCAATTACATATCACTTGCTTTAACATGAAAATGTTCAGAAATAATTCATAAATATGCAATAAGTATTGCACAATTTCATGCATTGTTTTGTCATTGTCCTTTTGTCACTCGATGTAAGTTGGATCCTTTTCCTATATACTATTTTTTCTTTTCCTTTAACTAATTTGTCAATGGTAATGAGGTAAGAAACAAAACATACTAAGAGTTTAACTACTGCATCCACTTATTATTGGTAATGCCTACTTAAAAAATATTCATATTGCAGGGAACCTCTCAATCCTGCTATAATAACAGATTTATCATACAATGGCACTTTTATAAATGGTGCAAAAATTGGGAAAGGAAATAGCAGAGTGCTTGATGACAATGACGTTATATCTGTAACACATGAAATTGTTAAAAGTATGTTCACATTATTAATTGCCATTTAAATGTCTCGTAGTTAACATGTTTGTGTAAGATGACATGACTTTAAGTTGCTAGGTATTGGGATTTTGTTTTAATGATACACCTTGAATATATGTTAATTTGGTTGTTTCTGGATATCATCACTAATGTAATAATTAAGACCCACACACAAGCATTGAAGCTGTTTAGTGGTCTATGCCCTAAAACCCTCTCAAATACAATAAAGGAGACCTACACCCAGTTGATCATTACTTAACAACTGAGATGAAAAATAAGTAGACTAGCACAGTCTACTTATTTACAATACTGTTTAGTCTGCTAAACAATATTTACTGAAGTGTGTAACTAAATGGGTGACCAACTGTGGTGGTCAGAATGTGGCCAAGATTTTATGCTCACTAAGAGTTTCTTTCTTACGTCTATATTCAAAATGTACAGTTTATATACTTTATGGTCCAGGAATTCCAAATACCTAAACACCTATACATTTTAAAATAGATAGATTTTTTTATTTGTTAGTTATTTAATAAGACGGCCGATTGGTGCAGTGGGCAGCGACCCTGCTTTCTGAGTCCAAGGCCGTGGGTTTGATTCCCACAACTGGCAAATTATTGTGTGATTAACATGAATGTTTTTCAGTGTCTGGGTGTTTATCTGTATTTTATAAGTATTTATGTATACTATTTATAAAATTATTCATCAGTCACTTAGTACCCATAACACAAGCTATTTGTCTTTTATTTATTTGTCTCAATACACAACTAGAAATGACATCCAAATTGTCACATATATTGTGAAGCAACAATAAATTAATTTTAATTTTATTTAATAAAAACATATTTTATTTTAAAATTTTAATTATTTTACTTTATTTTATTTTTCAGTTTTTTTGTTTAAAGACCTGTTAAAAAATGAACAAGACAAAGTACCTAAAGAAGTATCGCAAAAGTATTATATTTCAAGAGTGTTAGGACAAGGAGCGTGTGGCACAGTAAAACTTGTTTATGATAAAGTCTGTATTTACATAACATATTCAAATATTTTTTCTTGTCAATTCATTTTATAACACTATATTTTCTTCAAATTACAGGTGAAATGTAGTAAATATGCCATGAAAGTTATAAAAAAAAGTCGGCTATCCAATGGACAGGTGAATCATTTAAATGATCCAGTAAAAATTATGAATGAAGTCAGAATAATGAAGGCTTTAAAACATGTAAGTTTCTTGAAATGGCTTGTATAAAATGTAATGATTTTTATGTGATTTAATGTGAAGTGAAGTATGCTTTGTGGTGACAGCAGATCCGGATACAACTGTCACCATCCCTACTATTATTGCGGGTGTCATACGAGGTGACTAAGGGAATAACTGAGAACAGACACCAGCATTGTCTGTGCTACTACTACAATCTACTGTGATCACCAACTTGTCTGCCCATACCTATAGCGCTACAGTTAAACAAGTATCCTCCTGTTGGGAGAAGCTTTTAGTCCACCAGATGAAGATGATCATGATTTAAAGTAGACCACACAAGTTATGATAAATAAATGTATAAATTTCAGTTATTTAAAATCTTTCAGCCCTGTATAATATCAACTGAAGAAGTAGTTGACTCTCGAGATGCCATGTATATTGTGATGGAACTCATGGAAGGTGGTGAACTGTTTAATAGGATCACTAAGCGGTCTCGCTTGTCAGAACGACACACACGGTTCTTGTTCAGACAGATGGTGCTAGCTGTCAAATATTTGCACTCACAGGGCATCACTCACAGAGATCTCAAAGTAAGTGACTTACATACTGACTAATACATAAGTGAAGCATCTATAGTAAGGAAACACAGTATCTCCAGAGGAGGCCAAACAACTCCCTGCAAAGAATAATATATAACAACATAACTGTTTTTATTCTCGAATTATTTATTTACTTTTTGGGGCCAAAACTTTACTAAAACATCTGATCACATCTAATCTGAAATAATTAAGTTTTTGCATCAGTAGGTATTTGATAGTAGCACTTGATATGGATATATAACTCCGAATGCCATCTATTGAGAGTAATTCTGAAAATCAAAATTACCGTATTAATAGGAGATGTCTCTTAAAAAGTTCAAAGTTTGTATTAAACTTATAGAAAACGACTAGGTAATCGATAAAAAGCTTGGGTGTGAATTATAGATTGCTCTTCTAATAATTTTAGATGACAATGTGAGATGGTGATAACAAAAAAAAAACACCCAGCTAAGTTTGTTGTGGCTTATTGCGACCAGGACGCGTTTGGAACCCTCGTTACTTTAGTTTTAAGTTTACGAATATGCTTATCGCAATCATTACCGCGTAATTCTCATGTCATGAAATGACATGAGAATGTAATTAATGACACGCATCAAAAGTTCCACCTATGGGCGTACTTGAATAAAGATATTTTCGACTTTGACTTCGAATTTACCAATCTATATTTTTTTACATTTTCGAGTAACCAGAATAACCCAAAGAAACGTTGTGCCATTTTGAGTTGTATATTATATTAGATATCACTTGAAATATCTATGTTCAATAAATTAAAAATAAGGTGTACTACTTAATAATGAGGAACTGAAACTGGAGGATACGACAGTTTTTCTAGGAATAACGTTAGATTCTAAACTTCAATGGGGCCCTCATGTAAATAATTTATCGAACAGGCTTAGTTCTGCTGCCTATGCGGTAAAGAAGATACGCCATATGACCGACGTAGAAACTGCTAGACTGGTATATTTTAGTTACTTTCACAGCATTATGTCATATGGAATTTTACTTTGGGGTAATGCTGCAAATATTAGCACTATTTTCGTGCTGCAGAAGAGGGCTGTTCGTTCTATCTACAAAATGGGTCCGAGAGAGTCATTGAGAGATAAATTTAAAGATTTTAAAATAATGACAGTGTATAGTCAGTACATATTTGAAAATTTAATGTACGTCCATAAAAACATTTCTAAATTTAAGAAAAAATGTGACTGCAATAATTTAAACATTAGAAGTAAGAATAAACTTACAGTGCAATATACTAGGTTACATAAAATGCATAATTCGTTTAAAGGAAATTGCATACAATTCTACAATAAACTACCAATTGAAATCTTGGAGATGTCTCTTAAAAAGTTCAAAGTTTGTATTAAACGTAAGCTTATAGAAAAGTCCTATTATAGTATAAAGGACTACGTAAACGATAAAAAAGCTTGGGTGTAAATTATTGCTCTAACCAGGTTGCTCTTCTAATAATTTAAAATGACATTGTGAGATGGCGATAACAAAAACGCGTTTGGAACCCTCGTAGCTTTAGTTTTAAGTTTACGAATGTGGTTATCGCCATCATCTCACTACCGTGTAATTCTTATGAATGTATCAAAAGTGCCACCTGTGGGCCTACTTGAATAAAGATATTTTTGACTTTGACTTTGACTTTGGTGTTTACTCATTTCGAAATTTCAACATTTTCAAGAATTTACATTTTGGTTAACAACTTTTGATTGCAGCCTGACAATGTGCTACTTGTGAGTGAAGATGACGAGACACTAGTTAAGATCACTGACTTTGGTCTAAGCAAATTCATACGCGAAGATAGTTTCATGAAGACAATGTGCGGGACTCCACTATATGTGGCTCCAGAAGTGCTAAGGGCGAATGGCCACAAAAGCTATGGGCCAGAAGTTGACGTTTGGAGCTTGGGTGTTATATTTTTTGTCTGGTAAGTAAATTTGTTTTAGTTGAAGAAAATTTAGACAGGTGCTAAAAATATTTGCATCAAATCTAGGAACCACGTCAGCCTTACCTTGGCTTTGATTCTTCTAACATTATCTGTGTTATTGATATCTTAACATTGCTTAAAAAATTATTACTTATGTATGTAATTGAGTATTATGTAAGTTTATAAAAGCATAAATATATATCATAATACTGTAATAGTATAGTATATATAAATTTATATCGGTATTTTTGTAGTATGTATGTTCTTGGAAGTTTATTTTATTTTATTGTAACATCCTTTGTGTACCACCCACTTTGCACCTTTGTTGCCTTTAAAAGATCACTTTTAGTGATGAGGCCGCCTTTGCACTTTGTTCTATTACTGTTTTCCTTGTGTTTTTCCGATTGTGTTATGTTGCAATAAAGTTTTTCTATTCTTAACACCTTTGTTACTGCACATGAAAATCCTCTAATGTATATTGACGTCTAGGCCTATAATCTTTTTCATATTATTACTCTTCAAATATTTATGCTATATCGCTATGTTCCGACCTTGCCCTGGAGCATTTTTGGGAAATCCCTATAACGTGGACAGATAACATAAATAGAGTTGCAAGAATAAAGTGGCAAAAACAGTAACATTTAGAAGTCCCTAAAACACCTATGCCCAGCGATGGACATCATATTGTTGAGATTATTATGATACTGAATAATCACAGAAAACTACAAACTAAAGTTATCCATTATCATGAAGCATCAGTATAGTAAAACCCTTCCATATCCTCTCATTTTGTACTTTTTTGTGTGTAAGAGACTAATTTAATTAAAATTTTTCAATGTTATTTTTTTATTTGCGTGTACAAATCTCAAACAAAACTCTTTATAACTCATCAATAAAAAAATTACATTAAGAAATGACCTTGTAAAGTCTGCAATTTACGTGTATGCAATTAAAAAATTAAGCCGTAATATATTATTTTTGTCTCATTACAGTCTTGTGGGCTATGTGCCGTTCTCATGTGATTACTACAAAGATATGACCCTTCAAGACCAGATCCTCAGTGGAAACTACTACATGTCGCAAGCACACTGGCAGGGTGTCAGCTTGCAGGCCAAGATGCTTATGAAAAGAATGCTGACTGTTAACGTTAGCAGACGGATCACCCTTGACCAAATCCTTAAACACTGCTGGATGCAGGTAGGACATGCTTCTCTTTTTTTATTCTCAATAAGTCAATTTATAATTTTCTTTAGTAAACTTTCGGCATTGGTAACTCGGTAACTCTATGATCACAAACCTCGCAAAAATGTCACGACAAACGCGACGATACGCCGAATCTAAACACGGTTTATCTTCGCATTGTTTGAATTCTTCCTGTACTGATACTGTCAGTTGAAGTGTGTCAGAACACAGCGTAACTAGTCAGACGTTACGCAAAGTTTATTTGTAATTTCATGTGGCTCTTATGGGATATTGGAGGTTACGGGTTCGATCCCCGAGAGCGGCAATTTAGAATGCATAACTAGTATGAATTTTCACTGGTCTGCTCTGGAGGCTTCAGCCATGGCTAATCTAATGACAAAAACGTGCCTCCAATCGATTTAGAGTTCCAGTACGTTCTTAGAAACTGATGGGTTAATATAACTGGCGTTACCCTACTTAGTCTCGATACACCTGAGATACCAGGAAACCAGGGTCTGAAAGACCAGGTGTTAGCATTACGCTGGATTATAGAAAACATAGCCTCTTTCGGTGGCGATGTGAATAAAGTAACGGTGATGGGCCAAAGTGCTAGGGGCGTTTCGGTAGACTTTCATCTCGCATAGCCAAATGAGCCACTTTTTAAACAAGCAATTATACATAGTGGTTCTATACTTATTCCTGGGCTTTTAGAAGAATCAGGTAGAAGTAAAGCTGTAGCATCGCTCGAAAACTAGGATACGAAACCGAAGACATAACTGAGGCGGTGGAATCCTTGACGAAGACTGATGTCAAACTTGTTATAGCAGCCACAGAAGAACTTGGGTTGACAAGTAGACCATGCGTGGAAAAGGAATTCGAAAATGTCAACAGCATTTTGGTAGATCATCCGATATACAAAGATAGACCTAAAGTAAAAAACATGCCAATTCTTATTGGTTTTAATAACAAGGAAAGATTTGCAAAATACGCTACCTTACCAGATGAACAATTTAAAAACCGTAATTTTTTCGAAGAATCTTTGAAGAAGAAATTTCTCTACGACGAAGAATTTCTGGAAATGGTGGACATTGTGAGACGCTTCTACATACTATCTTAGACTGCATCATCACTTACCATATAGTAAAAATGCAGTCAAGGGTTAACATTCTACATATTTCCTGTGCGTAGATATTTAACAAGTATAAATATGTTTCACCAAATTACCCACTTACTGCAAAGATGTGTTGCATCATTTTACCCCTTACTGCAATTTACAGCTTACTAACCTACTTTATATAAATTCCATGGCAGTAAATTTTAGTGGCATTGATGTAATCATTTTCACGACGACGACAGTCGATTTGCGCAGTGGGCAGCGACTCTGCTTTCTGAGTCCAGGCCGTGGGTTCGATTCCCACAGCTGGAAAATGTTTGTGTGATGAACATGAATGTTTCTTGTCGGCTTCTTCTCGGTAGAATCTGCCTTCCGAACCGGTGGTGGAGTCACTACACACAGAAATTGAAATAAATTAATTTTGAATTGTTTTCCAGTGTCTGGGTGTTTATCGGTATATTATAAGTACTTATGTAAATTATAAAAATATTAAGCAGTCATCTTTTTACCCATAACACAAGCTAAGCTTACCTTAGGGCTAGATGGCGATGTGTGTATTGTCGTAATATATCAATCTATCTATTTTCAGGACCCTGATGTTGATCTAAGAATTGAAAACTTGCTTTCACTGGCACATGCAAAATATAGCCAGATTTCAGCAAAAACATCCAGTAGCTCAGATGAGGAAAACAACAATGGCAGCCCTGTCACTCTTTTAAAAGCTATTGCGAATAATAAAAGAGCCTTGAGCAACAGTTTCAGCTCGTGTGAACCAATACCAAAGAAATTTCGAGTTGCCATTTATCCTAGTATTGGTCACAATGACGATTCAAGCAAAACTGATAGCTACTGTTCACAAGACTCATAGACTTTATAGGTTTTAAATTGAGAAAAATTACCTGATATGTTGAGGAAAATCACTAGTGCAGGTGACCCCTGGCATATTTTTCTGTGTTATCTATAACGTTATGTGTGCAAGTTTTAATGTGATATTGCATAAACTGATGTATTGTTATCAAATATTGATAAATCTGAATACCTGCTTATTTTATTATAATTCATTACACATTTTTTTAATTCAAATTATTTTAAATGTCCATTTTATATTATCTTCACATCAAGAATGATGTTAATTCCATTTTCGCTGAAAAGCTTGTACGTTACTACTAAGAGATGTTTACTAAAAAGAGATGGCTAATGAATGTGGAGAAAAATTTAAAAGCCATGACTGAGAACACAGATTCTTACAAAAGGATCACAAGTTCAAATCTAAGGCAGGCACCTTGTGATTTTACCGACTTATGTGTGCAAATGCCTTATCTCATGTGATATATTATTAAAGTTTCCTCTGAAACAGTGTAGCTATAGAATATTAAAAGCGGTTGACTTAATTTGTTAATAAATACCCTCAATATTGTTTGGCGTAACAGGGTATGACTGATAGTTGTTGACAGTATTTTTATTATAGATATGAAGTGTATTATTTGATGTATCAATATTGATTTTAATTCGTAAATTTAAGTCCAGTGTGATGATACTACTTAATATTTGTAAGTTGTTGATTTTTTGTTATTGATTTGACAATTTTATTTTCACCCATATATGAATATTTTTATAGTTTCCGAGAGGGTGTAGGGTGTATGTAATTTTGACATGTGGCTTTGTAAAAAGCTAGAAATTTGAGTAGAACAGCAATTTATTATGCACCTTTTTTATTTTGTGTCTAAAAATAACTTAATTATCTCCTATCATCTTAGGTATCTCTAGAATCTCGAGTCATTTAGTTTATTATTTAAAACTCATATATAAGAATGACTATCCTACAAACACAAAACTTAAAATTGTCTACATTCTCTTGGTTAATATTATAAGATAAATCACTGACGTAAAATATAATGTCTGTAAATAAAATTTTTCTGAATCTCACGTCTGCCTTTGCGTACTTACGCCAGGCAAATAAGTTTTATTTGTAAAATATTATACAAAAACGCAAAATGCTTTTTACGTAATTTCTTGTTGAAGTCTTCAACTTTAAAATGTTTTGATAAAGAACCTAACCTAACTAACGCTTGTTCTATCTGGTATTTACTTGTGGAATATGGTGTACATAGTGTTCTCCAAAATGACCGCATTTCATTCAAAATCGACTAGAGTTAATTTTTAAAAGCTTTAGGAAATTAAAAAATGTCTTACTTAATAGTTCTATTCTACGTCAGTGATTAATGAATTTTTAGTTAAAATTTGTAATAATTATATATTTTTGAATGGTTGCTAATAACTATCACTTGCTGATAGTTTGACGTTTCGTAGCGTTTTTGACGTAAATTAAGTACAATTTACTAAAAATAATTCACTTTGAACCCACCGAATGTGCCATTATTATCATGTTATTACATGAGATTGTTTTTGGGTGATTTTTAATACAATAAAAATCAGTTATGAAAAATAAATTATGTATTTATTTTCAATTCCATACTTTACACAATATTTACAAACAATTATCTATTATAATTTAATTAGGATTTCTTTAAACAAACAATTATTCAGTCTTGATTAATATTCTATACAGTTTAACTCGCAAACAAAAACCTATTTATATAATTGACAAACTATTATTTAGGTTAACACCCACGGATACCAGCCAACACGACAATACCATACAAAATCTTGTGTCGTTGTTTTGTTTGATATTTGGAAATAATTTTTTTTATATATAAATATTTCTAGACTTGTTTAATCACTATTATGTATAGTGAAAATATGTGGTGGTTTTTCCGTAGGAAGCCACGTTTCCGTGTGCGCTTGGTGTGGACGAGTACTTGAGACCTCTTCTACAATAATAGAACCTATAGAGAGCCGAACAAAATGAGATAAGAGACGTTAATTGTAAGTTAAAGAAAAATACAGTTAGAACCCGTACCCATGTCCTTTTCTCTTGCAGGCAAACTTCTATCTAACTTTCAAAACATCGTTTATCTCATATTGCTGGCCTCGTGTTAAACACGATCAAGTATTCGTAAGCCGGTTCATACGGCGCGTTGCGGTGACTCGCCGTAAATTCTGTTGATAGATTTTTTTTAGATCGCCGCGCCGCAGCGTCACCGCAGGCGCCGTAATGAAAAATGAGTCGTTTGCGTGTGCTAATATGCGCCAGCCTTAATACATATTTCGGAACAAACCTCTTAATACCTTGCTCATTCAAATAAAATCTTATTTTCAGGGCATAGGTACAAAATATTAACTAATATTTGACTTAACTCTGCGTGTTTTGCTTAATATGTGCATACGTGCCAATAAAGTCCCATTAATACTCGTACACAACTAATAAATATTTTAGAAACTCTTTTATTTATATTATGAGAAATATAAAATTTAACAATAATAAAAGATGTGGAACCGCTGTTTAACATTACAATACAATTATTAAAATCTACTAAAAACATCGTTTTCTAAGGCAAGTATCGTTAAACTGTATGAATATATCTACAACAGATACCAAAGACCGTACTTAAGTATCCTTCCGTTCGAAATTGCATTTATATTAATAAGTTAAATAATGATTTTTAAATGATAAACACAATCAGAATAAATAATAATAATATAATATAACTTTCTCTTTCTTGTGTGACAAGTGCTTTGAGGTAATTTAACATAAAACAAGTAGGGTAGTAAGAAATTAACTATGCTACTCGGCAATCTTCGTTTTAGCTCGGAATAAGGAACGAGATTTAATGCTTAAATTATGGCAACAAGGTGTTATTTGAAATGGCAATATTTTTTTTTGTAATACGCCGACTACGTAAGATTGTCAATTAGCATAATATATAATGTTCAGTTAATTAATTTTATTTAATTCAGGGTTATTGGCTGATATGGTAAGTTTCTTTACATCGTAGATTAAAAATTAAAATCCCTATAACCTTATCAAAAGAGGACGAGGCAGCGAAACATCGCTGAAACTCTTACGCTAGATTTTGAACTACTAGAAGCGAATACAAAGCGTTTACAAGCATAGCCTGTAGGGGCCTTTAGTGGTTGAACAGCTATTTTTACGCCCAGTTTAGGCACCTTTGAACTTTTCTGACGGTTGCAAACTATAGTCAACATATATAATTTACAACGAGTAACAGCCGCTGTCATATAAGGTTTTGTGTAAAAGAAAATCGGTTAGAAACCTTTTAGAAAGGTTTCACGCGTAATTACGCCGTTCTGAACAACGCTTGAATCAGTAACTTACAAAGAGCTTTCGATCAAAACTTGGAATTTTGGAGATCAATAAAAAACTAAATTAGGTTGTAGTATTTTATCTACTATGTTTTTATACCAAAAATACACAAACAGTTCATCAGAACGCAAAGTTAAGTTCCTTCTCTGATTTCGAAAGCTCTGTGATAAAGAGTATTTAAACACTACTCGGACATCAGCATTATTTGCCTATAGTTAGAAAGGACTCAACCCACTCAGTTACTTTTGAGTTATTGACAATTGGTAATATAATTACATAATAACAAAAGAGGATACCAGCCTAACATATGATTTGGTTACCAGCCATAAAAAGTATGTTACTATAACCTATACTGTTCCAAAGAGTGTTAAGTTTATTCAGAATTCAATCTAAAAACTTATTATTTTCGTGTATCATTTCCGTACCTATAACTCATTCTTGCAAATTTTGTGGCTAACTACAGCCATTTGTGAATATGGGTGAACACTGACTGAAATATTCTTAAATAGAATTTTTTGTCTCGAAGGTAACTAGAGACAGCCGTGTGTGATTCAACAGCAATCGGTGATTGTAAAATAAATAGATGGGCAGCTAGCAAATGTGAAAATGTAATTTAATATTATAAAAAATGCATAATGATCGTAACGATAATACGAAATGATTTGTTAGGCACATCGTGTCATTTAGGCCAGTAGTTAATTGTGACACTTAATTACCGTAACCTTAAATTAACTACAACTATCTCACTCTCGCATCTTACATACTTCTTTTATCAAGTGCTGTGCATTTACGAATCAGTCTTCTGTATAAATTATATGACGATCGATATTTTGTCGCAGTTATTGCCAGAACATGACAAAATTATAATGTTCCTCGGTAATAACAAACAAATTAATTCGAGACAACCAACATATTTGGAAACAATACTAGTAATTATATAAAAGTTAATAAATAGAAGTAACGTAATTTAAGTCGACTCTGTTTTTATCATATACTAAATCGACTTTTATGCCTATACTGTTCCAAAGAGTGTTAAGTTTATTCAGAATTCAATCTTTTAAAAGTATAGAGTAACGGCTGTTGACGACAGTAATTGTAATTTCACATATTCTGGCTCTAACACCTATGTAACAACAGATTCATTGGTGTGCGTAAGAAACGCAGGTGGTAAGTAATAAAATCAAATGAAACATGATTTATTATTAGTAGTATTTGATATCTATGCATAAATTAAAAAAAACAGACTAAAATTAAGTGCACCCTCTAAGCTGACGTCAGGCGGGTGGCATCTAAACGTCGTATAATACTTTGAAGTATATATATACTTCTAAAACGCTACGACATAATATCGTGTATCATTTGATATACTACTAACCAACCGCGGTTCAGACGCACACGATTCATTGCAAGCGAAACCAATGTCACTTACATAAATGTAATTTTACGCAATAATCCGATACCCGATCTTTGTTTCTATGCTGGCTTTTCGGCTCTGGGCGGTTGCCGATGAACAAAGTCACAGCTCTCAAGGATTAACTCGTATGCTAAGTAAAAACGACAATAAATACAGTTAACATGTTATTATTCACCCCCAATGTCCTCTTCCGGGGCGTTGCTATGAGACGGCTCCGCACTTTGCACTTCTGCTTCTGTAAAAAAAAAAATGTTTATTTCCACTACCCGTTTTGACCAGGCTTTTATGCGGCGTACATGCAAATAGTGGAAGTGCTTCTTACGAACTAGTAGTAATATGGGCAGAGATATTCAAGGGACAGACAAACAAATTCATTTTAAAACCGGCTTTGCATTGATGGCTTCTAAAGCTGAAATCGAAAAACTTTCAGGCCAAATGAGTTGCAATGAGCCAGGCGATTTTGGGATTTCGAATTCCTTAAAAAATGTACAGCATTAGATCCACCTTTTAGTTGCGCCGGTGACAATTGTTTTTTTTTTCCCTTGACTGCAGTCTCATTTGGTGGTTATCGATGATGGAGTTGAAGGTGTTAGCGGGGTAACCTGTATCGTAGTTATAGTACACGTATACGGTCTCAACGCGACATCGTACCGGAACGCTAAAACGTTTGGCGGCCCGTTTCTGTCGGTAGGAGATAACTATCCATGACCGAAACCTACCAGCAGACCAGACCATAAATGGGTTCCCAAATTGCCTTTGCTGGGGATCAAATCCGGGATCTCCAACTTCTTTGCCATAATGGAGGTTGATAATGGTAATTTATGTACACATGCTAATTTGTCAAGCACACAAATATGTAAATAATCAATATCCTCAATTCCGCAAAATACTGAAAATGATCACTAGTTTACTTATGATCATTGCTAGATATGTGTCTACCTATTGCCGAATTAGTCATTTGCTTTACCCAATTTATTTTTTCATGCAAATAGTTCATCACAAAAAAACAACATGAATATACCTTTTGCAAAATAAATTAAAGCTCATGCATAAACACAAAAATTAGTTGCCATAGATTGTTAGAATATAATAAAACAGCATTTCTTAACCTTACGAGATATTTTTCAATCGAAATTCAAAAATTCAAAATTCATTTATTTCAAGTATGCCCAGTTTATTAGCACTTTTGAAACGTCAAGTCAGTCTGTTTGTAGTGACTCTACCACTGGTTCGGAAGGCAGGTTCCATAGAGAAGAGCCGGCAAGAAACTCAGCCGATCTCAAAAATGTTACTGTATTGTCTAAAATGGATAACCGTTTAGCCAAATATATGATCAAAAATAACATAAAACTTTTTTCGTTGTAGAACTACATATCAACTTAAATCAAGTCGTCTATAGTAGGAGATAAGGTGAAGGCTATATATTAATATAGATGATTTAACAGTAGACCCAGAAAACCTAGTTATAGCCTTGTGGCCTGAAACCTTTTCAATGGGTTAATCGTGATGATGATGAAAACAATAAATTCAAAGAAATGAAGAAGTACCGTTAAGAAATACTGCTTTAGAAAAAAATTAACAAAGCTATTAGTCACAAAACCAACACACTCACCTATGGCCTAAACTATTTTTGAAGCAACTGAAACAATGTGAAGTAGGTAATTGAAAGCACACTGCGAAAACTAAGTAAGTGTAAAACTAAACCATAATACATACGGCTATAGCAATTCGAAAATACCATAAGCTGCAACAGAATAATAATGTGAAATTCCATGCAATTAAGTTTATTAAAATAATACATTTAGACTTAGCGCTGACGAACTATATATATACATATATTATCTGTACAATTCCATGACATAAAAAATTGGAGCAACTATGAATTTTTTTTAAAATTCATATAAGTAAATTCCAACCGGTTTTTACCGGAAGTTTTAATGTAATCGGCGAAATTTTATTCTATTAATAAAAGATATAAAAATGAATAATAAGTTCTTAGCTAATATATGACAAATTACGATGAAATGTACACTTTTTTAGTAAACGGCCATGATCAGATAATAAAATTTAGGCCTTTATGTGGGAAGCTACCAGTGCACCTACTTCGTTACTTAGCTTCTTTTGGAAGGCTTTTCCTTTTTTTTTGTAATGTTACTTTTCCTATAAATAACATTAACAAAAAAAAAAGACTGTATCAATTTGTCTAAGTACCTATTGAACTAAATTTAAGAGTAACTACAATTTATAATATAATGATTAGCGTGAAGGCTCTCTCGGACTAGGAAGCTTAAACAAGATTTCGTTTTGTTCTTACATACAGCGCCCATCGTCCATCGTTTGACACAATTCATTCGCTTGCGTTAGTTTTAATATAAAGTTACAAAATACAAATCTCCAACATTAACTAATAAATAAGGTTAATTTTTTAAGGAACTAACCTGTTATAGCTCTATCGACTTTTTGTTTGTCTTTCACGATGTACAATGACGTTAATAAGAAGAATATGCCACCGATGACTTCGACGAAACATGTCACAAATAACGCATATTGCAGTGACCTGAATTGCACCCTCAGGCTGGGTGACTCTGTAGGAGATGATGCTCTTTTTAGAGACTCTGATATCTGAAAATAAAATGAATACCTGATAATAATCCCAAAAATAGTTTTAAAACTCCATTGCGAAGGACCGAGGCATGTTTTAGCTGTATAAGAACAACTTAGCAAAATCATTTAACATTATTCATTCGGCACGATCACATATTTTATATGGTATATTAGGGGAATGAGGGACTGTTTGTTTTACACGACGTTATCAAAATTTGTAAGAAAGCAGTTCAATTATTTCGAGAAAGAAAAATACAAAAAAGAAAACTAGACTATAGTTGACCGAAAGATCGTATTATTACCCGGACTTTAATATAAAACCATGTCTTTTAAACTGAAGTTCGAAAAATGTCATATAAAGTATTTATTTTTATCATTTTATTGTTCTACAAAAAAATTGTTGAACTAAACCTCAATTGGCAGGTTTAAAATTAGATCTGTTCTTTTCACTCTGTTTCTCCTGGGAAACGATTGTCTACAAGTCAAATAGCAAACAAGTTTATTTTAGTTTAGTTCAGCGATTTCTGTACAGCAAAATTGTTTTTATTTAATTTGTTAATAAAACTCACCACTCCTACTAAGTAAGGACTCCCAGCATCCCCGAACATGTGTGATATCAAGATCTGAAAAGCTTCCGCCGTTGATCTTCTAGGTGGTATAACCACATACTGCAATGCAAAAAAGCTATTATTTCAAGGTTGCTCAACGATTTAAATCTGTTTCTTTTAAATAAATTCGACAATTTTTTTTTTGATATATTTAATCAAGAAAGGCATTCATGTGAAGAGATTAATAAATAATAGCAATGTTTCTATAAATGGCATACCTATTTATGAAATATAATCATATTAATGAATTAAGTACCAATTACGATTAATTTTGCAAAATTGTTTTAAGCTTTTATAAGCTAAGGCACAGTGACGCCATCTATGAAAAACTCTCAACACTACGTCGTTAGCTAAAGTAGGTAAGCATCGTAATATCAGCAACGGATAATAGATGTCGCTGTTTTCCAAAAAAAAATATTGAAACCAGTCTACAAAGATAATTTTAATCCTTTATAATAAATTAATATATTCCAATGAGAAGGCATCGCTAACATATTATTATTTACCCTCCCTCAAAGATTTCTAGAAAGCTAAAATGGGCGACTGATTTCAATGGCATGATAATAAAGCAAGGATGACATGCTAGGAGGTAGTATTGACGTATTTAATTACTTGGATATGATTTGATAAAACTTCGTATGGAAATAGTAATTGATATCCTTGTAAATAAACACTAACTAATATTACGATTATACTCATGCAATGTAAGAAAATAAATAAAATTAAAACAAACAAAGCATTGTACATAATAAAGCCATACCACCAAAATTCAGAATAAAATATATTATATTTAATTGCTTTAGGAGTTTTCTTTGCAAAGCAGTGTAGACTAGATGGGCAGTATAGTATATTGAATCTCTTCCTAATTCCATGGCTTTACAAATATTAAATTTAAAAAAGTAATAACGCAGTTATGGGAGTTAATTAAAAAAACATCGTTATTCCATATTCATGGTTAGTTTCCGTGTTTCAAAATAAAGAAGTGATTTTACTTCCAGAATGTTACCCGTGCAAAATTTTACTCCGATTCTTAGACCTGTCAATTATTTTCAAGATTTGTATCTTCTGCCCTTATTCTACTTTAAGTGGGATTGGCACAACATGACTCCTTGAAGACTGACTTGTGGTTTTGGTTTAGACGTTTAGACTTATTTTTACCGTCTTAGGCAGGTCGTCAATCAGCCTTGAGGTTTTTCTTGTGTCTCGAATAACCGCCACCTTTCGGTGTAAAGGGGTAAGGTTGTATCATCAATGCAAATTTTTATTTAGTCAAATCTATTTCATTCGATTTTATTAGAGATTAACGTGTGACAGCTTTTTACTATATTACATGCTGTGACATCACTACAACTTTTATTAAAATCGAACTGCTAGTACACCTAGAGCGGTGGCATCCTTATGTGGTTGATATCCCATCAACACGCACGAAACGTTTTTTATCCACGTTTCTGATACGTGCCGCTAAGATGTGAAACGCCCTCCCGGTAACTGTGTTTCCTGCCACGTATAATTTAAGTACCTTCAAGGCTAGAGTGAATAGGCTTTTTCTAGGCAAGCGTGCTCCAACCTAGACCTCATCATTGCTTTCTAACGGGCATGATTGTCGTCAAACGCTGGCCTATCGTTAATAAAAAAAAAAAAAAAAAGATTAAATAAAAAGTAATTATATGCTTTATACAATTCGTTATAATTATTATAGAAATATTTAATGTATTTAAAAAATAGATTTATTACTATTTAGTGTGTAAATAACCAGGAACTAATTTCTTGAAATATTATACCATTGTATGTTTTGTTGTTACCATTGTAAGCTGTGTCTGACCCGTATAAAAGTTTCATTGCAAAGAAGCATTGAACATATTCACTTTATTACAAGTATTTGAAGGAGGAAACTGCCCGAATATAGAAAAAATACGAGTGAAAAAGTTTATTATTTTTAGTCCATCCCCAAATACTCCAACACTTTCTTACAAAACACACTGCCAAAGAAAAGTCCAAAAAGCATCGCGTACAATCAGCGTCGTATAACGTATTCTTACCAGCGACATATCCGCAACTATCGCCCAGTTGAGATTGAGCGCTATCTCGCCAAAGAACATGAGAGCGAACGGCGCGACGGGGTAAATGTCCGTGAACAGCATCGCTAGCGCCATGGCGGGCGTGGACACGAGGAGCCCAACGCCGCAGATGACGGCGTGGGCGCGTCCCCAACGCTTGACCAGCGCGGCGCCCAGCCATGCGCCCAGCGGCACGCCCACGATGCCCGACGCCATCGTCAGCGCGCCGAAGATTAACGAAACCCTTCGTGCAATACACTACCGTCAGCACCCGACCGTGTGGAGCGACGACGTAGCGGCGTGTGGACAACCGTCAACCGTGATTTCTGTTTTTTTTTAGCAATCGAACTGTTTCGAAAACATTGGTGAAACTAGTCGTAATCCTTACTTCCTTACTAATAAAATAAGTGCGCTAGTGCGTTTGTTTCAAATTCAAATTTCCTTTATTTCTAGTAGGCCTAATTAATAAGCACTTTTGAAACGTCAAGTCAGTCTGTTTGTAGTGACTTTTTATCCTTCCTTAACGCCCTAACTAGGCAACCAATAAACTTGATTGTTTGCATAGATTTAGTTGCAAGTACAGAGATTAACATGGGCTACTTTTACCCAAAGAATTTGTAAAAAATCGTAATAAACGGAGGCAACAGCTAGTAAAGAAAAATATGACAGCAATGATCATGTACACGTAATATTTATATAAAAGGCCATTGTATAGGGACTTATACATGATACCTTTAAGTGGCTAGTTACACTGATTAGAAACAATATATTTGTAATTTTCCTTTACTATGTATTGTGAACAAGTTGTTGGTGTTCCTTTAATAAATAAATAAATGCCGCCTGTATTGCGTCTGTACCGGTTTTCTTTATAAAAATAGTAGGACAGTATGAAATTTTGTGTTGCAAAAATATTTTCCAAAAACTTTCATTAACACTAATTAGATAGTTAAAAGTTTCAGAAGTTCAAGCTATTATAATTTGCACAAAAAAACACTAGAGTTATTTAGCAGTAATCCCGTATTGAACAAAATTATACCTAAAATAAATACGAATTACAAAAATGAACGGTAACTGAAATAACACGAATGACGGTTGTCCATCGCTAGATTATAGAATTAAATTAATTAATAAATAACTTAAAATTACTCGTTTCTTAATAGCTTCTATGCAAATCTTAAGCGGGTGGGTTGGCGCAACCATAGAGTGTAATATATCGAATGAGTTGGCATGCTCCGACAGCCCGCGGTATGTATTTAGTATGATTCAAGCTGGTTACAGGTAATTCTGGGTACGAGAACAATGAAGCGTCATTCCAGATGAGGTTTAAAGGTGATCGCAAATTACAACAAGCGGTGAAACGCGCCATAAAAATGCGGATAACGTCACCAGCATATACTTTAAGTATCGCAAAAAAAAAGGGAGTTAAAGTGACCACCGGGCGTATGGCTGAGCATTGGACAAAAACGGCTCTCAGTAGGCTGAAGCGTTCTCTGTACCTTCACATACCGCCATATCGCAACTTCAGACTGAACTACTTATTTTGCGATAACTGTACAACAAAAAAAGGCTTGTATAATTTACGATCAGCTTAAATAAGATAAATAGGGTTTGTTTGTTTCATGAGTGGTATCGATGAGGGTGGGTGGTCGGTGCGCTTCTCATTGGAACACCGTCGCCGGGCGTCTCACCAGCACGATGTCAGCCACGATGGACCAGGTGAGGTTGCAGGTGAGCATGCCGAGGAACACCAGGAAGTAAGACAGGCCGCCGGCGTGTTCCACGGCGGCCAGTGCGAGGTACACGAGCGGCGCGGATGCCAGCAGCGCCATGGCGCAGATGACGGGGTCGCAGCCGGGCATGCGCACGCGCAGCCGCTGTGCGAGCGCCGAGCCCAACGGCACGCCCAGCGCGCCCGCAGCCATTCCCACCAGACCGAACTTGTACGACACGCTGTGTCCCAATAGTCATCGAATGTAACGGCTATATATTTTTTTTATAGGCATGATGATTCATTTTAAAAAGCTGCACTATGATGTTCGAAAGTATTGTTGATATAATTTTTATTGCAAATTATACTTTAAAAAAAGATTTCCCGCGAAATCGTTCGTCATGGCCGCACTCGTGACGTGAAATAAGAGCTATCTGACTTATTAAATCCTTGTTCCATAGCTAAAGATATTTGATTTTGGAATTGATAACACAAAACTGAGCAATTGATAGTTTTAAATCACAAAATACTTGATATACACAAAAAACAACAAATTTAATACAGTGGTAGAAAATTATGTTTTTATAATTTTTATATAAGACGCGTCGTCATTTCAAATACATATAAATACAAAATAAATACTATGCTCATTTAGAATATAACTAAAAATTGTTTTGTCATAATTCATGTATCTCTCATTAGATAAATACAATATTTTAGCGATTGTTTGTCATCATGCCTATTGAACGCTTCTCAAAAACGTATCCTTTGTGTCAATTACATTGTACGCAAAACTAAACTAAACTAATTTGACAGTTATAAAAGTAAGAGCAGTGCTGACCTTTACACAATGCTCCCCGCAGAAATGGATAAAATTATTTTCAGATCCGTTAATTTAGTATAGTTTCGAAATTGATGCCCAGAATTTGTGACATAGTAGGTACTATCAAAGCAAAGTCAGTTATCATAATAGTCGGATCGGATGTTGATCAGTCGACGAAACGGAACTGTACTATCCTCTATACCCGATAATGCGTCATGTGACATATCAATCATGTAATTGAGACTGAAATATTATACTACTAAACAGACTCAAAAATAACTGTTCAAGGTCAACATCCGACGCCGAACGCCGACCATACATACTTTATGTTGAGATTATAGATAGGCAAACCTGTCATCATTAATAATCAAAAAATCATATTTTACGTTCTTTCGGCTTATTGAAGCCCAGTTTCAAATATAATAAAAGTCCAATCGGAAAGGGGAGACTACGCTGATGGGAAACTACTTTTATTCCAAAACTTTTTCTTGGAAATAATACTTTAAGAAAAATAACTATTCTAAGCTGCTATAGAAGAATACGCGGTGACAACCATAACATCAGCTGTTTAAATTTTAGGTCAAATGGTGTCACGGATTACTATGACAATAGAAATAAGATTAAAGACCTGTCATAATACATCAGGCACATTCAGATGCTCATGTAACGTTAAGTCAAGTCATAAGATTTTTTTTGTTTACTTTCACATGAAAACGTACTTTAAATAATAATAATTTAACTACATGGAGTTCTGTTTATAGATAGTAAACCCCCTTTCCAAGTGTTCTTTGTATACAAATTATATTATAATATAGAAAATTCTTAAATATCTATGCTCAACACTTTTTCTTTATATATTTCTATAGTCCATTCATATGAGATTGAATAATGTTTTATGAACACTAATACCACAGTTTATATAAATAACAAAGTAATTATTTATTTTATATTTGCATTAAAATGTATTAAATTTACAGCTAGTTTCGATAACAATGGAGGATAATGGAAAAATACCGATGCAAATTTTAGATTTTGTTAGTACCTACTGGAAAGTGTTTTGTTTACGAACTCACAGCATCCTTTACGAATGAACCATTTCGGGTGTTATTTTGGAAGAAGTGCGTAAGAACCAGACAATAGAAAGAGAGAATTTCGGAACCTTGTCATTCTTTTTTTAGGTTTGTTAAAAAAGTTATGACAGATTAATACATTATGGTAGTTTCTCTATATGTTGGATATTTAACTTAAAAACATATGTTGGTTGTTATTAGTTTGCCAAAACCATAGCAATAAGGTTCTCAGTTAATTGATAAAAAAGAAAAGTAATGAGAATACTACCTCAAAACTTTAAGGAAAAATTAATTAAACTCACAACAAACATGCGAATGAGCAGCTGAGAAACCAGAGTGCATTAAACGCACCTGATAAGACAATAATAAATAAATAATGTATACTTTGACTTTTTTCAAAGACCACTCTTCTGTTCTTTTTATGCCATATTTCAAATAAACAAATACAGTTTTTCTCTTCTTTTCATTGAAATCAACGTCACTTTCCTGATACCAACATTTGCTATCACTAATGCTATCAGTTTACATCTCACCCACAACTTCTAAAATAGTACCCTGTAGGAAACATTTGTTATATAAATCCAATTACAATGAAGAAATATATTAAATGTATTTCAATTAATTGTGAAAGTAATGTACAACGTGTATTTTTTTACCAGTACATAAATATTAAAATGGTAAGTGTAAAAAACATAAAAAAAAGTTAATTATAAGAACACCTATTGACCTTTACCAGCGACGAACACTTGAATGGAATGTAATTAAACCGCGCTTAAGAAACATGCATATTTTTTAAACATTATAATATTTAAGTAGGTGTACCTACTTTAAAGGGAGCTTAGTCACAGACTTAGAAGAAAGACGGTCAACGTTGAGAAGAATTCGCGCAGTGAGAGGGTTTTGCTACTAGTACTGCCCTGTTCCGATATTAAGATGCTCTATAGCTATTATAGAGCATCTATATCGGACTCCTAGAGCCATCAACCCATTACCGGCCCACTCAATATACGCAGGTCGACTTTCAGTATTATAAGGGATTACGCTGGCCTGGCAAATTTATAAATATATTGAGATTGGTTGTATATTGAGATTGGTTGTAAATCGAAAATCTTTCTCAAATAAACCTTCTTCTCCGATAAAACCAGTGCTTATATGCACGTAAGGAATAACCACCACTAAGAACCTTAAAATTAAACTTGGCATAACGTCGGAATAGTAAAGCAGTATTTAATCACAATCACGCTATTGTGATTAAACACTGCTTTACTATTCCGACGGCATAATTGAACATGGCATTATTATTATTCCGACGTTATGCCGCGTTCACAAATAAGGCCTTAAAAGAGTCCAGTGTAGATATGAGACAGAAGCAGAAATTAAGCTTAATTTTCATAATACCCAGCGTAGATGGTGGTAATTACTAAAAGGTTGTAGATAGTGGTGGACGTGCCACTGGGACTCAAGCCCAGTATAGAGTATACGCCAAGGAGATCAACAATGGACTTGGAGCCCTGCTTAGTCTGTACCCCGAGGAGATGAAGAAGGCTCACCTCTCCTGCGTGATGTTGACCTTGGGCTGTAGGGTGAGGCCGAGGAAAATGAACTGCGGCCCCCACCACGCCAGCGCGCCGGTGACGAAAGCCACGCACGTGAATGCCAACGTAGACAGCATGAACGATGGACTGGAAGAAATTATTCCGAACTTTTACTTTAGCTTATAAATAATGCTCAAGTAATATTGTTATTAACTGGCCGCGACCTAATCATCCTCATCGTCATATCAACCGATTGACGTCCGCTGCTGGACATAGGTATTTTGAAGGGAGTTCCGACCACGTGTGCATGCTCGGAGTATCTTTACGTGATAAAATCAGAAATGTGGAGATCCGTAGAAAACCGAACCAGAGTTACCGACATAGCTCAACGAGTCACGAAGCTGAAGTGGCAATGGGCGGGGCACATATTGTGGAGGAGGGATGGACGTTGGGGTCCCAAGGTGCTGGAATGGCAGCCCCACAATGGTAAACGCAGCGTTGGTCGACCTCCGGCGAGGTGGACGGACGACATTAGACGCGTCGCAGGTAGCCGCTGGATTCAAGCGGCACAAAACCGTGGAAGTTGGAACTCCCTACGAGACCTATGTCCAGCAGTGGACGTGTATCAGTTGATATGATGATGATTCTAACCAGGGTATGCATACAGTAGGAAGATTGCAAAAAAATGTCAAAAGTCCTCCTATACGAGTTACATATCAATTTTACTTTTAAGGCAGTGCTTTTGAGCATGTACGAAGTGCACACCAGTTGTGGTGCACACGGTCACGTTAGTACCACAGTCTTGTGCCGCGGTCAAAATGTTAATACCGAGGTCTTGTGCCGCTCGGGTCCAGCAGCTACCTGCGACTCGCCTGATGCCATCCGTCCACCTCAAATTCCAAACAATCTTCCGACCAAGATGTCACTTCTTGGGGTTAGTACTGAATGTAAGTAAAAGCTTTTCTGAGTCCTAAAAGGAACCTCTTTATATTTAGATATCTCTGTAAGCTTTGAAGAACTTTTAATTTGCATAATGCTTTAACCAACATTTTCACCCCAATAACTATATTTTTTTAAATAAACATTGCAGTTGATAAAAGCGTCTGAACTGAGTTAAATATCCTACAGAACTTACTTTTTTACAAGTGATCGCAAATCCTCCGTATAAGATGTTGGTTTCATTCGACTTTCCTCAGCCTGACCCCTCTCTGGGTTCTCCATCACCCATAGAATGAGTGCGACCGCAACGGCTCCCAAGATCGGCGTCACTCTCAACCCCCATCGCCAGTTGCCCGCAGCACCGCCTACCACCGATCCTACGATGTAGCCGAACCCGCTGGAAATTAAAATAATATAAAATTACTACGGGTAGTATTCAATCGGTTCAATCTAATTTAAGATACAGGGCCTTATATTAGATTTGACGACTTTGACATTCGCGATTCATTGACTTCGACATGCACGATAACTTTGGATCTGTGTCTCGTCCGAATCTCGTATGAGGCACGGCTCGCTCCCGCAATGGTCTAGCATAAATCATCCTTATTGCGGCGGGTGTCGACGTGGAGACGAAGTTTTTTTTAATGTCAATAAAAGAACATATTTAAAATAATAAAATGACGGAACTAGAAGACTGCCTACTTAATGGTACGTGGAAAACTATCGCCTAAAACAGAGCAACAGCTGTGTCCATCAATTAACCGTCATGTTACTGTAATTACATCGGCAACCAAACTCTTCGGACTGTAACACAGCACTGACTTCAGACTGGAACAATGCTGCTTAGCGGCAGAAATAAGCACGGTGGTAGGACTTCCCCGGACTAGCTCTGTCACAAAAGCTATACTGTTTACTATACTGGTTGTGTAAAACAAATTAAATTCATTTTTTTTTAATAAAGAATATTGTTTTCTTAAAATAATTCTAAATACTTTGTTTTTGCTAATACCATATTTATTTCCTTTATAAACCACCCTTTCATGTACCTATATACGAAATATGTAGTTTCGATGGGTCACATCTGTCGGGCGTTCTGCGACGGCAAAAACTATATTTTTTATATCATCGTCCAGCACAGTAAATGTAGCTTTTAAAAACAATTTATTATACAACTAAAGGGCCCGAACGAAGTCTGCCACGTCCTCCCACAGACCTTCTCTACAAAATTAAAAAATACGTTACTTAACGGCTAAAACTATAGCTAAATAGCCAAGTTTCCTTTTCCGTTGGTTCTTAGCTAAGCTTGAAGCATTCATTGCATTACAAGAGTAAGTAATGTTTTGCTTTGAATTATTTTACTAACCAGTACTTACCTACTTAATTTTTATTATTAAAAATAAAACTGAACTTTGTTTTTTCGTTTCAAAGCAACTCTGCAACTGACATTCGTCTTTTTTGTCATTTTGAGCCTTATTCTTATGGAAGGTTATACGTTAATTAGCATTATATTATTCGCCACGCTATGACCCTGAGGAGACAAAAAACGGGCGGGAGATGCGATGCGGTAGGTCGTAGAATGAAAGTTTACAGAGAAAAATATTACCAGAAGTTGTACGCAGACGGGGAACCGATAGTCTTTAATATACGGAATACCTAAGTATTTGAACAAGACGTCATATCATGACTTTAGATTTTTACGCACCTATTTAAATTTACTACGCATCATCCAAGCTACAAAGTTGTGAGTGAATAAGTAGGATGTCAACAAAATTTGCAATATAAATAAATTGTAGGCAATGATTAACGAGCATATATTTATGTATATTTGATCTGCAATGATCTGTTATAATCATCATCCGCGGCCTATAAAAGTCCTACTGCTGGGCAAAGGCCTCCTCTCTCATAGAAGAAAAGAGTGTAGACACCCTGCTCAAATGGGGCTTGGTGGTCTGTAACGAGTATTATCATAAATCAGTTATAATAACCAGGATCGTCAGCTTAACGTGCCCTCCCAGGCACGGGGGTTGACACTGCACATTTCCTAGATGTTCCTAGTTGAACATTTTAATCACTAGACTAAAGATACAGTATACATTTAAATACTTTGCGGTACGGATTTAATAAAAATGCCGTGCGGATGGCCGATCAAAACTGCCAGATCAGCTTTAGAAACGTTAAATTTTTATTCTGAAAATATGAAATTCTACAAGAAGTTTAATACCATTATAGTATAGGTATAAGTAAATACTATAGGTATAGGTAAATACTATAAAAGTAGCTGTAGATTTTCTTTGTACCATGGTTATGGTCCAAGTTAATTGTTCAAATGTCATCTGAATAGGATAATTCTATTACTATTAATAATTATTTGATATGCACACGTGGTAGGTTTATAAAGTTACGCCGATCGTGCGATTCTCTGGTTTTCCCCTTTATTATCCGCCTCTTTTCCGCATTCACTTTTAGCTTAAAACATATATTATTATCAAAACGCACGCAAGGGGTAAAATATGTAAAACTAGCTGACCTGCGCGACTTTACCTGCACTAAATCGGTTACTACCGGTTTTAATATTTAAAAAAAATCTAGAACCTAATTTCAACGCCACCTACAGGGTCCAGTTTTATTTCCAAACCGTATAATAATTTATACCCGTCGTAACTTTTTTCCTTTCCGGAGCCTCTCCAATAACACTTAAACGTTGTAGTATTAAAGTTGAAATTGACTTTTCAGTATTATTAAGAATCGTTTGTATGGAAGTATAGAAAATTGTTGTTTATAGAATTTTTTAGGCAATCTATAATTTTTTCTCTTCTTCAAGGAATATTCTTATAAAAGAATTAGCGAAATCGGTTGCGCTTAGCAACACAATCAGCGATTCATTTTTAAATTATACATATGTTGCAGATAATGTCGTACCTACTTCATTGATGCGTAACGCCCACTAAGTGAATTGGAAGCTTAAAATTAACTAACAAACTACAGACTTATCGAAATCGGTTTTGAAATAAAATAAATCGAACATTCAATCAACCTTTTTCATCTCATAATATTATAATTTTTTGTAAATATTAAAGTAATTTGAATCTATTATATATTTATATATATATAACAATTAAAAACAAAACAAAATAATGTAGTTTTAAAATAAGAAATAATTACACATGATTATTGAAAGTCGAGTAGCATGTAAAATGCGTGTATTGGAATAATTTTATCAAAAAAGAAATGGAATATTTAATGTTTGTATCGTAAATTATAATATGACTGTATGTACAGCATTGCTATGAAAATATCGATCCCAAGTTCTAAGAAAAGAATAACCGACAATCGAATAGGTTCATTAACGATTATACAATACCTCATCCCCACTGTCAAAATTATCATGCTAAATTAGACAAAGCTATGCTATAGCTTTAACATTTTGAGAATAATTTTAATTTTCGAATATCTAACGCACATCTTACACGAGTTTTAAGTCATAAATAAATACAAAGATTACTCTTTTGATGCATTGGTACAATAGGTAGGTACAATACCTACTTTACATAAAAATGTGTACATGCAAGATAATGACGTATTCGTCTGAAGGTACGACGAGGTTGCTAAACTAGCAAAGAAGCCCACAACAAACTTGGGCGGGTGTTCTTTTCTCTAGCACAATCTTACATAATCATTTAAAATAGCAACCTGGTTCAAACCGAAGCTGTCCTATCATTTACGTCATCCCTTATACTATGATGGAACTTTTCTATAAGCATAAGTTGAATCAAACTTTGAACTTTTTGAGAGACATCTTAAACAAGAGACAAGAGTTTAAGTTATTTTATGCCCATTTTGCAACGTGACGAAATTTGAACCAACCGAAAGAGAAATTCATCCAAATCCCAAGAATAGCATATAAATAAGTGTGCATAAATAAAAAAAGCGAACCTACGCCTTTCTGGAAGTAAAGTTTCTATTTAACCTTCCTACCATTTTTAAATATTGCACGGTCAATTACACAGTAATAAATATTTACTTCCCTTTCTCTTACCGAGTTGTTTATTAAAATATAAAGTGATGATTTGTAGTGTATAGCACGAGAGGCAAGGAATCGAACACGACAAAATTTCGCAGATGAATAGTTAGTTACCTTATCCATACATTTAGAGATCATGTTACATATTACAGACAAGCGATGCAAACCGCACCGATTCGAATAACAATTAATCCCTACTAATCCCTACTAATATTATAAATGTCAATGTAAGTTTGTTTTTTACGCTTTCACGCAAAAACTACTTAACCGATCCTCATGAAACTTTGTACACAAATTCTTGGAAGTGTTAGAAGTAATATATCTTTAATATAGTATCAAGGATACTTTTTATCCCGACATTAAGCAAGGTTCCTTTAGGAGAGGGGGTGAAACGTTTTGACGATTTTACACCATAACTCCGACAAATTATAACCGATTTAAATAATTATTTTTGTACTACAGAGGTTGTAATATGTGTTTCATTTTGCCCAATCATTGTGTAGATCTGATGACTGTGGTTGGACAGAACTCCTCAGCGGACAACAGCAAACCCCTTATATAAGGTTTAGCGATACTGAATACTTTAAATTATTTTAGAACTACAACTAAATTGAATGCCACATCAAAAACAAAATCAAACGCAGGCGAAGTCGCGGGCAACAGCTAGTTAAAATATTAAGTGATGATTTATAGTGTATAGCACGAGAGGCAACGAATCGAACACGACAAAATTTCACAGATGAATAGTTAATTACCTTATCCATACATTTAGAGATCATGTTACACATTACGGGCAAGCGATGCAAACTGCACCGATTCGAATAACAATTAATAAAGCATAAAAGAGAAAGCTTTTTAACACATATTCGCATCGCATGAGAAAATTGAAGACATATAATCATATTTACTTTATAACTGAAGTGTGGTATAGAAAGCTATTGATATATTGAAGTAAAAGTTGAAAGAAAGACCTAAGAACCTAAAAGAAAGAAAGAAGAGGTGTATTGAGTGTAGACATATTTAGTCGCTTTTATTATTAAAAACAGGATAATAAACTTTTACTGTTAGATTTTTAATTTGTTAGTTGGATAGGTAAGCATGCAACTAAGTTAAATTTCAAAGTTTTATAAGAGCCATTAAAAATCTTACCTCCCGACGGGTATGGCGAAGTAGAAGAATGCGAGCATTTTCGATCTGACATTATCGACGAAGAGATCACTTATTATTGTAGGCGCTATAGTGGAGTACGAAGCTTCACCGATGCCCACCATGCCACGAAATACTGCGAAACCGGCGTATGTCTGCATAAACATATACATATATGTATTATATTCACATAATATACTGAATATTTTTATTTAATAAATTAATTTGTAACTATGAAATGCAACAAACATGCGGTGTAAGCGTAACCAGCTCAACTTATTCGGGGAAATTTAAACATAGAATTAATTTAACAAATAAGAACGCGATGACATCTTCGTCTATACCCGTAAAAAAAATACCAAGTGTACCTATAATATAAGTTTTTTATTTAATAACCATTTTCAACGTAACCGAAATCGAACTACCCTTTATACCTATGCATGCCAGACTGCAAAATACGTCGTCAACATAAAAAAACATAAATCTTCTACTTTTTTATGTTAAAAATGAATTGCTGGTTTTCATCCCACTTTTAGAGCAGCCGCGTAAAGGCTTGTTTTGCAACCTCCGAGTGCATTTGTTTGCTACCTTCAGTTGAGCTCATGAAACTGAGCCTTCTTTAGGATCACTTTTATTAAAGATAAACACAGCTTCAGTCGGAAAAAAAATCCTATAAGGAAACCTATGAAGGAAACTTCCTATAGATTACTTTTGCTATTGATGAAATCTGATAAAATATAGTTCCATAGTTTTATCGAAGTAAAAATAAGAAAATGTTTGGTTCATGCAATGATAGATTTTGGTGCTTGTATAGTCTCGTGAATAAGAATAAGTTTCTATAGTTTTACCGCTCGGAAGGAAAACCACGGCAGCTGGATTTTCCGCTCCAATAATTGCTAGGTTATGTAATTTATAGACGCAAATCATCCGTGCAGCAATGGCGAGCCAGAAAGGTAGATACGAACATTTTAATTCACTCTATCAAATAGTTTACATTTTTTGGAAACAGGCTATTTTGGAAACCTTGCGATAATACATAATTTATTATGTTATATTATAGGTATGTATTTATAGTATGAGATTTAAATACGCAAGCCCCACTTGTGAGACATTAATAGGCTGATGAGGACAATTTTCGTCATCAACAACATTATTAAACGAGAACGAGAAAGATTTGGGCCGTAGTTCACCACGCTCGCCATGTGCGGATTGGTAGACTTCACACGTCTTTGAAAACATTCACGATTCATTTAGCCACGTAGAAATCTCAGACATGCATTGAAGCAAGTGATATTAAATTGCTTAAAACCACCTAACTCCGAAAAGTTAAAGGTGCCTGCCGGGGTTCAAACTCGGGACGAGTTTGAACCCGAGAGTGAAGTCCTAACCACTAGGCTATCGCCGATGTCAGGGCGTCGGCAGTTGGTGAAATCACAATTAATAATAGGTACTTTCATCGCCACTTTCGTAATCGAGTACAAAAAAACAATACTTACATAAATGTAAGAACCAGCGAAGGTGGTTATACTCCACAGCGCCACACCAAATGCCATTATCAACCGCCTCGAATATCTGTCCCCCAGGTATCCGAAGATCGGCGCAAACACCATGTAGGCGATGACAAACACTGTCTGTAGGAGTCCAGCTTTGTCATCGCCGATTTTGAAGTCTGCTTTTACCTCATCCAGTACGCCTGCAAAAAAACAGAAAACATTTTTTTAGAATACACATACAGACATCGGATATGGAAGGCAGAGGCGGTTGCAAGTAATTTAATAATCGGTCTTATTAAATAAGTTGATCGCAGATTGCCATGGCAGCCGCAACACTATCTTGAATGCCCAGCCTTATTAATGGAAGTTCTTGGCAGCCTAAGCGGCCTGTTAGAACGAATTAGGGAAGCTATATATATAAATATGTCCAATGAAGAAGCTCTTCTACATTTTATTTTTAATTACGAAGAAAAAAATCTTCTCATTAGTTTAACTGTAATATTTAAAAAATAATCAAAACATAAATTCATGTAAAAAATCTATTATTGAACAAGTTTTTTTACTTTAAAATGCACTGGAAAAATAATAATATAATAGACTATAGGTACCCTCTTATGTATAATAGGAATTACTTAGTTTATGTGCAGCGATCGACAGAGAGAAGATGAAAAGAAGTAACAAGACATGATTAATTTGTTCAAGTGCGTCTCTAGCGGCAATGTGCATCTCTTATGGTATGGTCAGTCTGGTATAACTGTCGTGAATCACGAGTTAAATTATATAACTTCATTCGTTTCTGTTTCTCTTTAAAGTGTAAACGAAATTTAAATAAATACGTTCTTAGTAATTTTCACTAACAGGATATTAGGTACAAAAAAAGGGTTTCGTGTGGTTTAATAGATTTTATTTATATCTTAAATTGTCTTTAATACGTTGATATTATAGATTATGCTGAACCACTTAAGTTCGACTAAAGCTAACTAAAGTTAGAAGTGCTTCAACAAGTCGGGGTTCAAACTCGTTCCCCGCGAGAGTAGTCCTAAACACATAAGGCTATCGCTAATTTACCGCCGGCTAACTATAATAGCGATTCATACTGCAAATTCGCCACAGGTCGCCATCATCATCATCATCATCTATAGCCTATAGCAATCCAATGCTGGATTAAATGCTCTCGGAAAGTGAGAGTTAACCCATAGGTAATCACTACGCTGGGCAGACGGGTTGGTAATCGCAATATATGGCAGTAGTAGCGTAGAGGACGTTGTCCGATCTCAGTTATATTACCGAAATGAAACTAATGATGGATAGAAATGAAAAAATCCCGTTGAAAGAGAAAGAATAACAGAATTGAACATATCTCTGTAAATAAACCTTGTAAAGCAAACAAACTTTTTCTCACGTCGTATAGAAATGACGAAACATTCATCATACAGCATAACTAATTTATTCAAGTGGGTTTTCAAGCACACATTGGAATTCGTTAAGTAAAGACATGTGTCCTACAATTCTCAAGTGCATCTATAGGGCCGATGGACCCGAGAGTAATAAAACAGTGCGTGACTCTTACGCTTTCAGATAATGTGTTGTAACGCAGTAGGTCTACACACGACTTCCATAAAAGTTACTAGTTTTGTTAAGGTGATGAATACGTCAAAATGAGTTTGAAAGAATCTATTAATAAATAATATTGACAGAGAATAACATGTTATTCTTGACCAAATAAGTGATTATCTGCTTTTATACTATTCAATAAAATTTATTAATTAATGGAAAAAAAATTACAAAGTTAACGAAAATTTCGAATAAGGTTTTTATAATTTTTTATTAAAATTTTAGGATTAAATATAAATAGTTTAATAATATGTAGACACAATAATACTAATTTATAGTGACATTTCTGGCTATCCAAGTGGACATGTCAGTTATATCACACTTTCAATATAAATATAATATTTAATTAAAACCAACTGAACTCCTCCACTCCCGGAAAGCATTTTTTTTTACTGGGTTGGCCTCGATTCATACTCAGCCTACTTCTGGACACAGGCTTGCTTTCCCACAGGAGAGAGAAAATAGAGCCAACACGCTAAGATACACCAATGCCGGTTTGCGGGCGTTATCGATTATATGATGTTAGTGATATTAACCGGTGCTCTACGAAGCACGGAGGACAGAAAAACTAAACAGCTAACAATTTTATTGGCCCGACCCGGGATTCAAACCCAGTAACTCTCGATCCATAGTCGAACATGCGATCAGCAGTTAACCATTGAATAACCGCCTCTCCAAGAAAATTGTCACTAATATTATGTGTTAATACATAAAAGCTAAGCTCAAGATCCTTCCCTACAGTCTCAGAGTCTCCTATGATAGATGAGGCATAGGTGCACCCAAAAGTTTGTCATCCTTTCAAATATTATAAATGCGAAAGTGCGTTTGTTTGTTTATTTAACGGCCTAACTAAGCAACCAATCGACTTGATTTTTGACACAGAGTTAGTTAAAAGTACGGAGTTTTTATTCAAATAAAACAAACAGTTCCCACGGCATTTGTAAAAAAATCGTTATTTAAAGCCAAAACGCAGGCAACAGCTACTTAAAACGAAATTTATTTACGATTCAGCCATTCAAATTATCTAGTTAGTTTAGATGTTTCTGTAAATACATAGATAACTAGTCGACTTATTATGTTGTAGACAGAGTCAGGAGGTCAAGATCAAGAATAATTATTATACAAATAGGTACAATGTATTGTATCGGTAATGATCTAGTAATATTTCTTTCAATATAGTCCTCACTTATTCGACATTCAAATTATGTAACACAATATAAGGTTTATGATAATATCAAAAAAGTCGAACAAATAACGATGCCGTAAAATGTAGTCAAGATTTTTTTGGAAATTTCCTCCTCTTTCAGAATCTTTTTTGAAATTTCTTAAATATATATAATAGTTCATGAAATATTGGCAAAAAACGTCAATTGTTAATACCTTTTGCTCTTTCAATTCTTTATGTGCTCAATACACGCTTTTTGCACATTTTTCTAGGCGTCATTCCGGATCCAATGAGCCATCGCACATAATTTTAAGAGCAGTATCTCTATTTTGTACCATTTTCAACTTGTCGACTAGACTAGTAGACCTACCTACCAAGTACATATTTCAATTATTTCTATACCTACGATTTATAGTGGCGTGCACAGCCGTGGCCGCAGCGAGTTGTCTAGAGGTACCTAATACTAACTTAACGAAAAGACTAACAAAAAATAGGCATATAACTTGTTGCATTCATCAGTAGTATTGATTGTAATATCAGAACGTAACGCAACCTTAAAAGTGACCTCGTGAGGGTGAGTGGCTACTTAAGAATAAACGAACAAAACCGGAACACGGTTTCACATATTGTTTCGTTTTTTTTTCTTTAACAAGTCCTGGAACCGTTGTTATTTTTTTATGATCGCCGCGAATATGTCGGTAAGTTAACCCAAGCTTTAATTCTGTTGGTCTCATCTAAACTAAATTGACAGAGATAGACATCTAAAATAAGTGCTGTATGTATAATCACTCTGTATAACCTGGAAAAGGATAGCACCACTTCTTCACATTGTCCTATACCTAAAATTATTCCTCGATACTCCTATTCCTAGCTGCGGTACTTTGACCGCGTGCAGCTACCGCATTCCTGCATCGTTATTAAAATATCACGACAATCACACGCAGCAACTTGCTCCGTTGCTGCGTGAACCAACATTCAATAACAAATTCAAATTCAAAAATTCGTTATTCTTATTGGACTATTACAGGCATCAGGCACCTATGAAGCGACCGCATATTTTATTTTATTTTTGTGAGTTGATTGTAAAACTACATTCGTTTACTTAAAACTAAAGCTGGAAGGATTTTAACAGGATTTTACAGCAACGAACACACTTTCGCATTTATACAACGTGTAAAGGAATTACGAAATACTGTTGAAGGTTAGATAAGTATATTTCATAAGGAATCACCCTGTAACAATATAAAATTATAAAAAGCATATTTATTCTTCCATACAAACTAATAATTAATAACTAATTCAAAACATTCTAAGTTTGTCTTATGACAACCCTATTGAAGATAAAAAACCGACATGTGTATAGTACCTATGCTACGCGACGCGTACCTAATAAAGTGACAGGAGTCACTTGATTTTACTTTCACATGTGCTATTCGAGCTGTATCTGATTTCTTTCAGAAAACTATGGCAATGGTTTACTCAAAAACGCTATATTAGCGTTTCGGTTTCACAGATAAGTTTCAGAGTTTGTAAATAATGTACCTCTAAATGTAAGTGATTTTTGTTTTAATTTACATGTTGTATTAGGTCTACGAATAGCGAATATTCTAGCAAACGATACATTTTTAGCAGCGCGATTTTTCCATAAACCAAATTGACGCATACGAAATTGCGAGCAACCGCAAACTGGAAAAATAAACAAAAAAGGCAGGAATTATTACAGTCTGTTGAGTATCTTAGTTTTTGTGTTCACCGCTGGTAGCAATAAAACCAGTTAACGCTGAGACTTAAAACAGTAACGAGAAGTGAAACTCAATCAACGAGAATCCTTTAATATTAACTACATGGCACCGGGCACGTGAAATCAGATTGCAATCGCATACCTACCTACCTACTAACCTTAAGTATACTCGATGAGAATAACATAAAATCGATACTAAGCATTGATATGAAGATAACACAATCTAAATGCATTCCACATTTTGAAAGCTAAAAATACAGACAGCTTGGTGGAATAAAAGGAAATCCCTATGTAATTACTTAATAACTATTATCAAATCTTGAAGATAGTTCCGTCTTGATCTAAGAAAAAAATTAAATAGTTTTTATACTGTCTATATTGTTAGCATAACTTATTTATTATTATCTAAGCAGCGTCGGCATCGTACAAAGATATTGTGAAAAGCCGCCGTCTTATGCCGCTAATTTGGTTAAACTTCCCTAGTTATTCTCATACTAGCAATAAATACATTTTCGATATAAGTTCACGAATTAAAAAGATATTAGTGGAAATCAATCAATCAATCAATCAATAGCACAAACCTTGTTTTGTGTAACCTTAATGTATTAGTATAAGTTATTATGGGCATACGTATTTTTGCTTAAGCACGTATATTGAGGTGAACATTTTGGCAAGGAAATGATTAAATAATTCTAGAAACGGATAGGAGTGGCTTGAAGTTTGCACAATAAACGTCACTGACCGATAACATAGGGATCTACAAATAAAGTATCGCAACTTAATAATACAGACTACAGAGCTACCAATATGTAAGAAAAAAACCTACAACAGAAATTAATGTATATACTTATGTAATCCCTACTAATATTATAAATGGCAATGTAAGTTTGTTTGTTACGCTTTCACGCAAAAACTACTAAACCGATCCTCATGAAACTTTGTACAAATATTCTTGGAAGTGTTAGAAGTAATATAGGATACTTTTTATCCCGACATTAAGCTTTGGGAGAGGGGGTGAAAGTGTTTGACGATTTTACACCATAACTCCGACAAATTATAACCGATTTAAATAATTATTTTTGTACTACAGAGGTTGTAATATGTGTTTAATTCTGCCCAATCATTGTGTAGATCTGATGAATGTGGTTGGACAGAACTCCTCAGCGGACAACAGCAAACCCCTTATTTAAGGCTTAGCGATACTGAATACTTTAAATTATTTTAGAACTACATACATCTAAATTGAATGCCACATCAAAAAACAAAATCAAACGAAGACGAAGTCGCGGGCAACAGCTAGTAAAATAATAAATTTCACTTATACCCAGATTATATGGTATGTAAAGAAGGCTATATGTTCAATTGCAGCCTTGTTACATCATTAAAATGTCTGTGCTATCAAGTATTGATAAATGCAATTTTACGTACAATTAAAATCTTAAAAGTATGTCTAATAATAGATTGAAAAGCGTAAAGAAATTAACAAAAAAACAAGTAGCTAATGTTAATATTTCATAAAATACCAATTATCAATTGTTAGCCAGGCAAGGTGAGCTGGAAATGATTAAAATACTGAATAGAGCGCCTTGTTGTTTCAATAAAATTTGGGAAATAACAGGGGCATAAGAATCTTTTTTATACCCGCTCTAACAATAAGGCACGTCATTATTCAAAAAAATATATTTCCAGCTAAATATTATGTTCTTCATCACGAATAATATTATTATTTGGACAGTTCTATAAATCAACTCTTTTATTTTTTGGCCCCTTCGTTTTAGTATTGTTAGTTTTACGTCCCCAACTTTAGCAAATCCGTAAAATATAAGTACAATAGTCCATACGGACATTTATTCTCGCTCACAGCAGTCTATAGCCTCTATATAGTATTAACATATGATGAATTGATTATGATATTTTTTTAATCAAACGTTCAGCTTAAGATTTCGCATAGTTTGTTTGACAAACAGCTGCGATTACTGTTATTAACTTTGTAAAAAATTTACATCTTTGACATATAAATTATTCTTTAATTATCTATAGTAACATATTAAATCCATCATTAACCATCCTCCTTAGCTTGGAGTTTTAACAATTATTGAAATTTAGGTGCTTAATTATATTCAGTCGTAATTGAGCTTTCGCATTTAAGACTACTTATTGTTTCATATTGTCACTAACTTTAATACATAAGAAATTTAAATGTTTTATTTATATAAACTGACTATTTTAGGTCTTTATAATCATTATCATTTATATGAGGTAATTTATAGCTTCATTATAATTGATTAATTACGATTGGATATTATTATAACATGAAGACTTCGTCAAAACAAAGTTCTATTATCTACTGCAAACATAACAGTCGCAAAAATATAAATTTCTTTAACAGCCTACAATTATATTTATTTACTTACTATATTTAGGTGTCGTTAGGGTTTATCTTGTCATATAAACTTGCAATGTGCATTAATCCTACTCTTAGTACTATTTATAATCTATTCTATAATCGGACTTGGAGTAGTGGTTCTTTTTCTACTAATTTTTCTACTCTTCTTCATCCCTATCAATCTCTTTTATTGCAACGTTCCACTTTGATTTAACTATAATTCACGAAAGAACATGAAAACATAAAACTTGTAAAAAATAGTTAAACCCAGTAACAATATAAAACATGGAAAGACCTATAACAATATGAGTGAAAGTGAAAAACTAGTGGCAGTGCATAGCCTTCGCTTGCAAGTAACAAAGTAGGTATCTGACGCTAGAAAGTTATCTCTAAATTGTTGATAAGACTCATGAAAGCTATGCGCAAGCTTTTATAGATGGTATTTATACCGGTACTTTTTGCCGAAACAGCTAACGTCTATGCTAGTACTATCGGTGAAGGGCATCTTAAAAAACATGCACACAGAGGCGTTAGCGGTTAACTTTAAAATATCTTTTAAAAAAAACTTGTTACTTTTTTGGAAGTACATACAAATACAGAAAATGTAAGTATACGAATAAGTTGGCACTTGTCAGCGGATAGAACCACCACTTTGTAAAGCAGTTAGAGCAACTTCAACCATTCCATTTTTTCGTTACCTATTCGTTTACAAACACTCATTTTTAATGAATAACATAATTTATCACTAATCTTATCGGCCGGTCAGACCATAATCATCGTATCACCGAAACGGCAGAAAAATTTCATCAATTCACTGGTCACACTCCAGAATATAATATAATGTTATAAATAGTAATGTTTAAAAAAACATTATCATCTAGTTATAACAGTGAAACTTTTGTCATGACTAGGCTAGCCCTGACCTTGCGATTCAATAGACTGAATATCAAAGGTGTGTAAAAACAATAAAAGGTAATAATACGCTTTCCGTGCAGTATTATGATGATTCGCTTCGAGCCTTTAATCTTTTGGCATACAATGACCTTCATGTCGTACGTCAGCGCCAGTGGCGTGATACTACGTTATGTCTACGTCACCTACATACGTCCGCAAACATAGCGCGAGGAGGGCAGCACTTTCGCCTGAAGCACTATGTAACACACCCGCCCTGTTGCCCACATCACGCCACTTTGTCTGACCAATCGCGGACTGAGTGAGCGCAGTGACTTGTATGTAACGCCGGCAATGCAAATGTTCACTCGGTAAATATGACGAAAGTTGCAGTTATTTATAACACTTATATAATTAACACTGAAGTAAATGATCTAATTATATCAATAATATAGTCCAGGGATGTTACTGTAGCTACTGGGTTTATTAATAGACAAACAGTGTTTGACAAACACTCAGCTCATTTAACGCAAAATTTTGAATAAAATAACCTGAAAATATTAAAGGAGGAAAAATAAAGAATTATGAAATATCCTTCCACAAGTCAACTATTAAGGATAGTATTTTGTAAATACTAAAAACGAAAAAAAAAAAGGCCGCAAAAGGGATTGTGGGCCGCTTGATACTTTTAAGACACAGATAATACTTCTTATAAACATAAAATGGTACCTAACATATATTTTGTAATCAGTAATACTAATATCCAATACATATTTAATTTCAAAATGGGCAAGCGTGCGCCTAATCTGCATTTTGTTTCCGGAACGGAATTCCATGACTAGATGACGTTCCATCACGCAAGTTTCTTTATAAAGATCAATGGTCATGTCTGGAAACACCAATGTTTTAAATTGAATATGCAATAAAGATTAATGTGGTAAGTATTCATTTAGAAGATCAATAATTATTTAACTTTGAGAGCTCCCTGACCAAAAGTTAGTGGTAAGCAATTTATAGATTTTTTGTAAATCATTACGAGTACTAAAATTGATTTTGCGAATTGTCCAGCTGATATTTTTTTAAATCATTAAATTAATTAATCAGCTCTGTAAAGGTGGATTTCTTGAGCTCGGCTATCGAATTAAATCTTATTTTTTGAATATATTTTTTATAGTGGTTATATTAATAAAAATATTCGAAAAATTAAAAATTACATTAATGCCGAAATGCTTTCTCTGGGAAATGACTAGGTTATTTCGAGTCACTTTCATAAAATTGAGCGGTTATTTGTTGATAAATTTTTTTGTATAATTTACAACGTCTTTTGAGGGAAATCGATATTTACGTGGACCATACATATCATTGCTAGATTTGTTCAAAGCATGAAAATTTTAACAGACTTTATAAATTGTGTACCTCTTAAAACTACAGTAATCGTCAAATTACAAAAATTGTGTAATTTTGTTCAGGTTAAAAAGAATACATTTTAGTAAAATTAGGTTAAGGCTAAGTGTGAACATAATCTATTGTTTCATCACTTGCATGTAGGTACGTCTGCTTATTCTTTTCAACGTTGATATATTGAAAGTTATTATCTAGTTCATAACTTGAACCGTTTTGAATTATCTACGTATTTTCAGTTTTTTTTTTTGAGAATATAAGTACACTTTGTACTTTTATAGGTATACTTAATTCCTTTTTTTTCCAATTCCAATTGCAATACACCTAAAAGTGTGTAGTCTTTAACCTAATGAACATTTTCATTAATACGATTTACATATTATTAATTATTTACAAATAGAAATATTCTTTTATAGTCAATATCCTGTCGATCTTAATATAGAAAATGTCAATGCTTCACAATCTCCTATTTATACCGATATAAAGTTATACAGGTATAAGGGAACAAAAGTAGTTCAGATCTAATGTGTAATTTGAAAAACGTCCACTGAAAACAGTGCATTACTAAGAAAACTTATCAAAGTCGGTTTTATAACATTTTATGTAAAGGAAGTGTCGAATTTCAGTGTAATTCCGGCAAATGGCTAACTCAGTTATAAAACTTTTATTTAGCAACGTCAGCTACTTCAAACAAAACGTTACTCATTAGCAAAAGAGAAATACTTTTATAAACTACATGAGACTTTGGACTAGACCAAAAATAGTTCACCAAAAAGAGCGGGATCTTTATTTTTTATAGTCCATTTTAAAACAGGGCTTCTGTTGATGCCTATTAAATTTTTTATTACTTTACATTAATACTTCCAGCGAAGGATGTCATTATCAGTAGCTTTTAAGCCAGGTCACTTGCCAGCAATTTAAGGATGAGGTGATTACAGGTGGATTATTACTGTTTGTGTAACTACAGTGGAAGCAGGCGTGGCATTACTTTGTGAAGTTCCATGATATGATTAAGCTCAATGTTAATCGTATGACTTCTTTATATTAGCTAGACTTATAAATCACTAAAGAAACTACGTAGCCTTGAGCACCAATACAGTCCTAGTTCTTTACCACTACGTCTACAGGTTTTTGAAATTAATAAAAAGGGGCGGACTTAGATTCTTTTAAAGATTTGTGCTCAACGCAAAATAAATAAACGAACACAAAATAGTATTTCTATACTTAAATTTGTTCCAGATTTAATGTGCCCTTTCAATAACTTATGCTGCCCACCAGTCATTTTTATTTAATTTAGACAGTTAAACTATCGTGTGACGAAATACCCAAATTTCAGATTGATATTCTCTTGTTTATCATCAGTATTAATACAAATAAATCTTATCAATATATTTATCAACTCGTAACGTTAAGATTAGGGAGTAAGAATATATTCTGCATCCTTAAATTATATAATATGTGTCTTGCTTAATTTTTTTTGAAGCAATCTTTATCAGTGACAAAAGGCAATTTATATTTAGCTATAGTTAAGTATTTCTCAAATGTCACTGCTCGGCCATTTTCCTACCAATTGTTTTTGTGTGTTTAAATTACAATTACTCGATATGCAGATGACAACAGCAGCCTGCAAACTCATACGAACTATCTCTATCATACATAGAATTTACAACGACTTCAATTAGATATGTACGATATTTAATTTACTGTGGGAGTATTGCTTGTAAGCGGAGCATGTTCTTAACTGAAGAGATCAAATCAAAATCATCAAGCATTATATAGAGTACAAATATAAGATTATATAGGCATGAAGTTTGGTTGGTTACGATAAAATACATAAAACTAAAGCGTTGAGTAAAAGGCTACTCTGAGCCGAGTACTTTTTACCTACATATTTATAAGTTAATAGAACGAAATTATACAATTGTTTTATCAACATAAACATATTAAACGTAATATTATTAAACCTGGCTACCTATTAATAATGAGACTCGTAAGCCGTCCCCAAAGAACGCACCGCGTTCTAAAATTAGTAACGTTATATTTAGTTTAACGTGTAGGTACAACATTAAAACTTGAAAACAAAGTCGATGCAGTACACCGACACAATATCTTGGGCCAACGCCATTATAAACGAAAATTGTCTCAGGAAGCATGGCTTCTCCTGGGAAGCTTCCGGCCAAAAGACAAATGTGAGTGGGTTCCTTTAGCCGATTACATACAAAAACAAGGACACAAGTTAATAATGCTGTTATGACTTATTACGCGGATAAAAGCATAAATAATATGGACCTGGGTGCAAAGTTCTACCTTAACTACAAAAATGCACAACTTTCTGTAATAGTTTTTCAAGTGAAACTTATTTTCGGGGTTGGAAAAAAATTTAGTGTAACATTTTTCACTTACGCGTCACATTTTTTCGTTACGCGCCGTCTTTTTCTTGTCCCGAACTTCAAATGCATTGCAAAATTTAAACGGCTGAAGACGTAAGCATATATCATAATACTAATGATGTTGTTAACATTGCAACTTTATCGATAGATTTTTCTGTTCTTTCTCCTGACTTATGTATGGCTCAATGCCAAATGGAAAATAGGATGAATATTTTGATTGTTGCACTTCATATATCTCCAAATCAGAAGTTGGACGATATTATTAATTTTTTTCTTCCTCCTCCCTCTTCGTGCCTCTTTACTCGGTTGCAATAATGATAAAAAACCGATCTGCATCAGAAAAATCTTTGAAGCTAGTTGAATTTTTGAAAGATTATTTGAATTATATATATTATAAAAAAAAAAGTCCTCAAACATCCGGCACTAAAATTGCTGGAGTTTTTATGGAATGTAAACAATATTTGACGGCCGACTGGCGCAGTGGGCAGCGACCATGCTGTCTGAGTCCAAGGCCGTGGGTTCGATTCCCACAACGCGAAGTGTTTTTCAGTGTCTGGGTGTTTATATGTATATTATAAGTATTTTATTTATATTACCTATTCATAAAAATATTCTTCAGTCATCTTAGTACGCATAACACAAGCTTACTTTAGGGCTAGATGGCGATGTGTGTATTGTCGTAGTATATTTATTTATTTATATTTATATTTCATATTTCAGTTACCATAAGCCATAATAATAATATTACAATTAAATTAAAGCTGTAATAATCTTAGTAGTAATAAAGTAAAATGACATAATTGTATTATTTGTATTCATGTCCATGATAATAAAAGCCTTTTGTTAAACTTTTTCTAATTTAACTTTATTTAACCAGTTTCTGTAAAGTTGCAGTTGACCATTTTTCGAAAAATAAGGTCTTTAAGAAGTTTCACTTTTAACGTGTGTACACTAGTACATGCACACATTTTATTATATATAACTTGGCAAGGTTTGTAAATTTGTTAATTACAATTGACTAGGTACAACAAATAGCATGTTTATTTGTGGATAAATATTTGACTAATATCAGTAAGATTCACATTCGTTCGTCGTCCTTTTTTCAATTTGACTCAACACAGAGATTTGTAAATATCTCTCAGTAAATACAATATGTCAATATGTATAGTGTACAAGTAGGTAACTACCTTAGTGTGTCTACATGTTCGCTAAATTAAAGTTACCTATGCACTTCATTTCTCGAAAGCCACTTACCATAACATCAATTCTGATTAATATGATGCAACTATAACCTATATCAGATTACTTACATATTAGTACCCAAGTTCAATTTTGTTTCAGTCTTACAAATTAATGAAAAGTAGTAGAATTTAAAATGAATCTGGATATTTGCCCGTGGTTTCTAGACGAACAAAATATGCACCACATAACTATTTTCTGGATTTGTTATCTTCGCCATTGGTTGCCTGGAAGAAATCTCTATGAAGCAATAAGGCCGCCAAATGGTACCTATACGTTGTTTTGTTATACTTTTCTTTTTTTTATCTATTTTTTGTGGTGTGCAATATAAGTATCGGTATTTTTAACCAAAATTACTAAGTTTATATATATGTTATTAAGTTTCGTATATCCGTATTCAGAATAAACTAGGTTTATGTCTTTATCAGAAGGTACAAATCGTTTAATGGTTTAACCTTTAGTTTAAAATTTGCAGTACCTATCCCTCACGAAAGCGGAAAAATAACCACAAATTATTTCCACGATAGCTATCAAAATAGCAATTTATTTTTTCTGTCTATTTGTCCTGGTAATTTTCCAGTCATGTATTAAAGTACCTTGTCAGGCTTATGTACTTTGTATCCTGGAAACGAGAATGGCGAGTTACTTCAGTTGCATACGAATGTAAATACAGATTCGTTTGGGAATTAATCGTTTTCTTTTATTATATTTCGGCCATTGGACTAAGAATATTCCAAATGCCAATGGCATCAATTTATAGATTAAAAGCCGTACCTTATTCTCCTCGGTTCATCGACTTCATTCATAAATAACTTATACATTATAACCTGATGAGATCATGTTCGAATCCATTGAATATTATAACTTCCTAAATCGTGTTATTAAAATCTTTGAGAATTAAGTATACATAATTAATCCTGTCTTTATCCATACTTATATTATAAATGCGAAAGTATAGTCCACCAATCCGCACTGGGCCAGCGTGGTGGTCTTCGACCTTAACGCCTTCTCATTGTTGGCGGAGACCCGTGCCCTGCAGTGGGCCGGTAATGGGTTGATATGATTTTGATCACCACCATTATTAATAAACAAATAAATAGTAAAACTATTAATACTTCAAAGGGTCGTATAGATAAAGTGGCTGAAAACCGATGGACGCTCATGGTACTGGAGTGGCGACAACAAAAAATACTTTATTGCCCATAAGTGGCCAGACGAAAGGAAAAAACAATCGCAGAAAGCGGCTGGACTCAAACGGCCCAAAAGTCATGAAGCTCAAGTAAGTGGCAATGGACAAGGTAAATCGATGATGCAAGGATCCCAAGCTGCTGAAGTAGCCTGTAGCCACCTCGGACCGGAGAACACAACATTATTACCACAACCACAACAAGGTGATCAGACAGAATCAAATGAGTGGCAGGAAATTGCAGGATGCAAGCGGCACAATAACATGGTATTTGACGGCCAAGTGGCGCAGTGGGATCGATTCCCACAACTGTAAAATGTTGTGGGAATGTGTAATGAACATGAATGTTTTTCAGTGTCCCAGACACTATTTATTACACTATACACTGTTTATTTGTTTATTATAAGTATTTATGTATATTATTCATTACACAAGCTACGCTTACTTTGGGGCTAGATGGTGATTTGTGCATTGTCTTAGTATATTTATTATTTATTTATTTTATTTATTTAAAATCCCTCCAAAATACTTGTCCAGCAGTGAATTTTCACTTTATATGGCGGTAATAATCTTGTGGAAAGTCAAAGTGCATCAACCTTTCCTTTGATGTAATAATGGAACAGAGACCGTTCTCGTTCCAATGAGTGTAGTAACAATTACTGTATGATTTTATGACCACTTAAATTGATACAATTGATTATTATCATCACTAACCGTGAGTGTTTAGGTACGGTAAACGTGATAAATGCAGCCTTCCAATGCTACGAGTATGTTGTAAGGAACGGCTAGTATACGATAACTTTGATTAGATATTTAAGTTAACTAGGACACATTGTTATCGAATCGATTTTTTAATTAATACTGTATTTATCAAAAGACGTGATTTCTAACAAATAAAAAAAATATAAATGAAGTACACTAAAAAGTTTTTTTTTGTAGAGGAAATTCCCTTTTTTAATGAACCGCAATATCAAATTAATTGTAAAGATTGCTGCTTTTACCTTAAAAAATTGATAGTTACACTTTGTTTTTTTTTCCTATCAAGTTTACTTAAACTTGTATTAATCCTAAGTTACACCGAAGGGGCTTTGCCATTTTTTACGGAACCTTAAATTAGAAGACTACTTCAGTTCAGCCTTTTAGAATAATTGTGATGTTGTTTAAAGCAATCTAATTGGTTCCAACCGCAGTCTCGAGGAGCTCTTGTGCGGACCAGTGGCAGCGCTCGAGTTAAAAGCGGTTTGAAGTGCAGCTGCATCTCATCATATCAAAGATACACTGTTATTGGGGAGCTCATGCAATATCAATCAAACTTATAGCCGTTCTATATAAATTTACGACCTTTTGCGGCAATTGCTTTTATTTCTGAATAAGGAGGTCTGCAAATAAATGCATAGGTACCAACTTTATAAACATTTGTACCTACATAAATGTATATCTCAGAAGCATAACCCTATCCAAATAAAGACTATATGAATAATGTTATTTAATCAATTTTAATTTCTATATGTTTTTAATTTCATTAATATGACAGAGAAAGGAAACTAGGAATATACTATAAGTTCTGCATGCCAAGGCTATAAGATAAAATAAATGTATATAATTTCAAGATATAATAGAAAACTGACTGAAATCTAAAGTTTTCCGTTCGCTATTATTAAATTTTTACGTCACAACATCGTGATTAAGAAAACATTTAGTCCTTCTCAGTTTCGTTTCAGTAAAATTTTCATCTTTGCGTAAAAAGTGAACATGTTTAAAAAGTAACTAATGATATAAAAAATTATGTACTTACTTAATTTGCTCAAATGCGATTTTCACATGCCTACCCACTGTTATTACGTATTTTCTAATGAAGAAAATATTTTTAATCAGACATTTAGATTTACAAACACTAGTCACAACAAATTATTTATTGCGTGATAGAAGCATTTACTCATGTTTCATTATTTTTGAAACGTTTCGTAGATAAGTTATATATACTCGTATGCCCAGACTACGGTATTTAAGAGCAGCCTTTTATCAAGATCGCAATTTTTTTATTTTTTCGACAGATATACCGGTACACATTTAAACAGCTCTCTGACTGTTAAGTACTTCAATGTGGTACTATTATTAAATTGACTAATTTCTTTACAGCGAAAAAAAATAATAAGCTATGCTTGACGATATTTTTCACTAAATGGTTTCATGTAAGTTTCCTCTTTGCTTTAAGTTTTTGTTCTAGTTAGGTATTAACAAATATTGGGATAGAATAAAGAACAATATACCTAATTATGAAGGTTTTACAGATGATGTAGGTTTTGTTTAATTTTAATGAGGCAGCTAAAATTACATGAAAATATGAAGAAATGGGAAAGTGTACAGAACGGCTCCGAAGAATTTTAGGTCGCGTTTTAGTTTGCATTTGTGGGGTTATCCTGAAATCGGATCCGGCCATGTCACCTACCTCACTACACTTGGACTTACTCGTTACAGCCAGCCAAGGGCTATAAGGATTAGGTACCTCCAAGAGTATGCCACTGGAAACTTTTATGATAATGCCATTATTTACTGCAAAGATGATTTACTTATATAAAGACACAGCGGTTACTCTTGCAGACAAAGTAATCTCGTGCCATATCTTAATATGTTGCGTGAATATTTTATTCGTACGTGACTATATTTTTGTCACAATAAAATCTCATGCTGCTATTACGGAATGGTATTAATGGGAATAAATATATTTTTTTTAAAGTAGGCCATAACGGGACTCTTGGCGTCTATAAAATATTGAAGTTAAAAACCAATTAATTAAGAAAAAATTAAGTAAAATTAAAAAAAATTTAAATAAAAAAAGTTCCGTTCCGTAAATAAAGAGAACAAATAGTGAATAGAGTACAAAAGTCGGGGTTACAAAAGTGCACAAACAAGGGACAACATATACAAGGGAGTTAAGAGCTGTTGCATGGCGGAATACCAGAGCGTCACGCCGTTGGCCGTGACGGCATACGGGTCTGATCTGCGAAGTGCTGATACCTACTGCTATATATGTTTCACAAAAAGAATATCATCTTATTTTTAGAAGTCGGTTAAAAATTCAAATACGATGATAATTCAAGAACCCTGTTGAGTCTCACTTGTTTAAAGATAAAACAACGTTCAAGTGCACTGGGAATGCATTTACGAATGGTTAACGTTGTTTAGATAAAAAAAGTAGATAAAAAGCGAAGCTTCCTGACAGACGTCCCCGAAACCATAAATAACTTTGATACTATATGTATTATCTAATTCATAAACAAGTTTAACTCAAACGACCGGTCGAACTGGTTCGGTTTATAAGAAGTTTAAGTGCAGAGCACACCAGAGTTTTATAGTAAAATTTATTTTTTGATATCTTTAGATATGAATACATACAAAATTAAATTTAAATTGCGAAAATGCGTCCGTATTTCGCATGGCTCAAAAAGTTAAACGATCTCGTCATCATTCTGAATATTAGAAAAGGACATATAACGGGAAAGTATTTTATATAGATTGGTTCATCTTGACAAATTTAAAAAATAGCTTTTGTGAATATGGTTTTCGTGAGCGTTTAAATTGTTGCCTTTCGATATAACGGACACATTTAAGAATCTCTGTAATGCCGTCTGCCGGTGTGCGCTAGCCTTTAAACCCAGACCCCATACATGCATCGTTCCGGTGATCCTTTATCAAAATTCTTCATCTTTAGCATTTACATTGTAATTGTCGTCTTTTACTTTTTTTATCGGAGTTTTTTATCGCCTTTGCATCATATATCAATGTGTATTAAACAACAATATGACTTTTGTATCATATGTGTGGCCCTTACTTTCTATCCTTTTACTATCACAGCTGGTGTAGGTTCTAATAAATAGTGTCAAAATCAGTTATCGGAGTAGGAAGAGTATGTATATCGAGCCTTTACTGCCTAATTACGGTAACCGAGAAATCACAATTTTTATTTAAATCTTTTTTAAACCTTCTTTTGGTAGGTTTTTGTATTGTCGGTTAGGTACGCAAATTAGTTAGCTAAATTAGCTTCCAATCGTTTCACATAAAATTATCACAAACAATGAGTTATATTTAAATAACGAAATACGTCGACGATTCTTGTCAACAAAAACAGAAATTATATTCGTTCTTTTTCTGTTTAAAGTAAAACATTTCTAAAGCGATGTCTCAAAAAGAAGCATTCATAAGGAAATCTTCATTTTCTGTTTCTGTAAGTTTGGGTAAAAAAAACTCTACCTATTCCGATCACGGATCACAAACCACTATAGTAACTAGTTGTCGTTAAAAGTACATACTGTACTGCGTACTGTTTTCTTAACTAGATATTGCAAAGATTTCAAGTGATTTACTTTCGCCTTATAGTTTGAAGAGGAGTGTCTTACTCTACCAACCTTCAGATTCTAGCAAATTTAAATCGAACCATCTACACGCTAAAATCTTTGAAATAATGAGGAATTTAGTGCATTAGAAATTAGAATCGATTGATTCTAATTACACGGAGGTATAGAAAGATCGCCAAGAATCACGTTGAATTGATAAACTCCATCCTTTTAGAAGGCCAAATGACATTTTTAAATTAATTGGCAAACTGTTGCACGACAATTTATCTGCAATCACGTCAAAGAATATCGTCACGTCACGTCACGATCAATAGAAGAAGATTTTGTACGGAGTAGCATAGTACTTTGGTGTTGATAGTTAACACTCTTGAAAATAACATGTTAAGCCGTCAGTATCAGTTATTAAATAATAACTAACACACGCCAACCCGCATTGAAGCAGACTGTACAGAATGGTCTCCTGCACGCATCAGTGGGAGATTAACAGGCTGAGTATGATGATGAAGAAGTAACATCGCCCAAACTTCGCTCAGAAAAAAAATAATGACAAAAAAAAAAGAATAAAAACCCGCTTTATTTCTTTCTTAGAAGGGTTTTTAATTTGATGTTGCGCGACAAGTTGTCTTTAATCAAACTGCCTGACCATTACAAAGCGTTGCGGTAGGCCTATCTTCTTTAACACCTACCTACATGCTCATAAAAGAAAAGACTGCAATAAACTTGCGCAACTTTAACGATGCGCACGAGTAAGAGACTTAACATACGATCTTTGTGTTATTTTTTTTTTCATATAAGTGACGAGTGAGCACTTGTGTAGGATTAGTAGATTACGATGTCTAAGGATTTTTCTAGCAGATATGAGCTAAGCTAGGTAGCTAAGAAATAAGGATTAGTATACTCCACCAATAATCACTTTTTCACAGCGTTCAACGAAGCTAAGTTTTTGTACAGAGAGATGCCTTCTAAGGATACGAGCTACGGATAATAGATAAAGGGGTGCTCTAGAGAACATTACAAAACTTAGCAGAAGTGGAAACGGTCACATAGTTTAGCGGCCCAGCTTTTACCTCGCTTACTGCTTAGCTGCTTCACTCAGCTTTGGTGGAAAGGCAATGTAAAGGTAGCCTGAACGATTTGATCCAATAATCAGTTTTATCGCTGCATAATACTGGAATATTCTTAATACTATCTCGGTATCGTTAGGCTTGCAAACACAAACATAACCATTTAGTGTGCGGTTTCCATAAGAGTGTTGACTGGGTTGATTCGATTCATTCGAGTTCGATCTCGCATCTCCACGGTCGCGTGCGTTCTGTTTCCTGGACTCCGTGTACACTAGCAAACGGGCGGTTTGATATAATCCAAAATGAATTTGTTCGATCAATAGGGTTATTTAAATACAGATTTGATTTCATTTATATTTCTGATACCTGGCAGACTTTTCTATAGCTTATCATTTATTCTACATTTCATAAAAATTAAAGAATATTATTTTAGCTAGGTATCGCTATAATTCGCTATGGGGTTGTTAAAATGTATAAAAATCCCCTGACACCTACTGCAAATATTGATAGAGCCTAGAGGTTATACTTATGTAATGTATGGCTGCATTCGAACAACCAGCCAATATTTTAATACAGCCCGTCTGTATAGACCTTAAGGGACTCTCGTTTCGGCGAATAATGTTGCCTCAATAGACTTAACGATTTTCTTTAATGAACTGTTTAGATCACAGCTATCATTGTTGTTGTGTACGAAAGACGTTAAAAAGTTATGTTGCTCAATAAACAAGAATGCCGCATTCATGCATAAAACGCTGACTTACCGCCGATTATAAAGGTTGTTTATAATCCTTATTGAAAAATACTTTTTTGATTTCATTATTTTCGTCTGGCTACTGAATGCTTCCCTGGTCAAACATCTTACAAATATCCTCAAATAAGGTAAAATAGTAAGGTAGTTTTTACAATTTGTTACTATGGCCTAAGCCTAGGTATAATTGGAAAAATTGCCTTATTATTTACATACCTACTGCAACCACACCTTAAAAAAGGCCTAAAAGAACATCCGCATAAGTAAACTTCGGTACACAATATTCTAATCAATACCTTACAAAGCATTTTTTTTAACCCCTCACTGCGCTCGGGAAGCACCTACGCGACCAACCTTTCACATATTTCATTTATTAAACGATGTGTACACACCCGCACCCCATAATAATTTACAAAAAGGGACCCAGCGGGATCCCCTTTGATTACACAATGTAATAGTTACAAAACCAGAAGTTTTTTATTGCTTTCACAAATGAAAATACATTATGGGAGCAATATTTATAACTATTAATCATAGCCACTTTAATAAAGAATAATAATATTAATCGAAACACTGAATTCATGAGGGTGTCGGGAGTTTAGGTCCAACCACACTGGTGATGCTCACTGTTTATTTGAATAAACTAGGCTGGAGTACATTGTCCAATACCGAAACCTTCGATAACATCATCGTGAATGTAAAAAACTTTTAACTTTTTCATTTAAAGCTTAACTTCTCAAATTTCCCGATTTTGAATCAGCTTGTCAGCTTGCAGCTTTACTAAATGTTGTTAAAATAGAGAAGTTTCATCAATCTTCAGATCTGGTAACTATAGTCAGTTATTATTGTTCTGAAGCGGTGATAACCTGGTAGTTAGGAGGGATCCTGGCACGCACCTCATAACTTTTTTGCAGTGTATTTTAAACAAACAAATATCACTTGCTATAACAGTTCAGACCACATCGTGGCGAAACCGGCATGCCTCCAAGTCCTCAAAGTAGTGTATAGTGTACCGATCCGCAGTTTTCGGCGCTTGGTGGTGGACCATTAATTCTGAGAGGAAAACCGTGCCCTGTAGTGGCCCGGTAATGGGTTCATATTGATTATGCATGGTAATAAAATGTTTTTTGACCAAAAATGGAATCTTTTAAATCCTTTCTTTTATAATTAAAAATATATTTAATAGTCTGTACTATTTTATACTTATAATAATATATATTTAATAGTAAGTACTATTAAATACTTTTAAAATATAATGCCGTCATGGTAGTAATTATTTATTATTAAAGCAATTATAGTCATTTAGATAGCTAACAATTAGAGAGGAATGCTGTTAAAACTTATTGCAAGAAAACGCGTTGCGTAAAAAATCAAATTAAGGTTCAGTGTAGGTAGGTACCTACATTGAACTTTAATTTGATTTGATATAAGTAACTTACATTGATGAAGTAATGATCAGTAACTAAAATCAAAACCGAAAATAATGTACCTACGTGCATTATAGTTTGTTATCGAGTGCGGGCATGTATTAAATACAAAATAATCTGAGTTTTATTATCTTCGTAAGATTATCAATAAAGCCCGTGTAATTACCAGCAAAGTTTTATCCGTCGAGGTCTTCTTAGATCTGCAATGCAGACAAATTTCAAACATTCAAAGCGAAAAAGTAAAAATCAAAGAATTCATGTTTTTGTTCACGAATAAAAAGTATTCCAGGCATAATAAAGAAGAAGTAGAACGTGATCGAAACAACGGAACCGTTTTGAAAAATAAAAGTCACGACCGTAGAAAGATGAATGACGCAGCGTTTTTTTTACTAAGTACCTTTGAAGTAATGGTAAGTATGCTACCAATAGGTAATTTGTTACCTACTCAAATTATTGTAAGACTTATTATAGCAAATAACCCCAAATTTGTCAACTACGATGAATATATATCAATTCCAGTGTTCAGCTGTATACAATGAAGTAAAATTAAGTATCATAAATATCAAAGTCTTACTACCTGAAAAAAATGGTAGTGAGCAGTTTGAAAACTAGCCGGGACTAAAATACAGGCAAAATGTTTAAGAAAGTTTATTTTGGAGATGCTACCTCTTAAAGAGCCATATACAACAACTCATTTTGAAATCAAGTCAAATTATATTTTGATCAAATATTTTATCTTTTCTGTATCTTTCTTAATCTTTCATGATTGCTGCCCAGGAACATCTGTAGAGCTAACTATTTCTAGATAAAAATATTGTGAGGTGATGCATAAACTGGGTGAAAAAATACCTTGAAGCCAAAAGTCGTTACAAACTCGACTAGTACGTAACATTTGCTTACTTATACACATTGGTTTGTGTAAATACTAAAAACTAGGTTATTAAAACCTCTACATATGAAGTTCAAACAAATCATTATATTTCTGCTCTGTTGGCGACATTTATTAGTCTTGGAGTATTTCGTTTTCTGTGATGTAATAAGTGATTCATATAGTCCTTGACCTATGCATGTATATCATCATGATTCACGATAATGAGTTTGATAGTACAATAGTAAACAATCACATTATCTGTGCCCGATGCTACGTTCGATTTATTACGTATTATACATGTGTGGTGTTTATTGTGTCTTGCGGTGACGGCTTATCAGAAATCACTGATGTGACCTCCACTCTTCATCCCGTGGGTGTCTAACGAGGCGACTGAGAGAACACAACGGTGAACGGGCGGCGTCTTTCGGGCAATTACTACTATCTATCCATGGACGAAATTTATCTGCTTTTAAAATCTCGTCAATGGTTTATCACCATGGGCAAAAAGGCTTAAATAGTTTTTTTTTTTTAAATACGGGTTATTGCTTTGTCTTATGAATAGACTGTTAATTCGGAATCACAGAAATAATACACACATCGTTTTATTTTAGATCTAGTAATAATACAAGCCCGGTGACCCTAATTAAAAGTTGAAACTGGGTAAGATCTATACCTATCTAAGGACTGTGACCAGTTGTGAGACTAAAATATACTGATTTATAAAATGATAATGCAGGTATTCAATATTAATCAATTACAATTCAAGATTAAAAAACGAACACACACCGATATTTTTATTTTATTTTGTACTATCGTACCCAGCCCGCTTCGCCGGGCTAGATTTTGCTTTATTTTATTTAAACAATAAACTTACATCATTAAATTTTTAATTTAAGTCTCATAATATATTAAACCATTTATTTCTCTCCGTATTCATTCTCTTCTATTCTCTTCTCGAGCGGGTGAAGATCATTATCTACACCCATGTACATCCAACAATAGAATATCATCATATGTATTTGACAGTTTGACAGCTCAAAAATAGGAGTGCTCCGATCGTCACCAAACTTTACAGGATTACTCGCCAGGTCAATCCGGAGATTCCCTGAAAGTACCATCGGTCCAGCCGTTTCGGAGCCTATACGGAACATACACACACACACTTTCTCTTTTATATATATAGATAGATAGACTATGTAGTGAGTGAAGGGAGTGAAGTTTTACTATAAGAAATGACACATCTTAACTTTGCCTCCACAGTGTCGTTGATCGGTTATCATAGTTTAGTAGTAAAACTTTTTGTGACAGAGCTCGTCCGGGATAGTACTATTGCCATGCTTATTTCTACCGTTACGCAGCATTTTTCCAAGCTGTGTTCCGGTCTGAAGGGCGTGATTGCTTTAATTACAGGCACATGAGACTTAACTAACACCTACGCCTCAAATTAATGACAGGGCGGCAGCATGTAGCAGGACGTGCTCCTTGGGTGACCTGTTTATAAGCGATGGTTTTCCACTTATCCGTCCATCTGATTTGTCCGTCAATTATTACTATAAAAAAAACACAATATCTCACAACAATGTCATAGTTGGTTATACTTAATGGTCAGAAAAACTGGCAGTATTTCCCTTCCCTTGTGCCATAATCAAAACAAAGCAGTAATAAATGTGTAGCTGTTTTAAACGTATTCAAGATTTTAATCTAGATAAGAGTAATTCAAGGACCGTCTCCACCGCAGCCATGTGTAAACAGAGTGTTGATTGTACCCCGGGGAAATCAACCACCCTATGCAAATATTGGCGATCAACCTCCGTGCGATCAAACGATCTCGCATCGTGTAGGTATATGTATTTGCCCAACACTAACACTGTTCCCCTTTTTCATTCGAAATAGTATATGAACAGTAGATACACGACTTCCGACTGATTCAAAAACTTGTTGATAATCAACAACGTGTTCTTACTATAAATAAGATTTAAAAAAATATACTCTACTAAAGTTACGCTACTTATATAAATAAAGCTAAATAAAGGCTAAATAAAGGCTTTTATTTTTAAAAAGCTGGGTAAAACTTGAGGTAATGTTAGCAACACAAAGACCAATAGGTATCACCGTACTCCAAGTTGAGCTACATTTTATCATCATCCTCATTTTAACGTCTTTTGTAAGAATTTCCAAGGTCTTGGCATAATATGTGCAGACTATATTTTTACATCTATGGTCTTGAGCCGCTAGATACATGTACCTACTTGCATTATAATACTATATAAAGTATTGCGTACCAAAGCGGATGAAAATCGAATACCAGTAGGAAACAGAATGCATCTTTTATCAATGACAAATAATTTTGAACTGGAAAAACAAATAATTGAATAAATCAGGTCATAATCTTCCAAAATTAGAGTCATAGGTTTATATGGTTTTCTTTTTAAAACTTGGTGCAGAACATATAAACATATTAAAGGCAGTAAGTACCTACACTTGGAAGCATTTACCTACTTTATATTTCATCCGTAAATATTGTTCATCGTAAGATGATTATTATGCACGTAATGCCAAAAATGCCATTCGTACCTACTTGCAATAAACATTTTAGATACTTTTGATTTAAGACAAACTGTCATAACTTTTAACCCTATGCAATTTGTTTTTGCAAATAAAATGATATGATCTACCATTACATTTTCTATGTAATATAGAAGACGAATTCGAGTTTCAAACAATTTAAACATTTGTGACTATTCGAACAGCCATGTAGGGTCGATGTCACGTACCCTGGGAACTAATCTCTAGTGTCAAATCACGTGCGTGGGCCTCCCTTTCACCGATAATACAATATGTCCTTTTAAAAGATGCGTAATTGTATTTTTTACAGTAGGATTAATGTTTATGGGATAAGGGGAAAGTACCTACAGAAAATTAACTATTTATATCCTACAATATTGTTTACTTCGTGATAAGATTTTCAGGCTTCGTTTAACAAATATGATATTTTGAAGTTTTAAGACGTCACACTGACTATGTGTATATTGCCGGTATATTATTAACCGCTACAACGGAAGTTTGGTAAGTAAGCAAGCAAAAGAGAGGTTTTATAAGTTTGAGGTTTTTGTATGATAGAGAGTTTTACAAATATCTTCGTAATTCCTTCAGGGTTCGCAGTTTCGCACAGCAACTTTAATTTCAATTATTTTTGGTATCTAGGTTCCTACGACGATAAGTGCTTTTACTTAAATACCGTTGCGATGGTTAATTCCAATCCACACATGATTTCAACACAGGGATAGTTTGAAAATCACTGAAAACTATTACTTTGAAACTTTTTTTTGTTAAGCTACTTAGTTATTGTGATTGTTACAATATAATATGTAGTTTTTAAGAAATCAATAAAGCTATTATTATAATATATAGTATATCGAACATGCATCAATCAAATTAGTAAGTACTGAAATATCTTTCGATTGCAATGTAAGGATAAAAATCACTTTGGAGGAGCAAAAAACCAAAAAATGCTATATTGTTGCGTTAAATTTATAATGCGGTAAAGCTGCTTTATTACCATTGCATTTTTAGTTTATGATTCATCCAGGGTAATTATTACACTACTTAAAAAAAGCTGGCAAACATTTTGTAACTTTATGCGTTTACGGGAGTAATAACGTCACATCATTAGATAACGTGGACCGTGGTGAGCCATAAGTAATCTTTATAATCTTTTAACACGACATACGGATTAAGAAATTAGGAAATAAGATAAACATGATGTAATGGGAGGTTTTTCGTGACCTAATTATGAAACTTCTCAACACTCTTCTATTAGTTGCAACCGACTATCTATTCGTTAAGTAGGTTTGGTTATCTTTATTAACGATATAAAATACGGTCGGTACTTAATGTAAAAAACAAAATAATAATATAAAAAAAATAGGTTACCTATATTGAATTATATTAAAATTAACCCAAAAGAGTGATCAAAATTCGTAATGGGGTGAATTGCATTTCGTTTTCAGTATCTAGAATACTGGACCACGAAAGATTCAATCTGGGACCTGAGAGCCGCAAAGTAATAGGGGACTCGTGCAACCAGGTGCGACGGCGAAAATGCTCAACGCACTGCAGTATTTCGGCTTAGTTATTATGTATGCGGTATGCGTTATTATCACAGTTTATTTACACCTCTCCGATGCTACTACGTCCACTTTTGGTTCAAATGACCCAGGCGCCTCCGCACTGCAACGCGCAAACCGGCGAGCGAATTAGAACCGGAGTTCTACGCTCACGTTTTAACTGTTTAGGATACAGTATTGCAATTACTTAATTCGTGAATTAAGTCCAATCAAGCAAAATCACAGCAGACTAACCAGGATAAACAAGAGAAACTGGTTAACATCTACGAACCAAGGCTAAGTGTTTTTCATCTAACTATATATATTTTTTTTTATTACAGCGGGAAATCTCCTGGTGAGATACCCAGCTTCCTGGGGAAGCTTTTTAGAAGCAGAATTTATGATCTATTCATCATCATCAGTAGCCTAGTCAATATAGTAGTCTCACTGTTGAAAAAATGCCTCTTTCATAGGAGCATGAGATGTGGAGTATAGTTGTCCAACTGGTAGGTTTATTAAAAAAAATGATATAGTGATAATAATAATTAATGTTGATGAAACATAAAGAGTAAATTTGGATTTCCATATTCTATCATCCATCCAGTTACTACAGACTTGGGTAATCACTTGAACTTCAACAGCCATAATCAAAAGATTTGTGCAGTTGCAACCAGACCACACCACACTCAAGGAGTTATCACATCTTGATAAATAACCGTGTTGGTATGCAATATGTCATTGTTATAACATATATAACTCTAACTACCTCTGTATAGCCGCTCTCCAAGAAGTAAAGAACAATAATCAAAACTCTAAAAATTTTCCTGAGCCTCATTCATCCTGTTTATCTTGTATGTATTGATTACTGTTTGTTACATTTTACTGTTATTGCCACATAAAAACAATTATAAATGCTTTTCAATGAAGCAATCATAGATGTTACATTACCATGTCATAAATGGTCTATTCAAGCCATTTACATTTATTAATTTATCTTGCTTTAATGGTAATGAAAAACATTGTGAGGAAGCCTGTTCGCCATAGTGTTCTCAAAGGTATGTGAAGTCTACAAATCTGTACTTTTCCAACATGACAGACTACAGCCTAAACCTTTTTCATTCTGAGAGGAGACCTGTGAACTGTAGTGGGCTGGCAAGTGATGATTATGATGATTAACTAGGTAACCGATTTGTCTATCTATGGCATTTTAAGTTTGTCCTGGCTATTTTCAATAAAATGTTATAAATGCATTTAGAGCAGTATAGTTGATGTAAGCTTTAAATCCCACTCTTTTCTAAAACAGAGTAGATCTATGCTCAGTGGGATATTAATAGGTTGAGGATGCAACACTAAATGACATTCACAACCTCCCTATATTAATGGTAATTAAATAAATCCAATTAGAAAAAACTATGCTATGGAGATTTTCTCTTATAAGATTTAAAAACTATGCTATTGAGAATGAAGATTGTCTCTTATAAGATTTTGTCATATAAGCTATGTACTAAAATTCCACTGATTATAACTAATAGAATGACAGTAGATACATAATCTATAATAATGTTGTTTTGTTTGCAATTTGTAACCATACACAAATGAAATTTATTTTATACTACAGCTACTGACATATTCAAGTGGTTGCTAATAGAACTAATTAATCATTTGATTGCATATCTTAACTGCCATACTGACTATCAATAAAATTATGTTGTAGCTAGAGCTAAGGTGTAGAATTAATAATCATATGATTTTCTTATAGGTTGTGGGCTATAAGACTATACATGGGAGCTCACATTCATGGATAACAAAATAGATGTAGTTGTAATAAACAAGCAACTGGTACCCCCTTGGTTTGGCTATTCCAGACTGCCCTGAATACTTTAGGAGCAAAGGCTCTTAATTTAAATCCATGAAGCAGTATAGTTTTGCTGCAACTCAGTGCAGCTTTGCTTAAAAGATTTAGTATGAAGAACCTTTAGCCGCGCAGTTCCGCTTCAGTGCAGTGCCACCCAGTGCGGTATGTCTTTACGCTTACTTTCAAACATGTATTAAACAAACATAAGGTTATTATTTTGCACAAAAGCGGACCAGTAACTTAACTTACCCGCCAGGGTGAACCTGTCCATATAGTTGATAAGGTTGACGAAACACAGTATTCCGATAGTCATGTATTCTCTGAAGGTGACATCGCTCAGAGTAATTCGTCTACGAGACTGTTTCTCGTGCAGCAGCGCTGTCGCTGAATCATTGTCCCCGTTTATCACCAACTGCTGATTTGATGTGTTCGGAGTAATGCTACTCTGGTCCATTATGCAAACCCCACAGAAATGTTCAGTTGTTAAAAAGCACCTCCACTTAACCGTATCGAACTGGCAGACTTAAAACACAATACAATGGGAAAAGAACTATAGAAATGCGTGTATAAATGTAATTAATTGTCGTGTAGGCAGATTAAACAATCATAGCGATAATTTAGTTTGAAGATGTGGATAAATAAAATTAAAACAGTTCACGTCCGAAACACTGCCCGCTACAATGACAACTACTCAATGAATCAGAAGTTGGGAACTCTAGCAAGTATGCACGACAGTGACATTTGAAGCCGGTGGTGACGACATCTATTTTGAAATTTGACATCTGAATTATCCATAGACCATAGTGTTATATTTAGTTTCTAGAAGATCAGCAATTATAAATGGCTATAGCAGCTATCGATCTTAGGCAGGCGGCAATTATACTAAATTCTAGTCGTCTAATTCCCGCCAGCCTCAGATCGAGTTCACCTAATATCTCACTAAACTATTTGGTCACAGTCATGAGTCCTTATGCACGAAATCTGCCATTCTGTGCTTGTTTTCTTCGAGACGTTTGTAAGCTTTGAAAAACATAGATCTCGAAGATGTTGAAGAAGTTTACCAAGTCACTGTATTTCCATGGAGCTCTATATATTTATAGCTCAACACTGTAATTTACTGTCAAAGTCAATCTCTTAATTTACTGTCAAAGTCAATCTCAGTATTCTCATCATTAACATTTGTCAAATTAGGCAGTAGGCAAGAAGACGCTTCGGGTGCTTTCAGCAGGGCTACTAGCATACTTCAATGTTTTAACTGATAAACGCCGTAAATTTTGTAGTCTAAATAGCAACAAAATAAACATACAAATGGCCAAACTTTTATATTTTATTATTTTACTCTGTGTAAGTGGCAGTTTCGGCAAAAAACCAAAAGATGAAGAAAAGCCGGCTTGGGCTAAAAAAGATATTAGAGACTTCAGTGATGCAGATATGGAACGGTAATACTTAGTAATTTCTTACTTTAAGTATATTTACTAAACTGTAATGTACATGCAAGTACATAGCTACTAATTATTCAGTCTGAGATCCCGTTAAGCGAAGTATATAAGGGAAAATGGTCGCGAAATGCACTTTGTAATTTTGATTGTTCAAAATATTGTTGTGTGAAAATGTTTGTACTTAGTCTCCTTCTAATTTGCATAATCATACCACCTTTGCCCTCGAAAACCTTGTATAATAACCCTAATACAGGCGGAATAGCTCTTGATGACTATTTAAACATGCTATTTTAAAATTGGTGAAATGGTTGCCAGAAACATAGGTAACAAATATAGTATAGAAGCAGGTGTTTCATGATACATAATGTAATGGATATTAGGCATTATTTGCTATACTCTGTGTTAAGCAGGAGAATTTGGACGATGTAATAATATAATATCTTCTGCTTTATACTCCACACCAACTACACTAGCCGCAATGTACTTTCAGAAGCATACTCAGGAAATGTAGACTTAGAAATTTTTCATTATAAAGTCAATATCTCCTGAGGATGCTCTAGACAGAGAAATACATCCGTAGATAACAAATAAAAAAGTGGACACAAACAATTTTATTATATTAGTATGAATTCTTTCCAGTCTGTTTGATCAATGGGAAGAAGACGAAGAACCTCTACCTGAAGATGAACAGCCTGAACATATGAGAAAGCCTCCATCAGTAGACTTTAGTAAACTTGACATGTCCAACCCAGATGCAGTTTTACAGGCGTCCAAAAAAGGCCAAACTTTAATGATGTTTGTAAGAGTAGCTAACAAACCTTCAAGAGCTCGCACTGATGAATTGACAAAGATATGGCAAACTGGTCTATGGAGTAACCACATACAAGCTGAAAGGTACCAGTATTTTGTTCAATATTTTGTGTTTTTCCAAAATGAAAGTGACATCTTTGTTATTTTGATCCTGAACCTTTGATATAACTCTTTCTCAAGGTTGCTCTAAAACCACATGAGCAGTGTAGTATGGGCGCTCGCTAAATTGTTGTTTTAAATTGACTTCCGTAATTTTTGTATTGAATTAATATTGTTTTGTGGTAAGCTCTTTTCCCCACCAGCTCAAGCCTCCTTTCACATTCATTCCAGTCCAGATGTGTGAGCTTTAGCTCATCAATATCCACAAAAAGCTAGGAAGCACATAATGCAAGATTTTCTCCTTTGATAATGATATTTTAAGTGCTTTTAATTTTTACAGGTATGTAATAGATGATGACAGAGCTATATTCATGTTCACCGATGGTTCTCAAGCATGGGCTGCTAAAGAATACTTTTTAGATCAAGAAGAACTGTCAGATGTGCAGTTAGAGAGCCAGACATACACAGGAAAGAACCCAGATGTGAAAAATAAGGCTATTAGAGATGAACTATAGATCTGATTTTCATAAAATTTCCCTAATATAATGCATCTTGGGTTCTAAGTATTTATTTAGTGTATATATGAAATTAAAGGAACAACCTGAGTATAAGTTTTTTTGTAATTTAGCATTTTTTTATACAAAATGATTCATTTAAAATAGTTATTATAACATTGCTAAATTTAAGTATTCAAAGTCAAAGTCAAATATTTCTTTATTCAAATAGGCACATAGATGGCACTTTTGATGCGTTATTATATACAAAATGTGTACATAGCAGTGAGTAGTGATGGCGATAACTAGATTCGTAAACTTAAAACCAAAGGCTACGAGGGTTCCAATCGCACCCTGGTCTAAGAAGAAGCCCACAACAAACTTAGCCGGGTGTTCTTTTTGTTATCACCATCTCACATTGTCATTAGAAAATATTTAAGAAGCAACCTGGTTAGAGCAATTGTTTACACCCAAGCTTTTTTATCGTTTACGTAATCCTTTATACTATAATAGGACTTTTCTATAAGCTTTCGCTTAACCGATTCAATGCGGATGGCTCCGCAGAGGCGCCATGTGTATCTTTTGTGTATGGCGGGTGGCGCCCGAGAGGAGCCAAAATGTTTTCCTGTAAAACTCCGCTAAAAAAGCTTTATTCAGAGGCTAGCCCTAAATGAAAGTTTCCTTATTTGTCACGTAGATTACGATACTAGTATTAGTTTCAAGATATAGCGTGAAAAAAGACATTTCAGATGTTGTAAACCTTTTCAATAGAAACAATAATTATGAAAGGTAACTTTTGTGCATGGCGGGTGGCACCCCAGAGGAGCCAATATTTGAAACCAAAAAACTGACTAATTTAAATTTATCAATAGTACATATTTCAGTGTTCTAAAAATATTAGTGTCTTTATTTATCACGTAGATCCTTTCCAGAGAAATCGCTTTAAGGTGTAGCGTGATTTCACACTCTTCGGGGATGGTAAACCATTTTAAGCGTTATTTAAATGTTATTTAATATTAAGGGTTACAAACGAATAGCACTAATCATGACAGTTAAATATTTAAAAAATATCTGTTTTCACTTTTTTTGCTTTGTGGATATGCTCTTTTGCAAGTTTATGGTAATAACTAGGTAGTTTCTCGAAGTATGTCCAAATTTAACCGGACTAGTAATTGCATTCCTTAGGTATCAAGACAATGTACTTAGTTTATTTTTGGTGAGAAACAACAACAAAAACGATTCTCAGAAAAGCACTATCTTTTGTTGTTATGCTATGCAGTCATATCAAAGATGTTTTAAAGATTTTTAAGCTTTTTATTGCCCTACTGCTTATTGTTAATATGCCGTGCCGACCGACCCTTTTTATTGATGGGCTAGGGAAAGATGTTATTTAACTAAAAACAAAAGAAGTCGGTGCCATAAATCACTTAACAAGGTTTCTCACGCGCAAATTACTTAACTATCGATGATGTTTTTTCGTTTACTTCTGTTTTGCTATTTATGGTGATCAGACGTAAGCACGTTGTGACCGTTTAATGCTCGCTTCTGAAGTCTCTTAGTTTGCCTTTTAACAACTGTGGACTGTGTATCTGGACTTCGAGATTTTGCTTCAGTGACTACCCCGGCTAGTAATTTGGACTCTGTTTTGATTCTTGACTTTACAAGGTGAGTTTTTTTAACAATGTTCTTTTTTTCTTTTCTAGTCTTTTCAATCATTGAAATTTAACATGAGCTTTTTGAAATTTAACATGAGGGACAGAGTGATTCCATGTTAGAGGAAAACCTAGATAGGGCATGTAGCACAGGTCTCGTGCTACAACTTTTGTAGGAACACTCATATGCCAAAATAAATCAGTCTTGAGTTATTGAACATTTTATGGTTTTTGGAAAAAATCCCATTTCGTGACCAGTGTTCAGAACTAAAAAAAATACAAAATTTTCTAAATTGTTCGTTTATTATTCTGTCTTTAACTACACAATGTTAAGTAAGAGGTAAAACACTTAAAATTCTACGTTAAGCGGAAAGATAGGTACCCTATGTAAGGTGTTCTCTTGAAACAAATGAACAGACAAACACCCCCAGACTCATACATAGACACACAAACACCACATACACACACATAAGCGCTTAAATACATAACATTCGACGAAACAGATAAACACTTACACTCATACACACTCACATGTACAAACACTGTGTGAGTGTGTATGTGTGTGTGCTTGTGTATGACAGTGAATGTGAGAATGTATATCTGTGTGAGAGAGTGTGTGTGTGTTTGTGTGTGTGTTCGTCTGTGTTACAACACCTTTATAACGTATAAAATAAAGTGTGTTGACTGCTAGATAACTTATTCTACTATTTTTTTCAGTTGCTAACCAAAATGGCTACTCCTCCATCCCCTGAACCTGGCCCGTCAAATTGGGATCTCATATCTATGGAGTTATCCGGAATGATGTCTCCCAGCCATATAAACTTATCAGACATGCCATGCATTGATGCTATTATAAGTGATGCAGAATTGTATGGGATTTTGGCACAGGATGTGGATAACTTTCTGGAAGATTTGGTAAATGAAAACACAGAAGATGAAGAAGCCGTTTGTGCTGAAGATCAGTTAGAACAGGACGTTGAAAATACAACTGATTGTCCCCCTAGAGCCCCTAGAGCCCCTACTACCGATTGGTTCAATGGAAACCCCTCGAATATGGCCGAGATTCCTTTTACGGGCACACCTGGTTTATTACCGCCTCATAACATGAGTGGAAAAACACCGATAGATTTTTTCTTTTTATTTTTCAATAGTCGTATCATTGATTTAATTTTAAACTGTACAAACAAGTGCGGCAATGAATTGAAGATTGCAGCACGCACCGCACAAGCTCGTTTTACAAAATGGAAGGAGATAAGTCTTGAGGAGTTCACGGTATTTATTGGCATAATTTTATTTATGGGTACCGTGAAAGTTAATAGAATGGCCGAATATTGGTCTCGACATTATTTAATGCGCCTAAGCCCACATTCATTTATGGCTAGGGACAGGTTTTATTTAATATTAAGAGCATTAAATGTCCAAGATGAAATGAGGCCGGAAAGTATTTTTAAAGTAAAGTCGTTAATAGATATGTTCAACGAAACAATGTCCACAACTTATTACCCATCCAATAATGTTGCAATAGATGAATCCTTGATTTTGTGGAAAGGACGTCTTTCTTTCCGCCAGTATTTAAAAGGGAAAGTCCATCGTTATGGAATTAAATTATATATGTTAGCTGACATGAATGGCCTAGTAATAAAAATTCATTTATATGCTGGTTCTGGGGATCAATTGGTAGGTGGAAAAAATCATGTAAAAAAAGTAGTAATGTTGTTAATAGAAAAATATTTAAATAAAGGCCATTCACTTTATATTGATAATTATTATAGCAGCGTTGGTTTAGCAGAGGAGCTTTTAGATAAAAACACGTACGTAACAGGTACACTACGAGCAAAGCGCGCTGGTAATCCCACTTTAATTAATATAAAATTAAACACCGGTGAATCTTGTATTGTTCACAATTCCAAAAAAATTGTTGTTACCAAATGGCAGGATAAACGCGAAGTGCTGCTTTTGAGCTCGCAGCATAAAAGCATTTACAAAGGGACTAATAGTCGCCGAATACGCACTATAAAGTATAAGCCTGATGTACTAATTCAGTACAATAAATACATGAGAGCAATTGATAGGCACGACCAGCTTTTAAGTTATTATTCCTGCAAACACAAAACCTTACGTTGGTATAAAAAAGTTATAATCCATTTAATCCAAATATGTTTGGTGAATAGCTTTCTTTTATATCGAGAAATAAGCAAATCGAATATAGAATTATATGATTTTAGAAAAAGTGTATTAGAAAATTTATTAAAGCCACCAACCGTGCCACAACGATCCCTTGTTGAAAGAAAAATACATTTACCTAGTACTTTTACTAAGAGTGGTGGAAGGACAATGAGAAAGCGATGCAGAGTATGCTATAGCAAAACTAAAAAAAGAAACTTGGTTATGTATGGTTGTTCTGATTGCCCAGAATTCCCAGGGTTATGTCTCACCCCATGCTTCCGAGAATATCATAAATATTAACAAATGTATTAGAAATTTTTAATATTTATGATATTTTTAGCTTGCAGGTATTTCATGATTTCAATTAATACACACACTATATGTTATAATTTGTTTAATTGAAGATTTTTAAATACTTATAACAAACAATTCTCATTAGTAATTACTAAATCAGTCTTTTTAATGATTATAGTAAAAATCTACCTTATAAATAAGTACAATTATGTAATATTATTGCACAATGTTAATAAATAAACCTTAATATTATGTAAAACCGATGCTTTTCATTTAACTCGCCTCTCTCTCTTCATCTAAAACTCTTTTCATTTAAAACTTATGGTTTATTAATAAAATTATTTTTTTAGCGTTTCTATAATTTTTTGCATTATAATATATCTCTCATTAATACTAAAACGTAGTAACTCGTTAGATACGAATTTCCCAAAATATTTACAGGCGTGAATATCCACGACGGTTGTACTCGTAAATTGTTCTTTATCTTCTACCATTATATTTTCAGTAAACGTTGAAATATCTTTGGTGGATATTTCTGTGTACGTTGCACAATCTTTCGTAGGTTTTTTTGTACCTTCCGCCGCAGAATTTATTTCATCTTCATTTTCTTGACCAGGTTCCCAGTCATCATAAGTCTGGGAATTTTGTTCTAAATAAGCCTGTTCGACAAACTCGTAGTCAGTGTCACATTGCGTTTCCAGTTGTGATTCTGGGATATATTTTCTTTTTTTTGGTAATTCTAGAACAAAAAAGAATATATGTTTATATCAAGCAAAAAAAAAACTTGCTGTGAGCATTACGACGAATTTTTCTGTAACTACTTTTTGTTTAAAATAAAAAGTGCGTAAACTGAATTGTAAATCTTTTAAATTTATGTAAATAAATGTAATTAAATAAAAAATCTATCATGAATTTAAATTTTGTCGACAGACTAGAAAAGAAATAAGTATAGTTTTATAAATTCAATGAAAACTACAAAAAGGTTTACAACACCTTACATAAATGAGTCACTTACCTTCCATTTCCATTAATACACGTAGATAATCACTTTTTTATACACTAAACGAACAATAAAACCGCTTACGTTCGATTTTGGTTGGCGACTAAACTTACAGCAAGTGGAAACAACAAAAAAAGCGATACATTACAATACATGGCGGAAGGCGCCTTAGGGGAGCCATCAAAGTGCCTGGCGTTGGGCGCCCCAGAGGAGCCACGAAACATTTGTTCGTAGCCAGGCATGAAAGTTTGTCAAATAGTCCACCGCATTGAATCGGTTAATACAAACTTTGAACTTCTTTAGTGACATCCCCAAGATATCAACCGGTAAGTTATTGTAAAATTGCATACAATTTCCTTTAAATGAATTGCTTATTTTGTGTAGTCTAGTGTACTGCACTGCAAGTTTATTTTTGCTTCTAACCTTCAAATTATTGCAGTCACATTTTCTTTTAAATTTTGATATATTTTTGTGAACATACATTAAATTTTCAAATATGTATTGGCTATAGAGTGTCATTATTTTAACATCTTTAAATTTATTTTTCAATGACTCTTTCGGACCCATTTTATAGATCGCTCGAACAGCCTTCTTCTGCAGCACGAAAATAGTGCCCATAGTAAAATTCCATATGACATAATGCTGTGAAAGTAACTAAAATAGACCAGTCTAGCAGTTTCTATGTCTGTCAGGTGGCGTATCTTCTTTACTGCATAGGCAGCAGAACTAAGCCTGTTCGACAAATTATTTACATGAGGGCCCCATTGAAGTTTAGCATCTAACGTTATTCCTAGAAATACTGTTGTATCCACCTGATTCAATTCATTCCTCATTATTAAATTAATTTTTTATTATAACAAAATTTGGAACAGGGGTTTGATGGTTTATCAAAATTGTGGCAATACCTTATTGTATGATAATAATAATTCCATACCTACTAAGACTTTTTATTATGTAAACTGTTTTATCAAGTTGTATATAATTTTATTTTCTGTGTTTTTTTAATAATAAATAATAAAAGAATTGCAGAGTAAAGTGTTTATTTCTCTAGTTTACAAAAATACATTTTATCACAACTTTATAGTATTAGGCATCTGTAGCACGGAAATGTTCCTCATCAATAGTAGAATATATATGCCCTTCACCACACATCCATTCCAGGGTATTTCTAGAAAATATAAAACAATTTCTTTGAATTATAATATCCTAATTAATAATAATATAAGGCATTATTCATAATTATATTATTTGGATTTATAAATAGATCATGAAAGTTTCCAAGAAATCAAGAATAGAAGCGGTGATAGCCCACTGTGTAGGAATTTGATTTCAATGGTGAAAAAAAACGTAGTAAGGAAACCGGACTGCCTGAGTCCATAATATTCTCAAAGGTGTTCAGAGTCCACCAATCTGGCACTGGTCAGCATGGACCCCTTTCTTATAGACCCATATCCTATAGGGGGCCAGTGTGGTATTATTGTTGTTATAATTTGAATTCAATTAATAATTAAAAACTAAATACTTACTCAAATTCAACGTGAGACATCTTATCCTTGAGACTAGCAAACATGTCTTGTTTACTGATACCCTGCTCCTGCGTGGAAGCCCTTATAAGGTTGTAGACCATCATTTGTCGTGGATTTAATCCGTTCACAGAGGCATTATCACCCATCCCAACCATGGAATTTGCTGGCAAACCGCTTGTAAATGTAGAATTTGTTTCAGTTTTTTCCTAAAATGTTAGTTCAAATGAGTATTAGTAATAAAGATAATAAAAGGTTATTCTGTGTCTAGAAACTTACTATAGAAACATAACTGTACAAAATAGTTTTTACACACCAAACATACATAAAGACCTTCACATCAAGGTAGTAAAGCAGGAAATCATGTCACCTAGTACATGCTACCAAACCGAATTATCAGGCCACCAAAACAAAGTAGCTGTACAACTGAAAGGGACAGGCAGTTTGCAGTTCTCTAGGCTAAATGACAAAGCATCATCAACTTTAATCAAAGATTCATTTACCATGGAATGAGAAAACATAAAGTTGTTAGTTCAATATTGCCTGCTTGCAGCTGTTTTTTATGTAAAGTTTTTAATGGCTCTAAATTGTTTTCTTTTAAGATTAGATTGATTTAAAGTTCTATGGGATTAGCATTTCAATATAAACGATAAAGAAACAATATGAAATTAATGTAAGTTTTACTATTTAATATAGGAAAAAAGGTTTCAAATTGTTTATGATTAAAATGACATGTAGTCAAAGCGAACCACATTAGAGCACCATAGAGACTAAGATTAAGAACTTTTAACTTAGCTGAAAATTGTTTGTCATTTTTCACACTTTATTCTAATTATAAATCCATATGGTTTTAAATGCCATGTAAAATACCTTCTTGGAATCAGCTTCCATCTTCAGTTTATTATTAATACACTGTAGGTAGTGAAAAGTTATAGCATTTACATCGGTGATTGGCATTATTTTGAATGCCATTAGAACTTTTTTACCTTTATTCGCTTTAACATTTCCATAGACTTGTATGTAATCATTAACTTGCACTTTTGGAGCTGATTTATCCTGAAATTAAAATAATATATTACATTCCTCAAATGCTGTTTGATTCTATATTTTATTCAATTTAATATTGTTATGATAAGTAAAGGTAAATTCCAGCACATTTTACATTCAACAGTATCCAGAAAAGTTATGAAGTTCAATCAATCAACACAGAGAACATTCAAATTGTAGTCTTACTCAATAACTATTTTTGGTTTGTAGGACTTCTGGAAGAAATCTCTTTAGAGGTAAGTTGTCCTTGTGCACATCATGTCTTCTTTCACATTAATTTTAATATTTGGTACCAAATAAATAAATAAATATTTGTAGTCCTTCAGTAGATGTAGTCATAAATACAATGGCAGGAAGGACCCAGTTTAATGTATTTAACAGTCTATTGCTGTCTTATATATATATCACTTAATGTTTAATCAGTCCCTCTAGTGAGGACACTGCAAATTTTAATTTGGAAATAAAAATAAAAGAATCAATCAAAGTCCATAGGTTGATAGATAGATATATTTCTGAAGGTTTGCATTTAACCACAAACTGATGCCATTGGATAAGGTTGCCAATGCATATGATACACAATTTTTTAAATAGTTTATTTACTTACATCTTCATCCATTGCTTCCATATCGAGCCACAGCACTGCTCGCATTCTCCCAGTTATATCTTGTATTGTGTATGTTATTTTGGTACTTTGAACTCTTATATTCCTTATGCGAGCTACTATTGAAACAATTTGGATTTCCGTACCCCATATCTTCACTCCATCATCTCCACTATGCAAAGCTTGTTTGATCACAATAGGAGCTGTTCGTGATGCTCTTCTTCCCTAATTATGGTGCATTTATATCAATGAAATATTTGTATTTTGTGTTTAATGACCTAACCATACTATGCATAGTGAAAGTACATGTTTTGTAATGATAACATAAATAAATATCATTGAAAAATTAGTAAGTAGAATATGAGGCAATCTTTTAATTATTGCAGTGAACCTGCAATAGTTAAAAGATTAAAAGAAAAACATACCGATTTTTGGGCTTGGTTTGGAGTGTTAACATTTCCAAATTGATTTTGTGTGTTGAAAAATCCACCCCCAGCTACTGATTGATCTGAAATAACGTAATAATTAAAGTTTACTAAACTGCTGAAATCGTTGCTGTTTCATATCAATATCAGTGAAAAAACTTACCATTCCACATTTTAATAAAACTTGAGCTTCTTTTAGCTGATCTGAATAAATTTTGTTCTTGGACTATTGGGAAGTAATGATGAATTTGTTACCTGCCTATGTATTTTGAAAATAAATACCTACAAACTTGGTCAGTTTCTTTCGATTGTTTGAAATTGTCGTCAATTGAAAGATTGCAATTTGCAGGCGGGAAATTTTTTGACTTTTGAAGTTTACTATAGTCGTAAAAATGTAATAGGCCCGTTTTGACATTTGTCATCGCGACGTAACTAGTTATGGAACCATAAGACTCTGTACTCGACACTCACGATAAATCAATTCGTTTGTATCAGTACTTGATTGATATTATTATGTATTGTAAAGTGTTCGTTCGTTCAAAGTATTCCTTTAACTTCACAACCAATACGCGTGACTGGCTGTTGATTATACGTCCACTTTTCAACATGTTGAAACAGAGTTAGTACTATATAACAACAAACTCAAAAATCGAGTCAAATCACTATGTTTAAATTAATGTCCAAAATAGAAGAGCCATAGTTAACGTAATAGTAAACAATATATATCAAACTTAAACGAGCGCACAGTCAACTTTACAAGATGAGGAACGAAAAACTGCGCAGTGCGCGCGTGGACGCTTCAGTCATGTGCCGCTTGGTCAAAAACATCAACTCAGACTCATTATTTAGAACCCATTTTGAGAACCAAGCTCATTCTTTGCAGTAAAGATAACTACACAATATTTAATTTCGATATTCAGTAAAAAAATGGTTACAGCTCTAGTATAAAAAAAAAAGACTGAGAACGTAACTGTTTTCGGAACGTTTCACAACAATTATAAATTGCATGCTACTATGAAGTAAGCGCAAAAAGAATACTCGCGATATATTCTTTCATATTATTTAACGTCCCATAAAAATTTACGTATATTTTAAAACACTGTATGTAATTGATTTTTATTTTATTGTTTCTTTCAGTTTCGTTCCAAGTTACATTCTATGGTCTTGCACAAAAGTCAAAACGGGCCTATTACATTTTTCCGACTATAGTGATGTTATATATTATAATCGAAGGTCATAAATAGACAAATATTCGGCCAAAATCGATGGTGAAAAATTTAAATCGATGATAGAATAATCATACCGTTGTCAGATAATTGATAATTTTTTTCAAACAGCTGTAGTTTTGAATGTAATCGTTAAATTTTTTTGTGTCATATTGTAGCTGATAATCGACTGACAGTCGATTGTCGCATTCTGAATCCAAAGCTGTGGGTTCGATTCCCACAATTGGAAAAATGATAGGGTGATGAACACACTATGTTTTTCAGTGTACTTATAGTCTTATACTAATATATAAAGCTGTTTGTTTATTTACTTGAACGTGATGATCTCAGAAACCATTACTCTGATTTGAGAAATTGTGTCAGGATAGCCCATTTATCATGCGCTAAGACTAATAGGGGCATATCATCAATGAAAAATGTTTCAAAATCGGATGCTTTTTCCCTATTAAGAGCTTTTGCTGCGTAAACACTAAAAGTTTCGATAAAATCATGTGTGTCAAAGTTGTTCTCGTTTAAGTTACAAATACGTACGTGTTTAGAAGATAAAAATCGTTTGGTACGCTAAACGATTTTTATCTTCTAAACACGATACAAGATAAATTAATGTTTATTTTTCGCCTTATTCTAGGTATGCCGAAAAACGACACCAACAATAAAAAAAAATAATGCAATGAAAGTTATTATAATGCATTATCTAGTTATCTCATTATCGGACCACCATGTTTCACTGAACATTAAACTTTGAGATTTTTGTAAAATTGAATCAAATAAATCACCGGAATGAGCCCGCAGACTTTAAAAATTGAAATTGTGTGACTGTCAAAACTTATAGCTAACTTCGTTTTCATGACGGTTAGTGCGCGCATCGTAAAAAATGAACTGGCTGACGATGTATTCCCCTCTTACGATTGGGTGCATCACAAACATTGTCTGTCTGTTGTTTCCATCTTCACTGTTCTACCATTGAACTGCAAGGCATCGTAAGGATCTGCACCGTTACATAGCTGTTTGTCTGGCCTGGGAGGATAGTGCCTTGACTGGTTGGTTACCACCCTACCGATAAAGACGTGCCGCCAAGCATTAAAGACGTTCGATATCATCTCGTGTAGAAAACGATTAGAGGTATGGGTTTAATATGACTGCCGTACCGCTAACAGGTAAGCCCATCGCTTACCACTAGGTGAGGTAGTAGTCAAGGGCTAACTTATAATGAAATAAAAAATACTTCTCATTTTTCATTCCCAAACAATTAAATTCATTTATCATTCGTAATACGATACTTACCTTCTAAATAAGAGACTTTTACTCAAAATTCTAACGCGACCTAAGTGTCCCAGCGTATTCCGGATTTTGAAACAAAAATAAATAATGTAACAATTTTTATTTATATTTTTATTTTACACTTCTTTTATAAAATATATTACAGACAAATAATAAAATCGTTGGTCAATCCATAACTCTTGCTTTTAGTAATCAGTTAGATAATTCACGGAAAATATGCAGAAACAGGAGTTGCGCGGTATGTGCTAGGTCTGGAGGATTTTTTTTCTCTATAATCAACTTTCGGTAAATCAGCCATCTTGTTTTCCTTTCCCTTCCTTTGTGTAGTTGATGAAGGCTGCAAGTCTGTAAAATGACAAAAATATTTAAGCTAGGAATAAATTTAAAACTAGAACGCTTGTTTAAAGGGAAGACTTTGTCAAATAACAAGTGTAACTTATTGTATCTCTCGGTATCGCAAAACTGTTTTATACTAGCGATATATTCGTTGAAATACAAATGATTGGCTAAATAATAAATAGATAAACTATAGAAGTTATACTTCTTTAGCGGCGTTCGGGAAGTAAAACTATACGTTGCAACGAAATGCGCGCGCACATGATTATAACAGGATGAAGGTAGATGCGAAACCGAGTTAGAGGGGAATACATCGTCCGCCAGCTCCCTTTTTTCTATGTGCGCACACACCGTCACAAAAAACCGGCACCCAGTTAGCTATAAAATTTGACTCATTCCGGTGATTTAATTGATTGAATTGTACAAAAATCTCAAATTGTAATGTTCAGTGAAACTTGGTGTTCCGATAAAGAGATAACTAGATAATGTGTTACAATAAAACTTTCAATGTATTAAATAACTTTTTACTATTGTTAGTGTAGTTTTCTCTACAAACGTAGAATAAGGCGTAAGATATAATTTTTCCGCCAAAGAAGTATAACTTCTAACGCGTGTACATAAGTATACACACGTTTTTAGACATTAGATCTGTACCTAGTATTACTACTTACGGGCTGGTCATATTATTAGGAACGCTAACGTAGTTTTTTTATTTTATTTAAATTAAAGTAGAGAACTTTCTGTGATTCGTATAATTTTGCGCCATTTAGTGCTTTTGAGTCTTTAGGATGATTGATGTCATACGAAAACCATGAGTAAAATAAAAGTTATGATAAATCTACAAGGGAAGTAATAATTAAACTTCGCGAGTAGAATTGGTCGCATTAAAACTAAGCCCACCATCTTGTATTGCTCAAACACCGCTTTCAACGCTTTAAAGCATTTTGACACGAAGCAAACTACTTAAAATTTATCACGTATACCTAAACAGAGAGTTTTCTCGTCGAGATGATCGAAATATCGTTCGTTTGGCACAACAAAAACTGGACAGTTAAACACTGGAAAAATGTTCTATTTCTGACGAGACAAAGATAAGCGCAGTATGTTCTGATGCAAAACGTTGCACGACGCCCTCCAAATGAAGCATTCGACCTTAAGTTATCAAATGCCCTTAAAGCTGTCAAAATTTGGAGGTACTTTTCTGGACATGCCGTACAAAAATGTACTAGAAGAGGCAACCTTTTGCAAAAGACGTGCTTCGAGATATTTGGACATTACAGCAAAACAATGATTATAGCAACACGAATGGTGCGTGATTCTGCACGCACCGTTAAGGAATTTCTTACGTCACAATCAGTTTTTGTCTTAGATTTGCCAGTGAGCTAACAGCCTAGATCTGAACCCAATCGAGCGACTCATTTATATGGCCACAACCGTATCTACCGGCCCATAAATATAGCGTTAAAATAAGTTTAAGATACCTTTTCTCTGAGTGTAATTATCATCACTTGCTGGTTTCAGGTACTTTGGATCCAACCCATTTTTGCTATTGATAAAAGGCTGCGGGCTCTCTTCTACACTTGATCTGAAAACCAAAAAAATATATATCATGTAACGACTTAACATATTTAAGTATCCATAAGCTTGAAATTAATCACCTGATTTATTCTCACTTCTGTGGAAAAAAATAATTCGAAAGGTTCAAATGATTTGAACTAGCCCTTGAAACTACAAAACAAAAAAAAAACCCTACAAAACCCTACAAAAAATGTATTTTTAGAAGTTTTAAATGTGGACCATTTTAAACAACTACTACTTAGTTTAAACAAGTTTTACTATCATTCATAATCGTATAATTCATTTAACGTTATATATTTCGTGCAAATATACTTTACGAACTCTTTTACCTTTGATAAAATTATTTATTTGTATATTACAAAGATTTTAGAATAAACCGTAAAAAATACGTACAGTTTAGACGTGCCATAAAAGTTGATAGTTTCGTCGGTTTCTTGTGAAGAATCGTTTTGTACATTTTTTCTTAAGAAGTAAGGCGTTGAACTTGTCGCCGATTGAAGATCTGTTTTGCATTTGTTTTGGCCATAATCATTGGCGGATTCATTTTCTTCCATTTTTTTATGAAGCCACTGGATAACTGAATTATAAAAATATTTATTAATCATGTGCGCATATACTAAGCCTAGCTAAGTTTGTTGTGGGTACAAACCGAATTTGCCTTGAATGATCTATGACCGAAGTACCGCAATCAAAATAAAAATTTCATATCAAACAATGTATCGTCGAAACAAAATTGACCTTATGCCCCTCATTTAAGAGTCGCAAATCTTGTACTTCTGATTTTTGGTTTACAAACATTTTTTTCTAAAGCCCGAACTAAATAATTTTAGGCAAATTCGAGCTTAAATAAAATATAAGTAAGGTATTGGTATATACAATTATGTATGATGAACATACATTATTGACATTATTGAGTGGCAAGCATTGTTCCTAAGTGGCAGCATTTAAAGAATAAGAAATAGAAAGATAGATAATAGAAAGACCTCTGACGTTTATTGAACAAAGGTCACTTGCTTCTAAACATAAAAAGTTGCGCGAAATTCTTCTTTTTTCAAGATTGTTTCAGCAACTACTATGAAAAATAAATAGTTGTTTCATTCATTGAGTTCATTCTGTTTATTAAATTGTTAAATATGCTCATATGTTTGTGCGGTCTAAGGCAAATTTCTTTTTCCAAAAAAGGTCTTTTTAAACTCTACCCCTACCGTGTCATTTTTAACAGTTTATTCTTTAATTTTGTTTGAGCTTTGCCCGTATCGAAACAAGCCGTGAAACCGCGGCAAAATTTATTAATCTCACGGGATATTAGAAAATCTACGAACGATAAGTTGCTTTTATCCACTAGTCTGATATAAAAAAACCCTATAAACAATATGATCCCACTTACCCATATTATTATTCTTAATAGTTTCATCACGATCTTTGAGCGCTTGTTCGTTGTTTTCATATTTCTCCTTTAGTGACTCAAGTTCGCTTCTAAGTTTATCCATAGAGTCAATTGTTACATCTATTTCCGATTTCAGATCTTGTATTTCTTTTGTGTTGCGCTCGATTACTTTCTCCTGTTCTAAAGCTATCGCGGTTCTGCATAACAACTGTAATATTTTTTTTTTAGTTATGCTTATATCTCACGTGACTTAGATATGGCTCATGAAGTTCGTACATAGGAACGTTCTACAAATTCCGTGAGCTGTGGGATCACAACTACTGAATCTCAAAAAGTACAATATAATATAGGTGCACGGTGTAGACTGAAAGTATTCATCACGCTCATGGAATTCTTGCTAATATTATAAATGTGAAAGCGTGTTTGTTTGCCCTAAGTCAATCGATAAACTTGGTCGATTTCGGAAAAGAGTTAGTTACTTGAAAGGTCGGAGAGTGTCATAGGTTACTTTTTACCCCAGGAAACGAGCGGTTCCCACAGGATTTATAAAAAAAACTGTAATAAACTCGCACCAAGAACGCGAGCTAGTGAAATAATATGCGGTACACGGAGGTACAAACTAATTTGTAAGATATTTTTGTCTTGAATCCTATGATCCTAGCATTAAAAAAAAACATAGACATATATGAAACTTTGGTATATGTCATAAATAAATGGTATAGAGATATAGTTTTCAGGAATTTAACATTGACTGTTATCATAGCAGTGGTGTGCGCTACAGGCATGCACAAAAGCATTGCCTACCTTAAAAATTTTAGGGTAAGCAGTGCTTATATATAATTTGTAAAGGATGTTTTCCTGCCACGCTTAATCTGGGAATATATGCGGGAACATAGTTAGATCCTGCGTTCTGTATGTAAGAGCAATCAAAATGAATGTTTTACAGTGTCTGAGAGATTATTTGTTTGTTACAAGTATTTATGCATATTATTCACAAAGATTTTAGTAACCATAACACAAGAAACGCTTACTTTGGGGCTAGGTTTAAGATGGCAATGTATGTATTGATGTTTTATAATTATTTACTATATTATTATTAGATACACTGAATGAGGTAACAAGGAAATAAAGAAACAAACCTTTTCTTTCATTTCAATAAGCTCGTTGTTTTGTTTGGATATAATTTGATTTGCTTTCATCAGTTGTTCGGTAGTAGAGTGTGCAGCCTCGGTGTTTTTATGCGCTAGAGATTCGGTTAATGTCAAACGTCTCTCGAGGCTAGCCTTAAATACAAAATTGGGTATTTTGTACTAAAATAGTCAAATTAGATTGGATTAGAGTTTTGGTATGATGAAACCATACTTTTTTTTTAGAAAGCACAATATACTTAGCCATCCAACCAATCTATTTTGTCTTTTTCTTAGATTTTAAATTATTAAAGGTTTTATGACTTTTTGTTTGTAGAAGGGATGAAAGCATTACGCAAAATAATACTACTGCCTGGCTTTCACGTTTACTTATTTCATCGCATGAAAATTAACTAAGATTTATATGATATTTAAAGATCGCCATCTAGTTATAATACTTGGAAACAGTAAACTCACTAGATGGCGTTCTTCTGATATCATATAAATCGTCACGCGCGTCGTAATGAGAAGATTTCAAGTAATATTTTTTTTTAAAAGGCCAAGCTGCTCTGACACCAAGTTCTGCAAGGAACCGGGTTTGAAAGCGCTATATAATTTTCCAACCAATCTATTTTGCCTTTTTCTTAAATTCTTAATTAATTAAGGTTTTATGAGTTGTTTGTTTTTAGTAGGTATGAAATCATAACGCAAAATAATGCTGCTCTTTCACTGTTTTTGTATACCATGCACACAATTATGGCTGAATGAGGATTCTGTATGTTACCTTTTCCATCTTGTACGCCTGTATGTTTTCATTTAACTCCTTTATGTTATCTGAACTGTCTTTGACTGCCTAAAATTATAAAAAAAATATTACCATTTCTTAAAAAATTACCTTCCTTACATAACAATACATTTAAATGAATTAATTTACATAACATAAATAAGATACATAATCCGTACATACCTTTTCTAAATATGCACATTTTGAATTAAGTTGATTTATTTGTTTTTCCTTCTCTAAAACATCTCTTTCTAAAGTTGTATTCTTAGCTTTTAATGTTGCCACTTCTATATGAGTCTTTTGCACTTCTTTTTCTAATAAATTTGTTCTTTGCGCTTTATCACTTAAAAATGGAAAATTGTTTGCTTAGTATATAACGACTTTACATTAAAGCACGCGAATCCTAGTGAAGCGGTGATAGCCTGGTAATGCTAGGGGTCAGTTTTCTTTTCCGGGGAGCCGAGTTTGATCCCCGGCTCGCACCTTTAACATATTGGAGTTATGTGCGTTTCAAGCAATTCAATATAAGTCGCATCAACAGACAAGTAAATAAACATCGTTTGGAAGCCCGCAAGCATGAGAGACCTCCATAATGTCTCCGAAAGGGCGTGTGAAGTCTCCAAATCCGCGCTATTCCAGCGTGTAGACTATGGCCTAAACCCTTCTAACATGAAGTTTCGCTTACTTTAGCCGCTGATGTTATTGGATTTTTTAGGATACTTTCTAGTACTGAGAGTCTATAAGCTGTGGAAGATTGGATAAACAGCTAAGGGCATTTTAGTACTACTGCCATGTGTATGCATGCTGCCAAGAATCATTGCTGTGTTCTGGTATGAAGGGTGAGTACTAGTGTAATTACAGGCAAATGAGGCGTAACACCTATACCTTAATCAATTATTACTATAAATAAAACAATTTTTAACCCAACCCATGAAGATAGATGCTCAGACATGAGCAGATAAGCAGATAAATAAGCTGATATTTGTTAACAAAAAAAATAGTATTTGTAAAAGTTTGAAATGTATAAGAATTTAAACAAATTATGCAACAGATTAATTGTACAAATTATTCCAATAATTTTATAAGTTAACTTTTTAAGGATTGCTAAGTTCAGCATTGTTAGATTACCTTATCTGATATTCTAATTGTGTAATATTATCTCGTAGCTGTTTATTACTGTGTATTAATTCCTCAATCTCTTTCTCTTTTTTCGCTAAATTTTCCTGTGATATTGCAAGTAGGTTGTTTGTGTTTATCTCTGCACTCCGTTGTAATTGTAATTTTTCCTGTGAATTTAATAAAGTCATCATGACAGTGTCAAATACACACAATAGACAATTATTGTAATATTACAGTATTTAAACGTTTTTTTTCTTGCTTAACAAATACCAATATTTCAAATCATCAATAAAATAAAACTTATGATATCTTTAAATTCATTTACATAAAATCTGATTAGTAGTTTTGATTTAATCCATTACATACAAACTAATCTTTCCTCAACATACTATTAAGGAATATACAAAATTTAAAAAAGGAGTCTAGTCAATAGACTCCTTTTTATAACAGGTACCTGTGCCAGATTATCTTTTTCCATTCTTAAGGCATCGTGAAACTCCTTCTCATGCCTCAGCTTATCTTCTTCCATTTTAGACAAAGTTAGTGTAAGGTTTTGGATCTTTGCTTCCATCTTCAAGCTCTTCTCATGCCACATCATTTCATTGTTTGAAGCTGAACTTTTTAATGCAGCTAATACTTTCTGTTGAAATAAATGCCATCTTTACTAAAGAATTCAATACATTTAGTAGTGGCACAATTCCAATAATCACAATGTGATAATCATTAGTTTTGTATGCTGGTCACCATTAAAATAATGTTGTATTGTTTCTTTGTTACTTTTATTTCATTTGTTTATCTGCCATAAAAATTTGCTGGTAGTGAAACTGTCGGAATTATCGTATACTTGAAGGATAGCATTAGTAATTTTAACACTCGGCTAAGTTTGTTGTGGGTTTCTTCTTAGACCAGGACGCGTTTGGAACCCTCGTAGCTTTAGTTTTAAGTTTACGAATGTAGTTATCGCCATCATCTCACTACCGTGTAATTCTTATGTACGCATCAAAAGTGCCACCTATGGGCCTACTTGAATAAAGATTTTTTTTTTTTGACATAACAAAAGGTGGCCTACTGTTACTCAAATCAAAAATGTGCAACATTGATCTTAACAGAATAGTCTTTGTGAAGTTATGAATCATCATCATCATCAGCCTATTACCGGCTCACTACAGGGCATAGGTCTCCTCCCTTAATGGAAGGGTTTCACGCAGTAATCCTTATCGCAGGCCTAGTGCGGATTGATGGACTTTGGAGCTCAGGATACACCAATTTTTTATGTAATTTCAATTCATAATATTATTTAAGGTATACTTTTAATTCTGCAACAGTCTCTGCCATGTGCTGTTTAACGTCATTGTCACAAGCTGGTCCAGTCTTCAATGATAAGTGGACAAGACGTCTAAACTCGTTGTGTTCCACTACCTCAAAGTTATACTGGATTGGGCTTTTTTGTTGAACAATCAAAAACCTGCCAAAAAAAATTACCATACTGTTAAAAAAACATGTGTACACGACATTATACCAGATTAGACAGAGTTGGAGAAGTCCTTTAACTATACTGGATTGTCACTAGGTTGGAGTTGGTAGCACAAGTGCCCGGTTGCCTGGAAGAGATTGTGATATAGCAATAAGGCCATCAAATTTTACCTTCTACCTTAATACTCAATTATATTGGCATCTTTGTGAATTTTCTGTGATGTACAATAAGTATATTCATTTATTCATTAATTAATAAGTGTTAGTAATAGAAAATGAAATTCGGTGATAGCCTAGCAGTTACAATTTTAGTGTTATTTTTGGGGGAATTCAATCCTGAGCATGCAAATTAAAATTAACAATGTTTTGCACATTTTGACCATTAAATATAACTGAGGAAACCTGCATGCCTGAGTTACCATAAATTTCACTAAAAGGATTGTACTCTAAACTTTTTCGCCAACTATGCTGTTAAATTTACATATTTTTTTTTATTCTTACATATTATTTGAAGCACATTGCTGCAGAAGTCTCACAACTTGTGAAGGAAAGTTATCAAAGTCTACAAGAAGTCCTTGTTGCTTTTTTAGATCTTCATAGTCACACCGCGTCAAATTGATTCTACATAAAAATGTTGGGTCTTCGTCATCTGATAATGTTATCCTCTGTAAATTTACACTTGAAAATAACTAATGCTATTTAAGCTGTAAAACAAAATGAGAATAAAGAATCAAGGAAGCTATATTTTATTGTAAATCATCATCACCATCATCACATCCAAGTGATTGACATACACTGCTGGACACAAGTCTACTGTAGTTAGTTTTAAAATCCTCTGTCCTGGGCCACTTATTTATAGAGGCAACTCGTTTGATATCGTCTGTCCATCACGTTGGGGGTCGACCAACGCCGAGTTTACCGTTTGTTATACACAAAGTTAATTACATTGATTGTAACAACACACTGAATGAAAATAATTGGCTGTATTGTTTCAAGTCTTGTGAGTTTTTTAACGCACCAAACTATCGTTTTCGAAGAGTTTTTCCACTGCCAGCGTTAAATCTTTTTTAGACTCTTCGAAACCCCTTTTGAAAGTTATGAAATATTTTCCTTTGTGAAACGTTTTATAAACCATTTCGATTTATGATTAATTAATAAATTATAGCTAACGGATTGGTATTAACTTTCGTTTGAATGTTGTCAACTTCAACTTGATTGTTGTCTCAAATAATTCTACAAATTCAAAAATCAAAACAAATAATTACAAATACAATCACAGACTATAAATCTCATTTATCAGTGCATTTTTTTTTAAATGTCATGGACGTTCGAGGTGGTTTCGGGTTCTAGATTATAAAGTGTAGTATTTTACTCTTTGGTGTTCGCCATGTTCTCGTCTTTTATTAGAACTTTGTGTGACCAAGTGCACGGCCCTATTTAAAACGTAGCAATACAATTTAGATAATCGCTGCCAGGGTTCCAGGCCTTCGGAGAAAACATAAAATTCAATCCTTCATGACCACCTCATTAATAGTAATACATTTGTCACCATACTTCAAGGTCCAAGTTTGTCCTGAAAAATAGTTGCTTCGTCAGTCCATTTAAGTGGGGCTGCGTTTACTTCACTTCACCACGCCGTCACTTATGTACCCTAACATTCTTTGGCCTTTCAAGAAAATATATGCCAACCCTTTACACCTTCAGTTTCACAACTCACTGGGCTATATCGGTAAATCTGTATCTTCTAAATACATATCTTTTATCCTTTTTGCGGATTTGTTCAATAAAGCTTTTCCATTGCCTAAGCATTTCAGATCAGTCATAAATAACAATTTCTTAAGTATAAGTCTTCTCAGATAACTCTACCCAAATGGCTACTATTTTGGTAAAATCAAAAATCGTGGAGAATATTCAAACTTACGTTAGGCTCAAAGGCCACAAATAAATAAATAAATATAATACCACTATACACACATCGACATCTAGACCCAAAGTAAGCGTAGCTTGTGTTATGGTACTAAGATGACTCATGAATGTTTTTACGAATATTATATATAAACATATAAACACTGTAAAACATTAATGTTCATCACACAAACATTTCCCAGCTGTGGGAATCGAACCCAGGGCGTTGGACTCAGAGAGCAGGGTCGCTACCCACTGCGCCAATCAGCCGTCGAAAATGAAAAAGCGTCAAACATTAACTTGGCAATATTGATTTTGTCTATTGTACAAATGGCACTGTCTCGTAGGTAAACCTTTTTTTATTGTTAGCTGTGGAAGGTTTAGTTTTTTTTTTGTAGGAGGGGAAGTAAAGTTATTGTCAAAATTACGTCAAAATGGGTCTGACCGCTGACGTCAAACGTGAATCAGACATGAATTTACGTGATTCATTCCGTAGTGTATTTGTTATTATAAAAAATTGTTACATTTAGTGACCGTATACGTAATAAATGAAATAAAGTCAAAAAGATATTAGACAACGACAATGATGACAAGCTCAGTAACTAAAAAGGATGCCTGATGTGTGTGTTTCACGTAGTTGTTCAGTGTTTGTAGTTCGGACGAGTCTCAAAGCTCCAAAATGCCATTCGATTTCCTGTGCTGTGTTAGACCTGGTGTGGAAGATATAGTGGAGCTAGATTATTCACATCATTCATTAACGGATGTGCCAACGGATGTGTTCGTCTACGAGAGAACCCTTGAAACTCTCCTATGCCAGAGTAATCGCATTACGGAGCTTCCGCGGCAGCTTTTCATGTGCCATGGCTTGAAATATTTAGATCTTAGTGACAACGAGCTTCAAGCGATTCCCTCAGCAATATCATCACTGGTAAATCTGCAGCATTTGAACATCAGTAGAAACACCCTAGCATCCATACCAGATAACATGAAATCATTAAAGAATTTAATGTTCTTAGATCTTAGCGTGAATCCATTAGAAAAATTACCTGAAACAATAACAAACCTCATTGCTCTGCAGGATTTATATCTAAACGACACATACCTTGAGTATCTACCTGGAAATTTTGGTCGCTTATCTAATTTACATATTCTTGAATTAAGAGATAATTATTTGATGATTCTACCTAAATCTCTGTCACGTTCTACTGAGCTCCTGAGGTTAGATATAGGACAGAATGAATTTCAGCAGTTTCCTGAAGTTATTGGAAGATTTCAAAAGTTAAAAGAATTGTGGATTGACAGCAACAGTTTTACTTGTATCCCAGCAATAATAAAGCCTCTAGAAAACTTAATACATTTAGAAGCAAGCAATAATATGATAGAAGAGCTAGCTCCAGAAATTGGTTATTGTACTCGCCTGGAAGACATAACCTTGTCAATAAATAGTTTGACACAGCTCCCCGACAGCATTGGTCAGCTGAGTAATTTGACAGCCCTTAAATTGGATAATAATAAACTGTATTCTATACCAGACAGTATAGGTCAATTAAAAAATTTAGAAGAACTAATGTTGATGTGTAACTACATAGATAAAATACCATCTTCAATTGGTCTGTTGAGAAAGTTGAAATATTTTAATGTTGATGAAAATCTATTAAGAGTGATTCCTCCTGAAATTGGTAGTTGCACAAAACTATCTGTATTGTCACTTCGTTCTAACAAGCTGACAAAAGTTCCGCCAGAAATTGGGCATTTGACCTCTTTAAGAGTTCTAAACTTAGTTAGGAATTCATTGAGTTATCTTCCTCAGTCTTTATTAAATTGTGATAATTTAGTTGCCCTCTGGTTGTCTGAAAATCAAAGTAAACCTTTAGTGCCTATGCATTCTGAAGTAGATCCTAATACTTATGAACAAGTCCTTACTTGTTTTCTTTTTCCCCAAGTGCCTTTAACTCCAATTGAGATTAGTTTGGATAATGCAAAGCCGGAAAACACAGAAGCACAAAGTGCACCTCGTCATATTAGTTTTGTTGATATGAAACCTGCCACAAAAACTATAGAAAAGCCAGGTCAGCTACGTAGGGCCCCTACTCCATATCCAAAAGAACTAAGAGCTATGGCAAAACATGCAAGAAACATTCATAAAGATGGAACACAGGACATATCCCCACCTATGCAGAATGCAGTACACATAAAAGCTGCAAAAATAACTCCTACTTTACAACAAAGATTTGCATCAGATAACAAAGTAGATAGTGGCAATACTTGCAATGATAACTCTGATGGAGGCCAGCCAGACTCTATGACAACATCGGTTTATGATAATCTACCAATAGAAAATTCCTATGACAAACCTTTAGATCTAAATTATGAACAAGACAAAACTTACAAAAGTGTGGATCATGCTCTTTATGTTGACAATAATACTGACACTGAAATGTACAAAAGTGATAACATGGACACATGTGGATTAGCAGTAACACATTATACAGTGAAACAGAATGAAAGATATTCACCAAGACAAGATACCCGATCCAACAACTCTGTGTCATCAAATAATTACAGGGGACACTCCACAGATAGTAAGAATTATCCTGTAGCCAATGATCACAGTTATCATAATTGCACTGAGGACAGCTGCCAAGTACAGAGATTAAGTGTCAGTTCTCAAGAAAGACATCCAAATGAAGAAGCTTTACTATCACCACAATTTAATGAAAGTCCTTATAGTTTAAGATGCAGAGTAGATAACTTACCTCCGTTTGAACCTGTTTATCCTAGAAAAGAAATGATATGCCATGCAGATGCAAAATATCATGGTGATTCATATGGCGGTGAAACCTACCCATGTGGTACAGAAAAAATATATGCTCAAAGGAAATATGATGTTTTTAATTATCATCCTCACGCTGCAAGAGATATGCCAAGTCCAAGAGTGAGCACAGTAAGCCAAATAGTTAGTTCTACCACCATGCCAAATTTATGTAATTATAATAACATGTATGCTCCATCTAATATGGACTCTCATCATTATCCACCAGCGATTCATCAAACATCATCACCTAATTGTAATCTCTACGATGTGTCAACAGCAAGTCCGACTTATATTCCATCACAATCACCAGAGTTATACTCACCAACTGGTCATACAAATGCAACAAACCCTTATCGCATGACAAACACACCTCTGATATCAGATGATGGCAGCTTTACTCATATACCTTCTATTCCTAGTCAAAATATGTATGATATATATGATGCTATACCAGCCTCATCTAACGCTCCGAGTGTGGTAAGTCATCGACACAGTCCCAGTGGTCTCTCTGAGTCAATGTATAGGAGGGGACAACCTCCTCCATATCACATTGCGGCTCCATATACAAAACATGCTCAATATTTTAATGGTACTGGAGGATAATGGTAAATTTGATAAAAGATACATTTTAAAAAAAATTATTTCTTAACTTTTTTATAACCATAATTAGTCCTGTTGGCAACTGATTATCTGGATGTGCAATTTAAATGTGATATCATACTGTTGAACTTTAAGATAATTTTTAAGGTGCTAAAATGGATCATGTTGGAATGTTATCCGAGGGGCTATTGAAACAAATTGTAGAAAATGAGAAGCATTAAAAATGATGAGATGAAATAGAAAATCTTTTAGGTACTGTGAAGTACAATTTTGTAACAACTATGTTGTTTCATTTAGGTATTGTTATAAATAAACAAGAAATTGTTAATAAGTGTCCAGCAACATTTATTAAATTCTTATTGAAAATTATATTTTTAAATATATTAACGAATAAAATTCATTGGTTGGCAGGAGGCGTTATTTTGCCACGTATAGATATGACTGGCTAACACCAAGCGTAATTTGTTATAATCCACAACAACCAGATGCCATAGATCTTCAGAAGATGTTGAGATTATGGTGCACATTTGCTAATATTGCTATATTGACTAAGCAATAATTGTGCATTGTGAAGTAATTTGTGTGAACAGTGATTATAGCAAGTTAATTTTGGTGATCATTGTTTACAAAGAAAAATTGTGTGATGTAGTTGTTCATAAAATAAAATAAATGTTCTGGACAATTATTATATAAATTATAAGAGTAAAACAGAGTACATTTATGTATTGAAAATTAAAATATTTTTTTATTCTCTTTCTTGAGTGTGATGATATAAATAATTCTAAGATTGTTCTTACAAGTCTTATTATAATATTATAGATTTGTTATACTGAAATAATTATTGTACTTCGCGATGCTCTCTATTATTTTCACACTTTCTGTTTGGTGAAGTTCCTATATGGATCAAAAATATTTCAAACAGCAGTAAAAGTAATATATTTTTCTGCTCTACTCTTAGTTCCTACTGTATTATGTATTTAATATTTTTGTATATTTTTATATCATTTGTGGTATTTCGCGATAGTTTTATTTATGTGGCCACTTTGAGTCGCTATTTTCAATTAACATTATTGCATTGATATATAATGGTTAGTTTTAATACTATAAAAATGTTAGCAATAATTGCAAAATGCTAAATAATATTTATTAAATTTAATTAAGTATTGTGCATTTATAAACGGCTAAATGAGGGTCGGTATCCGTGTATGTACTTATATATTAATCTTTGATATAAATAATCAAAGATATTAACATAATTAATAATAAATTCTAGAAATTTTTAATATTGATCCAGGTAGGGAATTTAATTAGTATGACTATAATTATTTCTTAATTGTATTAACAATTTATTTTTGTAGTAATATTATTTCTTAATATTTTTCAGATCTTCTTTTTATTATTTTAAACTAGTACTTTGTTGTTTGAGGTTGAAATTTAGACGACTACTGTACGGCGAGTGATTTTTTTCATGGGGAAACAAACAAAATGTTTGCAACGGTTTTATCCACATTTCACATGTGGAGATCTAATGAAAAGATTCAGTAGATACAAAAGTTTTGTCTCCTGCATATGCTAGCGGTGTAGTTTTAGGGCAGTAAAAAGTAATAATTTTTTATTTTAGAGCGTTTGTATAGTGCGTCGGTTCCGAATTCCAAAATGAGGCGGTTCGAATTATCACCAATTGAAGTGGCCTTAGTATTTTTTAATAATTACTTATTTGGTAGGCTCGCACTTCTCATTTAGCACTTCACATTACAACATATAAAGTATATCTATCTTTTATTTGATGTATGAAATTTTCATTGAATTTTTCTAAGATTTTTAAGTATTCCGAACCTCATAATTTGAGATGAGAATCGGACGCAGTGGGTTGATGTTCATGGGTACACCGCCTCTGTATAATGGAATGGATTTCCCAGTATTTGTGATTAAAAATGTAGATGTACGTAAATAATGATTATATGATCTAGTTTAATAGGTTAAATAAATAGCACTAAAGTACACAGGTACAAAACACGATTGTCACAAGATATCACAAAGTGAAGAATTGTCTTCTCGTGTTGAGGTTCTATGGGTAGGTATTTGATGAATCAATAATTTGAAAATAATCGCCTGTTTTATGGAATAATTTACTATTTGAAATTAGGAGTAGGTAGAGACCAAAAATAGGTTCATTTTTCTCGTTTTAAATCTCACCCATTGTTTGATATTGAGTCGGGCTTAGAACAAAATCAAATATGAAATAGCCTACAACTTATGTACGCTCGCGGCTTCTTAAAATCTAACACCGATTATAGAAGTACCGCTCGACCTATTCCGAGTATTTCCTCTTGACCTATTTCAAATATTATAAGGCAACATTTCTAACAAATAACATATATGGCACTTTTGAATTTTTTGTTACTAAACTATAACTATTTTTACCTCGCTCTTTTCTTAGCAATATTAATTGAAATGTGCCGGTTTCGGGTTTCCGTTTTCGGGAGTGGGTTCTGAATAGGAGTAGGTCTAAGTTATACAAGAACATTAAATGTAAGGTAGGCATATAAATAACGCCATTCAAGCGCAAGGTTTGAAGGTTTATTGCATTGAAGATCTATACTCCATAAATTATTTCATTCGTGAAATTATTAAACAATTATACTGAAAACCTACATAATTTGAGGTCATTTGCAATATATTTTGACTCGGGGACCACGAAAATATATACATAACACGTTATGTTCATTTCCAACTTAAATTGTAAAAAAATGTTAAGTCTTCACTTATATAAAGTTGCTTCTTTTAAATAAAATAAGAAATATTACTATGAAATATTTACAAGCGCACAAACAAATGTTAAAAATTCGCATCCCTTTGTTTCCGGCATACATAAAAATAAGTTTCTAATTACATACCTACCAGCCTAAAGCGTTTAATACAGCCATATTAATTCTTACATTTTGTAAAGAGAGTAAGCATGTAAATTGTATAGTAATTTATAGTTGTTATGATTTGTTTAGCATTTTCGCGATCTCGACTATGTCAGATCATTTTTGCATAATTATCGACGATTTTAATGCAAAACGATGTACCTATAGGTACCTTATTAATATTTTTATGATGTCTACAGAAATTATCTACTTTATAAATAAATGAGTTTATTTAAAAATAAACGTTTTGTATTAAAACATCGATAGATAAGTATTATTTTTAAATCTTTCAGTGTTAAAATGCAACACTTTCTAAAGACTGAAAACCTGAAACATATCATTTAGCTGGAATTTAACTTTTTTATTAAACTTACAGCTTTTTCGCAGCGCTTTATTTTAAACATTTAATTTTAGCATACCTTATCATATGAAAGCTGTCTATCTCTAAAACTATAAACCTTGTAAATTTCGTCCATTTTATCCGCCCATTTGTTGATGTTTAAATGAATTTTTCAAGGATTTATCTTTTCAACAAGTTTATTGGAGGTGTCATGTAAAAAGATCACTGACGGCTTTGCCTATTGTGGGTGCAACTACGTGATTCTAATGCAATGTAAATTATAATAACACTTAAATGTAATCTTAACACTCATCAATCAACCTATAGCACTTAATTCGAAATTAAGAGCAAGAATGTGCAAGTCAACAATCAGCACTCTTTTGACATGATTCCTACATATTAATTTCTAAGTGTATTATACCTACTTCTTAATAAATTATTTTGACCTTATTCGTCCATTTTATAATCTTCAACTCTCCTTCAAATGTGGTTAATTGGTAAGCTGCGTTCGGTGGAAATATTATTGATGCAACTACAAAAATTGCTCTTCGCAATTTCGCAATACTTATCTCTATAAATAATTATATTGTTTAAATCAATGTTGGTCAGACTTTTATGTGCAAATAATGTGGAGACTATGAGTTTATATCAGTTGCGTGCACATGATTTATGTACAAGCTAAGCTTAAGCATACAAAGCATGCAAGTAAAAATAAATCTATGCCGACCTATTTATTAAAAAAAAAAGGTATTGCTTGGGTCACGTCACTGGTATACGCTTTAGATATACATAAATAGTGTCATTTGTAGTATTATAATTTCTAAGTATTTTTTATACGTTAGTTCAAATGTTTAACTTTAGAAAAAAATTGTTTTAAATTCTTGTGTATATACTACAGACTTGAAGTAATAATAAGCTAGAGTTAACTGGTAATGCAGGTTAAGATTATAGTGCAAATTAGCATAAGATAAATCATGACTGTTTGAATGTTGCCGGAGATGTACCTACCTAATAAAAAAATGATTTATATATGATAAATTCTTATGGCAGTCTGTAAGCACTAAACGGACTAGCCGAAAGACTGGCTTCTATACTCTTGCGTTTCCGCCTTAAAGGTATGTCTACATGTATATACTTAACATATGAGTATTATGTAATCTTAAAAAAGACCTCCCAAGTCTGCTATCATATGCACAAAAGGATTTCTAAACACCTACCATCGGGTAAATTATATCTAATAATGCCTTATCTTATTGCTCTTATCTTAGACCACGGTCGATATATTAGAACATGTTAATTTAATAAGGTATAAAGTTGGTAATTACTAATGACCTTAGGCAACGGCGACGTAACACGTCGGTATTTAGATCGAGTCGAATAATCCTCTTGTGTCCGTACATTATATGCCACCAATTTCTACCTTTACGCCTACGTGAATGGCTTTTCTATTGATTACAGCTATTCATTATTTTCCCTTTTAAGGACTTTACTTCATAACTACTTTATAGGATCACTTGTTGGTATTTATATAAAAAACCCTTTTTTAGAGCTTAGTTTTAAGCAACAATTACTTACTTATATTCTGTTGTATAAAGTTTCAAACAATATAAAAATACGGCCTTTTAATACTTATTTCATAATAAAAATCTCAATGACCTACTGCAGCTACTATTATTATACAGGTCTTCGTTCCGATGAAAATCTTGAAAATTGGCACGATATAATTTTTTTGTGGTTATGGAGGTCTTTTGGCAAAGAGAAGGAATATATCGGAAAATCATGAATTTAAAACAAACTTCTAATTGCGGCTCATACCAGACTAGGGATTGCCTATGATTTGGCTAGTCTATGTATTTTCTTTAATTTGTTCCACTGTCTTCGTATGTGGTTAAATAAATTGTCCGTTGCGGAGCGTCAGCACTCTATTTAAGTGACTGCATTTATAGTCAGATTTTAGTTTCTCAAATTTATCTTATTTTTATAATATTAACATCTCAAGGAAATACCTATTTAATTATTAAACTTATTTTCGCATTCCATCTTGATTTATTCGGGTACCTTTGTACATGATTACATCTAATACTTAGGTTCTGTAAAGAAAAAGATTTTAATATGCCAATCATTAATAAATATCTATAAATAATAAATAAATAGCTGAAGTCTTTGATGGCAACAAATTAAATAATTAGTAGAGATCATAATAATTATTAAATACAAGGCGTGAAGTTCACATAAAACAAACTCATTTTATCGAAGCCACTGTGGAAGCGCAAAATTGAAGTTTCGATAATCCTAAAATACTTCGTATATACTTTTGAATAAGAACTTAAGTATTTTATTTCAATGTAAATGGTTAAAAAAGGTAATGAAAATATTTACCTAAATGGATTTTTATGAAAAGAGAACATTTGGAATGAATCGCTTCTATACAATAGACAATTGAAAATTTACTGACTAATGATGTAAATGACTCACTTATTTCTCAATTTTATACCTGTGGATAAATATTATACTAAAAAGTCCCTAGGTACCTAATTGGATTAAAACAAAATATTGGATAGAAGCAGGCGTTACTTTGCGGAAATCCATGATATATTATGAAAATTAAGCTTAATTTGCTATAGTCCGCGAAAAGCAGGAGAATCTGTATGGTGTAATTTATAATTTCTTCAATCCTTATACTCCACACTAAACAGAACTTCGGCAATGTATCCTCTACGCATGTTTCACTCCGTTGCATGGATGGTGGTCACGACGGGACTGCCAAAAATACTACTAATACTGCAGTCCCGTCGTGACCACGATCCATGCAACTGGGTCGAAATATCGACAGATCCAAAATATTATCGTTGTATGTACCCGTTGAACTATACTTAAACTTAAGTAATTAACCAAATTTAGTGGACACACCGGTTTTGGTAATATTTCAAGAAAAATAGCGTCCCGTATCCTTTAGACATGATATTGAGACAGGAAATATAATCGTTCTGGTTTATCAGGCGCTAAGTAGGTACCCACTTACTTCAAATCGCTTTTGAAATTAAATTAATTTTACCGTCTAACAACACTGACTATAGGCAGACTGTAGGATTTAGTAGCTACTGATAAGTAATAATATTCCATATTAAATTAGAAGCGGCAGAAAAAACAGCGCGACAAAATTTTAACCCCGACGGAATGGCAAATGGTGCAGAGACCAGTGTAGCGGGAAATATAAGCAAGTAACGTAGGTATGGTGTCTCATCAAGCATTTTATAGTTTTGCAATAATTGTACAGATACCTGTGCCGTTAAAACTAAAGTGACTTATGAAGTCCTTCGCCCAATCAGTACAAATTACTGTATGGTAGTGCAATTTGGATGGCTTGATAAGGATTAAGCCAGAACTCCGATTGACGGAGATAAAAGAGCTGGTGACCACAGCACTACAAGAACTGACAATCGCAAAGATCACATAGGTGGTATTAAGTCTATCGATTGTCATCTATCAATCTAGTTCTCTTTGGTCGTGGCGCTCGTGAACCAAGTTGAGACCGCGGTGTGTTCTTATGATGAAACAGTTGCACGTGTTTGTGTTTCAAGACGAACCTCTTTAATAAGCTTTAGCGTTTTGAATATTTCTATCTTTGTTATACGGAGAAAACCTCCATTCTTTTAAAAATCTCCAAAATTCTTTGATATTGTTTTCCTTCATCACATTGTAATATACGCGTATTTCAGGCGTTGAAGTTGCAAAGAGGGCCGCCTCAAATGGTACGCGTAAGTTGCATAGAGGTCACAAAATGGCGTCGGTAACAGTATTGCCGGAGTAAGATAGACATCATATTATGAGCGCCGATTTGAGATTTAAGGTCATCAAATCGGAAGCTCAAGACCGATAAAATTCGCTAGACTGTCACGAAAAGCAAACTATCCGATTGGGAAAAACATTAATCGAATAGTGGTTTATGCTCCGATAATGTGCAGGAGCCCCAGCGTCTTTGTTATGCAAACTGGCACTTATTGGCAAGGCTTTAACTAATGCGTCTAACACGAACCGCGGTGGCGTGAAAATTTCCGACCGGAGCGTCTTTTGATACAAGACTCACTGGTTCGCAAAAGAGCAAGAGACTAGTTGTAATTCGGACATTTGCAACACAAACAGGGCAATTCGTTGCATCCGAGGGATTGCACATGTATGTCCATATACCAATACCACAGTTGATTTCCGAGATTGCATGCAATCTGGCGTGTTTTCAAGCAAGTTCACTCGCGTAAACCGTGCAAACTCTACCGAGCTACCAATAACGGCGCCAGTTACTAGTCCAAGACACTTGCACAAGTTGCTGGTGCCAGCGATATACCCATGTTATTAGCATGTTACTGGGGTTACTTTCTACTTGCACGAGCCTACTGTTATCCACCGACCCGTTGCAAATACTTCGCAGCAACCGATTGCACGTGTCTTAGTTTTGAAGCAAGGGATCGCTACTATTTACTTGCAAAACCCTCACCTAGCCTTAGTACATGTTTTGCTCGCTCGCAATCGAGGAGACATTTTCGCATTTTAAGCTCTATACCGTCACAGAAAAATAGACCTAATGCCACTCTACGCAGTCGCAAATCCTCTACTAATGATTTTATATTAGAAACGTTATGTTGGAAATTGTAGGCTAATTTGAGCTTTAATTCAATATGTATTAGTTCAATTTTACTCTGCTGTTCAAAAATTTCGTTTCTCGTAACGGCTCGTCGATTGCGAGCATGGAAATCTTATACTAATCTTGAAGTTCAAGACAGAAGATGAGGAGTAAATCTCTATACACCTATTGTATTATACTTAAACAATGCGTTACAAAATTATGGATTGTTAGTTGTTACGAAATATAAGAAGTTATTCCTCCGTTTGCATTCTATCGGCAGTGGCGTGCACTGAGTTATTTACCAGGGTATGCATACAGCAAGAAGATTGCATTAAATGGCAAAAATCCTCCTCCTATATGAGTTATATATCAATTTTCGGATAGGCAGTGTTTTTGTGTATATATGAAGTGCACGCCACTGCCCATCAGTAAATATTTATAATTATTTGTGTAAATTGTAATAATACCTATTTGTTTATGTTTGTACACAATTATTAAAACAGTGAATAGAGTAGAATAACATTAAACATGTTTGGAATTATATCTATTTGTTTTTTTCAACCAATTTATGTTTGTTATCTTTCCATCATCATCTCTATTACAGGATCTCACCTGATGGTAAATAATGATATTGTATTCTAAGGTTGTATCGGGGTATGGCAGTTTTGAGCCTTGCCTACGCCTTATCGATTTCTACTTGACTTTGTATACAAAGGTTTCGTCGGTAGGGTCTTAACTAGCCACGGTCTTAGAGTGTTCCTCCAGATGAGACCAGACTATTGCCCCTGTCGGGGATCGAACCCGGAACTTCCCACATCTAAGACCACCGCGCTGGCTACTACGCCACGGAGGTCGTAAAAAATCATCAACATTAGGGCTCAGATTTGAAGGAGACTACACGAGTCGATACTACGTTTGGTAATTACTGCAACAGGTACAAGGTAGGTATACGTAACCCGAAGCACTGTTGCATAAATATTTCAACAAGCTGTCGTTTACAAATGACTTGCACACAAAGTAGATCCGTCCGGTATAAATTAATTGGATGGGACATTCCTGCCTACTCGTAACTGCTTTAACAAAGGGTGGCAGATTGGTTTTAATACTCAGGTAGCTTTTAATTAGAGTTCTGTAGTCAAACAATAAGCCTTTATAGTTAAAGTTTATTTATTTTTACCTGTCTTATAATGTGACGCTTTACGGAACTTTGAATAGGACTATAAGAATAAGAAAAGAATAGTATTTTACGAAATTAAAACAGCATTATTAACTCTTTATTTGTACACCACATCATTAAAAAAAAAAGAACAAACACTTAAAGAATGTAGTAGGATACAAAAGGCGGCATACGATAAGTAGCGATCTCTGCCAGGCAACCTTAGGGTTAAGGGTTTGTTAGGAGAAAAGAAAAGAGCGACTAAAAGACTGGTGAAACAGTATTTCGAAGAGAGAAAATGTTCTAAGTAATCTTGTAGTAGACAGATAATGTAAATCAAAGAACCACTATGCCGTTCCAATGTGGGTTGGTCGGCTTGATTGCACCATCAGATTTACGGAATTCCGATAGAGTCGACTTACGACGCTTAAGTGTTATTGGTTTATTACATTACTCGATCAGCCGGTAGTGTCAGATCGTGAAGATCCGATTGCTCCAGTTAGGGATCCGATTATGAATAGATTAGGAATCTCTTTTAATCTTTTATCTGTTTTTCTCTAACGATCCCTCGATATCGGATAATGTAATAGCGCGTTTAGGTTAAGAGTCTCTTGATATCGGGTAGTGTAATAAACGGTTAACGGCTAGATAGACAAAATTAGGTAGGTATATTAGAGAGGTATACATAATAATATGTTATCTCAAAACAAGTTCAATCTTAAGTAATAAAACGGTTGTTGGAGCAAGTAAAGAGAAGCGAGGTGCGCCCACCAGGCCCACTGAGATCAGTTATTGTACACTACGCAGTCATTCTCCTAGAATTCAGAGCGAACTATTTGTTTTGTAATCTATCACTGTAGATATGCATAGAACTGGTAATTAAACATAATATATGCAAGTATAGGTAATATTTCATCTATTGTGTTGCGTTAAAACTACGATTTGGGTATATTCAAAGAACTGTTAAACAAATTCCTTTGAAGCCGGCAATGCATTGGTTGCACATCTGGTGCTGGTGACATCCGGTGACCGGCTTGCTCGTTTTGTATAAAAAAACTCCTTTCGTATTTTCAGATTACATTACTCACATACAAAGTAGGTAAATAATGTTTTCATCTTCCCTCAAGAATCGATCGCATGCGCGCGCCGATTTTTCCAGCGCCTATCTCTGGGACATTGCAAATATCGTCAGCTGGCCACAAAATAAAGAGGTAAGTCACTCTTGTGCAGATTAGTAATAATAGATACAACTTAAATAACACTTAACGAATACTTACAAAGGTATAATTGAGTTCTTGGTAATTTTCAGTGTTTATAAGAGTGAATTATTTTTCAGTTCTATAATTACATTTTCATTGAAGTGATCATACAATTTTTTAATGCAAAGTACATAATGTTAGTACTTATAGTGTCTTGAAATTCGTTTTTTTTTTAAAGAAATCATGCCTGGAGCTAGGCATAAAATCCTGGGGCATGTCCTCTCAGGATTCTGTCATAAAATGAACAGACGTAAGCCTATTTATGGTGACTCCTTGGATACTCCGCTCAACCGCTGCCTTACTACTTTTGATATTACTTTACTCGGTAAGTATGTACTGTGTAAGAGTATATGCTTTCTTCCTTCCTGAAATTATTTTATTAAAATCATGTGGAGGATCATATTTTTAACCGTCTTACAAAAAAGGAGGAGTATGTAACTCAGTTCAGTAGTACCTATATTTTTTTAAATCTTTATATGTTTATTATCTCAGAAATCTGTCGTTTATAAACCGGTTTGTAAAAATGATTTTTTATGACTTTCACTCTTTTCGATAGCAAATGTTCAAGTAACTTTAAAAGATACTCAAATCACTATAGGTGTCCATATATATTTGAAGAGTTTCCTCATTTAATGGGACCCAATGGGAAGTATACCGTCAAAAAATACATCCCAATTGCGAACCTCCTCGTTCTTTTTAAGTCGGTTAAAAATGCAATTCACAATGAAGAATCAGACAAAAGCGGAATAATAATATCGCTTTTTTGTAATTACAATTAATTTATTGGCAGAATATGTATGTTGGATTATTTTGTTCCCATGTGCTGTAAGTTCATATCCAGGACTTATTTTAGGTGTGGGTCATATGGTTGGAGCTGGTATTTACGTCCTAACGGGAGCAGTAGCGCATAATATGGCTGGACCAGCGACTGCTCTTAGTTTCTTACTTGCTGGAATCACGTCTACTTTAGCCGCACTGTGCTATGCTGAGTTTGGCACCAGAATACCGAGAGCCGGCAGCGCATATGCCTACACTTACGTCAGTATTGGAGAGTTTTGGGCCTTTATAATCGGTTGGAATATCGTACTGGAATATATGATAGGTAAGTGATAGCTATCTTCTTATTTCCCTTATCTCACGCTTTATGGAGTTCGCGTTTGTCTCCAATTTAAAGACGTTCGTGGATTTGACATTTTTTTAAAGATCGGCCTTTGTTCAATCCCTGTGTGAATATTTTTGATGATGGATTAACCGGCTTTTGGCTTAAAGGGCTAAAGTTGTAATCACCTTTCAACGGAGAAGAGGTTAAGAGTATCTTACTCATTAGGTGCTATAACTTTGCCTTAATTACTTTAAGTCATCCACGTTAAGATCACCGCTGTACTCTTTTTAAATCGAGAGTGCAAGAAATACCTGAGTATTTTTTTAAATTAGGGAACAAATAAGAAATGAGATTCATCATCATTATCACTGCAACCGATTAACGTTCACTGCTGGACGTAGGTCTATTGTCGGGAGTTTCAAAATCCAGTATCCTGGGTCGCTTGTTCCCAGCGGCTCCCAGTGACTCGTTTGATGTTGCCTGTCCCGCACTGCTAAACGCACTGTTGGGGACGCACCAACACTGCGTTTAGCAGAGCGGGGTCACCGTTCCAGCACCTTGGGCCCCCAACGTATAGTTCTCCGTTGTTACCTACCTATTACTACTTCAGGGTAACTAGTTCTTCTTCTGATCTCCTCATTTGATCACTCCTAGAAACGCATAAGCCTTATAAAATAATTAATGAATGTGTTTTAATTCTAGGTGCTGCTTCAGTTGCCAGAGCATGGTCAGGATATTTAGATGCTATGTTAGATGGCGCAATCAGTAATGCAACAATATCTGTCACAGGCGAGCTTCATGAAACTCTGCTCAGCAAATACCCAGACGTTTTAGCCTTCCTCATATGCATTGTTGCATCTTTAATCCTAGCTGTAGGTGTCAAAACCTCCGCATACATTAATAATGGCCTTACGATTTTAAATCTTGCGGTAATCTCTCTCGTAATATTCTTAGGTTTTTATTATGCTGACCTTAGTAATTGGTCCGAGAAGAACGGTGGTTTTATGCCGTTCGGTTTTAGTGGAGTATTAGCGGGTGCGGCTACTTGTTTTTATGCCTTCGTTGGGTTCGACAGTATATCTGCATCAAGCGAAGAAGCCAAGGACCCTTCTCGCTCCATACCGATCGCAACTATTTTATCCATGGCCATGGTAGCTTTTGGTTACATACTCGTGGCAATAGCTTTGACTTTAATGGTACCGTACAAAAGTATAAATCCAGATGCAGCATTACCAGCTGCTCTGGGCGCTGTGCACGCAGATTGGGCTAAATATGCAGTAGCTGTCGGTGCAGTGTGTGGAATGACTACCACTTTGTTAGGATCGCTATTCTCATTACCTCGCTGCCTGTATGCTATGTCAGCAGATGGTCTGTTGTTCGGTTTCCTAAGCGATATGAGCAACAAATCTCAAATACCTATATCAAATCTGATCATATCTGGGTTTTCATCAGCTTTGATAGCTCTTTTATTCGATTTAGAAAAGCTTGTTGAGTTTATGTCAATCGGGACACTGTTGGCTTACACGATTGTAAGTGCCGCTGTGATTATTTTGCGATACCGACCTGCACCGCCAGAAGAAAAGGGCTTTGGTCCACCTCAGTTGGATTCACCTATTGACAGAGAAGACAGCTCTGCGACCGGCACGCCTGGGACTGACGGCGGGTCTTCTTCTTCGGAGGTAATATTCAGTATTTTTAGAAATTTCGGCTTTGCTTGCAAGACAATGTACCTATTGTGGATATTTGCGTTTTTCCTTGTTTCCTGTTCTAGTACACACTATAAGGTTTTAGATATTTTTAATTTTTTATAGTAACAATTGACAGACCGAGCAGATGACACACATGATGGTAAGTGAAAAACCATCGCCTATGAACAGAGCCACACTTGACAGGGCATCTCTCATATGGGAGAGAAATGTAGACCTTCCTAGGCGTGACGCTGCTAAAGATAGTAACGAGACCGAGTACTTAACTTGCACACCGACGCATAGGGGCTTCACAATTTCCTTAAATCGGGCAGATATTAAGAATTTCTTGAAAGAAATCCAAACAAATACCTAACAACTCTGGCCTTAAAAACCTAAAATAAAAGCGGACTAACTCGTAGGCATGAACTAGTAAATAAAAAAAATGCTAATTTGACAGATGTTTGAAGCCCTCACCGTGGGTAGATTACGCCCACAATACGCATGGTTGGAGCCGATAGCTGGTGGCCGAGCGCCCGGCAGCGCTGTCACAAGCTGCGTCTACACTTTCACAGCGGCTGCAGCGGCTTTATGCGCACACAACCACTTCTTAGCGGAACCTGCAGGACTGTGGGCGCTCTTGCCGGACTTCGTCCTCACATTTATTATTATTGCATGTACGTACCTATCTATCTTACTATACCTACATGTAATCGCTGCACGGACTTTATCCGCACACAACCACTTCTAAGCAGAACCTGCAAGATTCAGGGCCCTGTTGTCGCACTTTGCCCTGACCTTTTTATTAATGCATATAAAACCTACCTATCCTCGCTGATCTCTTAGAATAACACCGGACTGTACTTATTTAAATTTCAGTTTAAATTTTTGTCTCCATTTGTGTCGTTTGAGAGAAATCTAGAGCTATAGATATATAGATACCTAAAACTAGACGACGACGCTGCACGTATGACGCTCTTATGCAAGTGCCAAAATGGCGTCAATTAATTGGAGATAAGAAAAATAAGACAGCTTTTCCAGTGGTACTAAGATATGTCAAGGATCCTACAGTACAAATTTCTACAGGTACTGAAAACCAATATCTTGAAATCGTATTATACCTTTGTGGTTTACGAAAATATATGCAAAAGTTTTCCAAATCACGTTAGGTAAGTACTTAGACACTGAAAGAAAATGTAATAATTAATATCAGCGATTTTTTGGTTGTCCACCCCCGGTTTGTACGGTTCCGTACCCGAAGAATGCCAACGGGACTACAACAAGTCCCCGTATTCCGTCTGTTTGTCAGAATAATTAATTAGTATTTTGTAATGTCGTACGCGTTACAAGATAAAAATATAAAGTTGAAATTAGAAGTCCCTCATACAAGAACCCTGTTCTATTTAATGTTATTACATATTATAAGTGTTTCGTAGTACTAGGTACGGAAGCCTTCGTGTGTTGCAACATGAGTATTTTATTATTTTAAGTAGGTATGAAGGTAATCGGCTTAGTACCTATCCCTTTTCTTTTAGCCTTGTATATATATGTACATTACATTACCAGGTTTGGTGATAATATGGGCCCATCAGCAAAGTCCATTACGACTGCCGTTCCGTGTGCCCTGGGTGCCGCTTCTGCCAGCCGCCAGCGTTATGCTCAACGTGGAACTGATGGTCAATCTCAACGCACTTACTTGGGCACGTTTCGCTATTTGGATGACATTTGGTAAGTCATTTGGTAAACCTACACAAAAAAGCACTGATATCCATTTTCACCACTGGACACACTGGACTGACTATCCCTATACCAGTGACAGCTTAAATTTTGGCTCCATTTGAAACACCAAACGGAACATACGAGTGACTCTGGAACTAATAACAAAGTGTTTTTGCTAACTCAAATTTTAGTTCCTTGGATTCAAGCTAAATATTCTCAGGACTGGGGGTAGGCATCTTTGATTAACCTATAAAAAACTAAAATTACATTTTCATGTTTCAGGGTTTCTCCTGTATTTCCTCTACGGAATCCATCACAGCAAGTTGGGCGAGGGTGTGGCTGGTTTACTGTCTCGCTCGGGAAGTGGAACGGCCCACAGTTGGGGAGCAGTGGACAAGACCAGCTCGCTCGCAAGGCGCGTAGGACGATTAGGCCGCGGCAGTAAGAGTGATGACCGAAAACCTATTATTTCCGACGACGAACTTGCTCGAAGGGAACCGTGATTTTAAATGGCCGGTAAGAGATCTCGTGCACTAGTACGCCAAGTCTGAAACTCCTGGCCGCTTTAGACCAGATTTTTTATGAACTATTAATTCTTCTACAGCGTAATTTGTAGTTTGATCCAGTAGGATGCGTATTTCAGTACCTGGACAGGTAAGTTCACATGGACATGTAAGTGCTTAGCGTTTGTATTAGCGTCTGCGCCCCATAGCTTGACACGAGAACTATCTGGCACGCCATTGATTCCAACGTCCAGGATAACCGAGCACGAGATACTTTACTACAGGATATACTTTAAAATATTGTTCCCACGTTTTCATACTACGACAAAACACCAAGACGCAGTAAAAGTTCAAAAAGCTTCCTTAAGTAGTTGATAAAATATAATTCAGCCAACTGATATTAAAAGTTTGTCAACAACGTTTCAAGTTGCAGGAATAATTAAAGTTCCTCTAAGGCAAGAGTGAATAGGCATAATCAGGCTAGATAGCCGTCAAGCGAAAGACTATCTCATATTTATAAAAAAGACCAGACGAATTGGCCAAAGCGTCCTAACATCTTGGTGTGTTATCGAAATTAATAATCCTTTCCCTAAGACGTAAACTCACCATCCAGCCCCTTCTGCATATTCGAACGCTCAAATGCAGTTTGTTGATACGCTGCATATGGTTCAGGTGGATTTTCGGCGTTTGGACGTTGGGTGGCGCAAACATCAGAGGAGTTTGCGGCGTTGCATGGTCGCTTGCGTCCGTTGTTGTTGTTGTCTTGGAATACCTACTACTAATGTGCGAGATCTTTTCCTAATTGATACTACATATTTGAAAATATTTATTAGGTGTTTTTTTTTATTTTTTGGAGTAATTGCTATAGTTCAATATACTCGTATATAGTTTTTAATGTGCGGTCTAGTAGTAATACTTTAACTGAACCTGACATTCATATTTATTTAATGTTAGTTGAGAAGAATTATAAGAGATCCGAATCATCAGTGAATGAACTGGATTTCGTTAAAACAGTGTACAAGCGTGTTGTTAGTTTACAATAGTATTCTTTGATAATAATTTATTTCACAAAAATATTTTTTAATAATTTAATATTACTAAATACTTAGCTAAAATTAGTAAATATCCACAAGTAAAAAAGTATGGGGTTTCGTCATTAGTTTACAATTTTATTTTTGATAATTAATGCGAAAAAAATAATTTTTAAATAAGTTAATTAATGAGTAATATTTTTTTTATTTTTAAAATTGATGATACTGTCATGCACTTTTGTATGGATTTCGTCATTTAGTTTTATAACATATTTTTTGATATTTTTTTTAAATAATAATTTTGATATTGCTAAATAAATTATGTTTCTTAATATATACATGTAAATTACTACGTTGTATACATAGATATAGATTGTAATCTTCAAGGAAAAATAAGGCATTCCTAAAATATAATGTTTTATCGTTATGAAACCGATTCGGCGGTAAAGCTCGTAAACTGACACTTGACAGAGGAAAAAAATATAAAATCGTTTTTGTTTAATCACCTTAAATCCGTAAGAAAAAGGAGAAGTATGATAATACAAACACAAAATCGCACATCATATGGCAATAACCAGTGTGATATGGCATACACCCAGGAACTAAAAAGCAAAAGAAATTTGCTACTTTGGGTACATTATTTTTTAATTTTTAATAATAGCTCGACCGATTTCAATAATATTTGATTGGGACCACCTGGAAAATATGCCCTTTAAAACAAAAAAAATATTTTTCAAATCGGCTTAGAGTAATCGGGTAACATACATAAAATAAAAGACCGACCAATTGAGAACCTCCTCCTTTTTGAAATCGGTTTAAAATCGATTGGTGAAGTGAAATGTACGCCTAGGAATTTTCTTTGATCAGGCATAACTTACTAGGCATTGTCTTGTCCGTCTTACTACCGTTAATACTTGGTACATACGTGCAATGCGTTGTTTTCCTCATTTCTAGTACGCACTGTAAAGGTTAGGAATGTCTTTTCCCCCGTCAACTTACCTTACCTGTGATAGGAATCTTATTGGTAAGAAATACCAACTTAACAACTAATCCAAATATTTTTTAAATTTTGGTTTTATTTATATGGATGTGTGTTCACAAAAAAATGCACAAAAGCCGCCCAGTTTTGTGCCACATTCACCTATGTATTTTATTTATTGCGATGTTTATAAAAAACTTATTTAAAGTGGGTTTACAACTTAATTTTTTTGTCAAAAATATTGTTAATAACTTATTAAGAAAATAAATTACTACGTTAAGAATAAATGAAATAAAAAGCTTTGTTAAATAAATTTCAATTCTAGTTTATTTTAACAAAATTTTTGTCCACCACAAAAAAGTTATAGTAATATAATATTATCAACAATGATATTAAACAATTCATCTAAAATTTAGCATACCTATAATACAAATACTTAGTTATATTATATAATAAACGTACATTATGACATTAATTGATGTTTTAGCGACAATTGACAAGAATTTATTGCTTAGGTGTTTGTTATTTTTGCAACAATGTATTTACAGTGTACACGCACAAATAACAAAGTGCTTGGAACACGCACACCAATTAAATATAAATATTAAAAATACAACAAATTACCATTTTAGGCAATATGTATAACAGCACTCGATTGGATGGGGTGAATTTTCGGTCATTTTTAGTGTAAAAGGGGTGATACCTAGAGTAAGTTATTTTTCGTGTGTGTATGTATATTAACTCTTAATTTTATACACTTTTTTAATAATTTACCCCAGCTTTTCAGTCATTATTTTTTACTGCGTTTTCTCGGTTCATCCGTTCGCATTATTGTTAAAGGTTTTGTGGTTTGCGGTACATCGTTATCGTACATATTATATAAAAATATACCTTCCCTACAGTCTTTTGAGCATTTACATTGTGTTGTTTATTTAGCAGGGTAATGGGAAAGCTACAAATCATTTTCACTTTATTACAAAGTTAGGTTAGGATGGGTTGGGTTTCTAACCCAACCTAATGTAACTTTAGATTTTGGTTGGTAAATATGTTTTCGTTACAGCATAAATATTGAATGTTGCCAATTATGTGTTTATTTTAGAGATTTCAAAATGTGTGTTCGCATAAATGTACACTTATGGTTTTACAAATAAACGTAGAGTAATAGGATAGTTTATGCTGTGTTTGTTCACGAAAATGGCGTTGTCAATTGGAATGTGGTCAAACAATTAATAATTCAAAATTCATCTATTTCGAGTAGGCTTACTCCATAAGCACTTTTGGAAAGTCAAGTGTGTCTGTTTGTAGTGACTTTTACACCAGTTTCGAAAGCAGATTCTACCGAAATATATATGCATAGCTATCTGTAAGGCCTTTGGGTCTCAATTTCAAAGTACCCGCTGCTTTACAAACATGTTTGGTTTTTCGCATTGACTTGGTTAAACTGATGTAATTAACTTGAGTTTTAGGACATTAGGAGTTAAACGAGAATTGAAGAGTTCATTTCCAAAATGGGCTAAGTTCATAATAACAAAATAAAAGATAAATTATAACTACTTTTTAGTGTAATATTATTAGTTTGCAATAATAATAATATTTAAAAATACTGACTATTCCCAAAATAGTGCTTAGTCTCTTAACAAACTCTACCATGACAATAATTAAACGCACTCAGGAAAAAAAAACTGAAAAGATAATACATCCTTTTTTAAATAACATATAAACCATAAAAACATTTTTGTCATAGACGATAAATCAACAATATTGTAAAAAAAACTTTTTGAAATTGAACTCTTCAATAGTGATAGTTTTGAGATATTGAGATGAATGTGGCTTAACGTTGGTATATTACCTAGAGTGGTTTGTCACACTTGAACTGACTGCATGTTCACCCGTCAGAACGCAAAACGCACTGCACATTCTACGTTTCGTTGCAGGTTGCTAAATGTCTCAAAACTACCACAAATGGCTTGGGGAACCCAAGTTTCCGTTTAAATTTCCAATTCCAATCATCCAATTGTCCTGCGTAATATTTAAATATAGGAATGTTGTAATCTTATGAATTCTGATATAAGTTGATCCTAAATCGGTTTTTAATAGAATTGCATAAAAACGTTGTTAAAGGAGATCCGATAATAATGTACGGAGGCAGAATAGTACAAGAAAATAACGACAGTATAATTACGAACGTCTTTTAACATTTACCTAGATTTAATAGATGTATGGTAGGTCGTTAATAATTCCAGTACTATTCTGCATGGCCTTCCTTTATTGTTATATAAGTGTAAACTGTATATTTTAAGAAATGTTGATGTGTATATAAAGAACCTATAGAGAAAACTTGTTTTTTTTATTAATCCCTGTAATCAATACTAGTATTATAAATTATAGTGGTATTTTCCTCAACTATTTAGCACATTTAACCGCTATTGCAATAACCCCATGTGGAAATTCCTAATAACACTAAAGCCAATTAACTAAACTAAAATTAACATCATATTTTAGATAACCATACAAATTTGTTTACTCGCTTATTTATTCTTGGATACAAGTTCACCCTCGTATCTATACTAAGGTAAACATGTACAAGTTCAACTGCGTGTTTATTCTAGGATAACCATACCATACCATATGTTCACATAATATTTAATCTAGAATAACGATATACGTTCACCCGCTTTTTTAACATAGTATAACCATATACTTTCACCCGCGTTTTCACTTGTATCGCTAATGAATTTAATATAATGGAATTTGTACTTTCAATTGCAGAAATATTGTATCATTAAACTAATAAACTTATTTTACTATCACAACGATTATGTCGTATAGATTCTTCATTACTTTCTCAGGACTCATTAAACCTGATATTCTGATGACTCTTAGGGGATCTTGTTTGAGAAAGTTGTATTCATTTGGAAACTCAAAACGAATGGGGTTTAGTTTATCAAATAATTATTCGAATTGTGTCAGGGATTCGTACATGTTTCTTAGATTTTGGTAGTTAAATAATATAAATTACTTGTATTAGTGAAGGTCTTCATTAAAGGGACAGTTTAAATACACTACGAATTTATGTATCCAGGAGCATTTGTGTGTTAAAGTTATGAACATAAACACATAATAAATTGGTATAATACCATTATATTGTCCATAATCTTTTCTGGGCAAAAATAAAAAGATAAAATACAGGAAAAACGATGAAAAACAACCTCTCTCTTAGCTGAATTTTGTGAAAAAGAGGCAAAGTTGGATTGATTTTGATTGAGGTTGATTTTTAATAATATTTTAAAAGAAAAATAATACTAGTTAAAAGTAAAAGTAAAAAACCACAACGTTTCGGATATCTAGAATTTATTAAAAAGTTTTAATTTTCAATACATATCAAAAGAATAATGGATGTCAAAAATTTATGCTATTTATTTGTGCCCTTAAATTGAGGTTTCCTATTACAATTAATTAATTATTATTCATAGATTTTGTATTATTGGTTTCACTTTCACTCCAACACTATATTACATTAGCTAAACTTTAGAATTTAAAAAACCTGTTACTTTGCGATTCACCAAAATGCTGCTGTTAAAGTTAAAGCCCATACAATATATAAATTTATGTAACTATATACCTGGGCGTATATGAATTTTAACTTTTCTTTGCAGTTGCATAATAAAAATTCAAAACTGCCATGCTGTTAAAGTCAAAGCTCATACGTCCCTCCACTTAGTATTCACAAGTACTTTGTGCCAGACAACATAAAATTTTCATTTGGCGGTAAATGTAACATTCCTTTCACATCTTCATAGTCGAAATTTGAAAATTGTTGCAAAATGTAAAAAAAAGCACCAGCGAAGTGAGCACGTTAATAAAAATAAGAGGTTCTCGGAAACAAAATAGAAAGTAAAGTAGAAGTATAAGTGAAGTTACAGGGAGCGAACCGAGCGTAAAACATATTATTACTTCTGCCCAAGCTATAATTAAACCAACAGTCTAGCTTAGAAAAGCAAATTCCGCTTTTACTATCATATGCTTATGATTATACCTTTAAGTATACCAGCCATTCAATAACTTTTCAGAAATCTTTAACTGTCACAGCATGTTGTTTCAATACAACTTGGTAAACCATTGTCACTGTTAAATTGCGTCAATCTTTAGCCAACTTGTTAGAAAAGTACTCAATTGAGCAGCAGGTGGAATTTTTGACCTCGTTTTGATAGTTGGGAATATTTAATGATCATAATTTAATGAATTTAACTAAACATTATTAAAAATTTACACTTATAACATTAATTAAAATATCACTTGCTTCGACTGTGAAGGAAAACATCGTGAGGAAACCTGCATGCCTGAGAGTTCTACATAATGTTCTCAAAGGTATGTGGAGTCCACCAATCCACACTGGGCCAGCGTGGTGAGCTACGGCCTTAACCCCTTCTTAATAATGGGTAATGGGTCGATATGATGAGGATGTTGAACTAATATAACAAATTTATAAGAAGAAAGATAATTCAATTTAAATTACGAATAAATAAACGTCGAATGACATAATTGTTAGTCAACCAACGAGACAGTTAACATCAGATCGAGAGTTGGTAGTGAATTGAATGTGCAATTGTTTTTAATTTGACGGATGAGGTTTCAATATATACTCACAATTATGATCATTTTAAAGCCCAAAATAACAGGCCCATCCGGGTCTAGTCAGATGGTCTTTGATGTCAATGGATTTAACTAAAGATAAGATTTACTTAAGATAATTCAATTTGAACTATGAATAAATAAACATCATGGCTATAATTTAATTGATAAGTTTTTGGTATAAACTCACCCTTACGGTCGGCGTTTGCCCAAAGTCTCATGGTTATAAAGGTCTATTCACATCAACCAAAAATTTTATGAATTTTGGATGCTCATTTATTCATAATAAAGTTACGAGTCACATCATATCACGTTTAAACCCTTAAACTCAGCTATATATTAATGTAAATCAGTCTTATCTGTTCCGGCCTATCTGCCAAGCTGAGGCCGGTAGTCGTTGTAACCGCTTGATAGTCTTCTTGCCCCACTGTAGCCACAGGAAGCCGGCCACGAGGCAGAGCACCACTTCTATGTAGAACCCATCAATCTGTATATTGCATGTACCTCCATTGTTTTTACACACCTGTAACAATTCATCATCATCAGTATATTAATGTACCACTGCTGGCCACCGGCCTCCTCTCGTTTAGAAGAGGCGATTTAGAGTACAAATTAAAACCCCCTACGTCGTTTCAATGTATGGTATGGCGTATTTATTTCATTAGATATACCTACGATACACTGTATTGTCATTAATACTTTTAAATTATACTGTATAGTCCGAGTACAGTTATCACTTACAGGCAGTGGCGTGCATAGAGGGTATTCACATGGTATGCAGATGATGCAAAATGAAGAAAATCTCCAGTACGAGTTATAAATACTTAAAGGTAGGCTTTTTATAACTTTTACAATGCCTATCCTTGAGTTTTTCATAACTAGTACTGGAGATATTCTTAATTTTATATCATCTGCATACCCTGTGCATACCCCTCTATGCACGCCACTGCATACAGGTATACACAAAATTGAAGTTAGGCCGGTTAAAAGTAATTAAATTAATATTAAACAAATAATAAAAATTAAAAAAAAATAGGCCATCTTTAATTCTACTTTAAAGCATTTAGCTTTCGGATAAGGTGTCATGAAAAATGACAATGGCAGGGTTTATTCATTTAAAAACATTAGTAATTTGGTTAATAGGGGAAAATTGGCCTATGTTGGTATTGGAAAATTTATTATTATCACTAGCGGTTTCCTGCGACATCATTCCATACCGTCTAAGTTTTTTTTTTTCTATACAGACATCCACTGTTCTAACACAGTTTCCCTAACCGATTGCAGGCACTCAGTGGTCGTCCATCTCCAGGGAAATTTTCTGTCTATTCCCTCACTTTCATAGTCTGAAGGGTCGGCAGCTAAGAGCCATGTTGCTTCTTAAATATTTTCAAATGACAATGTGAGATGGTGATAACAAAAAGAACACCCGACTGAGTTTGTTATTGGCTTCTTCTTAGACCAGCGAACGTTTGGAATCCTCGTAGCTTTAGTATTTACGAATGTAGTTATCGGCATCACTACTCACCTCTATTTGTCATGAACGCATCAAAGTGCCATCTATGTGCCTATTTAAATAGAGAAGTATTTGCCTTTGACTTGACCAGAACGTGATCAGGCGAAGGCGCAGCAACTACACGTGATATACTTCGACCGGCCGTAACGCATCGCCCACCCGTGTTAGGTTAGGATTGCGGTTAAATAAAAAAAATGATAATACAACACTAACGTCTGTTTCTTGCTGTGTAGCACATGTGTTATCAGTCAACTCCGGCGCACTGCAAGTCTTGTATGTCAAATGGTCTATGGCCCATAGCGCAAGCGTGTTAGGCCAGTTGGTCCCCAGGTTGGACACAGTGTTCAGCAGCGTCATATACGTGCCGCCCACGGCTGGATCCGACACTTTGGCGAAGAAAGCCATCACTGCCACGAACATGCAGTATAGGCAAGTCTGAAATTATGAAATTAATTGTTTTTCACTTTTGATGTGTAACATCAATATCCGGAGGGTAAACCTGATTTTTAGCGTGGCGACACAGGCCGCGGCGTCGCATCGCCACGCTGTATGATAGAATATATTATGTACTATACGTTGATGTAACTACTTGAGCTGTCACCTTTTTAATGAAATTTTTGAATTAAAACATTTTGTATATGAAGAAAACAAATGTATATTAAATAAACAGTCATCATTTTCTGGAGAAAATTCGTAATATTGTATTTTTTTATTAGTAATATATTTAGTTCCTTTCATAATCTGTACTTTTGTGCGTATTACTTGCACAAAATAATTTCGTTGTTTCACATATGGCAGGCGTCCCGTAACGGCTCAAATTTCTCATCTCAGCAGCCACGACCACTCTGCCATGAGGGCACGACTAAGAAGAAGACAAGTTAGCCCTTGACTGTAATCTCACCTGGTGGTAAGTAATGATGCAGTCTGAGATGTTAGCGGGCTAACCTTTTAGGATGCATGGTAGTCATACACCTAATCGGTTACTACGCGACATCGCACCGGAACACTAAATCGCTTATCTACGCCTTTGTCGGTAGAGTGGTAACTAGCCACGGCCAAAGCCGAGACCAGAGAAATTTCAAAAATTATAAATTCCCTAATTCCACTGCCGGGAATCGAACCCAGGAGCTCCGATTATTACAGAGCTACAACACTGAGCCAACCTGACCTCCCTGGCGCAACGGTAAACGCCTTGAATTACGGTAGGAGGATGAGGGAATTTGGGAATATAAATTCCCTTTTTCCTCATTCCCGAAATTTCTCTGGTACGATATCGCATAAAAACCTATTAGGGGTATGGGTTTAATATATCAGCTATACCCCTAACAGGTTAGCCTGTTACTATCTTAGACTGCATCATCCAGCAGCAGGTGAGATTACAGTCAACGGCTAACTTGTAGTGGAATAAAATATAAAAATTAAATTATTAGTTTTTAATTCAAACAAAACATAGTTTGCATACTCATTTATAGTATTCGTAGTGTTTCGTAAATAGGATATTGGCATTTTCTCAAAAATATATTATTAATACGTCTCGTATACAGGTCGCAAGTGTAATTTTAAGCAAGTTTGGTATGTTTCCTATACAAGTCGCAAGTGGCTTTTATGCAAGTTTAGTACGTCTCGTATACAGGTCGCCAGTGTCTTTTATGCAAGTTCAGTACGTCTATATACCGGTAGCAAGTGTCTTTTATGCAAGTTTAGTACGTCTCGGGTATAGTTCGCAAGTATCATCTATGGAAGTTTAGTACGTTTCCCATACAAGTCGCAAGTGTCTTTTATGCAAGTTCAGTACGTCTCATATACAGGTCGCAAGTGTATTTTAAGCAAGTTTAGTACGTTTCCTATACAGGTCGCTAATGTCTTTTATGCAAATTTAGTACGTCTCATATACAGGTCGCCAGTGTCTTTTATGCAAGTTCAGTACGTCTATATACCGGTAGCAAGTGTCTTTTATGCAAGTTTAGTACGTCTCGGGTATAGTTCGCAAGTATCATCTATGGAAGTTTAGTACGTTTCCTTTACAGGTCGCAAGTGTCTTTTATGCAAGTTCAGTACGTCTCATATACAGGTCGCAAGTGTATTTTAAGCAAGTTTAGTACGTTTCCTATACAGGTCGCTAATGTCTTTTATGCAAATTTAGTACGTCTCGTATACAGGTCGCCAGTGTCTTTTATGCAAGTTCAGTACGTCTATATACCGGTAGCAAGTGTCTTTTATGCAATTTTAGTACGTCTCGGGTATAGTTCGCAAGTATCATCTATGGAAGTTTAGTAGGTCTATATACCGGTAGCAATTGTCTTTTATGCAAGTTTAGTACGTCTCGGGTATAGTTCGCAAGTATCATCTATGGAAGTTTAGTACGTTTCCTATACAAGTCGCAAGTGTCTTTTATGCAAGTTCAGTACGTCTCATATATAGGTCGCAAGTGTATTTTAAGCAAGTTTAGTACGTTTCCTATACAGGTCGCTAATGTCTTTTATGCAAATTTAGTACGTCTCGTATACAGGTCGCCAGTGTCTTTTATGCAAGTTCAGTACGTCTATATACCGGTAGCAAGTGTCTTTTATGCAAGTTTAGTACGTCTCGGGTATAGTTCGCAAGTATCATCTATGGAAGTTTAGTAGGTCTATATACCGGTAGCAAGTGTCTTTTATGCAAGTTTAGTACGTCTCGGGTATAGTTCGCAAGTATCATCTATGGAAGTTTAGTTCGTTTCCCATACAAGTCGCAAGTGTCTTTTATGCAAGTTCAGTACGTCTCATATACAGGTCGCAAGTGTATTTTAAGCAAGTTTAGTACGTTTCCTATACAGGTCGCTAATATCTTTTATGCAAATTTAGTACGTCTCGTATACAGGTCGCCAGTGTCTTTTATGCAAGTTCAGTACGTCTATATACCGGTAGCAAGTGTCTTTTATGCAAGTTTAGTACGTCTCGGGTATAGTTCGCAAGTATCATCTATGGAAGTTTAGTACGTTTCCTATACAAGTCGCAGGTGTCTTTTATGCAAGTTCAGTACGTCTCATATACAAGTCGCAAGTGTCTTTACAGCAAGTTTAGTACGTTTCCTATACAGGTCGCTAATATCTTTTATGCAAATTTAGTACGTCTCGTATACAGGTCGCAAGTGTCTTTTATGCAAGTTCAGTACGTCTCATATACAAGTCGCAAGTGTATTTTAAGCAAGTTCAGTACGTTTCCTATACAGGTCGCCAATGTCTTTTATGCAAGTTTAGTACGTCTCGTATACAGGTCGCCAGTGTATTTTATGCAAGTTTACTACGTCTCGTATACAGGTCGCCAGTGTCTTTTATGCAAGTTTAGTACGTCTCCTATACAGGTAGCAAGTGTCTTTTACGCAATTTTAGTACGTCTCGTGTATAGTTCGCAAGTATCTTTAATGGAAGTTTAGTACGTCTCGTACACAGGTCCCAATTGTCTTTTATGCGAGTACAGTACGTCTCGTACTCAGGTCCCATGTGTCTTATAAGTGAGTTAAGTACGTCTCATATACAGGTCGCAAGTGCAATTTAAGCAAGTTTAGTACGTTTCCTATACAGGTCGCTAATGTCTTTTATGCAAGTTTAGTACTGTTCGGATACAGATCGCGAGTGTCTTGTACGCAAGTTTAGTACGTCTCTTGTAAAGGTCGCAAGTGTCTTTTACGCGAGTATAGTACGTCTCGTACACAGGTCCCGAGTGACTTTAGTGCAAGTTTAGTACGTCTCATATACAGGTCGCAAGTGCCTTTTATGAAAGTTTAGAATTCTTGTTAAAAATAAATAATACAATAAAAAATGTCTGACCTGGTGGAACACGTAGAGTGCCATTAAAATGCAGAGGTAGAAGTAGGATGGGCCTGAGTCCCCTAATAGAGTTGGGGTTAACGCCACAAGGGCAGCGGACAATGGTCCGACTAAAAGCCTTAGTGGGTATGCTCGTAGCCATAATGATAATGGTGCTGGTCCCGTTGTGTGTTTAGCCAGGATCTAAAAAATAGTTATACAATTAATCTATACTTATAAAATAAATGCACAATTTTTACCTATGAACGAGTCAACCATTACACCAATATTGATGTAATTTTGCACAGAGATAGCTTGCATTGCATGAGTTTGCGGAATAATAGTCAAAACGGCAATACTGTCTCCATTTAGTTGTGATTAGTATTAATTGCTTGTATAAATTAATACATTTTCATTAATTTGAATTTATACATACCACAGGCATGATGATTTGAACAGGCACTAAAGGCACAGCTAAAAGTGCCAAATCTTCACGTGGAACTCCGGCCTCTACAAGTTTCAAGCCAGATACTGCATCACTGGCACTAAACCCAAGCTGAAAATTGAAATAATAATATTGAAAATTAAATATGAAGACTGATACTTTCTACCCACTGTTTATTATTATTGGCTAGTCCCAAATGGTTAAATATTAAATGTACAATAAATAGGCTTGCTTGTAATAATTGTCTAAAGATACATCTCAGAAAAACAAATTTAAAAAAATTCAAGAGGTTGATTCAAATAAAATTCAATTATGTACAATAAGCATTTATACAATGTAAATAATTTATCTTGTACATTGTCTACATCTCATGTACCCATTGATTTATGCCAGAAGTAAACAATCACAGAGTGCCGAATAAGATTGTACTACAATATTTAATCAGCAATCTGAAGATTTTGAATTATCATTTTGGACAGTAATCTCTTCCAATAGTAAGTAACACTTGATATGCCTAGAATTATATGAAATTATATATTACCTTAGCTGTAAATAGCACCAATGCCAGAGTCCGGACAGCTGGAAGCTTCACAATTGTATAGAGTTGCTTGTATGCATTTACAATATCCTTCATTCCCTTCACTTGACTTTCGTTAGAACTAACAGTGTCATTAGCTTCATGTTTGAATATTGCAATTATAGTAGTAGTGACAATAAACACCCAGCCCCAGAACAAAAGGAAACTAGACAAAGTCACTAGACCTGTATCTTCAGGTACTGTCCTTAAGTATTTATTACAAAAATAGGGAGATTCTAGAGCTAAAAATAGTACATATCCCAGGAAAAATCCTGCCGTTTGTCCCACTGTGTTGCATGTAGATGCATGTCCTACATTACACCTGAAAAATAAGTTATTTATGATACACACTATCTCATTGGCCTAGTTGATGTTATATATATGATTGCTGAGTAGGGACAAAAATTCTAATGATGGTTTTCTGTTAAGAAATTTGCAATCTCAGGTAGGACATAGTCAATTGGCTTTTAAACGATCATTTTCATTTACAATGACAATTATCATTAGAACCTACACACTAGCATAGGAGTCACATGGAGGATTTTAACTCAAGTATGATGATTTATTACTTAAAACTTTTAAAAACTGTTAACAGTTAAGGCAAGCTTAAATAGGTAGCACCTTATCTAAGGCATAAATTAGGCAACCGTTCACCAATAGTTATCACCTAAGAGGTGATGAAACATTTTTTTTCTTTACACATCACCAATCATTAGGCATTTGATTTAGGCAATACCTAGGTTTAGTGAAAACGGGCATAATAAAACATTGTTGGGGAAGTATAGCAAATAAAAATGTGCTAGGCAATAATATAAAAATTTAAACAATATTACCTTTTCAGCATAGTGAGGGCCCATCCGTCTACAGCAATATCTTGTGTGGCAGCTAAAAAGTTAAGCATCAGAAATGACATGGTAAGAATCATCATTGATGGGGGTTCGCTTTCTGAGCCAAGCCAGCTTGTGACACTGCTCGACATGATTATCATGAAGATTCCAATTAAATACTGGACTGGAACTAACCATGTCTTCCGCCGACCAAACTCTGGCCAAAACATTGCATCTACTATTGGTGCCCATAGCAATTTTACACTGAACGGCCAATTCACAAAACTAAATTCAGCCTGCAAAAAATAAAATAAACTTATTTAAATGATTTCAAATTTCTTCAATTGGATTAGTTTACTTAGTTAGTTTTCTATTAATATACATTGGAACAGAAGTACTCCAACATCATAAAATCATTTTTTGTTAGAGTCTGAATAATGGCTAATACCATGATTGATGTTGTTATGCTTTTGTAAAAAAATTGTCATTTAAAAAAAAACTTTATTATGTCAATATAAACTAATCTCAACAATTTCTACATTATAAGGAGTTTTTTATTAAATTATATAAACAAAAAAATTATTTACATCATCATCAGCCTATTAACATACTACTTCTGGGCACTTTTTCACTCATTAGTTTCAACTTTTAACAGAAAAACCAACACTTAATTATCCACCTCTACCCCGGAATACAGGACCTCATTAAATTCTGATATAAATACAAACTAGACCAATCTATATCCTGTATGATGTTATATCCGATTTTCAATATTTTGTACCTGTTGTGTGTATGTTATGCCTCGGTTCTGCAACAACATCGGGATCGCCCCCGCAAGCCCTAATGGAATACCTTGGAGTGTATATAAAAATAATAATACTGATATATTAAGTTCGTCTCCTTTTATGTTACTTTGACTGTTGTTTGAAGGATCTCCATTCTCAAGCAATTCTTCTTTATCAAGAGAACGTTTCCTTTTAGTCAGCGACATTATTGCGGTTTGTATAGCCTATAAAAAATAATTGAAATTAATTATGGTACTTATTCCGCATTTCAATAATTTCAAAACCAAAAGTTTTAACACGTCAGTGAATTACAAAATTGGCTATTATTATTTTAATAGTATTTGGTACCTTAATTTTCACTGGTTCTAGCGTGCTGATAACACTGATAAAGGAATGAACCAGATTTTCACTTAAAGAAATAGAGTTCCTCTTAGTTACTTTTTAAAATATCATATTTTTATTTAGCAGTAGCACACGACGACGGACAGGGACGACGGCGACGACACACCACATTCCACAGATTATTAAATGTATGGCAATTGTCACATTTGGTTGTTTTTTTTCTACTAAAGAGCAGTTGGTTCAAACCATGACAAATAAAGGGGCATTAACACGAACAACATGATTTATTGGGAAACATTGAAATCAAAATTGATTTCATGTCTTTTCTACCGTAGTACCGAACCGAAGTTTATAAGCTAAATATTAAAATGCTTTAGTGTTTTTTTTTTCATCTGGCTTTTTCTGTATATATATATATATATATATACATATATATATATATATATATATATATATACAGAAAAGCCAATGTAAGTCTTACTAAGTTTGTGCCCGGTCGAAATTCCCGTTAATACTATATAGTCTATGTTTCTGGAAATGTCAAGATTGACTTTGATTTAACTGTTTGACGTTTCCAATCAAATGAAAATTCCAAAATAAACAAGACATCAGCGCTCGTTTTCCGTTTTATTTATTATTCCGAGCAAGTATTTTGGAGTAGAAAAATTCTTCATATTCTTCTAAAGTTCTTTTGTTTAAGAGTGGTTAAAGTCTTTCGTGGCCTTCCCGCCCTCTACATTTTGTGAGGTTACATTATACCTGCTATTATGATCCGTCAATGTTTTTTTCGATGTTTATTGGATTCGCATGCGCCTATTAAACTTCCACATAATGTGGAAATATTTGTAGGGCGCAGTAAAATAACCAAAATCAAAGATCAGTCGTGTTCTCGCCATCAAAGTGAGTTTATATTTAGTAAGTTTATTAGATTTTACTTAGAATCCAAGTTGATTTGTCGTGTCTAAAGTAGGTAATTATTACAAATCTAATTATTTTTATAGAATTTTCTTGTGTCAATTGCTTGACCGAAAAACCAGTAAAAATGGTCAAGACAGCCGAGCATTTTGTATAATTTGTGCTTTCGAAATGAAACATCTTATCCAAAGAGCAAGATAACCAACTTATATGATGTGAGACGACTCGGCCGCCTGACTTGGCAATGGGGCCCTCCATAAATTACGTTCTAGAATTTCATGATTTTATTACGCCCTCGACCTTGTCACAGTTGGTTGCATTCCTCCTTCCTCCACATTAACGTGACGTAATTTATGAATCGCCCCAATTTTGTGCGGTTCAGACGAGTTTGGAGTTTTTGGATTGAATTCCTGCTGTAGGCCACCTTGGCTTTACATGCATTTTGGTACTGTCAATCTGTACCATGGTAATAAGATGACTACATTACATATATGAGCCCATATGTGTTATGTATACTCATAACCAATATGGAAACAAAATGTGCCTTTTACAAACAGTTCTAAATACTTGGGTCAATCGGATTGGAGATGTGTTCAACAGTATTTTTAACTTTTATATGACAACTGATATGAGACATATTTATTATACATATTATAATATTTCTCTAAATATGTAGTTTTGAGAATACTTTTTATGGCTGGGATACTAGCAGCCACATATCAACTAGTGTTACAACTACTTTTTTTAAGTGTTATATCTACAATGTTACATTATATATTTTGGTATTTTATAGTAAGTTTAAAGGCTGACTGTGAACAATGTGAAGTTGAATTAAAACCTCTGGGAATTAATCCAAGTGGGTTGGATGGATTTGCACTAAAGCGGCATGGCCAATACAAAGTATCCCACGGTAATCGAGTTGAGATATTGTTAAACAATCACATTCACATTGTCGAGTTTGACCCACCGCCTGATGATTACGAGCCACCAAAACAGATTAAAAGGAAATTAGAAGACAATAACCAAGAAACATCTCCCAGAAAAAGATGCAAAATAGAATCAGAATTAGAATCTGATATAAAAGAAACCATGGCAAGTGTATGGGAAGCGATTGATGGTGGAGAAGTATATATTTATACAGCTAAGGGTCTAAAATCTAGTAACAAAATTGCTGCATTCGATATGGACGGTACATTAATAAAAACAAAGTCTGGTAAAGTGCATCCTGTAGATATAAATGACTGGCAGATTGCATTCCCTCAGGTATCAAAAAAGCTTACTGAGAAATTAAATGATGGTTACAAAATAATTATATTTAGCAATCAGTCCCCAATTGGAAATGGTAGAGTTAAAATTGAGGATTTCAAAAAGAAAATTGAGGGTATTGTTGAAAAGCTGAATGTTCCTATTCAGGTATACTTAGCTACCGGAAAAGGATTTTATAGAAAACCTGCAACAGGCATGTGGAAACTTCTTGCTGAAAAGGTATAAAAGCTCATATGTACTTTCTCATGAATGAACATTATATTTTCTTATAAAAAGATGTTACATTATAGAACTTATGAATGATGAATGAACTTATTTCCATATGATAATAAATAATAGATATTCTATAAATTTTTCAATGTGAATATTATCTTTAGCAGGCCAAAGTTCTTATATGTATGTATTGGTGTCAATTATTAACGAAGCAACTTACTTTTCTTTCAGAAAAATGACAATATTCCTATAGACATTGGTAGTAGCTTTTACTGTGGAGATGCTGCTGGTAGAATGGCTAATTGGGCACCAGGAAGAAAGAAAGACCATTCTATGGCTGACATACTTCTAGCTGAGAACCTTGGCATCACATTCTACACACCAGAACAGTTTTTCCTAGGACATTCTATTGCTAATGTGCCAATGAATAAACCAGAGTTTATACCTAAAGAACTCAAACCTGAGCCTTTTAATGAAGCATTAATTAGTACGGAAAAAGAGGTAATAATTGTTACTGTTATGACATATTTATTGGAAATAATTCAAATCAACAATGACTCTGAAATTTTCTCTCTCATTCTCTCAGTCTCATTATAGCCCTTCTTAAATTGTTGTAATAAATCAAGCGTTCTAAAAGCATTTAAATGATTTCTGATGGACTTCGCACAGTATAGAAAGAAGTGTATTTTCATTTTATACAATCAAATAATTAAACCTAGGTAGGAGGTAGAAAATGTCACTAGGCTCCCAGAATTCAATTAAGCTGAAGTTAATAGTAAAATAGTTTAATATGCTTTTAATTGTATTTTCAGTTGCTGGTTCTAGTAGGCTTTCCAGGTAGTGGTAAATCAACCTTAGCTAAACAAATTGAGAAGAAATCTGGAAACAGATATGTAGCAGTGTGCAGAGATGTTCTTGGTACTTGGCAAAAATGTGCAGCAGAAGCAACTAAGCTATTAAAGGTTAGTAAAACTAATTGAACCACAGATATCTAGGTTTTTTATCCGGTTGGGCTGTTGTGATGTGCTGCTATAAATATTGGTGTGCCGGAATGATGCCACATTAGAAACCGATTTGGGGTATCTGCCGTACCCAAACAAGTGAGCTTTTTACCACCTTAGACTTCTTCATCACTTTCCATTGGGTGACATTGCAGTGAAGTGCGAACTTGTATTGCAATAAAATATAATATATATATTGCTATCTGTATCACAGCGTTCAGAGTTGAAATAAAGGTTACACTGCTTTATACCTGTTAATAAAGTTACACTGTTGAACCCAAACTCACTCACTTATATTAGGTAATAATATTAACAGCCTGCCAAACTGCATTGGATGGCGGCATGGGGTGGTAGGTCTATGCTCTAAAACACACTATGCTCAGAGAGACAGAAAGTGAGTAGTGGGACGTTAACTGACAGAAGATGACGTTGAGAGGAAGTACTGAGTTTTATGCTGACTTCTACTCAGTAGAATCTGGCTTCCCAAATTATTATTAAAGGTGTATAGAGTCTACCAATTCGCACTGGGCCAGCGTGGTGGACTACAGCTTTAAACCCTTCTCATGATGGTAGGACACCCCTGTAGTGGGCTGGTAATGGGTTTATATAATTCTAATACTTGCAGCAAGGCAAAAGCGTGATAGTGGACAGTACCAATCCTGATACAGAATCCCGCGCCCGCTGGACGTCTCTTGCTAAAGATATGAACGTGGCGTGTCGTTGCGCCATCATGACCACGAGCAAGGCGCATGCGCAACATAACAATAAGTTCCGGGAGATCATGAAGATAAACCACGTACCCATTTCGGACATCGTGTTTCATACATACAAGTAAGTATCGTCTATTATTTATTATTTATTTCTATAGATAAAGTAACTGACTACTTGCAGATATTCTAGTAAAAAAGCGAACGCAAAGGAATATTCAGGCTTCGGCAAGGCTTCGGCTTTCCTTTCGTGTAGACTGAGTTAGAGTACCGTAAAATTTATTATTTAAGCAATTTAAATATCACTTGCTTTAAACGGTGAAGGAAAACATTGTGAGGAAACCTGTATAACAGATAGTTCACCGTAACGATCTCAAGGGCGTGTGAAGTCTACCAATCCGCACTTGGCCAGCGGGGTAGACCTACGGCCTAAACCCTTCTCATTCTGAGACGAGACCCATGCAGTGTAGGGGGGCCGGTAATGGGGTTGATGCTATATGTTTTTTACAAATCCCGTGGTAACTGTTTGTTTTCCTGGGATGAAAAGTTGCCTATGTTACATTTCGTCCTTTCAACTAACTATATGCCGAAAATCAACTGTTGATTAGTTGATAAAGCGTGAAGGAACAGACGAACAAACAAACAAGCACACTTTCACATGTATAATATTAGTTAGGATTATTGTCAATAATATTGTCGTGGAGCATTAAATTTTAAGTGCAGGATAAATATATTGTCAATAATATTGCCTGCGCAGGGTGTATTGAAGAATTGCAGTATTGGTAAAAAATATTGTCTTTGTGTGCGGGCAGTCAAAAAGAAAAAAAGTGTTTGTACGCACGTGAGGCGTTAAAATTCTTTAGCGTTTACCACCAATGATTCTCGAAAGGGTTACAATACACTACCACTGAGTGTTCAACAACAAAAATTGCGATTGCGATTGCGATTACTATTTAAAGTAATCAAAAGTTCAGTGTAACAAGTATTCATCTTTTGTTGCAGGAACAAATTTGTTGAGCCGACAGTGAGAGAGGGATTCAAAGAAGTAATTAAAGTGAAATTTAGCCCTACATTCGACGATAAGGAAGCTGAAACCGTTTATAACATGTATTTATTAGAGAAATAATATATTTATCAAATGAACTTTGAGATTATAGTTATACAAATAAAAGATGCGATATTTAGCAGATTTTTTATTGCTGATCCGAGAAAAAACAGAGTTACATGGGGTAGCCATAGGCTTTAGGTATTGGCAAATAACTCCTCGAAATAGACAACTGATAGATTTTGAGACTGGTACATTTCTTATTTCAACTTAACACACACTCATAGTTATTTGCCGTTATCTTTACTTAAAGTTTAGTTATATTTAGGCCAAAAGCGTTACATTAATAATTTATGTACAATAATATTATATTGTAAACACAAAATACAAAAATACTTTTACTATTGCTTTAAGTAGTTTTCTCTAACAAAAAAACATTGTATAATTTTATACTCAAGTACGCTCCTATATTTCCGAAGGCGTTTTTCATTTTACATGCAACCAGGCATTAAATTACAAAAAAATAACAGACCTACAAAATTACAATTTTTAAGACAATTTGCATTGAGCTCGTAGAATAGTTTGAATATAAAGCTGGGTATTCACTATATACATTTGCGTTTGCACACGACCTCTCGTTCTACAGTTTCAATATTAGTAACAGCCGGGAAGACTGGGGTAGCGTCGGCAAACGCAATCATAGTATGAGCTATGCGTGTAAGATTAACGTAAATATGTATAAGCTTATGCTTTCGCATGGGACACTGTTCAAAAGTCAAAATTCATTTATTTTAAGTAGGCCTAATATAAGCACTTTTGAAACGTCAAGTCTTTTGTGTGCCTAGTGACTCTACCACCGGTTCGGAAGGCAGAACCGACAAAAAGCCGGCAAGAAGTTGAAGCCACAGTCAACACGGATTAAAAAAATGTTTTTAATTATTTAAGGTATAACTAACTGACTGCATTTTTTAATTCCTTGGCATCCCTTTTTCCGAGTGAGTTCCTATGATGTGATGCACGTGCTGACGGCATGCGTTCAAGAAGAAATTGAAACTACTGGTAGTTTTTTAATTAATACTGTGATAGCACCGTAGTGTAATCTGCAATTTTTCGACCTGCGAGGACAGATGGTATGCGCTCTTTCATGTTCAGTAGGAATACTTTCCCCGTTTATCTTAATCTTATGACGCGTTGAGCCATCATACCTGTTTTCGCATTTGTTTCAGCAGAAACAGGGATTAATATTGCAGCAGGTTGCCAAGACGCAAATCTCAGTTCGTGGATACACAGCTTAACGTTTAAACTATTGCCGGGCAAACATTTTACGACATATTTTTTTAAAACCTAGCAAGCATCAATCTTTAAGTATTTAATTTCTATTTTCCATACTATTAAAGGCAATGGGACATACACCACCCAGACTTATGACTACGAAATATTTTAGTAAATATTAAATATTTTTTTTTATCACAAAAGCAGATTTTAATTATTTTTTTTACATATATAATCCAATAAATGGATCTACCGTTGGGTTCTTCTGTCTAACATACTAATTTATTTACGTGAAGAAAGTCATCATCAGGTACGCAAAAGATTTGTTTAATTGAAACAAAAATCTAAAAGTATTTGTTAAAATTAAATTTTTTTGAATTACTGGCAAAATTCGAATTGGGAATTCGAAAAAGAAGTACTTATACTTCTTCTAAAAAATATTCCTTGTTCTTAGTTAAAAAAAGAGAGGGTTAGGTACAATCGTAATATTTAAGTTTTTCTTTGTTTTGAATTACTAAGGAAAGGCTTTTTATCATGGACGGATAAAATATTTTAATACGAATTTCTATACCGCCATTTGAAACGGATATAGACTTCAAATCCGTCATTCGGAATGCTAGGCTTCAATATATATAAAGCTATAATTTTGCTAATAATGTTAGATTTTACACCAATTGACATTATCTTTAACTTTAAAGATTAACCAAAAGAGTTTGAATATTTTGGCTTACGTTAGTCGTTAACATAGCCGTCCGCCATTGTTATTAAAAAAAAAATAGCGGTTACGCATACAACCTGTGTAAATCAATCGTTGCATTAACATTTCACACAAGTAGCTTCCCGAAATAAAAGCTACCAAAACTATAATGGTGGCGCCATCGGTGAATATTAAAAACTGAAATCAAAATATAATTAATACTAATTTAGAGCTAATCATACAAATTACCTCTAAATTAGTATTGTGTTCGCCCATCCAAGTCTGATTTTAGTTACTTCACTTTATATACCTAGTACAGGTACCGTTAAACTTTGATAGCTCCTACCTTGGACACCTGACACTTTATATAAAACATGAAGAGTCTTAAATAAAGCTTATTTGTTTTGAAGCTGGCTTTTTATAAACACAAATTGTATGCGTGGCCATTAATTGGAAAAAATTAAGCCTGAAAGTAATTAAGCCAGGCTGCATGGTTAAATATTCAAACCCCCATTAAGCTTAAATATATTATGTTTATTCTTAGATCTATTACATAAAGGCTGTCTGCACTTAATTATGGCGAGCGTGCAGAACTAAAAACTGTCTCCTTATCTAAAAGGACTAGCAATTTCGATGCAGTTAAGTCTACTGCAACAGATTGCAGAATTGTGTACATTGTCTTATTTACGATGATAATATTGACAGCTGTCAGTAGGGATCAGGTATTGTATAATCATTAATAATATCATGGCAATAAATAACGATCCTACCGTACAGATAGGATTGTTATTTATTTATGACTTCATTTATTTTTTGATAAAATTGGTAATAATTTCACTGGTAATAATTTCTTATTTCAAAACTAAAATAGTTTGTTATGTAAGTACCTGATACTTGTTTTAAATAAATAAATGAGTGATAGATAATTGCAAATATCTTTATTATTCACAAAAAATAATAATAATGTGAGATTATTCTGTTTGATTGAATGTTCGATTTAATTTATTTAATTTATTTAGACTATCCAATTTGGATAGTCTGTATTTGTTCTAACATCTACTGTGTGCGTCATTTATGTGGTACCAATAATTGACGTACAACATTATCTGAATTACACAACGTGTAACTGAATTACAAAATACAGTATAAGGGTGCATACCTAACCTACCTAAGTATATTTCATAAGAAATCATTTTGTAAAAATATTAAATCCAAAGAAGCATATTTGTTTTTTAAACTAATTTAAAAAAATCTAAGTATTTACTTGTAACAACCCTATTGAAGATAAAAGACCGACACGCGCATAGTACCTAATCTACGAAAAGCCTACCTAATAAATTGACAGAGAGAGAGACTTTAGTTGTTTACTCAAAAACTTTAAGCGTTTTGGTTTCAAAGATAAGTCTCAGGAACAGTAAATAATAAGGCTTCACAAGCTTTAGAGTTTAAAGTCTGGGAAGTAATATTTCGTTTTTCATTTAAACGTATACCTATTAGGTACTCGAAAATAAAGCGAAACTACAGGCGCGCCAAAATTATCATCCTAAATGAGACAAAGATATGCAAAATGTTCAGTTCAAATTCATCGTTTTCACCATCCAAGTTAATATTTATGGTTCTCACCTCAACGCATTTAAGCGATTGTCACTATCCGCCCAATCCACGATTGAACCAATTTTTTTATCACGGGGATTCCGTTCCCGGGTACTTTTCTGGGACACAAATAAGCCTATGTCCTTCTTTGGGATGTAAGCTATAGGTCCCTGTGCAGCAGAACATAGGTAACAAACAAACACACACTTTCGAATTTAAAATATTAGTAAGGATACCTAATGAGGGTAGCACAGGTCACTTATGGAATGGATAATAAAGGTGCAGTTCTGTCTACTCGGCAATGATGATTACCGCGTTCGCTACGTGTCATTCGCCATCAGGATCTATGTCTTCTTCGTCTATCAGATTGTCCAGACTCGAATCCGAGTCGTCTTCTTGTCATCTGTAATTATTTATATTTATTACAAGATACTTCTAGATCCGCGGTGCATTTATCGGGGACCAATAGACACATAGGCAGGAGACCTTCTTATACCCCTGATTATATATATCCACTGACCAAGGATAAACGTTCTTCTACATATGCCAAAGCACGACCACAGGACGATGGACATTTTACTTGATAATATTTTCGTGCTCTGAGAGTGAATTTTTATCCACTCTACGAGTTGTGTGAGAAGATTCACATTTTGTGCTTTCCCCGTAGAGTGGAAATGTATCCCGACCCATGCTATCCTAGCCGCGATGGTCTACACAGTTTTACAATTCAAACAGCTGGTCTACGAATGACTTTTGAACGAAATCAGTATGTATTGAAAAACTGTTTAAACTAAACTGAACTTAAATTCTGGCCTGATTGTATCTATCAGATGCAGCAGCACAAAAAGATAAAACGATCTTGTCGAAACAAAACACTTGGGCTTACTTAGTAGCCTCACAAGCTAAGTGGCAGTTCATCAGAGTAGTTAGGAACATTTTTTCAGGTGCAAGCCGTGCTAGACATTGCATTTGATGGCAACCTGAAACCTGGCTAGTTCCCTGGTCCCTTAATCCAAATGGAGACACACCCAATTCGTATCAAAATGAAGGTACAATAAAGATGTCTGAAGAAATTATTTGGGAGAAACTCTTGTTACCTGGCAATATACACGGTGTCAATGTGAGTTAGTCGGGCGCTGGTGAGAGGCGTGGCTGAGGCGACGTGCCGTAACTTCCTCTTCTCAATGGTACTTCTAGCTTGCTGTACTGCCAGGTCTCCGCACCAACGTTCGCAGCGGGCGTAAATTACAACTCCTGTTGGGGGCGAAGTATAATTATATATTTTAAGCAAAAAATATCTGCTAGGCCGTCATTGGAGTCAGCCGATAGAAGTGAAAACTAAATCTATGTACATATATAGTTGGTAGACCTCTGATAAGGAGGACGGGTGACATCAGGCGAGTCGCAGGGAGCCGCTGGACCCAAGCGGCACACGACCTTGGTATTTGGAACTCTACAAAAGCCCTTTGTCCAGAATGGCGCAATTATGAGCGTGGCATGACGTTGGACACAGAGATGTAAAAGGTACTTACCTATGAAAGTGATAAAGTGATAAAGTATCGCCGTATATTCCGACATTATTCCACATTTATAAATAAGGCCTTTAGGGTTTTGATAAAGTAATAGGTCCTTTCCCATATGCAGATCAATCAGAACATTGTGAAAACGCCTAGATCTTTATGGGATTTCCCGCAATCAAAATACGAAGAAACACAACACAAACAGAAGAATTTGAAAAATGTTGTAAACAATTTTGCCAAATGGTAAAATATAGGTAGGAAAAAACTTACCAGCTCCAGCAAAGAGTATAATTGCAGGCCAAGAGCTAACTAGAAGTGGTGTGAGCAGCAAGGCAGATATTGTCAATGTCAATGGACCCTGCATCTTCTGCAGTCTATTTAAGCCGATGTCGTGCGCTGGTTGCCATGTGCTGATGAAAGTCCCACACAACCATACTAAAAATTGTAAAACTTATAGGTAGTAGAGGTACGCGACACTAGAAATTATAAATAGTTTTTTTTCCCACTACAATATTTATTTACTTATTTAAATCTTTATTTGTACACCACTATGAAGTTAGGAAAAATAAAAGAAGAATAGAAATACAAAGACGGAAGTAGAATACAAAAGGCCGCCTTTTGTATTCAGCCTTTGTCTGAAATCCCCCCTGATGATCTAGTAAGTGATGATGCAGTCTAGGCCAGGGCTCAGAAACGGTCTCAAATTATTGGACATTCTTGTATATAACCGGTTTATTTTAATGTTCTGCGTTTCACCGGTTAAATAATTTACGAACCAAAAGTTGCCGTTATTATTAGGTGCCCATAATATGACGACACTTTTGTCTAATTTCTAAAAAACAGCAACCAATTTAAGAAATATTTTGTGCATGGAATAACTATTGAGTATCTAAGTACACGTCCTGCCGCTTAAAATAACTCGAACTCCTAATTTAAAGTTTTTCTTCAATAGATAGAGTGAAATTATAAAAAAAAACCAGTTTCTCTGTTTAACCGGTTAAAGCACGAAATAGAAACCTTAATCGAAATGATTCCCATATCGGGGTTAGTGACTCAAACGGGTTTCAAATTTTTTCCGGTTTCAAAGCCCCGAGTCTAACAATGTGTTGAACTGACAGTTATATTTAACTCATACCCCTAATTGTGACTTGACGGTAAGGTAGTGAGTAACCAAAATTAGCTGAGATCGGAAGTTGAAACCTATGAATTCTTATTTTAAGAGCATAGAATTTTGAACTAGTAGGTACTTACGTGGTATTCCAGTTGAAAACATCGGCACTCGCAAAGTTTCATTGCAGAAGGCAACTGCAATGCATGCATTGGCGAAAATCTGAACAAATGCTCCTACTGCTGACCAGCGAGCCCCACGCATACATGGGGGAGTTGGCAGGCTGGCTACTGGGATAGCGGTCACCACCTGGTAAGGGTTTAAGTATTTATTACTTTGTTAATAAACACTTATCCTAAGCGAGACTCAACCTGCCTATGAACAATGAATTTATCTTCTTGACTTTTTGAGTACGTAGTTATACCTAGTTATGTCTACTTTTTTATACTTAGATATAATAGTCGGACTAACGGCTAACTAAGCATTGTGTAAACCAAGTGATGGAAGCCCAGTGGGTAGAAGACTATCGGGGGGCCGAGTTCGAATCCCAGCACCTCTAAGTTTTCTCAGTTATGTGCGTTTTAAGTAATTAAATAGGGAAAGGAAACTTGAATTTCTGAGAGTTCTCTATAATGTTCTCAAAGGTGTGTGCAATCCACCAACCCGCACTGGGCCAGCGTGGTGGACCACGGCATTAACCCCTTCTCATTGTGGGAGCAGAACCGTGCCCTGTAGTGGGCCGGTAATGGGTGATGATGACAAAGCAGGTCAACCTGTGAGTAAGTGAAAAATAGCCTTCGTCCCCTACAAAGCGGCACATATATCAAAGACAGAGTAAACACTTCGCAAGGCATGCAAAGAACACGTTCTGCAATGTGCCTTCCTGAGTCCATCAACCTGAGACGTAATTGTTAAGCCTCATATGCCTGTAATTACACCGAAATCCACGTTTTCAAACCAGAATACATCATAGCAACATGATGCTTGGAGGCCGAAATATACATGGCGGCAGTACGTCCCCGGACGAACTCTGTCACAAAAAGATCTATAAAAACTAAGTTCACGTAGATGTTGTTGTTTAAACTAGAAAATGTTATTACATGTGATGCATTACCTGAATTCTATCTCTATATTCTTTGACTACCGCATCGATATCAGTGGAATCATCGCCCGACGACAGTTCTGCTTCACTAACATCGATATCGGATTGCACATCCTCTTCTTGAGCCAATCCTGCTCTTGTTCCACTGCTGCCACTTGTCACTTCGATTTCTTCTGTTGGACAGTTAGCATACTCATCAAGGAGGAGACATTCTCGGTCTTCAGTCTCTGCAATAAAAATTTCAGTATTAACACTAAAGTTTCAACTCAATAAAGTTTTTACGTCAGTACATTGGATAGAAGTAGGCTTTACATTGAAGACGTCTATGTTATAGCTAGCTTTATAATTATAAGGATATATTTTACGCTACATATTTAATAATACACGACATACGGTCTACTTAAATTTGTTTTATAAAAGGTTTAATATTTCATAGATAGTTCAAATATTAAACTTCGTGTCGTTATTTGTTTTTATAAGTATATTATTTTTTGTAAATATGATTCCCGACTTAATCGAGACTATAGCTACATTTTCTGCGAACTGTGAAGTTTGAAACGCAACTCGCGGTCGCGCTCACTTCGGACCCTGACCGTAAACTCATAGTCCATCACTATCAGGCGTTCGCTCCTTACCTCAGGTGACGTCCATCCTAAATAACAACTATCATGGGATACAGGTATTAATAGCCATTACCAAACTTTACCCATTAAAGGGATGTCTAGCCTCTACAAGGCCTCACCCATATACGGTATATAGTAAAAACAATATATAAACTTACCTTTAGTAACTTTCGATTTAATGCTCTCTAAAGTTTTAGTATGACGAAGTGCTGATGGAATGAACCATAAGCCGCGTTTAGCCTTTTTCTCTGAAGATTTTGCACGCTTACTTTCGTTGCCAAGGCGTTTATATTCTACATCTAAAAAGTATGAAGAGTTTTATATATGAAATCAAGTGAGCTATTTATCAATTTTATATTTTTAGTTTACTTTACCTCCAGCTTCCATCTGCTCGGCAGTCGGCACGCATCGCAAGATTATGTAATTAAAAGCTTGAATGGAAATGCTAAGTAAATGACTTCCATTCATTAATGTTATCATATGTGATAAAGGGCATGCGAAGGCGAGTATCGCTGCAAGACTACCTAAAATTAAACTTTAGTCAGGTAATAAAAAAAAATACGACTGTTATGAGTTATGCAACAGTCTGGCTATCCACAATGATACCAATTTGCTGGTAGATATGGCTATTTTTCTATTAAACATTGCGCTAATTTGTGAATTGGAAACAATAATTAATACAGGATTAGACATGGACTTAAACATTTTTGCATCATGTATATTGGAGTCATAAAAAATAGACTGTTGTATCTCCATTTAGTGTGATTAGTGGATTGGAAGGTTTTCGCATTTAACTATATATAATATAACTTGTATGTAATCAAATAAGAAAGTTTTTAAACAACCTGCTGTAAACACTGCCAATACTGGACTGCCAGTTGTGGTACTTTCATATGTCATGGATCTTGTTAGTACTTTCCATTCTGGAGATGCTAAGGCTACAAGTATATTGAAGAGTATTGGGCATAGCTCTGTCAAAGCTAGGCATATACCAGCCACTGTAATAGCAGCCAATACAGGATAAACCCATTCTGCTGTTCTAGCTTCCAACAAAGTAGTAACAGGCAATGCCGCGTCTATGCTAGTCCTGAAATTATAATAGATATTTCGTAAAAAGGCCAGTTTCAACATGAGTTTAAAATAAAAACGGATAACAGAGGCACCTAGAAATACAGCGAAATATGATATATTACCCCTTTATGTGCCTAACCAAATTTCTTTTAGGTTGCTTAGGGCTTAACTCCCTGGAGGTCAGACGGACTTGCGACCAATTGAAAATAATGTGCCAAATCTTACGAGGAGATGTCGATGCTCCAAATCTTCATAACCGACTGTGTTGTAGACGTGCCCAAAAGACAATAACCTTTGTCCACGAAAAAAAAAATATTCGTGGTCCCTTCCTTTAACACTGTTGCTCCAAGGCGTTCATTGTCGCCATTCAATGCGCTCTTAGATAGCAATGCTCACTATTCACAGATTATCACTATAAGTATACTATATGTATTAATATCATGTCTTCTATAATGTTTAATGTCATCTTATAGTTATCCATAAATTATGTAGTTCTATCTTGTTTGAAATAAATAAATAAATAAATGATGAAACACCATAAACATACCCTTTTAACATGTTAGTGTAGAGGAAACACAAACTGCTTAGCACTACCGTCGGTAAAACAATCATTAGGATCATTTTCTTTTTCAAGGTCTCGTTGTCTTTTGGTGGTGAAACAACACAGAATGCGTAGGATATTGGTGCTCCAGCTGCAAATATCTGGAAAGATATAGAAAAAATACAATGAGTTTAAATAACAAACGGTACTTGAGTGCTGATAAGAGAACATGCAGCCGGAGGAGAAGTACGCATCTTAGAACATGCCTATTCTCTCTTGATTTGAAGGCAACGATATATTATATCATCATCATCATCATATCAACCCATAACCGGCCCACAACAGGGCACGGGTCTACTCCCACTATAAGGAGGGTAAGGCTGTGTCTACCGCGCTGGCCCATTGCAGATTGGTAGACTCCACACACATTTGAGAACAGTATGGAGAACTCTCAGGCATGCAGGTTTCCTCACTATGTTTTCTTTCTCTGTTGAAGCAATGGATATTTTTTTGGATAAAAATTGAATCCGAGGCTGAATTCTAGATTTTTCCCGTACCCACACTTGATTTCCTAGTTTCTATAGGTAGTATAGAAACTAGGAAATCAAGTGCCCCGGATGTGTCCATAGAATATCAACTATGCAGTGGTGTAACGTGGTTCGATGCAAGAAATTTAATTTCTGAAATAAATCTTGTAGAATGCATATAGACAGGTGACCTTGTCGTGATGTTCTTAAGTTTGTTCCAAGATCGCCAGTCACCAGTTTAGGTAATAGTACTTATTCACTACTCTTTGCTACGGAGTCAAAAATTAAAATTATATTACTTACTTCGTAAAGAGTAATTGGAATTGGTATCTTTATATTTTCGATGTCCAGATTTATCAAGCCGAATATAGCGAAACATTGACTGAAAATGTATAAAACAACCAGCAACATGAATGTAAACATCATACTTTCCTGAAAATAATTATAAAATGAGTCGTCATAGTTTTTACAAAACCAATAAGAGATTTACACATAAGTACCGAGGTATACGTACTTCGAGCCCGCACATAAACATGGCACAAACGACCATGACAACCGTAACTCCTAGTACATCAGGCCAAGGTTCTCCCAAAGCCCGCGTTTCGTAACCGAACAGCCATCTCCTAGTCCTTCCTCCAGTAACGTGATCTGCGGTAGCACTGAGGATCCTGGCGCAAACAGCGACGGCAACCAAATGTGATAGAAAGGTCATCCACATCACCATGAACTCGGCGAACGAACGAAGATTTCTTTCTCGTCGACCTCTAGCTGTTCTTGAGGGTGGTAGTAGGTCTGATAACTTTTTTAGATCTCGACCAGTGAATGCTACAAGGACATAAATAATAGCTGAGATTACTGAGATGATTATGTTAATATTCTGACCAATAACGTAGCCACAGACAGAGTTTAGATGGGTTTAGTTCGACAGGAATTTATAATTTATAATCAGGTCGAAACTTCGGGCGTATGAGGTCTCATAGAAACCGATTAGAATTTTGGATCAGCGCGTCGACTTAGCTAAACTTAAGTTAACACTAAATTTGTCATTAAATATTTTATAAAACAATTATTCATGGTCTTATTTTTACGAATATTCTATTCTATTCAAAATATTCCAAATAAAGCCCATTTGCATCTGTATAAAACTATATGCTATTGTATTATCTGCTGTTGTATCTACTATTGAGTGAAGTGGAGTATTATGACATAGGCAGCGGAAATATCGATGAGCTCGGAAACTCCTTAGAAATAACCTCATCATCATCATCAAATCAACCGACTGACGTCCACTGCTGGACGAAGGTCTTTTGTAGGGCGATCCACACTCCACTCCACTCTGGGCCGCTTGTATACAGCGGCTGCCCGCGACTCGTTTGATGTAGTCTGTCCACCTGGTTAAGGGTCGACCAAAGCTGCGTTTACCGGTGCGGGGTTTCCACTCCAACACTCAATATACCTATGCAATTCAACAAAATCAGAGAGAGGTAAATCCCACCCCCACCCCTCCTCTACCCGCGAGTTTGTACGAGGCGACTAAGGGAACATAAAGGAGAACAAACAATAGCGACCTCTGTGCTATTACTAGCTTCTACTACGATCACCAGAGGCCTTTAGTCCAGCAGAAGACTGTTATAGGCTATTGATGTGCGAAGACCTTCAGTAATCTGCATACCTCATATGAACAGTGGAGGGCGTCCATCAGTTTTGATGATTATCACGATAAAGTTGAATGAAGAGTTAAATTCCAAGAAAAACACACAATACTTACTCGCCAAAGTGATGAAGGCAAACAGTAAAAGTACTGCAGGCACAGCGCAATAGCTGGAGTTTGCGGCTGCGAGGGGCGCGAGGAGTAGTGCTCCGAGGGTCCATCTTGCACCACATGCTTCACCTCCACCTAATAGGCTGAGCTTGCTCATCGCACTGTTCTCACGTTCACTTTGCATGTTTGAAGACTAACCTGATCTAACCATTTAATCCAATGTATAGAAGGTATTCCAGTAATGGTAATATTCTAATCTTTTAGGAGGCTAACACACAACTGCACAACTATAAGGCACCACTAAGGAGTTATGACTCCTAGCCAGTGGCGTGCATAGAGGGTATGTACAGGTTATGCAGATGATACAAAATGAAGGAAATCTCCAGTACGAGTTATAAATATTATTTTTATAACTCTTACAATGCCTATCATAGGAGATTTTCTTCATTTTATATCATCCGCATACCCTGTGCATACCCTCTATGCACGCCACTGCTCCTAGCAATTATGTGAATAAGCAAAGGCACTGGTTTTGACAGGAGAGATGGTTTTGGAACTGACACCCATACAGTGAATGCCAATTTACCAATCTGGGTTATTACAAAATGTGGGACTCAAGAGTCAAGTCACAAGTCTAAAATTGGTAAATCATAAGTCTAAAATAATACCAGAATTTCTTTTAAGATATGCCAATTCCTAATAATAGTTTCCTTATGAGTTAATTGAGTTAAACAATGGCTATGCTTCCGTAAATACACAATTAACTACTTTGACCTCAGTCGTATTTTACTGAAACGTATCGTCCACATACAACTTTGTTAAATTGTATTAATTACAATTGTTAATTGAAATGCATTATACATGAATTTAATTTAAGCAGAAGTAAACAGAACTGAACTAAGAGTTACTAAAGATATGATACACGTAGGAAAGAAAATATAAAGATATGGAATAAAGAATTATGGAAGTCAAGTGAGACACATAATCATTATCACCCCCTTATATATGTATTTTCCTTAGTTTTGTCAAAAAAAGGCACATAATTGAGAAGCTCTGAGAATTCGTTTAAAAATAAAACAAACTAAGGCTTATTAAAATAAAAAAAAGCAAGAAAATTCCCTTATTGGATTGACTGAAAGTAAAAGTAAGTTAAGGTTAGATTAAGTATGTATAAAACTAAGTATGATTATTATGGGATAAATCCTCAACATAAATAAACTAAAGCGATCTCATTCTGAAAACACATAATAAAGCTTACCATGATCACTGTAATTTTGTCCTGAAATTTATGCCTTTCCGTTTCCACTTGATGATAACAACCTACATTTTGCACTATCACTAGGCGAATTAGTTAAATTAATTGAGTGGATTTGCAAAAAAATAGGGAATTAGCGATCACCGGTATAAGGTTGCCTTTTCATTTTATGCGACAAACATGAGGAGAAGGGCGCTATATCGACGTCCCGTTTGTGTTGTTACCAATCGATACCGCACGACGCTGGGGTGGCCATTTTCGTTTTACTTTAAAAATATTCTGTTAGCTACTTATGTTTTAACTTTTTAGTACTTCGTAATTTAGATTAAAAAATAGAATATATAATGAAAATTAAATCTGAAAAGTGCAATTTATATTTTCTTCAATCTTTATACTCAATATCAAACAGAACTTCCAAAAGGTAACCTACGCACGTTTTGCATCGAAACAGATGCATCCTCACTTAACATTCATTGTCAAGTCAATTGCTAAGTGAAAATATAAGTGTCTTTATTTCTAAAAATAATAACTAAAAATAGTTTATCTGGGTTACTAAAATTACCGTTACAGTTTAAGGCTGGGGCCTTCTTTTTCTTTATATAGATGAAAATATGTAAAATAAAAAACCAATGACAGTGTCTACAATTCTAGGTCAATGATTACAACGAATGATATGATATTACATCTCGTTTATTGCTTCATTGTTATGGGATGTGATAGTTATCTATGCGGTCATATATTAGCTAGCACTAGCCTTGATAGTTTGTCACTGTTAGCTATGTTTTACCTGCATATTTTTCTTTAATTATAGACGAGATGTTCATTATCAATTGTAAAAATGTTAAGGTTTCGTTTGCAGTAAAAAGCTTTATTCAAAATTATTTATATCAACCATTGTCCTGTTATTTCGTGCATTATGGTAAACTTAACGATTATTTTGTTTGGCTTCTTAATACATTGTTCGGTTAGTTAATCTATTTATTTTCAAGAAAAGAATGAAAGATATTAAGGCCTATTAGAATTAATTACTTCAGTAAATGTTTCTAACACATCGCTATTAAAAATCATTTTCTTCACATAGGTGTAGATACAATGTGATGAATTGAAATTTTCATTACAATCGATGAACGTCAGGGTCAGGAAAATTTTGGTTTCTCGTCTTTTATGAGTTTTGTTAGATTGAACATTTAATATATTCACTGTGGGTTCTTGATTGTAGAAAGTACGCTTATATACATCGTACCCTTTCACCAACGCATGCGCTAGACTAGACGCAAAGAGATTTAATAGTCAAGACGAAAAGTGAACGTGAAAGCCCAAAAGTTTCGATGAACCCTATTTATACCTTCATCGGTGCGTTCACAAGATCACAGAGCATCTTGAAATATTAATGAACGCGGGGGAGGGATACTATTGTCACTCTCCCCGGCGCAGAGGTGAGTTCTGGGATCATATAAGTGTGAGGTCCCAGGTTCGGGGCAATTTGGAATCTCCGGTCGGGCGCATTTGACAATTTATAATTTCTGAACTTTGTGTAAGGCCATACCTTCATGCCATAATTTCAACTTGCTTCCATCTTAGACAGCATCAATGCTTAACAGGTGTGATAGCAGTCAGGGGCTAACTCTTCGTGATTTTTTTTTTAACTCGGCATACAAAAACACAGTAAAAATAAATGGTCACGTTATCCATGCCACATATCACCACACCACCCCGAGAGGTTTGTTTATTATGATTTACAAATTTTAGCAAGTTAAGCTTAAATATACGAGTACTTTAAAGAATTCGGCAAAGTAACGAATGTGCCTTATAATATTTAAGTCATCTGTAAGCACAAAATATAGAACAATCTGGGTCTTTGTAGGCATTCAGTCATGATTGTCAGAACACGTAATCCGATCTTAAAAGTGAAACATAACGGCTAATCTAATTAGCTTTTGACTCGATGCTCTACATTGCTGTTCGCGGAAGAATTACGGGTTGGTTAACTGGACACTCTGTATGAGCAATCTCCTGTAGGCCTAGCGTCGTAATTATTGCTATTTGCTGAATTTATGGCACGTTTTTCTATAGTAATAATTGACGGAACAAACTACACTTGGCGTCACAAAAATCGCACCTGTCTGCAAATGAGGGTTTAACCGATAATATCACCAAGCCAGTACATCTAAGCCAAACAATATTGATATCAATGCAAAGGACGTTTAACGACCTTTTATAAAAAAAGGTACATTTCATAAACAATATAAACCTTCTGAATATGGTGCTTTAAAAAAAATGTAGCGAAAATACTCATTATGGGACCACGATCACGATACACCTCATATGTCTCTAATTGTAAAGCTCTTCAGATCGGAACACAGCAATGCTGCTTGGCGGCAGATATAAGCATGGACGTAGCACTTCCCTACACGAGCTCTGTCACAAAAAGCTTTACTACTTACTACTCAACTTAAACTAAAACTTTAGCCAAATGAGTAGGTACAAACATAGTATAAAGAGTAGACACTATGTTCGGCTCGATTGAAAGACTTATTTTAGCTGTTCGCTTAATATTCGTAAAGTAGTCTTATGTCATCAATAAATGGCCTATAAGAGTCCACTGCTGAACTTAATGCCTCTCCCGAAATTCTCCGAATGGTTGGAGAACATGGGGATAGGACTTTGAATAATACTAGTTTTCACTTATCACATTTGACATATAATCGAGCAGAGTTTTCCCCTAAGTAATTGTTACTTGATACTGAATGAATGCTTAAGAAGGTAATGCTTATACGGCTTAGGTACCGTTTACAATGTTTACAACAAAACGAACCAATAATAATATTTTACGATATTAGTTTCACGTAAGTTATTTCACAAAATATAAAGATATGATTCTATTTGAAAATAACATAAAATATTTATATAAGTATTATTATAAATGATATAAAGCAAAATAGTACTATTAAAGCAATTATATATCAATGAATCTTGTAGTGACGACGTCACAACATGTTTATGGCGTAGCGTAGGTATCAGCCAGGTCATATTCCATAATCACCACGCAGGGCAAACGGATTGGTTATACGGTTTTTTCGAGGGCAGACATCACGCTTGAGGCAGCCGGTAGAGTTAATTTTTTTTTTGGTATGAAGATAAACTTAGTAAGCTATTTTAAGCAGCGGAATACATAATAAAAGAAATGTTTCAACGACAAAGTCGTATGTAACTGCCATTTTCTAGATAAAACATAAATATCTGATGCAAATAATATAAATATCATAGGCTTATCAAAGTTATCTATTCTATTCTACGAAGCTTGAAACGACTACAAAAGATTTGCGCGGTATCTTTCTTCTGCGTAAGCTTTGTTTCGTAGAGCATTCAGATAGCGATTAACATTTTTTTTCAAACTGTTCCTCTAGATACGCTACGCTTATTGACGACAATCATATTCGATGGTAAACAAGGTCTAGGATAGAACGCGTGTGCCTAGAAAATGCTTATTCCGTAATTGCTCTTTGGTACCTACGTAAAATATACGTACCTTAGGCTTGGTCGGACCAAAAATTGTTTCTTAGGTGTCGTGTTTTTTCTGTTAAGGAATTTTCTTGATGAATGATGAAACCTAAAAGTTTGTTTTTTTTGTGTTTGTTAAAACTGTGTTGATAAACCTTTCACAGAAAATGCTTTCGTTGTAAACTTTCCGTGTTTGCCAACGCGGACATTAAAATTTTAAATTTCTCTTGACGTGTTATATGTATATGTTAAGAAATGGTTTTACTGGAAACTATTCTTAAGGTGAAATGGGAGATTGAAAATTGTATGAATGTTCTGTTTTTTGAGTTTGAGACATTTGCGTTGTTTTAAATAATTCTAATAGAGTTTTTTTCAAACTACTTACTCAAGATTGTTGAATAGGTTTAAAGTAGAATATAGCACCTTAGGAAGTAAGGTTATCAGCAATTGTTCGTGGAAGAATTCGCGGCTAGCCGCTAGAATTTAGTTATTTTTGTAAAACGTTCTATTATGTATTTTACTAGAAAAAAGTTTTTGTAATAATCACTTAGGTACAGCTGGAAAACAGAGACATTTGCATTGTTTTAAAGAAACTAAATCTACGAACGTTTTTTCTTAAACTACTCAAGGTTTTTGAATATGGGATGAAAGTATATTGGAAAATTTCACGGAAATTATATGCGAAAGAATTCTCGGCTAACTGCTAGTAGTTATTTTTTGTAAAACGCTCTATTAAGCACTATACCCTCTGTACTTTCTGGGAACAAATTGTGTGGGTGCGTTCCCTTATATACGGCTGGAATACAACAATCAGGCATTGCTCTTAATAACTTCGCGAGGTGAACATAGCATGAGATAACTTCAACTACAAAATATATTTATTTTGTAGTCGAACGGATACAAAGTGGTTATAATAATGAAGTTTATTAAAGCGTGCTTTTTATTGTTTTTTGCTATGTTCTTGGTTGTTAGTGTGGATGCATATCCTTTTAAAAGTGGCAACATAGATTATGTGAGTACCTATTCAGTTTTTTGCGTTCATTATTTGTAAGGTTAAAGAGTAAATATGATTCCGTGATTTACGGTACGGAATTAAAAATCTAACTTCCTGTCAGGTTCAACAATTTTTTTTTGTTATAATATAATAATAAATAATTATAGTTATTAGGAAAAATAAAATCCATATATATAGAAATACAATTTTATTGAATGTCGGGCTTTTAAGTGTGAAAAAACCGGCCGGTGTTTTGTGTGCAAGTGCTATTTTAGACGGATTTCTGAAGAATTAAGAATTTTTAAATAGCTAAAAATTAGCTCAATGATCATGACATTTAACAGGACCTAATCAAGATTTCTACTTCAAAACACATTCAAAGTGCAACAAAAAAAGTGGGCACTAAATTAAGAAGCATATTTTGGGTTAAAAAAATATTGAAGCTTATTTGAAAGTATTTAGTTTATCTCATATCTTAAATATTTGATTACACATAACAAAATATGTAACGATGGGGTCATTGGGGTCCCAAGGTAATGGGATAGCGACCCCGCACTGGAAGGCGCAGTGTCCCCACTCGGTGGAGTGTCGAAATCCTCACAAAATATAGGTATTTTCCAGCTATGGACGTCCATCGGTTGTCCAATGTTTGTAGACAATAATTGTTATTGTGACCTAATTGTGTTTAACCTTTCCCATCTTATTCCGAGTAAGTATAAGGTCGTCGTCTGCAAGAGATAGCCTATTCGGTGATAAAGCCGTCCAATAACAATAATGAATATTCATTGTTTTGGCTCAAATGATTTTTCTAGAACATAAAATTATGTATCACCATATGTGACCAATTAACCCACAGTTGAGTTTATTTTTTAAATTACTATGCACTCTGACTTCAGTAAACACTGCCACATCACATGGTCAGGCCATTGCCTTTAGTTAATTAGCAAACTTATTTTATTATCTTCATTTGTATCTTCATTTTGGTATACCTAGCGACGTAGTAGGATATCTATCGGTTGGGATGATGCTGACTAAAAATATTGTGAACTGTCATTGTAAGCTTAATTTGGTGATAAGAAGCTTCCTATATCGAGTGTCAGCGGCGCAGCGGCGCAGTGGATCAATTCTCAAAGCTCTACTAGTACGAAGTGTACCTACGTGTACATTTACAAGCTTTTAGTTAACTCATAAGTTATTGCATGATTTTGATAGAATTAATTAAACTAATATTCGTCTTTTACAGTTGGAAGCATTGCGACGTATGAGGCAGATTCCTCAGTGGCACTGCATGAGATACCGGCGGTTCCAACTGCACAGCCCCTGCAATAGGTGGCGGATGGCGAGGAAAATTTGATATTCAGGGAAACGGCAATATGGTACACTGCAAAGATACAGAATCAGACCATATTAAACTCGTATTACAAAAAGAGAGAGTTAAAGTCGTACAAAATTCCCTTTTTCGGCTCTCGATAACTTGTGGCTAAAAATGGGTAACTAAGTATATATATGTTCGGTTATAAAGGCTGATAGCGGCTACCTACTGATAATTAGGCTTTTTATTATTAATGTATAGTTTCTTTATTCAATTAATTAACTTCATTTCTATAAACTTACCATTTTAATGTCTTTTGAACAAAATTGCATTTAATTATAATAGAGATTAATGAGAGTAATGAGTAATTACTACTTTGGATGTACTTATCACATTTTATGAAAATTGTTCTGGTGTTTAAATAAAACTTAATTAGACGTAGTGACAAATTAAAAGTAAAAGACAGTTAAGCTATTGATTGTTTTATTTAGTAAATATGATTAAATATAATCTTATTTATAAACTACTGAAATTATTACTTTTCAAATCTGTATAGAGCATAAGTAGGTATTTAGTGAAGGTCTAAAGATATCTCTTATTATCTAGAAATGCTATGGAATTGGAAAATTGGTAACCATCAATGAGTCCCTTATGGACGGGACCTACGCATTAGTGACTTAAAGATGTAGGACATTGATTCATGGGGTAACTGCTGGCTTCCTGTGGCAAACTGGAACACTTCCGGAGTTTAGTAAACTCTGGACTAGAGTAAGGTATGAACTAGTTCACTTACATAGATTTATTTGTAATGTGAACAATAGTTATAAAAGTAATTAATTGTTTTATTTAAAGGTTCGAGTAATAGATAAAATATTATGCACAATTTGTATATTAAACTCCACGTAGGGCTTTAAATTTTAATTTGTAACTTTTTCTTATATTGCATATTAATATTTAATGTAAGTTTTTTTTATTTAGTTTAGTTTTCAATTATTCTATTTATGTTATAGTGTAGTGCGTAGTGGTGGGTCATAGGTACCAAATAAATAAATAAATAAATAGGTAGGTAACCTATTTGTTAACATTAACTCTAGCTTAATTACACCTTTTTTCAAAACAACTAAAGACATTTTAAGATGTTATACAATATTAAAGCAAAAGCCTCTTTAAGCATAGATACAGAGGACACAATATAATTATTTAGATTTTACATAATATTATGCCAATTTTTAAATTTTTAAAAAGCTTACTAAGAGTAAATTCATAATTCATTACAAGTGATAATTTTAACGACATTATAATCCCTTCTTTAAATTTTTGTCTGTGTGTGTATTGCGGGCGAAACTTCTTCGAAACCTGTAACTGATTTTGATGGGACTTTCACCGTTATGTAAACGACAGTGCAAGAAGTATTTATTTCCTCGGGAAAGACTGACGTAGCTTTCAGTTCGAAAGAAATAATATTATCCGCAAGTCAGTTGACCGGCAATGGCCAGTAGTGCGTCACCGACAGGGCGACCTACCGCAATTATATTGTTTAAATTCGTTCGCGGTTAATTGCCTTATACTCGTATGTCTCGTTCTCGGTGATTCTAGTCGCTCTTGTTCACTTGTAATTGAATCTTTGAATCTTTTACGTTGTGTATACCTATATAAATACGAAGGTATAATTATTTGAACGAGGGCTACAGAAATATAATAAGTTTAATACGGGTTTGATTTTGTACCTCTGATTATAATGAACAAAGGTACATACTGTACCTAGAACTGAGTACTTGACAATAAAGAATCAATATGGCGTGTTTTTCTAATATTCTTTAAACATAATTTTTTAGCAAATATTAGTGAATAAAACGCCTCTCATGGAATATTTATAAATATATATTGAAGCGCTTTTACTTTGTGTTCAAAAATGTGGCAAATACGAGACTTGTGAATCTACGTTCTATACGGTTTAAGCCATAGCTTATTAGAATTATCGGTTGAGCTTTTAAGGCTTTTAGGCAAATGTATCATTATATCTTAAAAACAAAGTTAAACAAGGCTTTCTTGTTTAAACTGTCTAAGTACATTTCAGTTTCTAATTTGGTGAACATTGTTTTTCTGTTTACGCTGCTCCATCCAAACGTTGTTGATAAAACGGACGGTGTAAAAGAAAATTAATTCAACAAAGCTGAGCAAACTGGCCCCAACAAACAAACCCGCCGCACCACCGACTGATACTGAAATTAAAAAAAAAAATTTAAGTTAACTTTAAATTCCTTAAAAAGGGCAGCTTTCAGCAAAATTGCCTGAAAATAGAACTTAGGCATTTAACATTTATTTAAATTTATTTTCACGTTCTTACATTTATTATATTTACTTAGCGACGAAGGATATTTATTTTTACATTAGATTGACTTTTCTTGTACCTATGCTATCAAACCTTGGATAAGAGGTTTTATGTAAGACGATTAATAGAATACTAGCTTATGGTATACGATAATCAAAGGCTTAATTAAAGAATAATAAAAAAAAACTTATGAAATTAATAGGATTACCGAAATATAATAATGCCAAAGTTTTAGTACAAACTTTTTTGGTTTGTCCTTTACTTATTACTTACCAACCAAGTCAAGACGACTTCTAACGACATTCCTCTTAAATCTTTCTGTTGGCAAGTATGCGAGAACGATTTCAACGAATGATTCCTTTAAATTTCGTGGTCGTGTTCTAAAAATAAAATAAATAAATAAACACAGTTTATTTTCATCGTTGCAGTTTCTGGTACATTGTAGGTACCGGTCAGTGGCGTGCATTGGGTTTCTTACTAGGGTATGCATACTGCAGGAAAATTGAATAAAACGGCTTAAATTCTCCTCCTATACGAGATATTTATCAATTTTAGGGTAGGAAGTGCACGCCACTGGTACGGGTACTCATGAAAAATAATATTATAAGAAACCGTTTCTACCCAATCCCTGAACCGGTAGCTACTAAAATTTGCGGTCAGAAGAGCATATATCAAGATGTCCTTTAATATAGTGACGTAACGCTATAAGGCAGCAGGATTTTAATCTATGTACCTTTTCTAGTACAAGTTGTTGCACCCGACCTCGTTCGCGTGGAAATTTTGATGGTTATTCCTATGAACACTGAACTATCTAACTATCACTATAAACATGCCAATCTTTTACTCAAAAAACAGTACATTACTTCGTTAGAAAAATTAGTAAGTAGTAGATACTATTCAAGAATATAATCAAAAACAAAATTCATTTATTTCAAGTAGGCCTAATATAAGCACTTTTGAAACGTCAAGTCTGTCTGTGCAAGAAGAAGAAGCCGGCAAGAATCTCAGCAGTTGCTTTTTTCCAATATCAACAATTTACATTTTACATTTTAAAATTCATTTTCTATCTTGTGATAAATGAAAGCGGAGCCGGATGCTTCCAAGCAACCTTGTCAATAAGAAATTCATCAATTGTATAATAACCTCGATGTAATACATTCGTTATTCGAATTTTAATAACATACGTTTTAACACATTCTTTAAACTTATGCATTGGTAGATCCAAAATTACCTTAGGAATCATATTATAAAAGCGTATACTCAATCCCCCAAATGACTTCTGCACCTTTCGCAGACGATATACAGATGTCACTAATTTATGACCATTTCTTGTAAGTCGACTGTTTATATCCACTTTTTGTTTATAAAGACTAATATGTTGTCTTACAAATACTATATTGTTATAAATATATTGTGAGGCTACCGTAAGTATACCTATTTCTTTAAATTTTTCACGGAGGGATTCACGTGATTTAAGTTTATATATTGACCGTACAGCTCTTTTCTGCAATATGACTATCAGTGAACGTCTTTCGGTTGACATGATGATGACGTTGTCGCATACTTATCATACTTACGTGGAAACCACATCTTGAATAACATTTATCTCTGTTTCATTACAAGATGGAAGACAATCGCAAGCGAGTCCAGGCCGTTGTGCCCACTTCGGCTTGAGGGTAGACAGTTCGGCGAAGTAATTATGAAGGCACGCCATGCCCGATATATTGCAACGTTCTTCATCAGCTAAAAATATTATTCAAGTGTTTATATCTGTGGTGGGGTGGGGTGGTGGGGTCAGCTTTAAAGATTACACGATCCGCAAGATTTTTTTGTACTCGCACCACCCTCATATCTCCTCTGTCCAGAGGATAACCTCTGTGCCTGATTCTGATTGTAATCCCTAACGTGTGATAATAGTCGTTATAACCTACCAACCCGCACTAGAGCAGAGTGGAGAGTCAAAGCCCTGAAACCTGTGTGGAACGAGACCTGTGCCCGGAAGCTGAAAGTATGTGAGGGATTATATTGTGTGTGCGTATTTAAAAGCAATCATATTCGTGATGAGTTGAGTTGATGAATACTATAATATGTTGTGCGAAAACTACTAGGTATTCGTTTTGTTTAATGCCTAGAAAAAATAATTTACTAGTGTTGAGCATAAAGTGGTCGTTGCACTGGCAGGTCTCCATCTGGGCCAATTTCCGACAGCGGACATTGCAGGCGCTGTAGGAGTAATGGGGGTATAGTCCATTTTCGTTCTCATGATGGAACCGACAGGATCGCTGCTCGAGAGTCGTCAGTCCGACTAGGGGATGGTTTTCAATGTTCTTTACTGTTACTTCTCGACTGAAAATAAATATTTTATGTGGAAATTAATTCTAACGGAAATCAATTTATTTATTCAAATCTGGATAATAATGAAAACGTATGAAAACGAACTATGGATGCTTACAACAAAAAATGTGGTGTCATGTTGAATTAAAAGATTTTTTGAGTGATTAAAATAAAAATAACCTAATTTTAGCTAAATTGTTGCTGTCGTGCAGTTCGGTGAAAATTTTATCGTTGTAACGTGCAACCGCTATTCCATGATTCGTGATCAAATGTTTTTATTGTTGCGATTTTCGTTGGTTCGTACTTTAGGTAATATTTTCATTTGCAAAATTTCAGTGCTAATGAAATATTGACCACTCCAAAAATATAGCTTATTTTAGTCATATTTAGGTAGCTATGCATGATTGGAAGCATTATTATACTTACCGATATGTTTTCCCAAGTAAAACTTTTAGGGTCGACGATATTAAAGTCGCGATATTAGGAACCTCATCTTCTCCCAATGTGTATATCTTAAAGTTAATTAAATGTAAGTAAAGGCCGACATTTTAATTAAATTAAATTTCTTTATAGAATATTTGAGGGATTCTAACGGAAGGATTGAAAAATCACCCGCACCTCTCATATAATATACAAGGCTTTAGGTAATTTAATAAAGGGGGTATGGGCTAAGCCAATTCCAATGTTGGTATAGTACCTATTCATAATTATGAAAAAACCTTTTATTTCATAACTTTTAGTATTGTTTGAGAAATAACTGTACAAAGTCATATAAAGATAATAGTCACAACCATAACATCAGCTGTCTTTATATTTAAGGTCGAATGGCGTTCATCAGACATGTCGAATTATTAGTACCTACAGGTGGTTTTAATATTAAAAATAAGAAAGTGATTAAAATAAAGTACATACCATTATCGCAAGCAATACTTTAAATCGCAATATCCCACGCTTTTGTTTTTTATTGGTTTCCATTGGATAAGGTTTTGGATTCCTAAAAGACGTGCATGAGCATGAATCACTTTTAAAAGCTTCAAGAAACGAAATCCCTGGTACAAACTAAACTAAATTGACCTGTGACTATCTCAAATATAGAGTAAAACTACTACGTTTGCAGGTGTGCTACTTTTAGACCTGCAAAATTTTTGTTAGGAGATTTAGGTGCAACATTATGGGTACGAAATGGGCTTAAAAAGAAAATAAATTAAATAAGTATAACAATGAAACTACCCAACAGTAAGTCTCGCGCACTGAAGTTTCCGTACTTTGGAAGAAAAAAGTCGGATCAAGATACGATCACCGTATCTGATTTAAAGGCCTCTCACTCGCACTTCTTCATTAATTTTTTTCGAACATAAATATTTATGTTCAAGCCCTAGCTGTTACCGGCGCCCATGTTCGTTTTTTTTTATAAAGAATTTAAACTTTATTTAAGCTTTTAAGACGTAGGTACGATAACTAAGGCTGATAATTAAGGCGATTTATTTTAATAAAACGGAAATGGTTCCCGGTGTTCGTAGATCAAAATATCTTTCTACTCTATAGATGCCAGCTATCTGCCAGCAAGAATCTAAGATGGCGTTAGCAGTTGAGCCCGGTTACAAAAAAATAGTGAGAAAAAAATAATGTCGATGAATTTTCTTATATATATCGTATTTTCAATATCCGTATTGCTAATGCTAAATGCTAATTGCTATCAAAAGGAGTCTTCACACTGAGATTCAATGACAGGGTTAGTCTGCAATGTCACATCTCGTCACAAGTTTGAAATCCGTTGGCGGCTCGAAATCAACCTTTCATGTAGTCGCTGACGCTATGAACAAATACTGACATCAAGGCTTTGGTGTTTTGACTTAAAATAATAACTACATATTTACTTAGTTTGTATGGAGTTGATAATGAAGCAAAGTCCAACATCAGTTTCTATCGGTTTAAAATATTCGCAGCAGTCAAAAGTTTCGTTATTGTAAGAACAATTTGCTAACACCTCAGGGCAGGTGCTTCGTATCAAAGAGGCATAATAACTGTAATTTGAAAGAGGGCAATAAGGGTTGCGGTCCTCTGGAAGACACACTCGTACTAGATTATAGGCTCTCCCACGAAAATAAGCGATGTCAAAAAGGACGTCGTCGAGGTCATAACCGTAACCCGATGGCCAAATTCTGCAAAACAAAAACATTTATTGGAACACTTATATACTTCTTTTGGAAAGAAGCAGGCATTGCTTTGCGGAAGCCCATGTTATAGTCAATTATATGACTTACATTAAGCTTCATTTGATGCAAACAGACAAATCTGTATGTTTTAATTTATAAATTTATAATTCGCAACAGGACACAGATTCTCGATTATAAAGTCAAATTATTATTATTTTTATGGGTTCCTTACTGGAAGACTGACCCTATTATTAAGCCTCCGTACTAAGACATCCGTTGGTCTGCCAGCAGTCTATATATCATGATCGGTAATAGGTAAGTGATTTCCTTTGATAATTTGAATGATTTTCACAGAAACTGTATTTCTATAGCCGCTAGGTATAACATCAGATAAAATAAGTAACTTAAATCAAATTTATACATATTAAATAAGGTAATTATATAAAGATACAAGAAACGTGTTATCGATCTTAATAATGTTAAACCTTTTAGTAGTGTTTCATATTGCACGGTGGATGGAACTTTTCGTTTGTACGTCCAACTCGCACTGAGCTTATACGACGTGGAAATGAAAACCGAAATAATACTTCAGAAGCTTTAGAGGAGAGGACATTATTTACTGTCTTTGAAACTTATCTGTGAAACCGAAACGTCCGAGTAAACTATGGCAATAGTTTACTCGAACGTTTCGGTTTCACAGATAAGTGAATCGGTAGTTTGTCTGAAAGAAACCAGACACAGCCTTGCATCCAAAAGTAAAATCAAGTGACTCCTGTCATTTTATTAGATATGCGTCGGTCATATTAGATATCATCAAAAGGGTTGTCTCCAGAAAACACTTAGAATGTTTTGACGGCCGATTGGCGCAGTGGGCAGCGACTCTGCTTTCTGAGTCAAAGGCCGTGGGTTCGATTCCCACAACTGGAAAATGTTTCTGTGATGAACATGAATGTTTTTCAGTGTCTGGGTGTTTCTATGTATATTATAAGTATTTATGTAAGTATATTATTCATAAAAATATTCATCAGTTCTCTTAGTACCCATAACACAAGCTACGCTTACTTTGGGACTATCTAGTCGGTGTGTGCAATTGTCGTAGTATATTTATTTATTATTTATTAGTTTGTATGGAAAAATAAATATGCTCTCTTGATATAATATTTTTACAGAGTGATTCCTTATGAAATATACTTATGCACCCTTCAACAGTACTTCGTAATTCCGTTACAGGTTGTATACTTACTTGGCTGTAGTATCAAAGATTTTGTATTTATTAGAAGAGGAATCAATATCGCAGATAGCAACAGCAGGAAGTTTAGTTTCCCAGTCTAGATAGGTTGTCTCCACGCCGAAGCTTATGGGGCTCTTGACGAAAGCTTCCCAGGCTGCGCTTATAAGGAGAGCTGAGCCATACCACGATAAAATTACGAGGATAGCCCATAACACTCTGTTAATGTCAATCAAATTATTTCAGTTAATGCACAAGTTTTATATTATGACAATTAAGCTTAATTTTCTATACTCCGCGAACAGGAGAATCTGTATGGTGTAATTTATTATTTTTTCAGTCCGTTCGGCTCTACGCACGTTTCGGAGCGAAACGTGCGTAGAGTAGAACGTTTCGGAGCATCTTCAGGAGATGTTGACTTTACAATGAATAATTGTTAAGTTTTACCACTTTTAGTTAAAAGAGTAAATTATTTTCATATTTTTTTACTAAGTAAATTAAAGAAGAATAAAAAAACAAACACAAAAGTAGAATATTATTAGTTAGACCGACCGGAGCTACCCTAAAGGGTGGCCATATGCTTAGTAAGTTTGTAGCGATCAGGCAACCTCAGGAATAGGATAATACGAAGGAAGAAGAACCACAATACATATTTTTTTCTTTAGTACAATGGGAATATGTTGAAACATAATGTCTGTCATAGAACGGCTTCATCTAAAGCATAGCATAAACTGTGCATTATTCTTAACATACATTAAAATCGGTATTTTAATATTCTGTGCAGATTTCTATCCGCTGGACATGTAATAAGCATTATGCTTCCTCTTTTCTCATACGCACTGCAAACATGTGGAATACCCTTTCGGCTTCCGTTTTCCCACCACGTATACCGTGATCAGTGATTCAAGAATGAACAGACATATTTTAGACAACCGCGCTCCGAGGTATTTTTAAGGACTGTACCGCAAAGAAGTGGATTGTCCTTCCGGCTTTCGTTTTCCCCACCACCATTGTTGTAAACCTTCAAATCAAGTGTAAATAGGCATCCTCCAGAAAAAGGCGCTCTATCTCAGACTGCATCGCCTTTCACTATCAGGTGCGATAAACAATAAAGACGTAACGTTAGTAAGCCTACCTTTCAATCCAGTGTTTGGTGGCATCAGCAATAAAATGCACGCCAGCGAATGTACACTTAGAGCAATAATCTTTTACGTGAGCTTTGCATGAAAATTTTGGTGGCATTTTTGTTTCTTAGCTCACTTCATTTTATTACAGTATAGATGGAAAACGGGTTGAAGTGGAAAGATTTATTATTGAAATGAATTTTTATGGTACGTACAACTCTAAAACGTATGAGATTACGTGTAAATATGAATGTTTTTGCCTGGATAGTAATTAGTACTCGTGCATAGTGACATTGTGCAAGCTTTTCATATTTAATGAGATAATGATATGGTATTAGGTATTATCGTGAGTGCCACATAAATGTTTCAGGATGAAGGTTATATGGACTAAGCGATTATAACAACCTATTACAAATACCTATACACCTAAAATACAAATACTTATATACGTGGATATAAACCTTGTTGTAAAATACCTCGTTTGTCGAGTAGTTTGCACGTTTAACAATTGATAGGTTTGGTATGTTGATATAGTTCTAGCTCTGTTTCAGCTCCGTAGGGATGGTTTTTCTACTTTCTTCTCTTTATTACTTTACTAGCTGTTGCCCGCGACTTCGTCTACGTTTGTTTTTGTTTTTTGATGTGGCATTTAATTTAATTGTAGTTCTAAAAAAAATTATAGTATTCAGTATCGCTAAGCCTTAGATGAGGGGTTTGCTGCTGTCCGCTGAGAAGTTCTGTCCTCTATCTGCAACCACATTCAGATCTACACAAAATTTAAGCAATATTAAACACATATTATAACCTCTATAGTACAAAAATAATTATTTAAATCGATTTTAATTTGTCGGAGTTATGGTGTAAAATCGTCAAACACTTTCATACCCTCTCCCAAAGGAACCGAGGTTAATGTCGGGATAAAAAGTATCCTATATTACTTCTAACACTTCCAAGAATACGTGTCAAAAGTTTTATGAGGATCGGTTAAGTAGTTTCTGCGTGAAAGCGTAACAAACAAACTTACATTCACATTTATAATAAAACTAGGGATAGGGATAAGAATAGGGATAGGCATAGGGATTCTATGGAATCCGGAATCCCATTCATTATTGTGCTCAGAACTTGTGGACGTGCGCTACAGATCCAAATGCGGAAATAAGTGAATGAGAAATCTTTTGTTTGGTTCATACAGTTTTAAGTACGCCAAAATTTATGTTTGTATTACTTAATACTACACAATATACATACATTATTTATAATACACAATGAAGAACTATCCCTAACATCGAAATACATTTCTTCTACCTACCTAGTTAATATTTACAAAATGGTATTACCTATCTAACTTTATTGTACAATTTATAGGCGACTTCAATTCACAAATACTGCAAAGCATCCGAATTAAACACAAATGGCGACTCATGGCTGGGAGGGTAAGCATGTGGATGAACTGAATGTTTGGCCGGCGATTGATTCCTGAGGTGCTGGCGGCCGATGAAACCAGCATGAGTTAGGATATTGTAGATCTCTCGACGGGGCACGCTGTCTGCCTCGCGTTCAAATACCTTTAAAAATATCGGATAAAAGCAGGCGTTACTTTGCGATAGAGCACAATGTAAAATTACCACCAAGCTTCATTTGATTGAGCTTAGATTCAGATTATAATAGGAAACTTCTGTGATCCACCTGAATCCAAAATGTTTCTAGTTATAATCATTAGGGTGCATTAATTAATTAATTCGGTTCGGTAGTTTTTCAGACAAACAGTGAAATAAATATACAAACACAAAATTTCAGCGCCCCCTTGTAGCTTAGTACCGGAAAATCTTTTTTTTTAATTAGGTAATATTGGACGGACCAAGCAGACGGCCCACCTGATGATAAGTGGAAACTATCGCATATAAACTGTGCAACAATTCACAGGGCATGGAAGGAGCCCCTGTGCAATATGCCGCCTTGTGTCCATAAATTTGAGGCGTAGGTGTGCTTCACGGGCTTGAAATTACAGCGGTAACCACGCCTTTTAGACCGAAACAGCATCGCAACAATGCTAGCTTGTCTGAACAAATAAGCAAAGGTAATTACTTCAATAGATGAGGTGGTTGTTCCAACCAACTTTTTATAAAGTTTCCCAACGGATTTCGAACTATAATAATAATAAATGAATATACTACGACAATACACACATCAGCATCTAGCCCCAAAGTAAGCGTTAGCTTGTGTTATGGGTCCTAAGATGACTGATAACAAGCGTACCCAGCCCGCTTCGCCGGGCTAGATTTTGCTTTATTTTATTTAAACAATAAACTTACATCATTAAATTTTTAATTAAGTCTCATAATATATTAAATAATTTATTTCTCTCCGTATTCAATCTCTTCTATTCTCTTCTCGAGCGGGTGAAGATCATTATCTACACCCATGTACACCCAACAATAGAATATCATCATAGTAAATAAAAGCTGCATTTGACAGTTTGACAGTTCAAAAATAGGAGTGCTCCGATCGTCACCAAACTTTACAGGATTACAGGCCAGGTTAATCCGGATATTCCCTGAAAGTTTCATTGAAATCGGCCCTGCCGTTTCGGAGCCTATACGGAACATACCCACACACTTTCTCTTATATATATAGATAGTTAGATAGATACATAAATACTTAGAATATACATATAATCACCCAGACACGGAAAAACATTCATGCTCATCACACAAACATTTTCCAGTAGTGGGAATCGAACCCACGGCCTTAAACTCAGAAAGCAGGGTCGCCACCCACTGCGCCAGTCGGCCGACAAAAACTGTGTCCGTGTTTTTGACATTTATAATGAACAGTAAAATATTGCTTACCGGAGTTTCTCCATGATGGAGGAGACTAGTCAACTGTAAAGCATGGAGCAGATGTGGATTACGCAGAGCTGGACTTCTTTGCTGTGGTGGAAGAAGTTCTTCTGCATGTCGAACTGCCACAACAGCTGGGTGTGGAGGTGGAATACAGGTAACTGTTGCTGCGCTTGCAAGAATTACGAAAAAACATATCCTGTTCTTCATCGTCTCTGAAAGAAGAAATAATGCACTTATTTAATACAGGTAAACATCCAGACACTGAAAAACATTCATGTTCATTTTCTAGCTGTGGGAATCCAACCCACAGCAATTTATAAATTTGCATTAAATTCTTTCTTTGCCAGCTTTTAAAGGCTGATTTTTATTGCAAAGTTCGCTATACTCCGCGAAAAGCAGGAGAATCCGTACGGAGTAATACTCTATATCAAGCAGATCTTCGGCAATGTACTGTCAACGCACGATTCGATCCGACTATAATTGTTAAGAATAATAATAATAAATGTTTTTTTTCAGGCCAAATATCCATATGACAAATATGACCAAAATTAAAACAAAAATTTACAAAATTTCAAAATCTAAAAAAATAAAATAATTCTAATAAAGTTTATTTTAGTTAGGATTTTGTATGGCAAATTAAGCTTAATTTTAATTGTATATTCCAAATGGAGTTCTGCAAAGTAAGGCCTGCTGCTATCCAATATATGCAAACATACTTTTTTAATAATAAGCGATTGTAGTAGTCTAGTCTTATTTCAATTAAATCATCCCTTGACAGCAATCTCACGCTCCATCAGCAGTATATTTGATGATGCAGTATAAGATGGTAGGGGGATAGCCTGTTAGCGGCAAGGCAGTTCCCTTTAACGGTTTTATACTCGACATCGAAACAAAACGTAGGATGGTAACTAGCCACAGCCAAAGCCTCTAAACAGACCAGACGTGAGAAAATACAGAATTGGTAAATGGCCTTGGCAGAGGCAGTTTTGGACTGCCTATGCCAAGGATCAGGACCGCCCACGTATAAGGCTACGGCGCTTTACTACTGCGTCAAGGAGGTTGTTAAGGTCGAGGCTTGAATTAATTGTAAGTTGCAACTGGATATGTTATGCCGTAACTGAGAAAGATAACCTTGATGAAACTGACTGATATTTAGTGATGCCGACGCAAACAAAAGTAATTTTATTATTTTTGATGTTGAGGTTCTCGAATCATCATGATATCAACCCATTACCGGTCCGGGAAGGAGGGCCGTAGTCCACCACTCTGGCCCGGTGCCGATTTGTGGTCTCCTCACACCTTTGAGCACATTATGGAGAACTTTTAGGTACGCATTTTAATTGCTTAAAACACACATTAACTTGCGTGCTAGGATTTTAACTCGGCCCTCCGAAAGTGAAGTCGAAAGAAGATTATCACCGCTTCACCGCTTCGTTTTCGAATAAAATTTAATTTTCTTCCAACAATCTTGCAAGGTACGAAAGTCTGATTCGCATTTTGCCGGTTTTTATTTAACTAAAATAGAATTCGCTCATGAAGCCGGTTTTATTGATACAAATTTTAATTTATTTTTGCAAGTAGGTACAGCACTTAAAGTGTGAATGTTATGTACTTACGAAAAATATGCGTACATAAATAAAATATATTTTGAAATAATTTCAACGAAACCACTTTAGTACAATGAGGGATTGTGTAAAGCTCATGTTTTGAGAATGGCTTCAAATGTATTGTGAAGGTTATTGTCGCCATTATAATTTACGCAAGGTTGCTCTTTGTGTTTTAAATTCTCATTTTACTACACACTTTATTAAATTGTTAGATAATTTTGATGAAGCCATGATATTATATCTGATGACCTTGACCCGATGCTGTAGCACAGAAGGCCAGGAAACTGGCTGCAACTCTAAAAAGTATCCTTTTGAAGAATCTTTGCCAAAGTTCCATAATACAAAACAGCTTATTTTCATTTGACAAACATTATATACAAATTTTTTTGCAAGAGATAGACTGAGCGATAAAACCTTTTGAATCCCACTTCTTCATGTTTCTATTCTGGTAAGTAAGATAGAAGTAAACCAGAAGCGGCAGGCGTAGTTTTTGTTATCGCCAACCAAATATATCTATCGTGGCCCTTGTTAAGAATCCATGCGTAGCTTATTACAGTTTACTGCTGGATTATAGGTCTCTCCCAACAGGAGGGTTTGCACATAATTTGACGGCCGACTGGCGTAGTGAGCAGCGACCCTGCTTTCTGAGTCAATGGCCGTGGGTTCGAATCGCACAACTGGAAAATGTTGGTGTGATCGACATGAATATTTTTCAGTTCAGTTCATTTATATGTAGATTCTAAGTATTTATGTATATTATTCATAAAAATATTCATCTTAGTGCCCATAACACAAGCTACGCTTACTTTGGGGCTAGGTGGCGATGTGTGTATTGTCGTAGTATATTTATTTATTAATAATCCCCGCGCTTGACAGATGTGTTGGAGATCACAATAGACGGTAGTAGTAGAGGACGCTGTTGCCTGCTCTGCACCACCCCGTGGTTACAACTGTATTCAGATCTGCTCTCATCACACCGTGCCCTATTGTTAAGCATTCTTTGAAACAATTGAAAAGAGAATGCACATAATAAGAAAGAGGAATATTGTGTTTAGACCCACAACGCTATTCAAATGCAGATTGAGGGGCTTAGCTAATGAACTGAGACACATATGTAAATTATGTAATTAAAACATAATAAAATGTTTACCCTTTTGTTACATTACTTTTGCACAAATTAGTCTGGTTATTATGCCGTGGATTTTTTTTCTAGTAAATTTTTTATCTTATCTTATACTAATATGTATATAAAGCTGAAGAGTTTGTTTGTTTACTAAAACGCTGTATATTATCTCGCTAAGACCAATAGGAGCGTAGCACCAATGAAGAATGTTTGAAAATCGGGTTTTTTTTTTCCTTTTAAGATCTTTCGCTCTTATTTCGTGTGCTAGATTTTAAACTCAAAGCAAAGGTTAAAGTTATCATAAAATCATTTATGACACAGTTATCCCTTGTAAAAGTTCTAAAAAAAAGTCCGCTACATAATATATCTATCTTTTAAGGTTGACTTATACGCGGACGAAGTCGTGAGGGATCGCTAGTCATTAATAATTGATGTATTGTATAATATAGAGTTCCGTAAAATACCACCTCTTTTAGCCAAATTTTGGTTGTATTATATGGACATAAGCGAAATAACGCCTGTCTTAACATAATTTTCATTGTATAATATGCCGTCATACGTCTCAGTTTAATTTTCAGTGTATAATATGGGCTTACACAAAATATCACCTGTTTTAGCCAAATTTTGATTGCAAAATTATAACACCTGTTTTAGCTTCATTTTGATTGTAAACAAATATGGACTTTGGACACTTGCATCTTTAAGATAGGTAGGTACTTACCACCGTTTTTTTTTTAAATCCGTTAAAGGCACTACAGAAAATTTCACCAAGCACAACCACAGCACAGTGTATGAAAACTAGATTGTTAATTTAGTTCAACAGTCCGATCGAGAGACGGCCAGCAAATGGTCAAAGGCGATGTAGCCTCCAAGAGAGTGGATACAACCTCCCACCGTACTATTGCTGTAACACAAGATAAGCCTTCCAATGTTCGGATGTAACAAAGATCTTGACCTCCTCATTAAATCAAATAAACATTACTTTTATAGAGAGGTAAGGGCAATGTACCTTAACATGAAACGTAGAGCTCGGAAGTTTCCATTCATTCGAGACTTGACATCTTGATAGAAATCAGTCATCATCAGCCTCAACCCATTGTAAATGACCTACTGCTGAAGCCTCGAAGGAAGTAATGTAAAACGATTGTTCTTTATTCATGTAGGCCTACCACAGGCACTCTTGATGCGTTCATACATATAAGCTTACATAATTGTGTAACGGTGATAACATCGTTCGACAACTTAAACCTAAAGCTACCAGGGTTCCAAACGCGCCCTTGTCAGATCCTACAAAAAACTTAGCCGGGATTTTTTTTTTTATCACCATCTCAAAGTCAATTAATACTAAGCTATTAAGTTATAGCAATTTACCCCCAAGATATTTTACGTTTAAGTAATATTTAATAACATAATAGGATTTTTCCATAAGCTTACGTTATATAAACTTTGAACTTGTTGAGAGAAATATCATTTGGTAATTTGTTATAAAATAATAACAATATACAATTTCCCTTGAATTAATTATTAATTTAAATGTTGTCTAGTAAACTGCACAACGAGAGTTTATTTTTACTTCTTATATTATTTTATGTACACAATATATTAAATTTTCAAATATGTATTGACATTGACCGTCCGCACCGTCATTATTTTAACTTCTTTAAATGTATCCCGTAATTACTCTCTTGGGCACATTTTATGTATTGCACGAACAGCTCTCTTCTGTAGTACGAAAATAGAATCACTATCAGCAGATTAACCGATAATAAAATACCGTAGGACATAATGCTGTGAAAGTAACTAAAATACACATGCCAGTTTCTATATCTGTCATATGACGCATCTTTCTAACCATGTATGCTGCAAATATACAATGTGAAGACCAGACCTTATGCTATGGCTTTAAACGTCATGACTAATTGTATCTAGTTGTGCGCTCTTGTGTTGTCGTAATCATAAATGACATTTAATTTTATTTGCCTTTCGTGTCGCCGGTAGTGTCAGTTGACAGATCTAGATGCAAGGTGCAGATACAGAGGGCAAGTACCCTTGGACTAAGATTTTTGAGTTCCTATTAATTATCGGAGATATATGATAGTCTATACGTCTGTGTAAAATGGAATTTGAGAGCGCAATTTGTTTTAAAACTGAAATTTGTCCACACTTCGTCTGTGGTCTTGGCAAAATAAAAAACAGGATAATAGAATTTGCGACTAAAGCAAGCGATATAAGATCCATTTTACCTTTTTTGTTACAGTCTTTTGATACTCGAAAACGATTCCACGATTGCGAGAATGGCATCAGAAAAAGATTAAGGTATCAATAGCCAGTCAAGTACTCCCAACGGGAGAGTTTGCTTGTAATCACCCGCGCTGGGCAGACGGCCCGATGATCGCAGTAGATGCTAGTAGCAGCAGAGGACGCTACCGCCCGTTCTACGTCATATTCCCTTAGTCGTGTAGTACGACTCCCGCCGGAATGGTGACAGCTATATTCCGACTTCTGATCACCACACCTTGCGCAGTTTATTATCGTTCCACTGAACACAGGCCTCGCCTTAGAGAAGATTATTTATTATTATTCCTCGGTTTTAAAGCACAGACACACCACGCTGCTCCAATGCTGCGGAGTTGTAATTGCTTTTTGTGACACGGCTCACCTGGGGAAGTACTATCGCCATAATTATTTCTGCCCCTAAACAGCATTTTTGCAATGCTGTGTTCTGGCTTGAAGGACGTGGTTGCTAGTGTAATTACAGGGATATACCTAGACACAGGGCGGCAAGATGCAGGACGTGCTCCTTGCATGCCCTGTAAAGTGTTTCTTTGTTTATAGGCAATGATATTCACTTACCATCAGGTGGGCTGCATATTCCGTCAATTATTACTATTTATATTTATCAAATCTAAAATTGGTAAATATTACTTACGATAGCTAATTTCTCTAAATCGAGTAAGAAGTGATAATTTGTAAAAGGCGACGTCCTCGTACTCCATTTCTAAATGACCTTGTATGTATCTTGATTTCTTCTTGAGAAATGAAATTATAATAAACTTTATAAAATAAAATCCGGATAGCTATTACGATATATTGTATAAAAACGGGTTATGGTGGCATTATCTACTAGCAACTCAGTCACATGACTGCCATTAGTCCAATAACCTAGTATCCGATGTCACAAAACTTGCATCATTGTTTTGAATCCACATGAATCACCTATACTTATAAGATATTATGCGCAAGTTACAATAATTGTTACAACGAACATTAAATTTACTTATAATAAAACGTTGACAAGTTTTGTTATGTAGATACAATGAAGTTATTTTAACTAGCATCAAATGCCAAACCTCACCTTTCATCATTGTTTCGAATGTAATCGAATCACTTCAATAAATATGCCGAGTTTCATTATTAGACGCAATTAATAAAAAAGAAACAATAACATTACATATAATCAAACAGTAAGGTCCAATTCGGTAGATTAAAAAAAACGTTGGAGTAATAGTAACTTGTAGTAATAATAGTAATTTTGTCTACCTGTCTTTAATTTGGTTGCGCATCAACCAGAAATTACCAATGAATTCACGTGGTATGATTAGAGTTGTGTTTCAAATATACTTTATTGTACACCAAAAAACACATACAATCAATAAAATAACGACTCAAATGTATGTTACATGAGAAAACTACACATTTTTTTATTTTATACTAAGTGCTGGTGCCTGGTGGATACATTTTACTACAGTAAATCTAGTGGAATTTTTAAAAACCAAAAATAATGCGGATGGCGTGAGGCGTCTCGAGCAACTTCTTATAATCGCTTCTTACTACGCTGCAAGAATGAGGCTACCAACCATCATTCTTGCAGCGTAGTAAGCATCATGCACAGATTAGATTTGGGAATGCTTATACACTCAGGATGGTAAACTCAATTTAATAAAGTATTAGTATTTTACAAATTTTTTGTATGGCACTGAGATGATAGTGATAATTACAGTCGTAAACTTAAAACTAAACTACGAGGGTCAATAATAACGCGCCAGAGAAGCCAGAAGAAGAACTAACTTAGCAATAATTTATTCATCATTAATTTAACATTTCTGTTTGTAATACTTGTTAGAAAGTTTTAACTCTGGGCTCTCCAGCTATTTGTAATATTGAATAACTCAGCCTCCGCACTCCTCCCACACCCCGTACACCAGTCTGTCGGGTGACATTTCGCAAAAAATGCTCTAGATTACGACACAAGTAAAAAGCCCAAAACCTCATCTGTAAATGTTTGAAACTTTGGATTTAAATGTTAAATATAATGAGCAAAGCCACATGAAATTCAAACAATCTAAAAATCAAGCTGACTTGCCCTAGTTCTATCTATCTTTAATATTCTAATAAAGTTTTAAGAGTCCAAAGATTGTGCAGCGACTGTAAAAATATACTGCAGTTTACTGCATGAACGAGTATATTTTTGTGTCTTCTTTATTTTTCTGTCTTGCTAGATTGCGTTGACTTATAATTTAGATTTTTTTACAGGTGCTAGGAATTGCAGATCTAAGTATTTGATATTAATTTAAAAAGAGGGTTTGGACAGTGATAAAAGTTCGGGAACTAGAAGAACTTTATCCTCTTAAGATACCTACGAAACCCTAAACATGGAGCGGTATGGGTTTGGAGTTGAATGGCATGTTTATACAAAACAACATTCTTCACATCGGAAGATTACATACAGTTGCGTAAAAACATCGTGATCCGCAATTGTGGAGAAAGGTAACGTACCTACTTAAAGTACATACGTACATACATACCTACCGTGATGAAAACCAGCCAGTAATTGTTGTTCATTGCTGACTTTTGTCTTTTTAACAAACTGTTGGTGCATTAAAGCCGGACTTGTATAATTAGCGTGTACCTAACCTCGATAGGCAAATAGTTATTAAGAAAATCCATGTAATTACCAAAAACAGTACATACAATTTTTATATATTTTTATATTTTGTATTTTATGCTGTAAAACTTTTATGATAGCCGTCTGTAATTTGGATTTGGGTTATTTTAAAATTTGACTAAGTAGTCCGAACCAGAATTATTTAGGTATTAAGCAAATATAAGTAAGTAGGTGTGGTAGAGAGCGAGTTATATAACAAAAAACTACCGCGTACTATCGTCGATTAGATATTCTTTCATTATAATCTTTCATGCACTATTTAACAACTTCAAGGGTTGATTTACCAAAAACCCTTTGTTAAAACGTTCTGTGTTATCCCGTGCCTTTAGATTATATGAGTTTCCTACCTAGGTAGGAAACCCCTTGCACGGATAGCTTTCTACTTACCTGCCTGTGGAAATCAAATCAAAATATTAATATATAATTTTAATTTTTGTGAGTAATTATTATTTCCGTAGAAAAATATATTTTTCTTTGGTTTATTAATAAAGTCTCGTCAATATTAACAAAATAAAATCAAAATCGATTTAGCCGAATATTAACTCGTAAGTACAAACAGATATTCAGACAAAACGTGTATTCGGGTTAATCTATACATAAATAATGTAGGAATTATAAGTAGTAGTTAAAGTGACGGTAGTTTAAGCGACGGCCGATTGGCGCAGTGGGCAGCGACTCTGCTTTCTGAGTCAAAGGCCGTGGGTTCGATTCCCACGGGTGGAAAATGTTTGTGTGACGAACAGGAATGTTTTTCAGTGTTTGGGTGTTTATATGTTTTTATAAGTATTTATGTATATTATTCATAAAAAAAATCATCAGTCAACTTAGCACCCATAACACAAGCTACGCTTACTTTGGGGCTAGATGGCAATGTGTGTATTGTCGTAGTATATTTATTTATTTAGTTATTATGAAATTATAGACAGATTAATTTTGTTCATTTGTTTAAATTATAAATAATATCCCGGGTGATTGGAGATATATATATATATATCTGAGATTGGATATATACATATATATATATACATAAATAATTTGCCTTACCACTGCGTAGTAAGTACCTACCTACTGCATGTTGTTCAACAACCCTAATATTTTTTATGACCCATCCATCTTTATTTAATTTTCAAACTACGTAGTTACTCTGTGTTTGAGATATGAGTGTTATAGGAAAAAAAATTAACCGAGTTTATTGCTAAATGTATCTAAAACTCATAAAGTGAAGGCGAATCTGAGGAGTAGATTGTTTGGCAACAAATTTCACAAGCAGTTTGTTGGATACCGACTCATGTGATTTGTTTTTACGATATGATTCTCTAGAATTTGTTAAATAATGCTGTAATATTACCTACCGGTCTCACCAAGGTCTGTTATTTTATTACCGAATATTTGCTGACTTGTTTATTACACTCTATATGCTTGTTCTAAGGTCTTCTTACATATTATTTGTGTTTGTTTCTTATTTAAGCAATGCCAATTCCAAGTCCTATATCGATGGTCCGTAATTTGAATATGACTCTACTCCATATTAGTACCTAATAAACAATTATGGCTTTTCCAGGTGAAAATAATGCCCTAAGCTTACTGATGGATAACGGGCATAGTGCACGCTTGTGGACTATGGCCCTTATCCTCATATAAACAAGTACCTTATAAAATGCACGTAATATTAAAAAATATATGGAGCAGACATTACAATAAAAACCAAAGTATTTTCTTAAAATTTAAATGGGAAATCTCAGATACGGTATTTTTAATACGCTGAAGCGGTGACATCCTTCAGCTGTCCTTTCGGGGGGGGACCGAGTTCGATCCCCGCCACGCACCTCTAACTTTTCGGAGTTTTGTGCGTTTTTCAATTTAGGCAACTAAATAACACTTGCATTACCGTTGAAGGTAAACATCGTGAGGAAACCTGCATCCTGTGAGTTCTAGATAAATAATGGCAAAGGCGTTTGTAGTCTACCACTCCGCACTTGACCAGCGTGGTGGGCTACGGCTTAAAACCCATAGGTACTACGATTCATAGGTACTTTGTCAGAATACGCTGAAACATAAAAAACTTTTCAGCTTTATTATTAAATACTAACACTTATTGTTCATTCTTGAGCTCTTGATCAAAATCATAAATAAAATGTCCCTGTGTTTGTTTTTCAAATCAATGGGTAGGACAAACCTTCGAAGAATCGATCAATCACAGTATTTAACCGCCATCAACGTTCGATCTTATCATTTAATAGAATATTTAACAAGCGGCATTTAAGTACCTGCCAGCCTGCCATTGCTCATGATAGATTTTAGAAAAGTCGACAGTGAAACCATACCGAACCATACACTCCAAGTTAATCTTCCCAAGAGTCCACTGCTGGACTAATCATCGTAGTTTATGATAAAAGTAACACACACGTTCTCCGTTATATTCCCTTTGTTATCACATATGACAGGCTCAGGAAGACAACTGTATTCTGATCTACCGTCACCACACGCTATTGATCAAAGTTAATAGAACGCTAGAAAAGGTCTTCTTTATTGTTTGCCGTGATAGCAAACAATGGAGTCCAACTCTCATCATTCACCTTATGTGCACGCTTATCGCCGTCGCCTCCAACGTAAAGTGTCAACACCGAGTAAATTAGAAAAATTGAAGCAAAGTATCAAGACGGTTAGCAAAGAATATTGCGCAGAGTCATCCATATGCGGCCTTAAGCACATAGTTGAAGATACATCATGGTTTGAAAGGTATTATTTGTGAAAGTATACTACTGGATAGCAGGTTCACTTTAACTCGTTTAGACCAATGTTGCTCAGGCTTGTTTTAGAAGCAAGTCCCGATGCTTTCAGACCTGCCTTATTATGATTATTAGTTACATAACGTAGGTACTTAAAACCAGACATTGTTACGTCATGGAACATAAGATGATGATGATTTTAATTTATCCTCCAACTTACACTTGCAATGACTGATTAGTTTTGAATACAAATTTGAACTAGTAAGTAGGAACTAGTTTCTCTTTCTGTTTTACTCATCATTTTATATAACTACTCGTATATACTTTACTCTACATAACTTGATCTGAACCTTCGGAAATGGAAATTATTCTAAATAGTATTGCAATCTTGCATAAAGAGACGTATTAAATTGCTGTTAACCCTAGTTTTTGAAACGGTGATCAATATTCAAATTAGTGAATTGGCCAATTAATTGTAAACAGTTTCGAAATAAGAATTCCGATAGAGGGATTGGTTAACCAAGCCGTAGTTAATATGAGTATTTGGGTTAACTAACGCTGCAGTGTATTTATTGTTTGATGATAACTGCATTTTGATCACAATTTATCGCTCGACAACTGACCCAGGTAGTTTAGTTATATTATAAATGTCAATGTAAGTTTGTTTGTTACGCTCTCACGCAAAACTACTTAATCGATCCCACGAAAATTTGTACATATATTCTTGGAAGTGTTAGAAGTAATATAGGATACTTTTTATCCCCACATTAAGCTTGGTTACTTTGGGAGAGGGGATGAAAGTGTTTGACGATTTAACACCATAACTCGGACAAATTATAACCGATTTAAATAATTATTTTTGTACTATAGAGGTTATAATGTGTTAAACTTTGTGTAGATCTGATGAATGTGATTGTAGATACAGGACAGAAAACCTCAGCGGACAGCAGCAAACCCCTCTTTTAAGGCTTAGCGATACTGAATACTTTAATTTTTTTTAGAACTATAACTAAATTTATTGCCACATCAAAAAACAAAATCAAACGCAGGTGAAGTCGCGGGCAATAGCTAGTAGATATATAATTTTAGTTACCGAACGAACGTCCAAATAGGTATCCTCTGAACCTTGTTAGCTTGGTAGAGTTTCAAAGCGATCGTAAGAACCGCCAATTAACAACTGTTTAGCTACTTGTTTGTTTATTCATCTTGTAGTGTTCTTGATGTTCAATAAAGTAGTTATATTTTCTTTCTTTGTTTAGACTTGATGCCTGTCAGATTTGCACGCTTGCAATTAAAAAGTTGTTTTCGGGTATCGAATCAATATAATGTAAAAATAAAATGAACCTTACGAGTCTCGTGTTGTACTGATTTTTTTATTCTGGCTGTGGAAGTTTTAAGAACTGTTAAGTTTTAATATGGGATAAATAATGTATTAATACTGGTTCCAGAGTGATTTGGATAATAACAATGATTAGTGCATTAATATGTTCCGTGTCCTTGGTATGGATAACCTTCAGCCGGTACTACGAATCTCCTCTGGTGACTACACAAATGCCAGAAGGAGTTTCCGTCAGCAAAATCATCTTTCCCGCAGTGGGCATTTGTACAAACAACAGAATTAGTAAGAGAGCTGTTACAGAGCTGGCTCGAAAATTGTAAGTTCATCTTTCATATTCTATAAAACTTAAACTTTAGGCGAAAGTTTGATTTATATACCAAAATGAAATCGATCTATAAAACTAAGAGAAATAACGTTAACTATAGCTTGAATTCAATGAACACCTTTAAATCTATCAAGTAATTTAATCCTCCGACTACCGATCAATCTAATCCAAAATCATGAGATGGTAAATTGAATAAGAAAAGGAGAGCACATTTTACCATACTTACAAATATAGAATAGTATAGAATAGTACGCCAAGCAGGCGCTTTTTATGATGCCAGGAATTCATAGAAAAATAGTTTTTAAGACTCAGGTACATTAACGGACGAAACATTTTTTAATTTTACTTGTTTAAAGCCTTAGCTTTAACCAAGTTAAATTAACAAAGTCAAACAATATTTCCACACTGGTTCTTATTTATGTTATCCCATAATAGGTTGCAAGAGGAGCGTAATAAGAATTACACAGAAAAGGGAATGCTATCTTTACTCCATGGCCTCGGTTGGTTGTACAATCAGCAGTCAATTGATGATAAGCAAGTGCAGGCGATGAAATTACATCGTGCTCTGGGCGATTATGATGTCAATGAACTTCTGCGAAATGTGCGTATTAACCTATTATGGGAAGGCTAGCATGGGCAGGCCATATTTTCTCCAGGGGGAGATGATAATATAATGGTTTATCTTTTCGACAGTTTTAACCACTCTCCAAGCGTGGTTAAAACTGGGAGCATGAGTATATATATTTCTTGTGTGCGTATATTTCTTGTATGTCACTTAACTCCTAAACGGTTGGACCGATTTGAATGAATTTTTTGGTATGCGTTTGGGTGGCACACTTTTGTTATCTATAATCGAACATGCTAGCCACTAAATTAGTCATTAAATCAACGACGCAGTCCATGTAACCAATAAGTCAGTTAATGCTGTCTTTGTTATTATTACTCAGTTATACAAGCATCGATTAATTTAGGAGCAATAAATTGTTTAAACTTATGAAATACCTTCTAGCTCTCCGCGCTAGGATTATAGTGTCTAGCTATTATTTGGCAATGTGCGAATTGCACGACGTTATTTCTGTTAACGGCAATTATTATTTCACAATAAATACAATGAACTTTATAATCTGGAACTATGATACCCCAAGCTGCTGTTAGTTGTTGCAAGCAAGCAAGCAAGCAAGAAATAAATATACCTTTATCTAAGAATAATATCTTTACCAGTTAACACCAAGATGTGAAGACTTGCTAATGAGATGCGCCTGGAACGAAGTCACTGAAAACTGTAGCCAACTCTTCGACTTCCGACTTACTATGAATGGCTATTGTTGCACTTTTAACTATTTGCGACAGTCTGATACCACTTTTGAAGAGTAAGAATTGTTTATATACCTATATGTTAGTATTTTTTATCCCCTCAGCAAAAAAAAACGACTGGGTGTGTGTGTTTGTGTGTTTCATTGGCATCTTAGCTCTAAAATGGCTGATTTTGATTGCTATTATTTTTGTCCGAAAGGTGAATTAGTCGGGAGTGTTCTCAGCAATAAGGATATCAAATGAAAGGGCTTGTAGAATCAACTTAACTAGTACAATATTATACATTATGATAAATGTCAAATCCAAAATGGCCGCCAATACAAATGGCGAATTACATTTTTTTTCTTAACTCCCTCAATTTGGGTATCGAACGAAAGGGACTAGTATAATAATGTTAAAAATTGAAAGGGAATGATTATTTGTCAGTGGCTTTTTAAAAACTATTGACTTGGAGTTACAACTAATGCTATGTTATTAAGCAATTACTTAATTATATAAAACATTCAGTCATCCATCATCTTCATCCTCAGCCTATAAATGTTCCACTGCTGGGCACTATAGTAGTACACTCTCATAGGTGTATCATAGGCGCTTTCTTAGTTGTTGGTGGACTTTTACGATTTTAATGACATTTTAGTGACAATAACCAGAACCGACTTCTTAACCTGTGTCCAAGATACGGGGCAAACAACGTCAAGTTCCATAACTCCTGGATAGTACTCAGATATTTTTAACATAAAACTCCAAAAACAAACAACTTTTAAAGAAATAAATATTACATTCATTCACATAATTAAGCTACACATAACATTATTAAATTTATACATATTTTAACAAATTACATATTTTATTTCATTACATTTATTTAATAGCTAGTCTTAAATTCTTATTTGTTGTATGTATAGTAAAGCCCAATAACTTATTATCGCAGTTATGCAATACCACAGACAGCAGACGTTGTCAGTAGCCTTTCTTCCTGATCCTAAAGTCAGAGGCCGACCTACTTCTCAGCAATTATATACCCATTGCTATATGTTATAACCTAACGTACAGCTAAATCTTATGTTAGGAACCTAGTTTTAGGTTATGTTAAATAACTAACTATTTGAATAACTTACATTTTAGTAAAAACAATGGATCCCGCAGCCTGGATATGTATAAATACGGTAATAAATCGAATTTTGATTTCGACCAAGGTTTAAAAGTTTTGATGAAGCTTAACGAAAGCGATGACTTTTACTACAACATGCCTGTCCAAGGAGCACTGGTAAGAGATATTAAACGACCAATGACCTTTATTATTACCATCAAAGAAGGACTACATTTCAGATTTACTACTAAGCTGAAATCTAGTCCATAACTGACGCGAATAATCCATATATCCATAATTCAAGAACTAATTCGAAATAATTATTAGTAAATTAAGCGCCGAAATAGCGCCGAAATGGCATCCATCAATTGGAGTCAAAAACAGAGTAACAGCAGTCTGTCCAACGAGAATTATATGAATTTGGTTAATTTTGTAACTTAGCCTTATATAAGTACTAGGCTAAGTCTAGTCTTTGGATTTCCTGACGGACCGCCCTTGATTTCCGGCATGCACCTCCAAATTGTCTGGAGTTATGCGCGACTTACGTTAAAGCAATTAAATATCAGATGCCTTAACGGTGTAGGAAAACATCGTGAGGGGGGAACCTGCATGCCTGAGTGTGAAGTCTATCAACCCGCAATTGCGAGAGGAGACCCGCGCCCTGCAGTGGGCACGGGTCTCCAGTGGCCATGGGTATCAACCCATTACCGGCCTTTATGATTATGATGATGATAATGATAAAACTTCTCTCTCTTCTAAAAAAGATCAACTACTGAGTTTCTTGCCGGCTCTTCTCGGTAGAATCTGCTTTTCGAACCGGTGGTAGAGTCACTACAAATATACATACCTACTTGACGTTTCAAAAGTGCTTATAAAGTAGGCCTACTTGAAATAAATGAATTTGAATTTGAATTTGAATTCTCGGGGGTAATATAGTGGAGTGGAGGTTAATATTATATAATTTTTAATATTTACCTTTTCGTGATTTTTCTTTTCTTGCTTATACTTAACTTTTGTCGTCTTTAAAATAAAGCTTGCAACCGGGGCGATACCATAACCGCTTTTTGAGAAAATATTTTTTTTCATACACAGTGATGGTTCTCTTCATCTTAGTCCACACATCTTCTCTCCATACTGTCCAGTAGGGCTAGCATGCGCACCACGAGATGAGATTTTAGAGAGAGATAAAGAGAGAGAGAGAGAGATAACTATCTCTACCCGTTACTCGTATTTTTATATAGAGATTGACGAGATAATGTGTAGATATAACTCTCTCGTGATGCTCATCATAGCCCTACAGTGATAATAAAAGAGGTCAGTGTTTACGATATGAGTACATAACTATCTATAAAGGCGAAAGTGTTCTTGTTATACGAGTATCGTAATACTTTAAATACAGAGTAAAATTGACCAATTGACCTTTTTTTTGCTCTAGTAACTAGTTTGTCTAAACTTCGATGCAAACACTAGCGGTTCCCCGTGAATTTGTCCGTGTAAAGCTTCGGATAAGTTTCCCGTTTCCATTTCTTCGGTTTCATAATTTACCGCGACTAACCGCATCGCGCTGCCCGCCTGCCACCTGTGCTATTATTTCGTTGTCGTTAAATAGGTGCAAATGTGAATGATTTTTCAAATGTCTTTTTTTTGTGATTTTTAAAATCCGACCATTCGTTATGCGAAAAAAAATAATTAGATAATTGTTGAATAGTAAAAGGATGAGGTTTGAAAAGAGTATCTTCTCAGTTCCTTGCTGGTGTGGAAAGAGCAAAGAAGTTTTAAAATCTTCATAGCTCAGTTGTAGTAGGTAACTACTACAAGACGTCTATGATCTTCCAAAAGAGACAATATAAAGTAATAGTATTTATAATACTATGGTATATACAATATCACAGAAAATGAATTTTGATATTGACTTTTATTTTCAGTTACAATTCTCAGACGCCTACGATTTCCCTGACGCGCCAAGTGGAAGCTTTTCCATGCAAATTATAAGCCCAAATATGCAGGTATAATCTACATAATAAAAATTAATTGTTGTTTGAGGTTGATGCCGCGTGGGCAAAAAGAGGTCAACTCTTCGATATTTCCCATTACCTGTTACGCGGATGCTCAGGGTAACTGACTTTGGGGTGATGGTAATTCCAGAATTATGGGCTCCAAACGAACGCTTGTCTAAGAAGAAGCCCACAGATAACTTATCACCATTTCTCATTGCCTTTTAAAACTAAGTATGTAAAGAGCAACCTAGATAGAGCATACGCAAAGTTACAGCATACTATTTTTTTTTTAATAAGTATAATTAACGGATCCTGTAAAGAGGCATATTTGAAATACAATTTAATTTAAATTATGTCCATAAAAATATAACAAAATTTAAAAAGAAAATGGACTGTAAGAATATTAAAATAAAAAACGAAAATAAACTCGTTGTGTTGTTTACTAGGCTACACAAAATTAAAAAATTCACTAAGAGCAATTATTTATAACAAATTACCAAATGTGAAGTCTCTGAATATTTTTATTTATAAATTACCCGGTTAGTTTGTTTAAAATAAAAATAAAAAAAATTTGAAACGTCAATTATGTATGTTTGTAGTGACTCTACCACCGGTTCGGAAAGCAGATTCTACCGAGAAGAGCCGGCAAGAAACTCAGTAGTTGCTCTTCTTCGAACATCAACGTTTACAATCATTTTTCTATCTTGCGGGAGATGAGAGCGAGGCTGGCTGCTTCCAATCTACCTTGTCATTGAGGAATTCATCAAATGTATAGTAACCTCGCTGTACTAGATGTGTTTTTACACATTTTTTAAATGTATGCATTGGTAGGTCAAGTATTTTCTTAGGAATCATGTTGTAAAAGCGTATACTCAACCCCACAAAGGAGTTCTGCACCTTTCAGAGACGATATGCAAATATCACTAATATATGTCCATTTCTGGTAAGTCGATTGTTAATTTCAGCTTTTTGTTTATAAAGAGCAATATTTAATCTCACAAAGACTATATTTTTATAGATATATTGCGAAGCAAAGTAAGAATACCTATTTGTTTAAATTTTTCACGAAGCGATTCGCGTGATCCAAGTTTATATATTGATCGTTCTGGGCTCTTCTTAGACTAGGGCGTGTTTGGAACCCTCGTAGCTTTAGGTTTAAGTTGGCGAACGAAGTTATCACCACCCCCTTACAATTACGTAAGCATATATGTATGAACGCTTCATAAGTGTCTGTGATAGGCCTACATGAATAAAGAAATTTTGAATTTGAATTTAGGTGCCACCTACCGGGACCAATGAAATAAAATATACACACGATTCCATTCAAATCGGTCCGCCTTTAGAAGAATTAAGTGACAAACACACGTAAAGAAGAATTAAAAATTCAATAAATTGCCCCTGGCCTCCAACTTAGAACCATAGCGCTCGCAAATGCGCCAGGGTCGTTAAACTTGCTTAGCTGAGTAAAGGGTATTATAGAAAAATATAATTTGTGCAGATGACTGCTCTAGTCACAGCCAGCTTTACGGAGGCATCACGTGACATCCAGCACGTACCTGTGAAACTAAGACGTTGTTTATTCTATGACGAGTCATCGTATCTGCCGTTTTATACCTATAGCGACTGCTTGCTGAAGTGCAGAATGCTGTTTCTATTAGCCAAGTGTAAATGTACTCCGTTTAACATGCCCAAGATGGTAAATAAGAGAACTTGCGACATGCGGGATGTTCCGTGCTTAAAAATGTATCATGGTAAGGATAGTTTTCTTAAACTTCGCAGACTTTTTAAAGAAGTAGATTTGCATTTTTTTTTTAATTTGCAATCCGGTAAGTGGATTTTGGTTACAATAATATTGAACACCTGTACCAATGGACTCCGAAAGTAATGGTCTGGTTTGAAACATTTCTTCGCCAAAAGAAAGTTAATAAGTTCAAAAAATAGGAGATCCTTAAGTAAATAACAATAAACTAACTAAATTTAGCATAATTATGCCAATTTTTTTTTCTGCTTGGTGTGAACTGAGAAAACTGGTGATGATACTCACTATTACTCATTATTACTTCAAAAAAGTTCACGAGGTTGCAATAGCAATTTTATTAGATAAGTAGAAACAAAGCGTTACGTTAGTACCACAGTATTAATTCTTATTCAAATAAATAGTTTTATCATCAAGAGTATTTACATAGCTGTCGAATACTTTCCAATCGGACATTTAATGTAGAAATTATCGCGAGTAAAAAAAAATTAAGTATTAAAGAACTTAATTAAATAAGTTATTTTTAAAAACTACACCCGTTTTTTTTACAACAATACACGACTTAAAAATATGCTTTGAAACAAAAACAAAACCGAACGCAGTGGCGGGCAACAGCTAGTACAATATATATACGGTAGGTAGGATTGTATAGTGTAGTACACTATGTGCATTCCTACTTTTAGCTCTATGGCACTGGACGCAAATTCTCGTATGCATACTTATACACTCGTTGAGAACCACCTAAACAATTCATACCAATCGTTTTCTAATAAGATTCCTATCCAATTTAGTTTTATTCCGTTCACTATTTTTAAGAAACACAAATGCACTTTTTGTAAAAAGTTTTATTATTGCACTACCCCGATTAAATCGATCAACTTCGGACTTATTTGATTTCAATTGTAATAAAATAGAAAATTTTTATTGTGGCGAGTAGCAATAATATCAGAGTATGTATTTTAAATTATATCTCACGTTTTGGTTTCAGTTCAATCTTTAACAGTTAGACCTGATGTAGACCCAATACCACCTGAGTTGGAACTGGATATGGTTGGAGGGGGAATACCTTGCCCAATGTGTTACCCAAGCTGCTCAAAGACAGCTTATAATTATGATTTTACCAGTAATAAAATGTATCCAGAATATCTCAACACTGTTAAAACAAACGACAGAGTGCAATGGTTGTAAGTATTTGGTACTATTCAAAGCAATACCAGTCCACTAAAGTGTACTGAGTAGAGAGGAGAGAAACCTTATTCTGAAAGCGGACTACCTCTCATAATGGTCTTATGGAATTAGGTCGATTTCCACCAAGCTGGCCAAGTGTGGATTGGTATAATAATAATAATAATAAATAAATATACTACGACAATACACACATCGCCACCTAGCCCCAAAGTAAGCGTAACTTGTGTTATGGGTACTAAGATAGCTGTTGAATATTTTTATGAATATAATACATAAATACTTATAATATACATATAAACACCCAGACACTGAAAAACATTCATGCTCATCACACAAACATTTTCCAGTTGTGGGAATCGAACCCACGACCTTGGACTCAGAGAGCAGGGTCGCTGCAAACTGCGCCAATCGGCCGTCAGGTATATCTACTGCATACGGTTATGACGCCTCACGATGCTATCCTGCCCCCAATCATAAACGCACATAACAAAAAGGAAGCCAAAATAACTGTTAGGCTATCACTCAGTATTTGCTATCCCGACACAGAAAAGTAAAACTTGAAATCGTTTTTAAAAATAATTATGCGTGGTAGGTATATCGAATAGTACTACGACACCGTGTATCCGAATTACAAAATATTGTATAAGAGTGCATAAGGATATTTAATAAGGAACCTGTAAAAATATTAAATAGAAAGAAGTTTACACAAACTAATTCAAATACAAAGTTACAACACACAACAGGTTGAATGCTCTCAGATCGATTCAAATAAAAGGCAGGTCTTTGACGGCCGATTGGCGCAGTGGGCAGCGACCCTGCTTTCTGAGTCCAAGGCCGTGGGTTCGATTCCCACAACTGGAAAATGATTGTGTGAAGAACATGAATGTTGTTCAGTGTCTGGGTGTACATATGTATATTATAAATATTTATGTATATTATTCATAAAAATATTCATCAGTTATCTTAGTACCCATAACACAAGCTACACTTACTATGGGACTAGGTGGCGGTGTGTGTATTGTCGTAGTATATTTATTTACATTTATTTATTTATTTAATTGTCGATGGCATGGCGATGGCGGCTCAATCCCGCGTCGATGTATCAACATCGACCCTTACGTACATACAAACATAAATACAAAGCAAAACCATAAAGGGTTAAATAATAAAACCAACATTGATACTTCAAAATTTACTTATAAAATATAAAAAAATATTTAAAAAAGACCATGTTAACGTCGAATTTCGAAGGTCCTAAAAGCGCAACTGCTTACAGGTCCCTCGTTTCTAAAAGCTGCTTTTTCGATTTTGCACTTAGGGCTCCCTACATTCTGCAGCCATAACTTCATATCTTCAATCGCATCCTGCTGGCCTTGCAATTGTCCAAAGACAGTGCCTTGAGCTGTATTCATCACCCATCCTTTCAGACCGAGTTCCGTGGCTCTCTTTTGAGTGTGCTTCCGAAAATAAACACCCTGAACCTTTCCAAACACTTCGAAATCAGTCGTTGTAAAACCGGCCTTTTTATTCGTGGCCATTTTGTTACTATTTCTCAACCATTTATCTCCAATAATACGTAATGGCTCACACCTGTATTTTTACAATATACACCATACTTTTTATGGAACGTCAGTTCAATTAGATTGTTTGCGTTGCCAGGCAGTTTGCCATGGGAAACAACCTTCAGTATAAAGTATTTCTTTCTTATAAACAACAAAGAGGATATAAACACGATACTTACATGAAGTTATTAAAAAAGTTTTGCGTCTGACGTAGTTTTTGAGTTCTCATTGGTTGTCTCAGTGCTGCTTCTTTTATTACACAGTATTAAGAACACACAGAAACCGTGTTCACGACTAATATTGAAGCATCTAAAACCACACCACTTTAAGTAGTGTTTCTCGATAAGGCGGTTAGTCACTTAATTCCATATATGTTCTAAACGATTACCATAAAATGGAAAAATATGTGAGATGGCAACTTTACGCGGTTGTGAAATGAGACGTGCGCGGGGCGTTTTAACTGTTTTTGGAGACAATTCGCTGCATGCAATAAGGGCTGGCTGAGGATTCTGAGTGTTCTTAATTTTGTGTTTTATTATTAGTCTTTTCCGCCTTGATTTGTGGAGGTTTTGTGGGTCCGTTTTCACTGCAGTTACTTTCTTTGTACAGCTTATCAACTTTAAACGGCGGGCGCTAAAATGAAACAAATAGGGTAACTATTTGTTTCATTTTAGCGCCCGCATCATTTTTTTCTCTCTCTTTATCTTTTATCTATCTGTCATTATTAATAACTATGAATATCTAATATCTTACATTATATATATCTATCTAAATATACCATCACCACCATCATCATTTCTACCTATTACCGGCCCACTGCAGGGCACTGGTCTCCACTCAGAATGAGATGGGTTTAGGGCGTATTCCACCACGCTGGGAAACTTGCGCTGATTGGTAAACTTCACACGCTTTTGCTAACATTGCGGAGAACTCTAGACTCCAGAGGCATGCAGGTTTCCTTGTGATGTTTTTCGTCACCGTTAAAGCAAGTTATATTTTATTTGCTAAAATTAAAGATGCACATAACTCCAAGAAGTACGAGGTGCCGGTACAACTGAGCTATACTACTTGACTTCTTATACTTGAATATAAGTAAAATCAAAATGCATATTCACCATAAACAGGTTTATTTTATTTCAAAGTTATAGGAATACTCGCAAATGAAATGTTATAAGTTATTTTGTTACAGACAAGGCGCGAATTTCACCGGAACATCCATTGTGCACGTGAAGTATGCGAGAGAAGTTGCCGATTGTTACGGGCAAAACATTATAATGAAATGGTTCGATCTGATCAGTGAGTTTGTTTTTTGTCTTAAATAGTTGTTAGATGAACGCGCACAAGAATTTTCCTACTAAGTAGGAAAATTCTTGTGCGCGATTTCCTTCAAACAAACCTAACTCATTTTGAAAATTGTAGGACTTTCACACAATTTTATAGCTGTAATTTAACCCCTTAAGGTCAGGTTTTCGGAATAAAAGTTACCACAGTGCCGAATCGTGACGGATCAGAATGCATTTGCCACCACCTCCTATTCCCGCGGGTGTCAGACGACACGGTCATAATATGGGAATATAACGGAGAACGGGCATCAGAATCCTCTGTTTTACTACTCATTTACTGCTATCACCAACCCGTCTACCCTCCGGTGGACTATTATAGGCAATGAAGATGCAGACCACGTTCTCAAACTTTCGTAATCCTCTACTTGCCTCTTTAAAGTCGCATCAAAATTTTCTTATTGTCCCGTTCCGAAGATAAGCTCAGACAAATAGATATATGGACAAAAATACATAACAATATTTTTATTTCGTGTGTTTGGGTTCACACGGGGTTTCACAGTTCACACTTGTCACACGGATGGGTTGGGTGGGTACTTATTGATTATTATGAGCTTATATCGTGGTCATTTTGATATCACTTAAATTTTTTTCGTTAGAGCTAAGACAAAATCAATTCGTTTAGGCCAATAGCTATAAAGTTAGTAAGTACAGAGTTAGTGAATAATTGACTTTTGTTATTCCTTGCTTCGGAGGTCCTCCTATTAATAATTCGAAGATCGAGATCGGCCATGATCAATCTCCGGAGAGGTTTTTCAACCATGCGGCAGATATGAGGCACAAGTGTGTGTGCATATACAGGTGTTCTCTCCAAGTATTCTTTCACTCTCATAGTCCGATGGGACGGCCACTGCAACACGACCAGCTTAACGTGCTCTAAGAGGCACAGGAGTGAATCACTGCCATTGTCCAAACATCATTCTGGTACCTACTTTTTCTAAGAATTTCTTGATAGTAAAACCAAATGCTTCTCTTTGGCCCAATCCGGGATCGAACGAATGACCTGCAGTCGACCATGCAACAGCATGCTCTATGCCTTTTTTCCCTCTCTCCTATGAAAGAGTAGGCATGTGTGAGTAAGTACGTAGTAGGACATTAATTGGCTTGGGATGTTGATGATGGTATAATTTTTTCAGGTAATATTGGCTCAACGTGTGGATTTGTAACGGGATTCAGTTTCGTTTCCGTCCTCGAATTCATTTACTTCTACACTGTGAAACTTTTCCGAGAAATCAACAGTCGACGTCAGCAAGAGAAACGCATAGACAGTGAGACATCTGGAAACTTTGATCATATCAGCCGGTATCGACCGATCTACTGGAACGAGCTAGGCGGTTCTACTCAATGGAGACAAGGAACTCCTAACTAATCCTTTGTGTGGTTCTAAGTAACTCTTACTCTGTTATCTTACTGTGGGTATCTAAGTTTGCGAACTCCGTGGATCTGCAAACTGCTATAATCCATTGCACACGCGGAAATGATTGCTTTGCGCAGTATGTGCGCATGTAGAACGATTTCGATCGCAGGTAACGCAGATCTTTTCCATTTGAGCTGTTAAGCTGTTATAGCGATTTAACTATAAAATTATAAAATTGATTTAACGTTCTTGTTGTACCAGGAGAAAATAAATAAATAACACAAACTATTTAATCTCTCATTTTATCACAACTAAACATAACATAAGTACATTTTCTTATACAACTTTATTCCTTAACCCTTAGGGCCTCTGTTACTCTCACTGTTATCCTTTAACTCCCTGTGAATTTCATTTCGAACCCGTCCAGCCTTCCAAAGACTGACGGACAAAAGCAACAAAAACGAATGTACGTATGTGTTAAGATATTGTTTAAATAATCATAGCTAGATTTGGACTAAATCCAGGCCTTCTCTATCATAGGAGGAGAATCCGTATATACTTAATATATATATATATATATATATATAGGCAGCTCTACTTCAAATAATTACTCAAAGGTTATTTTGTAATCATAACCTAAAATATTTATTATCAAGAAATAAATATTTTATAATCATTACCTATGATATGTTCGAATAGATACAATAAACCTATTCGATTTCTCGTACCAAATCTGATAAAATCTACATGAATTAGTAGCGCACAAAAGCGTGCCACCTGCGACGGTTCCACAATTTACTACAAAAATGGTTATCGGCAAAATGGATAGAGGTATAAATTTCGGTATAGCTTGGTGATAGCGCCACTTCATTATTTCGTGTTACAAAAATTAGACCCTTTCGAGTTTCAACTTACCTACCCATAGATTCTATAGATACAATTTAGACATGAAAGTTGATGACTAATGTGTGTACAGTGTAGGTAGAAGGTATAAGGTGACCTTAAAATAACACTAAACTAATTATATAATAATCATTTGGTATCTTACTTCGCTTACTTGAAAGTGAAGAATAAATCTCGTTTTTTTAAAACTGATATAAATCAAATGAAGAATATGGAACGTAGCAATCATTATTTCGAAATATGGTGGCAAGGTATAAAAAGTTTGCCAGAAACTACATCCATACATGGATTTAGATTCATTGGCGATCTCAAAAGACACTGGATAGAAAGGTGAGGATAAAAAATGTGTGAGTCGTCACGCCAGCCCGCCATGCCTGGCAGATGTGAAACGTTGAAACTGTTTTTTTAAGTTGTATGCATAAAATACGATATAGATTACGACAGGAATAAGATGAAGCGTACTGAAAAGATAAAGCATTACAAATTTATTCCAAAAAAAGGCCCGTTTATTACATTTTTATTAAAAACCAAATCAAATAAAAAAAAAAGAATTGATTTGAAATTGCGACAACTCAATTACACATAGTACATATATTCCATTATATAGCGTGTACCAACCTACGGTAAAAAATAGGTACAAGAAAACTTTTAGAGTTGATAATTATTCAGAGATGTTACCAAGCTTTTAGTATTTAAACTAAGATTTCTTGTAAAGTTAATCTCAAAGATTTCAATTTAGGTTATTTTGGCTCTGCTTTGTCATCCTTTCTTGGTATGGGTCGTCACTTTTGATAAAGGCTCAGTACCGAGCCTTCCAAAATAACCCAATATCTTTCGTCGTGGAGACAACATATAAGGATTGGAACACGCAGTTCCCATCAGTCGCCGTTTGTGAAAACGACAACTCATTACGCATAGAAAATATTTCAGACAGGTAAGGAAAATTCAATTTTAGCTATATAAATCAATTGTATGAAGGTTGCAATTACCAGCCCATTCGGGCACGGTTCTCCTCTCACAATTTAGACCGTGTGAGTGTGTGAATGTGTGAGTTTAGGCCGTAGTCCACCACGCAGACCAAGTGCGTATTGGTATCAAGAGTTCATACGCCCTTTAGATCATAATGGACAACTATTAAACATGCAGGTTTCGACACTATGGTTTCCTTTACCTTTAAGCAAATGATATTTAATTCCTCAAATAAAAACGCACGTACCTCCGAAAAGTCCAAAGTGCGTGATCAAATAATAATATTTATTCTTTTTTGTCTATGTGCGGAGTCCGAGCCATAAGTCTTGTTGATTTATAGATAAAATGTAGGTACAAACTAATTTGACGGCCCATTGGCGCAGTTTGCAGCGACCCTGCTTTCTGAGTCAAAGGCCGTGGGTTCGATTCCCACGACTGGAAAATGTTTGTGAGATGAACATGAATGTTTTTCAGTGTCTGGGTGTTCATCTGTATATTATAAGTATTTTATGTCTATTATTCATAAAAATATTCATCAGTCACCCATAACACAAGCTACGCTTACTTTGTGTGTATGGTCGTAGTATATTTATTTATTTAAATATTTAATTTTAAACAGACTGTGATTTTCAGTTTGTGGGGACCGGATCATGATTTTAATATGGAAGAGGTTCTAAAAGAAATATCTTACTTTAAAGGTGTTACATACTATACTTCTGAGTATTGTGGTGCCACTGACCCATTGGAAGAATGTTTTAGTAATAATTTAACATACTATGCCAGTTTGGTAAGTCTTCGCTAGTCGTAATAGCAAAATACACATATTGAGAATGTTGGTTAATCGTTACACAACTTTTTAATGAAGGTTGGTCAAGAAATTTGTGCGTGCTATGTTCGAAATACCTGCGTTGTCTAACATAACTTTTTCTTGTCTGTTTGTAATATGAATATTTTTTTTATCGGCTTTGCACGCTCAGGTTGCCTTTAAAAGATCACTTTTAGTGATAAGGCCTTCTTTGCACCCTAGCACTAAGTACTATTTAAGATGCAATAAAGTTTTTCTATTCTATTCTATGAAACTAATAGGTAAAAAATAGTCAATTAAAAAAATTGTCTATGATTTTAAAAAACTACCTCGTAGACCGGTTTCTATAAGTAAGAAACGATAACAAGCTTCGGAATTTGGTTACCTGAACGATAGCATAATAATGTTTTCCGGTTTCCTGTTTGTTCGGGTTAATCGTCGAAACGTCTGAACCGATTTTACAATCAATATTAAGCTTAATTTGCAGTGCTTCCCGAAAATCAGGAGAACCTGTAAGGTGAATTTATAATTTCTCCAATCTTTTTACTTTACACTAAAAATATCTTTCGCAAGGTACATCGTCAGGAGAATTTGACATTTTACATATTTATGCCTATTATTTTTTTTGTGAATTTTTCTTTTTATATGAGTAGGTACTTGTTTGTTGAATATATAAATGGTTTTTCTATTTTATTCTTATGGTATTGTAAAAAATTAATTTAATTAATTAATTAATTAATTTATTAATTAATTTCTTATGGTATTGTAAAAAATACAAACATAAAGACAAATTAAAGGAAAACTTAAATGAATAAAATGAGTAGAAACGAAACGAAAATAAAGTAAAATAGACACAATTTTTCATCACGCGTGCTGGGGAAATTGTATCCTATACCTATTTAAAACAAAGTATCCAACGTCATTGCGTTCTGAATTTATACTAAAAGATCGATTCCTGGCATATGGTAAAACAGGGGACGAAAGTTTTTGAGGAAACTTTTTTCTTATTAATGTAGTTACAGACCAAACTCGTATTTAGAAAAAGCTTTCTTTTAAAGCACTGTAAAGAGAGGGTTTCATCAAGAACTATCCGAAAAGGGCCAAATAGGAGTTGAAATTTTGAATTAAAGTCTTATGGTTGTAAAGTTACAGACCCAAAAACTTAAAAAATTTTGACCCTGCAATTTAGAAAATAGTTTTTTTTTCTTGAAGTGCGATAAAAAAGGATTTTGTCCAAATGTTAAATCATTATGTGGATATGTTATATTTTGCAATTAGGTCATCAAAATAGCTTTTTATTAAATATTATAGATATGATACGCTATAAAGGAATTCTTCGAAACTTAACTTAAATTCATCCCATTTTCCTTGCTTGTATATTATGCCGGGTTTTAAGCATCTGATTATTGATAGTTTTATTATTTACTCCTACTTCCTATGTTATAGAAGTTATATATGTTGGTAGAAGTACTTGTAGCCTATTAGTTAAGAAGTAGGTGCAAGTCTGACCCACATAGATAAGTGTTATTAGTTGAGAGACCTGATTTTAGCTTCGAAGTCCATGTCGGGAAGTTATGTCTAACTGTTCCTGGAACAACAAGAGTTTTGACTGTTGCGCCTACTTCAGGCCTATGGAAACGGAATTTGGGACGTGTTTTGCTATTAACTCTATACAAGGCAGGTGAGCAAATAGATGTCTTGATATTAATAAAGAACTTCATAGTTATATGAAATTAATATAAATAAAATGAAGGTAATCTGTCGGTAATTTTAAAATAATTGCCCCTTCTTAAACTTATATGATTAGTTGAACAACAGCGCAACATAATCACCCGTTTTAAAATGATTGTTCTTCTTTTTGTGCAGAATGTTGTTTGATGCAATAGAATGGCTTTAAGTATTTTGTCGGGAATTAAACAGACGTCGACGGTAGTACCTACTACATTAGAGACAGGGACATTTTTACCCTTTGGGAGTCTTCTTCTTCTTCTTGCTCTTTTACCATACACTTTTATCAACAAAACATGTTTTCAAGTCGTAAACAAAGAGAGGAGTTTTGTTATGGTTTTGGCATTTTTTGTAAAACCAACTGCCTACCTGACTGATTAACCTTTTAAATTATTCTACCAACAAAAATATACCCAACGAGGGTATATTTTTGTTGGTAGAATAATCTCTCGGTTAAAATTCCATGTGTAAAATTTTTATCCCCTTTTCATCGTAAAGTCGGTCAGTCTACCAGAGCATAAGAACATCCCAGAAACTTTCCCGGTTTTTTGTAAAATATATTTTTATTTTTGAATCTCGATGCTATTTTAGTAAGCTATTTTTATAATTTTATATAAAATTCCTTCCAATAATGGTCACCTAGTTAGTAAATTTGGAATTTGAAATTGCATACCAATGTATGTGGAAAAATACAACTTTTTTTTGTAACGGAATTGTTTGTACAAATTTAGTAATTTTACGTAAATGCAAATTTAATTTTTTAATTTTAAGTGAAAATTTTAAAATTATAGCGAGAAAAATGTACCAAAATACGAAATGACAAGCAACACAACTACTGGAGTAGGAGTGATAAAGTTTTACATGATGATCCCTGCAAAAGTGTACATTTTGAATGAGGAAGAGGTGCCATCCTTAACGTCTCTAGATTCAAATGTCCTGCCGATAACGCTCGATTTAAATCATAGGTTTGTAGAATTGATTGGACCTTTGTTTCTTTTATATACAGAAATATTCTACTAGGAACCAACTCGTCGACTTTAGAGAAAAGAAAATATGCAAGATTATTCTTATTTGAGTAAAGGTTAGCTACGGATATCTCAATACTATGATTCCGGGTAGGGCCATGAAATTCTTAGCTATTGGATTTTTCCAGCCGAGATATGCAGTCCTGTTTGATGTTATAACTGTAATGTGACAGTATTCTTTAAAATATGCCCCACGAAGGGTGACGGGTCTCAGCTCGAAATCCCTCTGGCATATGACCCTCTCAGAAGTGGGATATTAATAGGCCGATGAAGATGAGAGTAAACTTAAAACAAAATCTGACCTACTTTGCTTTTTACAACAATAATTGAATTTTTGTGTTTTTTTAGACGTCTTATAACTGTGAGAAATATTGAAAACGACGCAGACGCCAGAATGATATCTCCAGAAAAGAGAAAATGCCGTTATATCGACGAGAACACATTGCAAGTCTATCCATATTATTCGTACACGGCGTGCACGGTACAATGCAGAAAAGAAGCACAGATGCGTCTGTGCAATTGTTCTAATTTTTTTATGCCTAAAACCCAGGAAGAAGAAAAGTGCAACATCAGTGGGGTCATTTGTATGAATAATCACGCCGATGACATAACTGTAAGCCTCCAAATCTCAGTTTTATTTCGGTATTTGCCTCGGTTATTTGAAGGTCCAGATGCGAAGTTTATATCTATCCGGCAGTCTAGATAAAGATGCTAACGGTTTATACGCATAGGTACATAAGTCAAGTCTTCTCTAAGACCGGCATCAGTCAGTGGAAAATTCTTCTTCTTCTTCTTTTGCTTTTTTATAGAACTTTATTGACATTGACACAAGTTATTTAGTCAATCACGATTGATCTGATTTATATAGCATCGGCCGTGACTTAAGTTATCAAAAATTGTAGACAATTTGACATTTGGCCGGAGAGGCTAACAAAAATTTTTACTCATCGGGGACGTTACTGACGGGTTCGCATGAATCTGTAGTCAGGTACGATTATGGTTAGGTTGAAACCATTCGTACGATTACAATATTCATAAAAATTTAATTCTTATATAAGCCATTTAACAATGCACTAAATGTAAACATTTACTTACACTTTAGGTGCTGAAGGCTAGCTGGTCTCATCACAAGGGGTTGTATTGCGACTGTCTTCCGTCATGCACTGAGGCTGAAATATCAGTAGTGAAAGATATTAAGGAACCCAACGTTTTGAAATATTCTACAGTCCAAATAGAGCTGTCTTCATTGCCCAGTGAGAGGTACAGACGGAACGTAGTACGTGGTGTACTGGATTTAGTTGGTGAGTATGAGGTAGTAAATTCGAGACATATATGCAGAATTAACTTTGTCACGCAGAATTAAGTAGTAAAATTCAAAATGCAAAATTCATTTATTTCAAGTAGGCCCCGTTTATTAACACTTTTGAAACGTCGAGTCAGTTTGACTGTAGTGACTCTACCACCGCGAGCCTGCAAGAAACTCAGCAGATTGCTCTTTTTCAACATCAATTTACAGTTTACAATCTTTTAACTCTTCTATCTTGTGAGAGATGAGAGCGGAGCCTGTTTTCAAGCAGCCTTGAAGAAATTCATCAATCGTATAGTTACCACGATAGCAGGTCCAAAATTACAATGGGAATCATATTATTAAAGCCTATACTTAATCCCACTAATGACTTCTCCACCTTTCGCAAACGATATGCATATGTAACCAACTTATGTCAATGTCGAGTAAGGCGGTTGTTTATATCCACTTTTCGTTTATAAAGAGTAATGTTTTGTCTTACACATACTAATATTGTTATAAATATATTGCGAAGCTACCTATTTCTTTAAATTTTTTACGGACAGAATCTCGTTATTTAAGTTTCTATAATGTCCGTACAGCGCTTTTCTGCAATATGAATATAGTTTCAATATCAGCAGCTTTGCCCCATAAAAAGATCCCGTAAGACATCACCCTATGAAAGTACGCAACGTTAACAAGCCTAGCTGTTTCTACGTCAATAATCTGTCTAATTTTTCTGACGGCGTAGGCAGCCGAGCTTAGTTTACCCGCTAGTGTACCCCACAGAAACTTTCAATCCAAGGTCATGTCCAGAAAAACTGTAACAGTAGATACTTAAGCTGAGTATTATTTTAGGTTTAGTTCAATAACGTATGTTCTGATCATTTTTACATTCGTACTTTGCCTTTCCGACTGATAGCTAGTTTAAGAAGTCGCGTTTCATTTAAGTTTTCACATTTAAGGTTTCATCACACAGTCTCATATTTTTTACACTCGTCGTAAGTTACGGCTCCATTACTCTACGCCTAGTACTTAATTTACGAGAAACTTAAAAGCATTGTTTGCCATATTTCACATTCAGCTCTACTTAATTCCCCGGCCCAAGGATTTGATAAACGTAATTTTACGCAGATTGAATAGGTAAAATAATTACAGTTTTTCCAGGACCGAGTATTCAGTAAGGATGTATTAATTTCAATAATTTATAGTTTTTTCGGTATTTAATGCATTTAATTATAAGGCTACTTTTTCAGTGTCAACAGGTGGAACGGGTGGGCTGTTTTTGGGTGCCAGCTTATTGAGTTTCGTAGAATTGCTGTACATTCTACTGATAAGACCATTCTGCGATGTCTACAAACAACGGCATGATGATCCCTGGCATAGAAAGTATGGAACCAGACAAATTAAGGACAACAAATTTGCACTGAACAGAAATTTTGCTTTTAGGAAGACTTAAAAATAAGTTTATATAATTTTATTTTGTAGTAGGTACTTTATAAGCTGTATTACTAGGTTTTATACTATTATGATGCCATATTTTATCCAATCCTTTTTTCACTACGGCTAAGCTAAAACTAAGTGCGTGCAAAAGATAATTTAACTTATCACACGTTAACAAGACAGTCTTAAGCTTTACAAAATGAAATGAGTTTCTTCAAATATCTCTTTTTAATTATTTCTTTAAAAAAATCTTGGCTAAAACGAAATCATAAATTTGGTCTTACCTCTATTTTATCAAGACAGTAAATATCGACAATCTCGGATATTGGATAGAAGCAGGCGTTACTTTGCGGAAATCCATGATAGGTGTGGTGTAATTTATAATTTCTTCAATCCTTATACCCCACACCAAACAGATCTTCGGCAATATACCCTCTACGCACGTTTCGCTCCGAAACCGGAGCATCATCAGGAGATGTTGACTTTACAATGAATACTGACTGATGATGTTGACTTAACAATTATTCATTGTAAAGTCAACATCTCCTGATGATGCTCCGGTTTCGGAGCGAAACGTGCGTAGAGGGTATATTGCCGAAGATCTGTTTGGTGTGGGGTATAAGGATTGAAGAAATTATAAATTACACCACACAGATTCTCCTGCTTTTCGCGGAGTATAGCAAATTAAGCTTAATTTTGATAATATATCGACAATCTCTTCAAACACTTACATATTTTTTATATGTTTATCATCATTATAGTTACCATCATTATCTTGATAAAAGATCCAAATTTATCTATCTTTGGTGAGTATTTCCCCAATGCTAACAGTATCACTGAAATGTTATATTTTACATGTAATGTACGCATCAAAAGTGCCATAGATGTGCCTATTTGAATAAAGGAATATTTGACTATGACTTTTGACTTTGAAAAGTTTTATAGTAAGTTCATCGTTTACCTACCCAAAACTGTAGTATTAGACATGAACTTGCTACACGTCCCCACAATTTAAACATTTCACAGGAGTGTATTTAAACGGTTCTTTAGACATAAAACCTGTCGCTTTTACAAAGTTACGACCCTGGACATCTTGAAACTCTTGATAATAATAATTCAAAAATTTCGTCATATTACTTTTGCGAAAATTTGGATCTAAGTTATAATAAAGAACTGTTACGTCTCTTCATTTTTATCTACATATAAGTACTAATAAACGACCCAGGATAGAATCGAACTAATGTTTGTAAAACAAGTGAGAGTAAGACATGTTGTTCGACAATCTTTTCGTGTTCTATATTGTTTCATTATAGAGTAAGCACTCTAGGGAGCTATATCTAAAATAGTGAAGAATTAAAGAATATTTATTTCTAAACATAATATCTTTAATATTAAATAGATATACATTTTTTATTCATATCTTTTACCAATTAAGCTTTAGATGCGTTGGATTTACAATTTTATAATAATCTTATCCCAATATCTTTTCACCAACTTCATGTAACTTCAACTTAAATTCTTTAAGATTTTAATGGTATCTTGCTCGGATAACATGAAGTTATGTTTCACTGCTCTTGTCGCTAATTTTATTTCAGTTTTGTAAACCGTTGTTTTAACTGCTATAGTTTGATGGAAAAAATAATTATAAATCTTGATTTCATTAAGATAATGAAATTAACATAATTAATGTTAAGCTCGGAAAATAACTATTATTCGGAAAGGTTTTGATATCAGACTGCTCGTATTTTTATTAATAAGATATGTTTTAGATTTACTTTAGCACATATCTAAGGATTTTCAAATACAATTTTTATCGTAGTTGCAGTCATAGCTACCATAGGTACCTACTATCAAAACAGCTTGAGTGATTCCAAAAACAAGGCTTTCCGGTAGATGCGAAATCACATTTATTTTTATAATTGATGTAATATCTATATTCTCTAATTCCGATACGTCCTTGCTCGACTTAAATTGCTTATATAATTTTTCCTAAGATTAAACGAATATTTTTTGAATATTGTTTGCAATTCTCGCCCAATACTTTTGTTTTACAAATAATATTTGTATTAGACTACTTTGGAAACTTAATTAACATAACAACGTCATACGCATTGACTATTTTGAGAACTTTATAAACAAACGTCAAACGCTATCCCTGCCTGGTGACAGAGTTTAATTAAATAATAATCATACACTCTAGGCACAGGAGCAGCATCTTTATTAGGACATAACATCGCGCCAATTGTACTAGAGAACTAGGGCCTTACTACCATCGTTTACAGCAGTATTAAAATATTCTTGCGGTTTTGTTATATTATGTTGCGCCATGGCATCGCGTCGTCGTCGGTTGCCGCGAGGTAATAGAGCGCTCAGCGCACGAGCCTTGTACAGGGTTAGTACACGGGTGACCAACAGATGGCGTCACTTGTACTTTAATTCGCGCTAACGACTTGCCGCCCGAATACTATATAGCGACTCACAACATAACCTTTGTTGCCTTTGCTAAAAACCTAGCGAAGTGTTGCTCTGTTTATATTTTTGAATTGTAAAGCTGTTTTAAAGCAGCTTACAATTATCAGCTAGAATATCATCATACATCATACATAATACATATTACATAGTACAAATAACAAACTAAAACGTTATCTCACACATCTTGTCTTGCTTGATTGAACAAACGAATTTTTAAAACCCTAAAAGTATTACATGGGTGCGAAGATTGTGTAGATACAAAGTTTGCCGAGAACTTGCAAACTGCAATATATGTCGGTAGTAGGTACCTATGGCGGGCGCACACAACACGCTACTTATCAGGCAAATAAGCCGGCTTATTGGTATGATAAGAAGGAACATAATTGTGTAAACATATAATTATAGTATTTTGACTAGTTTTCGAGAGCACGTGTTTTGTAATTTTAAGTTTATTAGGTAATAGTTTGTCTACGTTGGTACCTACTTCATAAATATTTTGTTTCGCTTTTTTGGCAGTTTTGATGTGATTGCGGCCTTGTTTCGTTATCAATTCAGTTAATCTTAGAGAAGTTTTTTGTAGCTTTAAAATATTTTTTTGGGCTAGTTAAATAAAAATGTTATTGTTGCGTGTTTCTGCATTTATTGGTATTTAGGAATTTTAAATACGAAGTCATTTTGCTAGATATGGCGCGACGCGGTACGTACTAGACACTACCTAGTCCAATAACTTTCAATTATTTGAAACCTGGTTACCGATCCTGGTTATCCTGGTATTTTTACATACTCGTACTTGGAAGCCCTGGTATTGAATCTTGCAATTGAATTGAAGTATCTATTAATAATTTTATTATTTTATTTCTACTTCCTATATAGTTCCTGCAAGTACTGTTGTTCGCAAATGCTTACCTACGTATTACGTATCGATTATTTGAGAATTCGTGTACCCGATTCTAGCTTTTAAGTCCAAGTCAGGAATTTATTTCTAACTGTTCTTAGAACGACAAGAGCTTTGAGTGTTGCGCCTACTTCCAAGCCTATGGACTCAGAATTTGGCACGTGTTCTGCTATGAACTCTATACAAGGCAAGTGAGCAAATAGATATCTTGATATTATTCGGCAACTTTATAATTATATCAAATGCACTTAAATCAATACTAATAGCAATAAAATAAAATGAATGTGTATTTAGAAATAATTGCCCTTTATTTGGTTCAAATGATTATTTGAACAACAGCGCAACAAACATTGTTATATGTTTGTTTTTCCTTCTGGTTCGCAGAATTTTATACGAAGCATTAGAATGGCTTTAGGTTATTATTTTAACGGGACTTCCACAGCCAGAGATTATATAGAGACAGGGACAAGTATTTCAAAGTTAGTACATTAAATTTATAAGATTCCTTTTGAAGTAATCTTCGTCCTGCCTAATATCATTCCGGACCCTTAAGAAGTTCTTCTTAGCAACAGACAAATTGCAATTATCAGTTATGATAATTTCTGGCCAATTCTTATTCTCAGTTAAACCAGAGTGTTGTTCTGGTAAAAGGTTCCTCAAAGAGTGTTCATCAATAATGCCCAGCTTGGTAAGTCAGAACTCCCTGTTTTTCAAAGAAATAAATTACAAATCGATGCAATTCCACACTGAAGAATTTTTATTTTGCCTTCTTAACTACCTTTTATAACCTTTAATTACTTACCCAAGCGGCTGTCTGGAAGATATTATTTCAGCAATGAGACCGCCAGCACCGATAACCATGCCATTTTTGTGAAAATATATTACTTTATTTTTGTTATTTAAATACTTAATTAAAAAAAAAAAAAAAAAAAAAAATAATAAAATAAAAGAACCCTCAAAAATATGTAGAAAACGAAATAAACAAAAAAGAATACAGTGATCATTCCCATCAATGCCCGGCCGATACAGACAAGTAGTGATCCTTCACTTGTTTCTTAAAAATGCCGATCGTTTGCGCCTCACGAATCTCTAACGGCAGGGCGTTCCAAAGTGTAACGGCCTGAACCGTAAAGGATTTGTGGAAAAAAGAGGACTTATGACCAGGCACCTTCAGGATAAACCTCCTCGTAGAGCGAGCATCCTCAGGAGGCCCTGTGAATACAAATTTCTCTTTGAGATAAACAGGAGTAGAAGGATGGAACAAGATACAGTACAGAATAGAAAGAATATGCAAATTCCGGCGAAGTCGGATTGGTAACCACTTGAGACGAGACCGAAATTGGGAAATATGGTCATATTTGCGCAATCCAAATATGAACCGGATGCTAGTATTTTGAAGTCTCTCAAGCTTATTTAACTGGTCTTCAGTTAAGTCAACAAAGCTTGCGTCAGCGTAATCAATAATGGGAAGGAGGAGAGTTTGTGCGAGCATAATTTTGGTAGGAATCGGAAGAAAAGAACGAAGGCGACGCAAAGAACCCAAAGCTGCAAAGGTTTTTCTACTGACCTCTTTCAGATGATGTGTCCAACTTAAGGTTTGATCTAGATAAATACCTAGATTTTTAACATTAACACAATAAGGAATTGTTACACCATCGAATTCAATAGGCGGAAGGGAAACCCAGTCAATCTTTGAGATTTGGTTTCGGCTGCCTATAATAATTGCCTGTGATTTCGTAGGGTTCACATTTAGGCCATGTGCTTTACTCCACTGTAGAATAAGACGTAAATCCCTATTTAAATCTGCAATAGCTATCGAAAGATTCTCAAAGGTTGACTGGGTGTAAATCTGGACATCGTCAGCATACATATGGTAGAGAGAAGATATGTTATGAGTTATCGAATTGATGAAAATAGAAAAAAGTAATGGTGACAACACGCCGCCTTGAGGCACGCCAGCAGTAATATTACACCATGAGGAGTTAGTGTCCTCAACGCGAATACGCTGCCGACGACCATGAAGGTAATTATGAAACCAGTCAATTACTGATGGAGATATGTTAAGAGAACGTAACTGACCCAACAAAATGTCAAAGTCAACCGTGTTAAAAGCATTGCTGAAGTCCAGCAATGCTAAAACAGTGAGTTGTTTATTGTCCATGCCCCAACGTATATCATCAGTTACTTTAATAAGAGCAGTAGCCGTACTATGCCCAGGACGAAAACCGGATTGAAATGGATTAAAAAGAGAATGCCGGTTAAGAAATAGGTTCAGTTGATGGTAAATAAGTTTTTCAAGGACTTTTGATAAAAAGGGTAAAATTGAGATTGGACGGAAATCAGGAAAATCGGCCGGAATAGCACGTTTAGGAAGAGGAATGACATGTGCGCTCTTCCAAGCGTCGGGAAATTTACTAGTAGAGGTACATTCATTTAAGATGTGAGTGATGACAGGAGTGATAACATCCAAGAGAGGAATAAGCATATTACGGCTAATATCGTCACAACCGACAGCATTGGACGCAATGGACAAAATGTTCTCACAAACAGTAAACTGACTAAACTCAAACGGAGGATAATTAGGAGTTGGAATTGCAGAGAGAGCATGAAGAGTATGCAATTTATCTGAACTACCAAAAGAGTTAGAAGGGGTAGAGAAATATTGATTCAAAAGCTCAATATCAACACTAGGAGGAGTAGAATTTACGGATGATTTACCAACTCCAACAGTTTCAAGAAACTTCCAAACTCGATTTAATTAATAAATTAAAAGGTTTGTAGTATTTTTTATTTCAGATAAATTTGTATTTAGAAATTATAATTTTAATTAGTGTAATTATTTGTGACAGTACGGATTGGATTATAAAATTAAATAAAAACAAAATAAACTGCAAGTCCCCATATCTCTGTTTTATTTCGATACTTATTGCTGCTTGATCTCCTGCTCTGTGAAGAAGAAAAACAAATAGGCCAATAATAAAGCTGTGGCCTGGGTTCGATTCCCACAACTGGAAAAATGGTTGTGTGTTGAACATAAATGTTTTTCAGTGTCCGGATGCTAATCTGTATATTATAATTATTTAAGTATATTATTCATAAAAAAATATCCATCAGTTATCCTAATACCTATAACACAAGCTACGCTTACATTGGCTGGATTGCGATGGGTGTATTGTAGAAATATATTTATTTCTTTCTTGAAATACCACGAAAACCGGTTATTTGTCCGGATTAAAAAGTAGCCTATGTGTGTATGCGTTATTCCAGACTACAATGTATGCTAAATTTCATCTAGATCCTCTCAGCCAATCCGACGGGACTAAGTTACAAACATCCATTCAAAGTTTATATAGAAATCAGTGGCGTGCACTTCAGACATGCACAAAAGCACTGCTTACCCTAAAATTGAAATATAGCTCGTCTAGGAGGAGGATTTTTGCCATTTTATGCAATTTTCCTGCCGTATGCATACCCCGGTGAGAAACCAAGTGCACGCCACTGATAGAAATACCTAGGTTATTTGAATTGCTGAATTATCTATTCAGCAATCTAGATAAAAAACATGTTACTTACGGTTTAACCATATTGTTCTTTGTACATATTAATAATGTGGTATACAAGTTAAGAATTTAATAAATAAATAAATATTTATATACAGGGGATGCCAGGGATGTCTCCTTCACGTTACGTATCTGTCAAAAACAATTCATTGACAAATTATGACCGGCGAGATTCATACAAGTCTTGACTCCTGGATGACGCGACTAGCGGAAAATGAAGTCTTTAAGAACTTTGAAGAATTTAAGAATGAACTGAACTTTTACATTTAGGTGCTGAAGGCTAGCTTGGTCAACAAGTTTGCACTGAACAGAAATTAAGACTTGGGAAGACTTAAAAATAAATTTATATAATTTTATTCTTTGGTTTTAGGCTTATGTATCGATTAACACTTAAACTCATCGCGTGCTAATGATTTGTGTGAAACTAATCCAGTAATCCCTCGTAATGCAAAGACAATCTTAGACAATAATGAAATTAGTTTCTTTTAAATATATTTTATTAATCATTATTTGAAAAAAAAATGCTGGTTAATAGAAAATATTAGATTTTGTTACTCGTCTATTTTATCGAGACAATAAATATCAACAATCTCTTCAAACACCTGCATTACTTTATATTTATAATCATCATTAGTTTCCATCATTTTCTTGATAAAAGATCCTTTATCTTTGGTGAGTATCTCTCCAAAGCTAACAGTATCACTGAAAAGTTTTATCATAAGTTCATCGTTTACCCAAAACTGTGGTACAAGACATGCAGTTGCTACTAGTCCCCACAATTCATACTTTTCACAGGAGCGTAAAAACTGTTCAAAAGACATAATATCTCCAATTTTTACAAAGTTACGACAAAGGATATCTTGTAACTCTTGATAATAATAATTCAAAAATTTTGTCATATTGCTTTTGCGAAATTTAGGATCTAAGTTACAGTATAGAAGAAACATGACATCGCCTGCAGGCGGTTGAGATGTCACAGCTTGAAAATCTACCAGCACGCAATTTTCAGGTACAAACTTTTCACTAACTTCTTTATAAGAAAACAGAATATTATTATTCCACAAATCACGGTGGCAAATTACATTACGATACTCAAATGAGAAGTGGCTAAGATCAAGAGCTTCATCCCAAACTTGTGTCCATCTATTTTCGATCTCTTTAAGAGTTTTTACGTCCTTATTATATTTAGAGTAGCATTTGATAGCTTCTAATGCACCATTCATGCACTGCATAAACCATGGATCGGATTTTACATAACCTCCTCTGTTGAGATCTTCCTCATGTTCGTCATTTATAATGTAGTTTTTTTTTAACTGTTTACGTCTCTTCTCCTCATAAACTAATGACCCAGCATGGAATCGAGCTAACGCTTGTAAAGCCAGTAGGATATGTTGTTCGTCAAACGTTTCGTGTTTATTTCGTGTTCTATATTGAAGGAAATTTAAATCTTCGAAAACCATTGCGTCATTGAGTGCCATCACAAGGTTAGCACTCCAGGGAGCAACATCTAAACAAAATAAATATATTTTATATTATTATAGGAAATATAATATTATATTAGCAAACATATCATCTTTAAAATTACATAAAACAGGATAAAAACATACCCAGTAAATTAATCTTGTCTTTTATGAAAACGTAAAATGTTATTTCTTTGTCAAACAGTTTCATATCTTTAACCATTTTTGCTTTCGATGCGTTTGATTTACACATTGATTTTATAAAAAAATTCATGGATTGAATTTGGTTGTTACTATTAATGATTAGAATCTCGAGTTTCCAATAATCTGACAGGAATCCCAACATCTTTTCACTAGCTCTACGTAGGCTGTAACTTTTAAATACGACGTCTTTATTAATTTGTTTGCATTTCTTAAAGATTTCAATGGCATCTTGCTCGGATATTACGAAGATTGTTTCACTGCTCTTGTCACTCATTTTATATGATTAATGAAAACTGTAGGTGTTCTTGCTATTTAGACTTTTAACTATTATAGCTTGATACTTTAAAACGATTGTGAATGTTGATTTCATTAAGATAATGAAATTAGCAAACTATTCCTTAATTACATAATATTCGTAGGAATGTTTAAATAGCAATTATGGTTATGAATAAGGTAAGACTATGGCAGAACAAATATGATTCTAACCACCATAAGTAACTAGTTATGAAAATAACTGTTATTTGGAAAAGATTTGTTATCTGACTGCTGTTATTTTCTTAACTAACGATAAGATATGTTTTAGATACATATTTCTGAACAGTATGTTGATGTTCTGACAATATTTACTTAAAATCTGTAGATAACAATACTATGTGTTACTGTTTATTGTTGATCAGAAATGTTTCCACTAAGTAGTCCAGGAGTTCAATTACTCGAATTCTGTATGTTTTACTTTCTTTTGCTATCTCTATAAATTCCTGGCTCCGGGAAACTTCGTTTATTTTAGCACATATCTCAGGATTTTCAAAAACTTCTTTTCTCTTATCTGCACTCATAGCGATTATAGGAACTATCAAAGCAGCTTGAGTCATTGCAAACACAAGGCTTTCCGTGTACGATTTAACAAAGTCACATTTATTTATAATTGATGTTTTATCTATATTTTCTAATTCCAATTCGTCACTTAGGACTTCATAGTAGTAATCAATCATTCTATTTGTATTTTCAAGTCTAAATTTTTTTGTAGTATTAAAATATATCATCGAAGATAAGTCGATCGTAGGTACGCAGTACAAAACTGTTTGATAGTCGACTATCAGCGCATGCGTATTGCCATTTTCTAGCTTTTTGAAAAAAATGTTATTGGACCAGACATCTCTATGAACAACAGCATTTCTGTACTTCGTGCTGGGTTTCATAAGATCATCAGCAATACTAAATAACTCAGGAATTCTATCTTCGATTAATTTAACAAAATCATTTTTCGACCGAAACTCTGAATAGACCTTGAGAAAGTCAATCGCAGCTCTCATTCCCGTCTCACGCCATGCGACACCCTTTGCCGGCTCAGATAGATACTCGGCGTAGTCGTCCCATAAACTATACGGTCTACACAATAACATGCTTTGTTCTTCTTCGTGAATGTAAGATTGTGCGTGAAATCTGGCCAAAGAAGCCACTGTTGCCATAATCTCGTCGTAAGATAACGTACTGGTGTTACTCGGCATCGTATAATCCAATTGTGTAACGTCTTCAAAAACAAACAAATCTTTTCTAATATATAATAGTTTAGGGCGCCATATCCTCAAACCTTGAATCAACAATGGAAGGCAAAATAATTTTATTATTGAATATAAAAAAAATACTAATAATAATCGAGCAATTACCACCTACTTAGCATAACAGTAAACTAATTCTACGTTTTTATACATAAACATTTTTTTTTATATTTTAGCACATAAATGTGCTGTTAAATTAAAATTTTATGAAATAATTTTAAATTTCACACTCAGATCAATTTCAATTTAATAATTAAACTGCCCATTTATCTGTAAAAATATTTTAATAAACCTTATCCTATAAAATTTGGATTTCACCGATTACTCTAAGTCGGCGATAAGTAAGTAGCTTGGAATGGTAATAAAACCATCACGAAAGTCAAAAAATGTTTCACTGTTTACAACTTAGTTATTACTACTATGTATGTATGTACTCACCATCATTATCTCGAAATTTTTTGAATAATGTACTTAACATTATATACTCCTTGTCAAAAAAGGAGGTCTCTCTTAAGTAATTTGCCTTCCATTGGTCGAATCTCGGCACACATTTCACAAAAAAAAAATTTCTTCCTATATCAGTGTCGACAATTAAACTTAAATGTTCTCCCAAATAGCCTACGAGAGTATTCGAATATTCAGTAATATGCCAATTCAAACTTTTTGATTTTGTACATTGTTCTAAAATAAAGTTTATATCATCTTCACTGAAAAGTTCCATTGTATTTTACACTGTTCGGAATTAAAACGACATGTGTAATTAGTTCTCCTTAAGCTTACTTAATGATTATTATATATTACTCTGCCTCTTAAACAAATAAGTCTTGTAATATAAACTTATCTTTGACAAGTTAGTATAGTATAGTTAGAGGCTTTTCATCATATATCTTTATCAGAACCTTATTGCATTGCGACAAAAGCTGTATTTAAATAAAATAATCAACTATTATATTTACAGTACTGTAAAATGATAAAGTTACGTATACTAGGTTCTTAGACAAAGCAGAAAAACATTGCGATATTTGAAAATTATTTATTCCTAATATCAAACACTAAACAAGGATGATGTCATATGTAAGTCTAATAGCGGTTCTCTTAGCATTCTGCTTAACCGTTTTTCCTTGACTTGTTCGTAACTCGGGGCCCAAAGCTGGGCGGGTTTAGGTGTATGAGTGGACTTAACCTGTAACTCATCATCGTCACTAGAATTTTGGTCGATTTCCATGATGGTTTCTTCTTCATCAGATTGTTCTATTTCTTTGTATCCCGATATGTGTTGGAGGAACAATGGACACAGCAAACTCACTGGAGGCACCATATGAGGGGCGGCTGATAGAAACTGAAACAAAAATCGCAAATTAATTCACTTAAATTAATATAATTTTTCTCAAATTTAAACCATACATTTTTTAAATGCAAAACCATTTGCATTTTACGCCAAGTATTTTTCGTTTTACAAATTATATTTGTATTATTCATGACAAAACAAATATTGATTATATATATTATTCGTGAAACGTTTTTAAATACGTAAAACGATATTCCTGCCTGGTGACGATAAAAGTAGACATAATAGTATGCTCTCCGCACACAAGAAGCACCTTTATTGGGACTTTATATCGTGCCCATCGTACTAAAAAACTACCATCACTCAAAGCAATATAATTATATATGGTTTAAGTTTTGTTACACGCTGGTTGCCATGTTTGTGATCAAAGCGAGGTAACGGAGCGGCTGAACCTTAACCAGTGTTGGTGCACGGGTAACAACAGATGGCGCCACTTGTTCATTCACTCGCGCTATCGACTTGCCGTCCCAATATTATATAGCGACTCACAACCTACGATTTGCTATCTTTGCTATAAACCTAGCGAAGTGTTGCTACTGTTTATGTTTTTGAAATTGTAAAGCTGATTCACAAACAGTTTACAATAATTAATATTCAGGTACTATATAAGTTTAGGGAACTAGGATTTTCATATTAAATAAATGCGTTTTTATCATGTTAGGGGACAATATTTTTATATAATAATTGTCGTCTATGAAGTTCGAATGGCGATAATTTTTGATACCGTGCGTATTACTATTAAGTATTTTTTAAACGACTTATAAAATCTAGTTTATTTATAATATTTTTTTTTTATTCTACTACAGCCAGTAAGAAGTAAACTATCCATGATGGTAGCGGGCAGTTATCAGTTAGGGTTATGGAAGCTATATTAAACCCATATAGTACCGGAATGCTAAGTCGCTTAGAGGCCATTCTTGTTGGTAGGATGGTTACTAGTTACCGACCAAACCCACCAGACCAGACAGAGTCAATTCTGATATTATAAATTCCATTCCTCACCAGCAGGGCTAGCACTGGCAGGAGACAAAAATTATATTCCTGTCAAGGGATATAAAGAACGTGTTCACCTGCTAAAGAACGGGAATATGGAATAGGAGAAGTGTACACCTGTTTATTATTATACATATATTATTTGGATATTAATTACACTTGTGCGCCAGTGCTCTGAGAGTTAATAAAGCTGTGGGAGAAGATAAATTTTCATCCTTTCCCCGAGAATATAATTGTCCTCTGCCTATGCTAGCCGTGCTGGGATCGAAACCAGGATCTCCCACTTATACCGCACTGGCTAAGGAGTTCGTCAAAAATCATCTTAATAATAACAAAGTTTGTGTTTTTTACTATACCTGAGAGATAGCTGTGTTTCCAAGCGCAGCCTTATTCAATTCTTGTGTTGCATTATTAGTAGAGGATGTCACGTCATACAGGCTTTGTTCGGCCATTAGCGCGCTAAACTTTGAAGCCGGGAGGTTCCTCTGTGATATCACTTCCAGGCGACCTGCTTCTGACTGCTCTGGTTCTAAACTGTAGATCTCCTGTAAATGATTTTATAATACGGGTTATGGGTTTGTAGTTATATTGGTGGTAACGGTTCTTTAATCAATAACATACTAAATGTATTTAATTTAAACGATTCCGTATCACTCGCTCTAACGGGGCTGGAAAACGTCGTGAGGAACCTTGCAAAATCTAAGAGAAAATGTCTCCGATTTCAGTTAACTTATTCATAGTTATTTGTTTCAAAAAATTTAATTTTACTGATAATTTGCGGTACAGTCATCATCATCATCATCATTATTATAACCCACACACAACGCACGGGTCTCTTCTCAGATTAAAAAGGATGTAGGCCGACGTCCACCACGCTGACCTAGTGCGGATTGGTATATTTAGAAAGAATAAATCCAGTTGTGGGAATCGAACCCACGGCCTTGGACTCAGAAAGCAGGGTCGCTGCAAACTGCGCCAATCGGCCGTCCAATATAACTACATATTCCCATTTCAATTTCTCAAGCTACCAAAAAACACATAATTATTTTGGTTTCTAGGCAATCCTACTAATAGGTATTGTAAACGTGAGGATTTATGGATGTTGATCTGTTTCACGCAAAAACTGGAAGAATGGATTTTGATGAAACTGTAGAGTAATATAGGTTAGGTTAGGTTAGGTTAGCATTAGAATAGCATCCTATAAAACAATAACGTTCTAATATCATAAATGCGAACGGTGTATTATGGATGGATGTATTGCTCTTTCACGCAAAAACTATTGTACCAATTTGATTCAAATTTGGAATGAATATAGTTTTTACTCATGTTAACACATAGTCTACTTTTTGTCCAAGAAATATGTATGGTTCATGCGGAAATAAGAAAAATCAAAAAAACACTGGAAACCGTCGATAAAAAGATAGTTTATAGGATTAGCACATTGCGCTATAGATGGGGTTAATTGTTGATACAAACGGATTAATCCATACCCTTACATTCAAAGAACTCTGTGATGCTTTCCTGTGAGATAAAGAAGTTTTTCTTGTTTAAACAAACTACTTACGGAATCATTTCTCATTAAATACAGTCTCACGTCGTCGCCAGTAGATGTGCCAAATGCACAATACTTAAAGATTCCAGACGCAGGATTCGACAAGCCCTTTTGTATTATTAGAGGCGTGGAATTGTGAGGGCTGAAGACGTACACTGAAACACATTTAAAGAACATATCAATTCAGTAATTTGATTACTTATTATCATCCTTAGCGTAGGTGTGGGTGTGGTTCTTACAATGGAAACAAACTTTTTATTACTTTTTAGTGTAAAATATGTCTTAAAACTGGAAGAAAAACAAATATGATGAGATAAATAAACGAATAAAATGAAACGACATATTCTCTATGAATGTCTGATGGTTTTACAATTTTTTAATATTTTCAAATCAATCTTTACAGCAAAAATTTCCTAAAAGGATGTTTACATAATAAAACATGTTAGAAAAATGGAGTGTAGATCCACTACGATTATAATGCGGTTTTTTAAAGTTATAATTGACGGAACAAGCAGATCTTAAGTCAAAAACCAACGACTCTATAGCAGCAGGCAGTTTAAAGTCTTAATTTTTCTCAAAAAATTCGTATGGTAGAGAAAACATAAAAATTAAATAGTAAAATAATATTAAATATAGTTTAAATAAATCATAAACTATATTATCTAGTACCATAACTAAATGTAGCCAAAAAGAAAAATGTTCGGTCATGTGGGTAGTTGCACAAACAACTAAAGCTACTAAGTACAATAAATTAAAGTCTAGTATTCTCATCAGCTTATTAACGTCTCAATGCTGGACTCCTCCATCACAGGGTGAGGAGGTATTTGGATCATAAACCCATCAAGCTGCTCCATTGCAGGATGGTGGGTGTTATATTACGTACCATCATTATTTGTAGTGACCATCGCCATCTTGTTGCTATAGGGATCAGCTACCAGACAGGTAGTTTCTATCTGAACCATCCATTTTATAGTCAGAGACAAAAGACTCCATACAGCCACACAACTATTGGTCGTACAAACTATCTGGAAACATAAAATAACTCATAAGTTTGAGTATAATAATTCATAAGTCTTGAAATTTTATCACTTATCAGTTTTTTACCTACACTTGAAGGAATTAATTTATAAAATTGATAATTCCATCCTAAATCGGTAAAAACACTAATAAAAGATATAAAAAAAGCAATTTGCCATCTGTTTTATCAAATGTGTTTTATAATGTGGACCTTTTGAAACGTCGATCGAAACTGCAATGTTTCCTACTAGATGGTAAAAGGCATTTATTATATAAAGGCATAATTTCGGCTTAGGCGGTAGAAGAGCCGTAGCTTAATTGGTTAAAGCGTTCAGGCCGCGAATTCCCTTAAGTAATTCCAGGCGTTTTTTATACATGTAAAATTTGGTGTTCTAAAAAAATTTACTGTTTACAGTATGTATTTACAGATTTGCAGTTTTTGCGCATTCCGAGGGCTAAAATGTGCGAAACGAATATTTTTTTATATCTAGCCATTATTTCGTTTTATCTCGTTTAGTTCGAATTCACAAAAATAGAATTATTGTCTTGTCCACTTTTTCTTATTTGTATCGGAACAATTTTTTCAGTACTTTTTAGTGTAAAGAATGATTTGTGGTTAAAGACGTTTATTTTCTCAAAAGAAATTACAATTTCACAATGAGAATATTTACAACTTATTTTTATGTAGGTAATATTAAAACTACAAACAACGGCACATACAAAACAATCAGAAAATATATAAAAACTTGGAGGTAAATTTATAAGTACTTCATCAATCTGTCATACAGAGCCAGGACACTCACATTTTGTCTATTACAAAGGTTTTAGAAATTTCTTAAAAATTTTAATGTTGTTAGGTAATTTATTATTTAATAATATTAAAAAATTAACAAATATATAAACTGACTATTTACTATCATATTTTTTATTTCACTACTAGTGAGTTTACAATCTTACCTGATGGCCTACCTACTACTATCTTACCGGATACCTAAATTTGGCCTGTGCCGCCTCCGGACAGGATACGTAAATGCATCTTCCAGCAGCAAAATACACACATTTATACTCTATATATATATATTTATTTATTAGTTTATTTGGACCTATTGTAAGGGTAACCGCTGCACCGACCTTGGTGAAATTTGTCACAGAGGCCGGCATCCTGATGACGGGCATTCGATTTTTTATCTTTGAGTATAAAAGAAGAAATGGCTATGCCTTAGGTTAGCAAACGAAGATTTTCGTGGTTAATCAACATTTCCTTAAAATCCACGATCCATGTAACTGGATCGAAATATCGACAAATCTCAATAGACATAAGGCAGTCTAAGACACTGTATTTTTAAGAAAGCTGTCAAAAACCACTATAGTTTGCATTGAAGACGACTTGTAATAGTATTTACTGTTGTTAATGTATTTATGATATCTTAATATATATAAATCTCCTGTCACGATGTTTGTCCGCGATGGACTCCTAAACTACTTAACCGATTTAAAATTAAATTGGCTCACCGTGAGCGGTCTGGTCCAACTTAAGAGATAGGATAGCTTAGATCTTTAATTATAGTCACAATTTTATTTTATTGCAAATTATTTGTCTATAATTAATTGGCAGTCACATGTTATATATATATATACTACTATACTAATTTAAAGCTTAGCGATACTGAATACTTTAAAAACAAAATCAAACGCAGACGAAGTCGCGGGCAACAGCTAGTGTTATAGTATATATTAGTTTATTATTATTTTTTATTTTTTAATATTTAATTTATTATGTATTATTTTATTTGTGTAATCTAGTTTAAGTATTAGTATGTAGTTATTAGTATGTATTTTTTTTTAATATGCACAACCTGCAGTATGTTATCCTTTTGTTTTCCTTATCCTAAGGTTGCCTGGAAGAGATCGCTACAAAGCGATAAGGCCGCCTTTTGTATACTTCTTCTGTCTGTGTTTTATTTTATTCTTTTTTTGTATTTTTATTTGTGTGCAAATAAAGAGTATAAATAAATAAATAAATAAATAAATCTCATAATATTATCATGGTATGTACCCGTTTAACTATTTTTAAGGAATAGTAAACAATGGTATAAAAATCTTTACTTACATAATGTGCAGCATCATTATTCCCAAACTGGACATGAACACCTTTGGGCTGCAATGCGGGATGCGATAGAGTCGTCCGTAAATTGCACAGGTGGCTGTCCCATAGAGTTAGTTTACATCCAAACCACGCGGCGATCAACGAACCATCCTGTGATATCGCAACACCTCCCATAGAAAATTCATCGCTTCCTTTACCTATACTTCTTTCAACAACTCCATTGTCTGCAAACGCCGGCCCGACGTTCTTGTGAATGTTGAAAATTTCCTTTATAACATCGTCCTTGCCAACATTCTTCATGTACGGATAGTCTTTAACTTCGTTAGGGTGGAGGTTCTCACCTGTTTTGAATTTGTTTAGCACCGGATTGCCTAGAAAATGGGCTATCCCGGATGAGTAATAACAGGCGGTGAGGCAATACCAGACAACTTTCTTTCGATGCTGTTCGCGTTTCCATATCCTGAATTTTTGGTCTGTGCCAGATGACACGCAAAATTCACCTTTATTGTTCAGTGCTAAAGACACAACTCTGCATCCTCCATGTGATAGGTTGACGCATGTGTTTAGGTTGAAAGGCGATGTATTATTAGCTTGTGCAATAAAAAACTTAAGCTGCTCCTCAGGATAGTTAATGCCGTCGTTTCGGTACTCTGACGTTACAAGCCATGTTCCATCTGCACTGATTGCAGCACATGTGACTTCTACCTCTAGCGGTATAAGGTTCTGTCTTTCCGACGAGAGACTGTTCATTCCTGTTATGTCAATCTGGAAATAGATAGAAAGCTAATCTGTAAATTCTGTTATATAAAAAGGAAAGTTTTTTTTTGATAATTACAGTGATTTTCAATCGACATTTTAAAGCATAAAACATTAATCCTTATAAAAAAAGTCTGTGAGGTGTTTATTATGAAGTCAATATAATGTTGATAAACCTTGCCCTTTACAGCATGTTATTTGATCGCATAGCTAAAGATATACCTATTGAAAAATTTGTATCATTTTTCCATTATATGCTAGCTTCCTGCTTTATGGCAGTTCTACAACCCATACTTCATACACCCAATCGGTTACTAAAATAACCTGTGGAATTGATGTCTGAGGATATAGTAATTGGAATCATTTTCAAGAACTAGTAACTATTTCAAGGAAATATTTCAAGGAAATATTTCAAGGAACTATTTCAAGAACTAAATTCAAACGACAAGTTTAAAAATTATCCAAAAAAAATTACTAATCTATAGACTATTCTATTATATTTGACCAATCTATATATATAAACCTTGGACGAGTGCTAAATCAATAATAGCACTCGTCCAAGGTTCGAATATTTTAACTGTAACCTTTTACATATAAAGAGTAAGAGATAAATAAATAAATACATTTTAGGCTGCACAGACTATAAAAGGTTGATAGATTTTTATAAATAAGACATAGGTTGAACATTATAGGATTTCAACATCAAAAAAATCCTTTTATTTTTCATGGTATTGTAATAGTTACTCGTACTTATACTTATTAAACACGCAAAACCATCATGACATCCGTCAAAAACTTACATTATAAAGAACTTTATCTGTAGTGGTGGAGTACAGCTGCAAATGTCCAGTCCTGCCTGGCATGAGCAATGCAGACAGGGGCCGATGGTAGATGAGCGATACGCCAAGAGCTCTGCAAACGGGCGACAGTCCTCCACATTCAAGAATTGTTGTGACCACTCGCATGGGTGCACTTGCTATAACTACAGCTGATAAAACAAAAACGATTTATCAGACATTTTATTTCCTATTATGTTATTCCATTTATTTCTATACAGAATTATGCATTCAAATTAAAATATGTTCAAAGCAAATAAACATTATGATAGAATTATTTACGGATGGACCTGTCCATATTTATTGGACAATCTTTAAGTTACTTTTTAGAGTAAATATGTTTTAAAAGAAGAAAAAATAATAAAATCATGAATACATAAAAGAAAGGCTTTTCATTTTTTTATTAATGCTCATCCATCATAACCCTCGCGACTTAATTTGCGTTTATACGAAATCCTTTAAAAAGGATATCCTTATAGGATAAAGATAGCCTTAACCCCTTCTCACTGTGGGAGGAGATGGACATGCCTTGTATTGGGCTGGTAATGGGTTGATATGACTACACATCACAAATTAGAAAAACTGGAGTATAGAAACTATTTTTTTTACATTCATAAGATGAATAAATAAATAAATATATTATAACAATACACGCATCGCCCTCTAGCCCAAGTAAGCGTTGCTTGTGTTATGGGTACTAAGATGACTGATGAATATTTGTATAAATAACATACATAAATACTTAGAATATAGATATAAACACCCAGACACTGAAAAACATTCATGCTCATCACACAGACATTTTCCAGTAGTGGGAATCGAACCCACGGCCTTTGGCTCAGAGTGCAGGGTCGCAGCAAACTGCGCCAATCGGCTGTCAAAATAGTTTAGCTATTAATTAATTAAACATTTCTCATCACACCCAAAATACTATTGTTATGTAATAAGTGTGAAAAGAAAACATGTAAATGTTAGTTTTACTCAATAGTATCTTATACTTACAGTTATTGGAGAGTGTTATTGCAATGTGCGAATTATTAGCTGTAATATATCGGATAATGCCTGGCAGCCTTGGAATGAAACTCTTTTCATTGGCCCTGTTCGCCAAGTTTCCCAAAGTCCATTTGACCAAAACCTTTTCCACTCCACCAGTAATTAGATAATTACCTGAAAAGAAAGATCATTCAGATATCATTATTGTATCAGACACAATATTTATATAGTTTATATTATAATAGGAGGAACAAATATTTTATTATTTAAAAAAAATCTTTGGTTGTACAAGTAGTACTAATTTATTTGTTCCATTAGAACTTACTGATATAAATTATTAGTTTATTAGATGTCTATTGCCTGCTACTTCATCTGCATTTCTAATACTTAATATAAATGGATAATTATAGAAATGGCAAATTCAATAAGTATTTATTTACCCTGAGTCGAGAAACATGAAGCTAGTGTTGGTAAGGCATGCCAATGTAATACTTCTCTGCCAATATTCCTGTTGTCATACAAATTTCCACGGATGATTATCACTCTACCTAGTGTATCAGTTATTGCAACCATATTTTCATTGTGGTGAGCCGCTACTGATAAAACTCTGAATCCATTGAGATTGTTTATTCTAAAACAAAAAAAACAATTTCAAAAAATAATATAATATTATGCTTAGCAAGAACAATTAAAATATAAATTAATGAAATAGTCTCATCATCATAATGTCTCAGTAAAATCAAATTGTCTGAGTCTGTTATACATTGTAATTAGTTTGATTTCTGCATGATTTTCAGTAAATGAGATCAATGTGCTATTTTGCTGCGATTTTTTCAAACCATTCTCATTTTTAATGGAGACTCGTGTGAGAGATGAGATGATAACGATAAAGATAATTTAAACCCATTGAATGTAATAGCTAGCTTGGTTAGTATTATTAATGTACAACTGTGAGTTAAGAAGATTTTTAAGAAATCTATTCCTAAATTTGGATTTGCTATAGAGTCCATAATGTACATGTATCTATTTATTGATTGAATTAGTGAATTTGTATGAACAATAACTTACTGTGTTTTCAAATGGGGTTGATATAAATTCTGGACATAAAGTGTCCTAGTTCCATTAGTGATGGCTGCAAATCTGTCACCTTGGCACCATCCAATAGCAACACACATAATCTCAAAGTAATTTATATTGGTGTTAGTGTAATCATACAATAAGCTACCATTTTTGATAGAGTATGTTGCAAGATGAACTTTATGTGTTCCATCAAAACTAATGATGAAACATTCATTACTGTCTACTAAGTTAAATGTGCACACCCTCATTGGACTTGGTATTTGGAGTTGCTGGAAAAAGAATATGTATTATACTAGGAATAATTACAAAATATTATTCTTTCAATGCTTTTTTTCACTTTCTTAATTAAAATATCATTTTCTTTTGAAGACTATCTAAATGTATATTAAGATAGTTTTCTTAAGATAGTTTAATCTTATTCTGTACACTATTTGAGGAATAATTCAGTTCCTTAAACAACATCTATCAGAGAGCTTGATAAGGTAAAATAGTACATAACATAGTAAATAATCATTTTAGATATTATTGATGGATGGCATCAGTGTTGTCCACAGGTTCTTACCCAAAGGTGGGTTTTAGGCAGGCAATAAATACAAAATCTATCTCGCATGGGTTTTAAAAGGATTAAGAGTTAAGCATATCTTTTAGGCGTAAATAAAATGCAGCCCACGTGGCTATTTATAGAAACAAGGCAATTTAACGAAAATAACTCACTACTTCACGAAGTACAGCTCCTTGTTCCCAAGTCCATGTTGTAATCAGACCTGTATCTGAACAACCATACAAGTTATAATCTTCATCATCAGGAAACTGAACAGCTACCAGCCCATTTATTGGTCCTTCAGTCTCAAGTGTACGGATACAATCCCCCGTTTGAATGTTATATACTCGTGCCAAATTTTCAACTATTAAAATTATATATCTGAAAAAAAAAATGTAATACAATTAAAAGCATTAAACGCATTATAATCATCCCCAGCCCTCATGCATCCCTGTAGCCAGTAGATACAGTAGATAAACAGTTTCTAGAAATGGTGTTGTACGCATAATCCAAATAAACAGTTCTAGAAACACTTAGAAATTAGTGTGTATGTAGTAACACTTAGACAATTGGCACAGAAATAAATTATTCGTTGAAATAGCACATAGGCTCCTTTTTATCCCGGGTAAAATGACGGTTCTCGCCGGATTTATACAAAACCATAATTAATGCGGACGAAGTCGCGAACAACAGGTAGTAAGGTTATAATTTACCAAACAACAACAAATGAGTTAAATACGGTAAATTTGAGTTAGATGCAATTTTATATACTTAATACGGGACTTCACAACTTGACCCAGGTGCAGTGTGTATAAATATGAATCTAAAAAACAATAGTATTATAATTCTAACGTGAACAACATAACATCAACATACTCTCCATCGGGCGAGAATACAGGTCGTCGTTCTATAATACTCCGGCCAGCTTTTCTATTAAACACATATTTGGTGGCTGTTGCTTCACTATTTAATAATTTTACAACCATTTTTACTTATTTAATACAATCCAAAGTCACGAAACCGAAACCACATGTTTTAACCACAATTCACAATGTTTGCATATCAATGTCAAAAATTAATTACCAACTATGACGTTGACGTATGACGATGAAAATTTTGAAATCAACAGGATTATGGAGGGTAGAGGTAAGGAGAGTCATCTTATATGGGAGAAAAGTTGAAAAAGTGTCCAGTGTATGCGCTAAATAACTGTTCAAAAATCCTCCACAATGGCGCTGGTGGATGCACAGGGTATGGTATGAATGTAGCAATCGTAGATGAATTGAAGTATGCCGAGTTAAAAAATTTAATGTCATTATCGACTAAAGTAGTTAATTATTAAGAATTTCAACAACTTACGTTGTACAAAATATTGTGGTAAATATAACCTTACTTCCTTGTATCTCCATACTTCCTTGTATATTTTTCAAGCCTACTCTAACAATATTTATATTTGGCGCTTCTTTTAAGAGTTACCCTGATGCAAATGTGGCGCCATCCTAATTTAATACATTTTGACGACACTTTTTCATATACACAGATGACTCTCCTTACCTCTACCCTCCATAAACAGGATTTAAATCTGCAACTCTCGAGCTGCGATTTTTTTTTTTCATTCAGAGAACGCCTGCCATTCTAAGGATTTAGTATATTTTTTTGTATATTTATTGATGTAAAACATCTAATGGCGAGGGTAAACCTGTTGTTGGTGTGGCGATAAAGGCCGTTTCGACACATCGCCAAGACATATGATGGAGTATTTCTACAATACATAGTTAGGTTGTAGCGATTTCAAGTAAATTTTTAAATTGTGTTTTTGTTTGTATTAAAAATGCATATTTATGTAATAAATAAGCATTATTTTATGGAACAAATTTGTGATGATTTATGTTTTCACTATGCCATATCTGATTCCTGACGTAATCTGCTATTTTTTGGATATACCTATTAAGCATATAAATTTCAATGTTTCACATTTGCCAGGAGTCTTATGATGACTCATAATTTTTTTTAAAAGTACTGATTAATGTGTGTAGTCTGGTTTATGTATGTATGGAGTTATTCGTATGTATGTTTTTTTAGTATACGCCCTTATCGTTGCCTGGCAGAGATTGCTACTTAGCACTAGGGCTACTTTTTGTATCCTATTACTTGAAGTGTCTGTTTTACAGTTTTTCTTAGACATATCTACAATGATAAGTAAAATTAGCATGATTTCTAATGAGCACACAAGTACTATGCCAAATTTTAAAGCATACACTTGCCAAGCCTTAAAGCTATTTCTTTAAAAAAATGTCTCAAATCGTATGTATTAACGTCCCTGTGCCCTGTGGCAGTCTGTTTAATTAATCTGACACATCATTTGTCAAACCTGAAGCCAATGCGTATGCTGTCAAGAGTTCAAGACCACATGTTTTGTTTATTTTCCGAATAATTACTACTTTTTGAATTAATAAAACACACAAACAATTGGATTTGCTTGAAATAAAACTATGGCTAGTGACGCAGGTGAAGCACAGTTACAAGTTCGTTTCATAACCAAACAAGAACAGTATGTATCAAAAATATGAAATCGTTTCGAAGTGTTTTCTTAACAACTCGATTTTTAATGCTATAAATAACACTAACTTTATTACAGATATGCAGTTTCGGACAGTCCGTACGCAATTCAAAGTAACATTCAGTCCTCAGAGTTGAATACACTACTAAATGCATTATTGAAAGAATCTAACAAAACCTTAGAAAAGGCGGTAGAATTTGACTTTTTAATATGTAGCGAGCTACTAGTGTCGTCAGTCGCAGAACACTTGCAGGAGAAGGGTTTATCCACTGAAGACACTTTAGAAATTGAATACTTAGAGAGATTCCCAGCACCAAGTCCTCAGGATTGTTTGATGCATGATGACTGGGTTTCTGCAGTTCATACACATGGAAATTGGTTAGTATGTGAGAAACAATAACGAAATCAAACTCCTAGTTGATGGGCCTTTATATTAACTAGTTTTTCTATTAACCCCACTTATAAATCAAGGTGCACTTATTTAATACAGTGTCTATACATGTTAGAGTGGAGGAGGAGACCAGCTTTAATTAAAGGGGACTACTTAAAATTGGGAATAGAATAGGTGAAGAAGACCTTACAGCGGATAGCAGATAGTGCAGATAGTGAAATAGAGATTAATATCTGATGAATGATTAATAAATCAGTCTACACATTATCTATCCAATTGGTGTGATACTCTGCTGGAGAACTAAAAACTTATAAGTCTCAAACTTGGTAAACTGGGAGGGTTACTATTTGTAAATACTTACCTATTTGTGTGTGCCTATGGGGCTGTATTATGTCTCATTTATAAAAATGGGAACAATGAATAATGCATTAAAATTAATCTTTATTGCTATTAATGTGTTATAGTTAAATGTATTTTTACTTTCTAGGATTCTATCTGGGAGCTATGACAATAGTGTTCATATTTGGAATACAAAAGGCCAACATAAACTTGCCATACCTGGACACACATCCCCAGTTAAAGCTGTTTCATGGGTCTCTTTTAATGACAGTCAGGCAGTATTTGTCAGGTATGAAAGATATATTATTAGTATTATAATAATCATCATCTTCAACCTATTACTGGCCAACTACAGGGCACAGGTCTCCTATCAGAAGGAGTAGTCTTCACACTGTTGAGAATGTTATGGAGAACTCTCCATGCAGATTTCCTCATTATGTTTTCCTTCACTATCCTGCACACATGATGTTTTAAAGCAAGGGGATATTTGAATTGCTTAAATTAATAACGCAAATAACTTTGAAAAGTCAGTGGTGCGTACCAGGGCTCAAATTCAGTCTCCACGAAAGGAAAGCCTGAATGAATGAATGAATGAATGAATATACTTATATTGCATACCACAAAAAGGACATAAAAAAAGAAAAGTATAACAAAACAATATATACAATTTGGCGGCCTTATCGCTTCATAGAGATTTCTTCCAGCCTTACCTACTGGGCTGCCATCATCACCCTAACTAATCTCTTTTATCCCACATTGCATTCTCACATACATTTTGTCTTATTCAACAACATATCCATGCTTGGGTCAACAGGAATTGTGAGGCAAATGTAAGCTTTTATTTATTGCATATTATGGTATTGAGTTCAGTAAAATTTTAATGTTATTGAACTTCATCCCTATTTAATGTACATAAAATCTACATATATAATAGGAAAATAACAGAAACAATGTAGGTATAATGACACTATATAGAAACTGAAAAAAAAATTGTTACCCTTTTGAATAATTGTATATAATCCTTCCTATATTCCCCCAGTGGTTCCCATGATCAATCTACAATGCTTTGGGTCTGGAATGTGGCTGGCAACTCTGTGGACTGTGTGGTGACATGTAGAGGACATGATAAGGGTGTGGAGTGCCTTTCAGTCTCAGTAGATGCCAACCGCTTTGCCACTGGCAGCTGGGACAATAATGTCTGTCTTTGGAGTGCAAGTAAGTTATTATTATTATGTTTTTCAGTGTCTGGGTGTTTATCTGTATATTATAAGTATTTATGTGTATTATATTTATAAAAAAATATTCATCAGCTATCTCAGTACCCATAACACAAGCTACGCTTACTTTGCGGCTAGATGGCGATGTGTGTATTGTCGTAGTATATTTATTTATTTATTTATTTATTTATTCACAATGGCAATGGCTAGCTTTTCAAGCAAGCATTAGGTAATTTAATAGAATAATATTTTAGGGTACACTGCATTTTTGCATGGGGTAGTAAATAACCATGCACCTGTAAGCAGCTTAATAAAATTATGTGCTGCTCTAACATTTCCTAGAATGTCTTTTTTATAAATCTAGTGCACAATTTCTTTTTGGTAAATTTTCCTCATACAATATTTCATAAATCTTCTAAAATTGTGCTATTAAATGCAAAAAAGATTTTTCAAAATGGATTGGTGCTTTCAAAGATTTGCACTTGCACATTGCTGCTGCAAACTATGTGTTTTGATAAAGAATAATTATTATGATTGTTATAATTATGATAGTAAAACACCTATTACTTTCAGGTCTGTCTGATGAAGATAATGTTCCCGTCAAGAAGAAAAGTAAACCTGAACAAGGAAACGTTAGAGTAAGTTGAATGTGATAGTCATACAATCAAGTTTTGTGTTAAAGGTACTATCAAGATCAGATAAAGTAAATTTATTAAGTTTCAGTACTAAAGAAAGGAAGAAAATTCTGTATGTTCTGTATTCTACTAAACTCTTATCTGCAATTAAACAAATCTAATGCCCATTTTCACTATCGATAGCAATGCAAGACAAGTACGCAACGTCTAATCAAATAGGATTTCTAGGCATACATTTACCTTTCACCAATCGATTTTCACTAGGCAACTCATTTAACCTAACTTGTCTATGGCTCTTGCCATAAGGTGTGGTATTTTGTGCCTGAATTATCATATGTTTCTCTTTTCGTATCAATTTTAGGTTATTAAAACAAAACGAATTTATATTTTTATCATTTGTCAAGTGTCAGTTTATAAGTCCCCTAAACTTTACGATTCGCGTAATCGGTGTCGTAACTTTAGGCGGCGCCTAACGTCGTTAGATATCACGTAAGAGTTCGTGAAACGTTTTTTTCTCTAGGAATCAAATAAATTAGGCATCCGATTAAGTCGACTCCTAGGTTTAGTGAAAACGGGCATAAGCTCCAATGTCTGTTTTTAAGTTTCCATGCTGTTCTTTTCTTAATATCTGTATTTTTGAGGAGTTGGATTGTCTCAACTAAACTACATTGTAAGTCTAGTGGTGAGCATTTTAATGAAGGATAACAAGGTGAAGCCAAAAGTTTGTATTCAGGTTTTCTGAAAAAGAACAATATTACAGTAAGCTTTTCAGAAATAGCTTGGAGTTAAGAAATTGGCAGTGCAACCCACATGCATCGGAGAACACGATAAGTTATCAGTCCCGGTTTTTTCATCATATGTGATCATCGATAAGAACCGCCGACCAGCATTAGAGCAGCGTGGCAGGTCTATGCTCAATTTTTTTTGTTTTAGGAACCTTTAACAACATTAAAAGGCCACAGGGAGGCGGTCTCAGGAGTGCAATGGATGGATTATAACACTGTTGTGTCAAGTGGCTGGGATCATTTGCTGAAGATATGGGATTGTGAACTTGGTGGCATTAAACAGGAAATTGCAGGTACATCCTTACATGCAATAAATCATTTATAGCATATAGTTAGTTGAAAGGTTGGAGAGTACTCAGGCTACTCTTTTTATCCCAGGAAACAAATTAGTATAAATGCAGAAGAATGTGCGCAAAAGATAGTTTTCGTAGTAAAATCGATTCAGCAATTTTATTTCATTTGCTTTGCAGTCTTGAAATTGTAAGTAGGAACACGCTTATGTGTTACTATTACAAGTTTTATTTCATTCTTATACCGAATTGTTATTAAAATAGCATATAAACTAAATGGTGAATAATTATTGTTTTTTTAGTGGTAAACTTAAAAAGTTCTGCAATTATATTTTGATATATTTGATTTTATTTACAGGCAATAAAGCTTTCTTTGATGTGGATTGGTCACCACTGAGTAACAGCCTAGTAACAGCGTCTGCGGATAGACACATACGACTCTACGATCCCAGATCTACAGGTAAACTAAACCGTAGGCAAATTTGATTGATTAATATAATGAGAACAAAGAGTTGCAGAAAAAATGAGGATTTTTTATGGACAAACTTGGAAACACAGAAAAAGAACATAAAGAAACCAGTACACAACCACTCCACTTTAGTAGTGTTTCTCAAACAGGCGGTTAGTCTAGGTGACAGTGATTATTTTACCTCTAATGTTCTAAAAGTTACATTTGGAAACTACATTTCCAGTGAGTTACTGTGTGTAGAGGGTATCCTCTATGCACGCCACTGGCTGTGAATGTTTATTGCAATTTTAATTATTTCTGGAAAACGATTCATTAATGATATAAAAATTATTAGCATAGTTATTAAAAGATTATTTACCAGTTTACAAAATTACTGTTACACTGGCTCTTATTAATATTTTATAATTATATAATATTTGATATTTCAGATAGTATTGTGAAAACTACATACACGTCACACACCGGTTGGGTTCAGTCAGTGCGTTGGTCCAAAACTAGAGATACGCTGTTCCTTTCAGCGGGCTATGATGGACAAGTGAAGCTATGGGAGACCAGAAGGTATGCCTAATTTTCAAGAAACTTCTAAATGCGGTTTTTAATCAATTTTTAAGTGGAATTAGTGAGTGAATATTTTTTGGTAACATAACTCCATCTTCAGCAGAGATTATTTAATGTGCGTGCGTGCGTGCGTGCGTGCGTGCGTGCGTGCGTGCGTGTGTGTGTGTGTGCGTGCGTGCGTCGGTCTTTCTGTCTGTCTGTCTGCCTGTCTGCCTGACTGCCTGTGTGTCTGAGCGGTTTAGCGGTAGGTTGGCTACTCACCTTGGCTACCCTACCCAAGACTAAAACTTGCCGCAAAGTGATTTAGCGTTCTGGAATGATGCCGCGTAGTAACCGATACCTCTTTAACATCGAATATAGCTACTATACCACAAATCGGTCACCTACCATTAGTGAGATCGCAGTCAAGTTACCTTTAAGTGGTAAAAACAAAACTACACGCTATTTTCTGCATTTTTTAATGAACAATCAATAAAATGTTTTTCATTTTTTAAATGTAGCCCAAAAACACCTTTATACGATCTAAGCGGCCACGAAGATAAAGTCCTATGCTGTGATTGGACAAATCCTGCTCTTCTCATCAGTGGGTCCTGTGATAACACCCTGAGGATATTTAAGTCGAAGCACGCAACAGCCAATGCGTGAATTGGTTAGTTTAAGAATTTATTATCTAATAAAATATATGTTGGCAGTAAATATTCGTTTCAATGTTTTCCCAATATTGCTAGAAATACTTGCTTTTGCTCGTGACTTCGTCCGCGTTAATTCTGGATCTCTTTTCCCGGTGTTTGTTTTTAGGTATAAAAAAGTACTTTAATCATACAGTCTATTATTGATATAACTATTATTGATCATCAATAGTAGTCTACGATTATATGATTATTTCCGAGATCTTTAACAATAATCGCTATATTTCGGCCAATACCGGTCCACTACAGGGCACGGGTCTCGTCCAGCAATGAGAAGGGGTTAAGGCCGTAGTCCACCACGTTGGCCCAGTGCGGATTGGTGGACTACACACAACTTTATGAACATTATGGAGAACTCTCAGGCGCTCAGGTTTTCTCACGATGATTTCCTTCACCGTTGAAGCAAGTGGTATTTTAATTGCTTAAAACGCACATAACTTAGAAATGTAAGAGGTGCGTGCTGGGATTCGAACTCGGCTCTCCGAAAGTTATGGGCAAGGGCTATCAACGCTTCGATTCTAAGATCAATATTTGAAGAGAAATACCCGTAAAGTAATACGAAGTGACTACCATAATATTAGCTTTGTTTACATTAAGGGCAAATGAAATCACAGATTACTATGGCAACAGAGAGAAGGTTGAATGGTCTTAGATAATATTAGAATAATAATTCATACGCACACACATACACACGTAGATGTGATTTTAAGATTTTATTCTTTCTTAGTTTAATTTTCTGCATTTCTTAATATATCATGGAGTGTTGATTACTCGCAGTAAAGCTCGTCGTTAAATAAGTATTACAACATTCCAAATTTTGAGGAAATAATATCAATTTTAAAAAGAGTAACCCCAGATTAAGGGGCTATGGTCTCAAAGCTGAATATCAGCAGGCATCGTCTAATCCTTCCAAGCACTTTATCAGCAATAGAGCAGAGTTATACAAATGTGGAATGCCTTGCCTGAAGATGTAGTGACTGCAGAATCACTGAATCAGTTTAAGAATAGTCTGGATAAACATCAAAAAGAGAAAGAGCGCAAGAAATGATATAGACGCATAAGTGAAAGCTGCTTAGTCTATTATATAATAATAATAATAATCTTGGAAGTTCGCGTACGTTGGTTTTAGTATTCCCTTCTCATAAGTCTTGTTTTCCCCCTGAATATTCGAGGTTCGTTAAATGGTATCAGCAGCGATCGCACAAGCCACATGGCTAAATCCCTCGCTAAGTTATTTAATAAGTCCTTTAAGTCTTGCATGATGGTATTTAGGTTGTATTCGGCTCACACTATAGTAGGGTAGTGTAAGTTAATATTACCTTAGGTAAGCAGCGCGGCTGTGAGCCAATTTCTTACTTATTGCTGCCAGTGACGTGCACTTGATACATGCACAAAAGCACTGCTTACCCTAAAATTAAATCGTATAAGAGGAGAATTCTAGCCGATTTATGCAATTTTCCTGCTGTATGCATACCCTGGTGAGAAGCCCAGTGCACGCCACTGATTGCGCCATTAGAGAAGCTATTTCGATAGCCGCTGATGACGCAAATGTTCTGTTTTGCAACTACTATGTATTCTGAATAGAACAGAGATTATTTTTAAATATATTAAATCTGCCGGTAAAACCTATTATTTAAAAAAAGACGGTTCTTTATTCGTTCGTTAATAATTTTCAGAAACCTCTCTATGGCTTACGACTTGAGAATTTATAACATATCAATGTAAAATATGCACTTTTGAGATCGTAGCGTGCTGTTGAGAGTTATCGTTTGTTTATGCTCGGGGGGTGGGGGGAAAGTGTGAAATAATTTACGAGTTTTGGTTTTGCTTGTTTTATTTCAATCATTTGCTCTTACAAAATATGTTCAATGCAAAGGAACATGACTCGTCACAATAAAACATGCTTCTTAGTACCATTTTGTTTTTATTTATATATTATTTTAGTCTCCATTCAGCATAACTATAAATAATGCGCGTCACATAAAATGCTCATAGCACAATATAGAAACTTGCAAACACTTTGTAACAAAATAGATACATAACTTTCCTCTATGTGTTTCTCTGCGAGAAATGCCTTTACACTATTACCATAGTTATGCCAAATCCCACATCATAACACAACGAAGCAACATGTCCCTTAAAAATATTCTTTCTTACCAACAATTTCATCTTTTTTTTTACATTTTATGAAGTTTTATTTTTTTGCATTTCGTATTCTAGGCTACCTAACTAAATTTTTATCTAAACTATTCTACTATCTAGACTAGTCTGCCGGGTAGAACACCACACTATATTTAATACACATTGGACAAAAACATTCGTATCGACACTTCCCACTGACTGTTTTTTTTCATTTAGTTTTCTTTCTTTACACTTAGTCAACTACATAACAAAAGAGATGAAAGCAAACTTGTTCAACTGAAACTTATCCAAAAATGTGTTCACTAATTCACTTACGCTACGGCGCGAGGGCGCGCGGCCCCGCCCCGACCTCAGTCCATTCAAATTAAATTATTTAATAAACTAACAAAGGAAACTACCCTAGAGTCGACCTGGGCCCGCGCGCCACCCTCTCCGGATTATTCTAGGGCTCTAATCTATCTATCTTAGCGTCGAAACATTTTTTTTGCTATGCTAACCTATCTATAGTTAAGCCTAACACTAAAGCTAGCCTTCAATTCGTCTTCGCTCCACCAGCTACACTCCACCTTCGAATAACGTATCAACATTCTCTTAAATCTAAATGACTTATTTTTAGAAAAACATTTACTTAACACTTCTATTCATCGACATGATTTTTTTGTTCTGTTGTATCGTTTTGGTATTTAGGAATTGGTTCCTCGTTTTTGTGCTTCTAGTTTTGAGTAGCTCTCACTATACAATATAACAAATCTCAATAATCTCATTGTAACGTATATTGATCACACATGTCTAGAATGTCGAAGTGCGTAACTAGGAACATCTAAGATTTTAGCATCCAAATTCAAATACATCATGTGTGAAAAATGCAACGATTAGACAGCCACATTATTACGCTTCAGTTAATACAAAATACTTTAAACCACAAGTGTTTAATATTATTACTACGTTTATGAATACGGTAAGTCCTCTTATTACCTGTAAAAATATCGTGTAAAGCACATGCAATGCTATATTGTATCGTTATCCGTTCATTGCTTTTAACGAAGCTGAAGGCACTACCATCAAATTAATTTTATTGCTCAACATGGAAGGAAAGCATTAGAAAAATAATTCATCTGCTTTTGACGGTGTTTAGCTGTTCAGCTACCCGCACACGTCACGACCCCGTCAGTCGTGCCACACTACGCTACGTTTCAAATAACTCTATGGTTCTAATTTGCCTTATTATATCTGGGGAACATCAATCTGCACTGTGGAATGAAAACAATATACATACTCTTTAAAAAAGGACATCAAAACGGGAGGGAACAATTTTATAGCCATCTCTATGACTAAAACATATGAAAAAATTAAATGAATTAATAAATTCACACAATGAGTTCGATTAAATGCACATCGGAAATATCTATCGGAAGACTGCTTTATAGGAAGCCACAGTGTACTTCGAACACTACACAATTGTTTCACTTAACTACCACGCGATATCTGTAATACATCGCACTCATTAGGTCTTTTAAGTTCAAGATTTAAAGGCGGTATTTATCAGTTCAAAACATTTGGCTCGATCAGAAATTATAAAACTGATCTACGGAGTTAATATAAGTTCAGTGCAAAGTTATATTAGTAAAAAATCTCACTTTCATCACCCTTTTGTATCGAGGTCTTTTGTAGAGTAGCTTTGTTCATCTACACAGTAAAGATAGCCTGAACGTACAGTCAGACAGTCCGATAAGTTTTTTTTGGCCGTTGTCGTATCGTCATTGACCTCACTGTTAACAGCAAATACCTACACTGAATTCGGCCCTTCTCTACAGTAGTCAAAAAATAAGATTAAAAGTGTATGAATGCCACATGCTAAGTTTCATCTAAATGTCAGAAAACGCATTTTATTATTTTGTTAGTCGATTATTCAAATTTCAGTCTATTCCTGAAAGTTTATGTGAAACAAATAACAAATCTACTAATTCGTTCAACCTCTACATCGTTCATTCAAAACCTGTCTTCATCTAATTCAGTTCCTGTATTTATTTATTATTAAAGTCGGTTCACAGGTTTTGAATAAAGAAGTTATAGCTTAATCGTCAGTTAAAATACAGTTAATATATCAAACATTTAGCTAGTCATCAGTCCCTGGATTGTATAAATATTTCCCTACTTTTTACTCGACTTTAATGATTTGTATACTTTGGTTCTGATGAAACTCTCGACGTGCCAAAATAGAATTAAACAGTTGCGATATAGTTGGTTTTTACTCGTACCCATCAACAATGTATATACATGTATACATATCCATGTATAATTTATATATATTTAATATAAAAATATCAAATTTTATATAAAGTCATAAAGTGTACCCAAAACCTACGCGATGGTACAAAATGTTCTCATTTACACCAAAACGGCGTTCATACTTTGGATTTCGAATCCGTTACATTTTATAATGTGGAAATCAATCGTGGAATTTTTGTTTGATGTCATCTAGTGGAATGTGCCGACCGCCTAAAAATAACAACTACGGTTGATTCAGTACATGATTCTCAAAAAAGGATCACATCATTATTCACGTATTTCGAATATGAGTTTAACGTACAAAAATTTGTATAGACTCGTAAAATGTATAAATAGAATTTACAACTGCTTATTGCTAATGTTGCCTTTACACGACCCGTAGTCGCTCGCGTCTCAACCGCCTGTCGCACGCGTAGCGCAATGCAAACGATACCGGGCACGCGTCCGATGGCGGGATACGTCTGTTAAGCTATCCTTGGGTTGCTTTGCATATGACTCATAACATGGATCAAGAAATAACTATCTGGAAGTTTACGGTATACATAAGTTCAGTCTGTAGTTGGGTTTGGCAACGACGTTTTCAATTATTATGTATTTCAAAATAATCAGTTATTACAAGATTTATCAAGCCGCTTTTAAAATTATAGTCGAATTGTGATAGTAATGTGATAATGATGGCGAGCAGCGATAATGTGCACTCAAGAACATAAATGGGATGAGTTATTGATGCCATAGAATTCATTTGCGCTCTGAGTAGTTAGTCCATGAAATAATGTGTGATGTGATATTCAACAGAAATTCTAAACTGATACAATATTCAATAAAGTGCTTTAAAAATAGGTACATGCGGTTCTTGGAAGACTGCACCAGTATGAATGAATAATGTAGATAATACTGTATAGTTTATATGTATAGTATCATTTTCCAAATAAAAACGACTAAAGCACCATGCCAAACACATTTTGAACATATACATACATTAATCACGACCATAGTCCCACGTGGTGGTCAAAAATACCTACACCAACTATTAAATGTCTTATCGAAAGGTTAAAATATTTTATTTGCTGTTTCTTCCGCCCATATAATGCAACGGTACCTCTTGTATTTTAAAAATACAAAATGTCACGAAAGATTTTTAATCTTCGCAATAATCATTTATTTGCACGACGTCTAAACTGTGATAAACCTTTTCTATCATAACACATAAGTCGTTCACTTCATACTTTACAATTTGGTAGCATATATATTTGTTTCCACATGATATGACCATTTCCTCTACATTTCTACTCTAAACCGCGAAGATATTGCTTTCCTTCTCTAACCGATCTTAACCAGGAAAATTATGTTTTCGTTACAAAGAAATTATATTATACTCTCTACTCTTTGAATATACTATCAACGTTTTGAATAATCCAGATTGCACATCGTTTTGTTTGATTTTATATTATTTTAGTCCGCAATTTAAATAATAAGTTTGTGATAAAAAATCTTTTCAAAAATAAATTTTAAAATTCATTGAAATTAAACTATGCTAAAATAAATACCTAACTATCTTAAATAATCGTGTCAACATGTTAAAAACCGCGCCTAAAATCTTACATTAAAATTTTCATAAAACAAAAAATAAAATTATAATGTAAAAACACATATTAAAATTGCAGCTATAATCTATACATCAAATCCTCTCCTCGAACCGTCAAAAGACCTCATCAAAACATCACAGCGAATCGCACGATCAGCGTAAAGCCAAGAGGATCGGAGACAAGCCCATCGATAAAACAAAAAGTCGAGGCAACGGTCGCCAACAAAAAACGTTAGGCTCATAGTCTACAGGCGCCGGCGACGCGAGGCGTCACCTGCGTAGTTTTCGATGAAGTCAATAACGGCCGCAAATTAAATCTAAAACAAATTAACATTGTAAAAGTCACAGTTGCTTTGATTTTTGGCTCGTGTACAGCATGAATTGTTGTAGCGTGGCTTAGGGTCTACTTGGGAGGCGGGTACGGCTGGTAGGCCTCGTCGGGAGACGCCGCCGTCGACGCGTGCTCGCTCTCCATCGGCATCTGGATGATCGGCGGAGTGGGCCCCGTGAAGTACTGGTACGGGTGCGAAGTGAAATACTGAAACGACAAACGGACCGTTGTAAATTAACTGTACTACATGTTTGATTAATATTAAATATTTGTTTTTTATACCTTTTTAAATAGCCTTATATCTAGATGATCTTCATCACGCATGTACCTACATGTCTTAAAAAAGAATTTTGTCTACATATTATGTAGGTGTATCTTTTTGTACTGTTTATTACAACTGATATAATAAGCGTGCACGACAATGTTTAAAACATTATAATTAATAGGTGTTCATATTGTTACATATTTGATTTATATACGTGTCTAAATAGCCTTAAAGCTAAATAAATAAATATACAACGACAATACACACACCGCCATCTGGCCCCAAAGTAAGCGTAGCTTGTGTTATGGGTACTAGTATAGCTGATGAATATTTTTATGAATATAATACACATAAATACTTATAATATACAGATAAACACCCAGACACTGAAAAACATTCATGTTCATCACACAAGCATTTTCCAGTTGTGGGAACCGAACCCACGGCCTTGGACTCAGACAGCAGGGTCGCTGCCCACTGCGCCAACCGGCTGTCAAATAAAAATGTAAATGATTCCCAATCAAAATTTTTACACATATTATATGGGTGTCTCCTTTCTAAAGTAGATTATTTTTTACAACAGATCAAATTAACTTGCACGAAAAGGTGAAAAATGTATAAGTTATATTTGTTTTATATTTATATAAATAGCCTTATATCTTGATGATTGCACACATCGAAACAACATAATAGGTACACTTCAACAGGTGTATTCTTCCTTGACAAGTAGATAGTTTAAGATAGCAAATTGAGTATGCTTGCATGGTATATTTATAAAACTTAACAAATTATCAGTGTATCCCCAAAAAGCGGCACGTTTATTATGAGTAGCGGGTGAATAATAATTTTCATTTGCAACAAACTCAGCAAACGTCTAGCGTTACAAACATTGACAGAAGCAGTGAATTTTTAGAGCGAGCGTTAACAAATAATTTACACTCACGTATAGCTCATTTTCCGGCCTTAAGCTGTCCCAGTTTACCTGGAAAACAGAAAAGCCTTCGGTCGTTAAAATTCTTTTTGATATGACTGTTTTCTGCGATTACCAAGTTGACTGGAGTATCATGAGTGTCGAAAAAGAACAACTTCATTTGACAAACAACTTGATTCGCCAAGATTTGTCTGCGGTTTTACAGGCTTGTACAATTAATTATTTTTCGACAAATCGACCTATGATAAATTTTTTGCCCTTATGTTTATTCCCTTTGGGAGTCGGTACTTTCCATTTGTTTTTTGGGGTCACGCAATCAAACAAAATGAGACGTTTGTTCTTATTTGTACTAAAAACATATTAAATATAATATTTTTTGTTTAAATTGTTGTACATAGCAGACTTTTTTTTAATCATTATAAGTTTAGCACTTGACTGCATTTGGTGGTTAATGACGATAACTTGTAAGAAGGCTAACTTGTAAGAAGGTAAGGTTATCCATACCAATCGGCTTCTACGGGACATCGTTCCATTACGCTAAATTGCTTGGCAGCCCGTCTTTGTGGTAGGATGTTAAAATGTTAATCATTTTCAAACTGGCCACCCAAAATAACTTATGGGAATAACACAGTTTGGAAAGAATAAGAATTTCATTCCATTTTGTACCATGACGTCTATGAGATGTGAGCTCGGGTGAAATGCTAATTCATAGTTGTCCATAGAACTCAGACTCATTAGGTCCGAGGACGTAATGTTCTACCTTGGAAGAATGAGAAAACCGCAGTGAACGCAATCACTTACGTATTGGCTAGGCACGGTGTCAATGGGTATAGTTGCGGGGTGAGCGGGATGCGCGGCGTGCGGGGCGTGGTGCGGCGGCAGCAGAGCCGCGTACGGTGCCAGCCAGGCAGCAGGGTGCGCGGCGTGGTGGTGATGGTGCAGTTGGGGGTGGAAGGCTGCCACGCCATATACTCCGCTGCCGCGGTAAACCCCCGCGCACTCCCCACCGGCGCCTGTCCCCGCCACACCGGATGTGTACACTCCAGTAACGCTCATGGCCTGGAAAATAAAACATTTTCATGTGCGTGGATATCATTTAATTTCGCGATTTAGGTCATACAGCAATCGGTTTCAAAATTTTTGGTTCATGATATCAAATACCCAATTACTGCCATTGATTCTGCCTCATTATTTTGAGAATGGTTAGAGATTCTATAAACGTTACATTTCAAACCCTATTGGGCAGTCCCATCCAATTCTTCACCTTATCTTCAGATACTCTAAACTAAACATTGAAAGAAAGAATAAGTAAAACTGAGAAACCATGAGCGCGGTAAATATAGAACTCATAACGCGTTGTTTAAGTAGTAAGGAAATATGAATTGCGGTTGTATTATTACCTGAGTGATTGATTCATTGTTGTCTCGCCACGATCGGCCGTTGTTGTCGTTCTGCTTATACAGAGCTTTTTTCTTGTTGCCTCCATCGGCGAACTTTACTAGCAATGGCTCCTTAGCGCCCGGTATCGGATTCCCATTGAACATCTGCAAGCGAATAGGAAAAATTTGATTAAGTTGCCAATTCTGTAGTACAAAATCTCTGAACGAAACTTAATTGACAGGTCAGAAAAGTAGTGCTAACCTTTTCTCGAATGTTTGCGGCGGAAAAGGTTGGCACTATTTTTGCCTTGTCAGTTTATTTTAGAGATTTATGTACTACACCACCAAATTGGCACCATTGTGAAATGGTATCAATAAGACGGTATCCTCTTCTTAATTATTATTTTTAAATAAGGATATTTGTCGTTTAGCATCTTACCAATTACTGTTTACATTACCTGTAGAAGGAAGGACCATCTTTTTTCAATCTTGCGCTGAGTTGAATTATTAAAAAATATACCTGGATAATCTGCTCGCATTTCTCCCTAGACTCCATTCTTGCGAAGCCAACTCCTTTGCTGTGTCCATGGGTATCCCGCAGGATCCTCGTGGACACGACCTGGCCAAACTTGGCCAACAATTGGTCCACATCATTCTCCTTGAAGTGCGGTGGCAAGTTGGCCATGTACAGATTGGTCGGATCCTGTTCCTGTTGCTGCAAACGCAATAAATTGGTTCAAGTAAACATTCTTTCTGTTCTAAATTATCTGCATTAGTTTATTTTATCATGAAAATCTAATAAGACTCTTTATAGTACAGCAGCTTAGAATTTTGATTGTTAATATTGACTAGGAATATTTTATTTCAAGTTTTTTAAGTAAGTAATGTTAAAACTGTGGGCAATCAAAAATTTCTAATACTTAGATGTGTTATGATAAAAACAAAATACGAACAACAAACAATTTAGAAATCATACTATTTTTATCTTGGAATTAGATTCAAATGTTCAATGGAAAACACTACTGCACCAATTATTCTATTAGTATTTCTCAAGGAACCCAAGGTTAATTCAGAGTAAACTGATATTAGCTTGAAGCTAGCGTAGATTATCTAGACACTGAAGCCAGCTGTGACGTAAATCAGCGGATTGAATCTAATATGCTATAATATTATTATTATGTAGGTGTTATCAACGACATGGGCATATACATCAGCATAAGAGATTATGAAGCTTGTTAAAGTCGCATACACACTAATTTAATATTGAAAGCATAGAAATACCCAGAGCCCAGTAGCGAAATACATTGTTATAACGCTGAAGCAAACGATAATAGTATAGAATTAACAGGATGAAACAATGTTTGAAGTAAGTAAGCGTTATTTGCGCTGAGTTGGCGTACCATTGAAAGGGGGTAAATACTTACAACGCTAGTGTCACACAGTTCTGTTTGAGTTTACGCAGAGACCAAACTATCTTGTGTTGGCCGTCAAATTAAAACTGACAAATGAATAATTACATAATGTTTCAATACCATGTTCCTTGCCATTTTTAATCGCCCATTTAATGTCAATGATCTGAACTCTGGACCTACATCAAGCTAAATAGGATCCAAACATCTATCGTCAATATGTGACTTACTCGTAAGGAATCTAATTATTATTGGTTTCCAAATATGGAGGATGCTGATGCTACTTTATGCATAGGTAATTCAAATCTAGCAAAACATTTAAATTAATTAGAGAACACGGCTTTACTTTAAAACGCTCTTTTAGATATTATAGCATTTCTTTAATAGAAAAGGGGGGTAAATACTAAAGCTATAAGTAAGGGTAGGCGGATTATAGGACTGGACCGGGGCGGGTCGTTGGGTCACACTAATCCGGTACAAAACGATAACTTTATAATTGATGTTGGATTAGTTTCTACAAATTAATTTTTTTTTTAATTGAAGTAGTTAAATTTCAACAAAATTAACTAGATACTTGGACATGTTAAATTTAATAAACCGTGACAGTTCGCTTCATGAATAAACCTTCACGTCAAGTTACTAAACATCTGCAGTCAGTTATTGAACTCTAAAAGAATTTAAATGAGGAGTAATAACAGGATAGAGGAAGTAATCTTGTTACTGATTTCAATACATGATACAATGGACCAATTACCGTCGATCTTACAGTGATATTGGATGAGCGGATAAGGAGCAGGCGGTTAGTCATAATAGTATTACTTGCATGCACAACGTACACGGTTCAGTCTACGCAGGAACCAGATACCCACTTTAGCCATCTGGGCCTGAACACCTTTGGCTTGTAATCCTTTAACAGCAGCCTCTGCTGACGCGATTGTTTCGAAATCTACAAAACCGTAACCTGCGGAAACAAAAATGAAATGCATGTATAGTAATGGGGGTCGATGAGAGGAGTAGAGATATTAAAAAATTTGCTTACAGATTCGATGATTCATGCTTAATATAAAGATCTAAAAATTTCAAATTACAAACAACTAACATAAGACAAATTCGAAATGTTCAGCTAATGAATTAGCTTACAAAATAGCAATGATAAGTGAGAAAAGAATAACTTTGTGAAATATATTAAGTGCGTTCTCTTCCAAAAAATACAATACTTGAAATTCTTCCGTGCCGTAGTGCAATAATGGTGACAGTAGACAATGATAATAATAAACTAATAAAATTCATACGTATGGTAGGTACATAAGTATTTTTAATATGAGGATGTTGGAAATCATATTCAAATTGAAACTAGTGTTCGTGCATATATTGGAAAAAGTCTCACCATAGATGAATTAGTTTTAATGAAGGTATATGGTATTCTAGAAAATATTAATATAAATTCAGTTACAAATATTTTCCTCAATGAATAATACATCTCAGTAGATAAATATACATAACGTAACTTTAAATACATACGTGATTATCTATGCACATTAACAATATTTCTAGAAGTAGGTAGGATGTTGTAGATATTGGAAGAAATCTACGGTAGTGTTAATAGGGCGAATGCTTATGAATGTTGATTACCTTTACATTTATTCGTATTTTTATCCAATATTGCTTTTGTTGAAATAATGTTGCCGTACCTGAAAATGGAAACAAGTTCAAAATCTAACCCGCCAAAAATAATACAAATCATGAAATTCAATATACTCCGTGATTTCTTAATCAGTCTTCTCAATGTACCTGATCTACAGTATATCGAGGCAATATTCAAAAAAAATATTTTAGCTTACTTCACCAGTATTCAAAATTAAAACATGAATTTCGGCATTTAGAAATTTAGAAGCAGCTGATCAAATAAAAAGTTATTCGTATATATATTTTTTTGCTACATGAAATGAATTGATTGAATTGACACCGCAAGCGTACTGCGCCCTTACACTCGGTAAAGGATGCTTCACATACACCAAACTGTAATTTATATTTTTTGTTTATTATTATTTTTACCATTGAATAGTACACAATGGGCTGATTACCGGGGTCTATGTTGTAAGACTTAATGAAGTCACCGTGTATACGAGTATGTATAGATAAAACTTACATCTGGCACATTTGGACAAGGTCCTTATCGGTGGTGTTCTGGCTAAGGCCACGTATATAAAGATTGGTGCGACTGAGCTGTTCCCCAGACGCACCCGTGGTGGAAGCCGAAGACGCGGGTGGCGGAGGCGCAGTACTGAGGCTGGTTGACCGCGTACCGCCTGCAGAGTTGGAGGATGAACTGGACGCCGTGTTCGCTGGGGATGCAGCGGTAGGCACCCTCGTTCCGGTCGCACCGCACCCGCCGCCCATGGTCGCACTAGTGTACTGTAAAATTAAGGTGTACATTACGCTAAAAGTCTTGTCTTCACGAGGATCGGTGTCGATGATAAAAATAAATTAAAGTTATAAAACCATAACATGTCTTTTTCAAGCTTGAAGAATTTGTCTGTTTTGTTGGTGAAAGAACCGCCACAGCAATTTGGGATGTTTAAGAAAACATAGTGACCGTGATAAAAAAAATTATGGCGACATTTTCAAATGAGAAAATTGATGCAGCGTTGGGAAAACAATTTTTTTAAAACGTTTAAAGTTATCCAGAAAGCCACGCTTTAAAAGTTCTTTTGTAACAACAATAACAACATCTGTTTGTTGAGATTCTATCACCGCTGGTCGGAAGGCTACCACGAATAAGATGCTAGAAATTCATCTGTTATAAGGTGCCATCATCAAAATTTTACAATTTAACAGCTTCCAAGAATCATTTTAAATCTAAGTTGGATGTTTTTTTTTCTTATGTTTACGTCAGGCAGCGTATAAATGTGTAAAGGGAGTATTTTTCGACGTAAAAAACTTTAAAATGAAATGAAAGACAACAATAATGTTATTAAATAGCTTTTTTGGTTTTTACTTCAATATAATTTTATGCCAAAAGTATTGCTTAAAATTATTATAAGGAACATATTACTAGCGCCACGGCACGTCTATGAAACCCGGAGAAAATTGGATTTCCCGAGTCCACTTATTCGAACATGTCATTTAATTTTATTTTAAATACTTAAACATGACATTGAAAATTATATTTATATGTTATATTTTATTTTAAAGTTTTATCTCTCCAAATATACACCCTTCAGACATTATAGTATACGCATTAGCGTACGTGTTCCATAATTATTATGGTTAACTAAAATTAGACCGATAGAATAATAACCAAGATAGACGTGGCTTAACCATTGAACTGTAACACATGTTCACGCATTAGTCTAATAAATCAACAAGAAAGGTTTGAGGGTATTGAAAAATAGCAACTGCTAGGGTATAGACGCCCAGAGGATCAAGTCATTAGTTATTTAGCTGGCAGGTAATGAATAGGGACTGGTAATGAACGCATGCCGATTCCGAGCACGCGCCCTTAATCGACTCGCACGCCGTACGATACGGGCAAGTCGGGCGACGCCAACGGTTTACTGTATGGATTGCACGTGGGTTCAACACACGTTTACGGGCAAACAGTTACAGCGGCCTAACTAGCAACATTCTATCTGCAATGCAGGAAGTAGTTAAGTACTGTGGGTAATCAAGAAGTCACGTTCTTGATTACCACGAAGAATGTAAGAGAAAAAGATTCTTAGCTGTTATTCAGTTGTTAATTTCTACGATTACATTTCAGCATGAAAATGTCGAAGAATTGTTTTTAAAATCGGAATGCAAGAAATGGTAATGATTTTGTTTTTGTTTGTGTACCCTTTCATAGAGTGATTTCATGTCAAGTCCTATATTTCTTGACGGATTGAGTGATGATAGTGTTGATGGATTTGTCATAAATTTTTAAATATTTGTATAGTTTAAGATATTTTTTGTCTACCGATGTATGACCGATTTCCAGCTGCGATATACATTTTTTAAATGAAGCAAAACTTAAATTCCTCCTTTTAGCCTTATCAGTGCTTGGAATAGGTTAGTTTTTAGTACCGAGTTTTAGACTTCCTCAATGCAAAATGTTTTCGAGGCTCTTCTTTTCTTCGCAGTTTAGGTTAATATAATCTACCTATTCCGATCACTGTTACAATTATATTAATTACCTATAATTTGTATAGAATAAATTTGAGTAATATTTATCTAAATAAAACTATGTTTAGTCAGGTAACTAAAAACGTAGCAAATTACGAATGTTTTAACAAAATAGAAAATCTTTTAATAAAACCTATGGTTATGATAGTACCCTAACCTCCAATAAGTGTTAAAATAAAGTTCTTTTTTTCGAATTTATTGAAAAACGGTTGTGATACCCATACAAGGAAAGCAATTGATTTTCAGGATGTAATATAAATTCAGGCTCAGAAGTCACAATCGATCGCTAAAAGGGATAACTGCGAATGTATTGTGAAAGGAAATTTATTCGCACCATTAGTGTCTGTAGAGACTACAAATCTACTTGTTGTAGTTATTTGCATTAGGTTAACATATTAAATCCATAAAATGTGGTGTCGCTAGTACAACAAGGCGTGAGATAGCGCGTGCATATTTGTAATAGCTTCGAGTACTTTGAACTTACGCATGGTTGCTTGTGCTTGTAATTTGTATCCTGAATATTACAAATGTGCGATCGCAACAATGAGCTTTTGATGTAAGCATTTATTAAATTGTGCATGTAAAAAGAAATGGTAATCATATCTTTTTCGATTTATAGTTGATAAAGCAAAAAAGATTACATTTTCAACTTATACAATTTTAACATATTACAATTTTATACATTTCAAATAAGGTATATATATATTTAAACCGTACACAATACGCCATCGGCAATTCATGAATGTACCCATTCATTAACGTATTCAACTACATTGCATTAACTTTCTCAAAATTTAATTACGCTGAAGTATTCGATGATAGTAATCAAATAAGTTGCTTTATCGGCAAAGGAATACTCCGTGAGGAAACCTGGATGCCTGAGAGTTCTTCATCATGTTCTCAAAGGCGCGTGATTTCCACCAATCCGCACTTGGCCGGCGTGGTGGACTAGATCATGGTATTTGGACGGCCGACTGGCGCAGTGGGCAGGGACTCTGCTTTCTGAGTCCAAGGCCGTGGGTTCCATTCCCACAACTGGAAAATGTTTGTGTGATGAACATAAGTGTTTTTCAGTGTCTGGGTGTTTATATGTATATTATAAGTTTTTATGTATATTATTCATAAAAATATTCATCAGTCATCTGAGTACCCATAACACAAGCTACGCTTACTTTGGGGCTAGATGGCGATGTGTGTATTGTCGTAGTATATTTATTTATTTATTATTATTTTATTTCCCGAACGGAGGAACCAACTTTGATTTTTTTTTTGTTAGAAAGGTGAATTAGTCGGGAGTTTTCTTAGCTATGTGTCAGATCGGTCCAAGATGGCCGCCGTCACAAAATGGCGGATTATATATTTTTTCATAACTCTCTCAATATGGGTATCAAATGAAAGGGCTTGATTCGTAGAATAATTCATATTGAAAGTCGGGGTATTTTTTAATTTTACATTTATCTATGTGTTTAATTGTATACATTGGTGTTCTGCAGAGCGCGTTAAGCCTTCGGTCCCGGTTCGGTTATTATCACATACATGTTATAATAATCATTAAAGACCTCCTATCTGCATTATAACAGCGTGGAGGGTCTAAGCTCTTAATCTCCCTTTTCTATAAGAGAGGAGGCCTGTGTCCAGTACAGGGGCAATAACAGGCTGAAGTTGTAATATTTGATCAAACTCCGTGGCATAGAGGTGAGCGATGTGGTATATTAGTTAACGCACGACCGATATAGAGGTGCCGTCAAGCGATTTAACGTTCCGTTTCGATGCCGCGTATCAACCGACTGAAAACATGAAAACATATTGTTTTTCTGAGTAGCTGTACTTTTAAATGCTCATGTAACCATATGATTTTCGGTTCCAGATTTCCTGATTAGACCTTTTAAACTAACTAGAATGTTTGTTGTGTTTATTTATCCAAAGTATTTAGTAATAATTTTCACAACATTATTGCTCAGGAGTTGTAAACTTTTGACCCCTATTTTGGTATGGATTTAAATACGCTTACCGCATGGTAATATTGCAGTGGAATAAAAAAAAAATATGGATGATAAAATTACTCAATTAGAGTAGTTTTGCTCTATGTCGTTCATTTTACAAATTAATAAATTTTAGTTACTTAACTCTTAATTTGATATTGTACCTACTTATACGGATCCTACACATTGTCAAAAACACTTGGAAACCAGCGCGCTCTGCTAGGCTTCTAGAACGAGCTTGGATGGCTGGTGTTGCAAGCGTACAATAAGCGGAAAGCTTACGTGCAGCAAACGGCCGAGAGAAGACAAAAAATTGTACCTTCTTACGAATGTATGACCAGGTTTTATGTGAATTATACACTCGCGACACTTCGGTTAACTTTTGCGTAAGTTTTATCGCTATAACTTTTACTAAGATTATGATAAAATTGGACAGTTTTAGCTCGAGCCAAACTGCTTTCTCGCAATTGAGTTTAAAAGTTATATCTTAGCCAGGAAATCGGAGGTAAACTTGTCTGTTTCTCTGAAGTTGAGTTGTACACAATGTTACGGTGTGATTAAAATAGGTATATTGTTGTGTTCTGTATTGCTATCAGGCGTTCATGAGTTATCATCTCTTTCTAGTTTGAAGAATTGTTATTTATTCGGGTTTTAAACACAAATGTGGGTTAATAATATTAACACATGAGATGAGATGTTCTTTTTTTGAAATTCATAAAGATACCATGCTTCGAGCAGTAAGAATGTGGCTGTTTGTTGAGCAAACCGTTTACGCAGAGGGGATCGAAAAATAAAACAATGGAGTGTTATTATGAAATTCAGTAAGTAAAACATTATATCATCTGTGGTGTTTTAATGTTGGCAATAAGCTGTTTCAGAATCTTTTATAGAAGATTTAAAGAATGGGAGTAGATAACAAACAGATATTTATATATATAGGAATTAAAATTAATTAAAAGATAATTTATATTTACATAATGGGTATGTTATAAGAAATGGTAACCTAGTGTTTCGGACATCGAATTCACTTTCGGGGGTCGATTTTAATCCCAGCACGCACCTCTAACTATGTGCGGTAATTATTGTATAATTATATATATACAGTTAAAATATCACATGCGGTGAAGAACAACGTCGTGAAGAAACCTGCATGCCCTAAGAGTTCTCCACAATGATCTTAAAGGCCACCAAGGTGTGAAACCCACCAATCCGTACTGGTCCAGCGCGGTGGACTACGGCCTAAACCCTTATCATTGTAGGAGCAGACCCGTACCCAGAGCAGTTAATGGGTTGTTAAGATTAATAAATTGCATAAAAATTAAATGATTGCATTAATTTTCATAACATAACATACGAGTAGTAATCTTTAAAATACTTAATAACTTACCAATTGACTGAGAAATTATTAAAATTGAGGTATAATGAATTTGGACTTTTTAATTTTACGATCTGGAACTGAATTGCATGAAATCGAAAATGTACGCGACATAAATATTTAATTTTACTGACACCAATTAGAATCCTCAGACTGAACTCATCTAAATTGTAATTAAAAGGCCTCGTGACTGTATTTAGACAAGAATACAAATAAATTAATAAAAGCTACAGAAATATTTGTCAGTAACCAAAACGTGTAGGTATTCGTTTTCGTTTCGTGAAACATACTCAATACTCAACATTATATCAAACGTGTGAGTAAATTTGTGTTGGTATTTTATGCTACTTAAACTATTTTTTGTCGCGGCTTCGTTCACGGTAGGATAGATTTTAATAGAATTAAAAAAACCTTTAGTTATTATAGTTATCTTTATGCCAAATTTCAGTGCAAACACTTTAAGTATGTTAGTTGGTAATCCAGTCAATCAGTCAGTCAGTCCAACAGTCAGTGCGAAAGTTGCTCCTGCTGAAAAGACAAACCAACTGACACTATTTCTGGAATTCTTCTAAGATCCATATCTATTAAATATCTCTGAAATTCGTTTATGTGAAAGGCATGAAGTAGTTAATAAATAATTACGCTTTAAATCTGTTCCATAAAAAATGTGCATTTTCTGGTATTAAAGAAGCCTAGGTCACTCTCCTACTCATTAACTCTACAAAAATGCAGGTTAATACTATGTTGCGCGTGTTTGATGGAAAAACTGACAGATACACTTTTGCATTCATAATTTTTGTGAGGATATTATGATGTCATTACGTACGCGTCGACTCGACAGCTTTTGGTGAAGCGGAGGGAAGGAGTGTCATGCTTGATGAAAACCAATCATGACTTCGTAAACGCGTCGCAAACTTTTGACAGGCCGCATTCAAAGAATATTGGTTGGTAGGTAGGTGCTTGAAACTTCTCACAAAAATTATTTAATTTATTTCGCTTCGCCTTATGAGTCTTCACAAAATATTTTGGGAATTTATCTCGCTTTTTTTGACTTTAGAAATTCATTTACAGGTAATCCTATCCCATTTGAAAATAAAACGTCTACTGAAAAAACTTTTTGTTCAAACACAGGCGGGCATTGTTTAATAGGGGCTTGGCTGTAGCCAACAATGAGAAATGATAAAATTGGAAGCCACACCAATTTTGTTATTCTTAGTTTCGTTAGTCTATTCATTACCATTTTTCACAAAAGGGTACAATTCCCGGTTGGGCAAAAAACTTTAGGTATTGGGCTGTGTTGCTAAGATTTTGTTTATTTTATTTTTTTTCCACCACAACTTAGCCCTTGACTGCTATCTTACCTGACGGTAAGTAATGATGCAGTCTTAGGTAACGGGCTAACCGGTTAGAAGTAAGGAATTGAAAAAAATAAAGTACCCCTAATAGGTTTCTACGCGACGTATTGAAGAAATGTGCGGACTTTTTGACAACAGTCCATATACTTTCAAAGCGTGAGCTTACTGAATGTTGCAAACTCAAATGCGACCTATAATGCTACTTGGCCGCTCCGTTTTGTATTTCGAAATATTAATATTTCGTTTTTTGTATTTTTTGATACTTAAATAAAATTAAACAAGACCAAAATAATCAGCAAACCCTACATATCATATACTATTGTTTATTCATGATAGTATTGTTTTCATTTTATCTTAAAATATTAAAAAGCTAAAAAACCCTATTGTATAGTTACCTCTCGTAACTTTGTCATTTTTTTTGTCTACTGTAACTTTGAAGATTTCCTGTGCCAGCCACACACACTAAAAATAATAGAGGTCAGTGGCGTGAGCGGATAACCATTTACTTATTAAAAAATATGGCAAGAATAACATCTACCTTTTTACGCTGTGAACTTCGCAGACCAAGTATATGTAAAGCATATGTTTTAAGCTCATTTTGGAATACACAGCATCATAAGCGTACAAGGTCATCACACTTTCTATTCTATTTTTAAAAACAACCCGGTGGTTGAGGTTCATACCTAATCCACGATTCATAAGATAATTTCAAAATAAAAGCCTTCAGTTCCATTGATATGCAGTTTTCATTTAAATTCAATTTCATGTCCGTACAAAAGCTAATTGAATAGCTTTCTGCTCGTCTACCTTAAGAATCAGAATGGAAATTGAATATCTATTTGAATATCTCTTTGAAGGATCAAGACTGAAGAGGGTTTCTTTTTGTCATAATAAATTTTGGAGTTGTTACTTGTTGTTTAGCATATTGAGTCGGAAATACCAATGCAAAGTTTACAATCGAATTTTATTTAGGTCAGTAAGTCTTATGAACCGATGGTGCTTACTGATAAACATAAAATAAAATAAAATTAAAATCGTTTATTTCGTTTCTTACAAAGTAAATGATACATGTGTGTGGAATAAATAAATAATTCTTTTTAAAGAATATAAGATATTTCTTTTTAAAGAATATAATAAAAATATAAGAATATATATTTCTTTAAACGGGCCTTTCGGGCGCTTCAAGTAACTCCTGACTTGTTGACACGCTTTTAAAACAAGTGAAAATTTGAGAGTCGTTGTCGCCAACGTAGTGTATTGTTGAGTGCGGGGCGTCAGGATACCTAGGGCTTGCAGCTTGACGAGGGTTCGCTAAAGGGCTCTTGCCGCGACATTATCGCAGTTTATGTAGGGAGAATGGAGGCAAAATTGAGAGTAATTTACAACGCAAGTGAGTTTGTTTATTGGATTAAAATTGTTTGCGAGTTTTTTTTTATTATAAGGTTCTTTATGTTTTTTTCTGGTCTGATCGGAGGCTTTAGCCGTGGCTTGTTACCACCCTCAGTGGCGTGCATTGCATATATGCAAATAAGCAGTGCATACCCTACCCTCAGGGTCTTAAAGAACCTTCAGATAGGACCATTAAAGTTTTGTAATTAAAAAAACACTAAGTAAAAAATATATGAAAGCGCCATCTAGTAATGAGCGGCCAAACTTCTAGGTCAATTGTCGCTAGACAGGCGACAGCGCAACCAGCGCGCGCGAGGCGTAGGTATAGCTTATAAAATAAAATTTTCTACTTCGTATTTTAATTTTTAACCGTAAATGCTAAACATTTACCTTTTAAAACACGTAAAAATATCTATATTATCATTTAATCTCATGTTATCGATTGCAGGGTAAAACAATTATTATGAATCACTCGACATATGACGCCATCTACTGTTGCATAGAAAAATCAAATAAAATAAGCACGCCCAAAGAAAGAATCGTTCTGCTAGATGTGTGCGTGCAAGTTAGTAGTGTGTGTCGTGTAATGTTATAATCGTGCGCTTGTACTTACAAGATTAGCATCGGTCTTGTGTGAACAGTTTCATTCATAAATTATCTATGTATGTGTGTCTAAAAGCACTGCTTACGGAAGTGGATAATCAATTACGTGTTTGATTTTTTTATGAAAAGTATTCCAGGAATTATTGGAAAGTGAGAAAGTTAACAATAAATATTGTTTCTATTTATTGTTGACATATCAAAATAAAATAGCGTTCGTACCCATACTTACAAAAAAATTAAAGACATATTTTGACTAATTTCGATTGCAATATTATCATTAGCATATTCAATCGCCATTATTGTTTACCTTCGAACAATGCTCTATGGCGTTGGTGATAAATAAACGGTTAAAGTGCATAAATTCAGCAACTTATAAAAGTTTGAGTAGTGATAGTTTAATGTGTTAACGTTATTTTATAGTTTATTCATTCATTTTATAATGAAAGCATATTCGTGCGGTCTTTGTTTGGGTTCAGTGTGCCTGGAAAAAGTACTTAGAGGCAACTTTAATTTCTATCCCTTTATCGTAAAATTAGAAATCATTCGCAAAGGAAGGTGTGTACCAATGTTACAAATATCCACAAAAAAAGGTGATAAAGTAAAACGTATGTGTAATAATAAATATTACGAAAACTATTCTTGACTAAGCGGCTACACACCAATCGATTATTTTGCTTTCCTTTTGTTTTATTGTCCAATATACGTAAAGTTTGAAATGATAAAGGATATTGTGATATTAATAATTTTCATCAAGACGCTAAAAACATGTTGGAAAAAAATATTATTTATTTATTTATACTCTTTATTTGCACACAAATAAAAATACAAAAAAAGAATAAAAGAAAACACAGACAGAAGAAGTATACAAAAGGCGGCCTTATCGCTTCGTAGCGATCTCTTCCAGGCAACCTTAGGATAAGGAAAACAAAAGGATAACATACTGCAGGTTGTGCATATTAAAAAAAAATACATACTAATAACTACATACTAATACTTAAACTAGATTACACAAATAAAATAATACATAATAAATTAAATAATAAAAAATAATAATAAACTAATATATACTATAACATATCATAAATACATTAAAAACAGTAAATACTATTACAAGTCGTCTTCAATTCAAACTATAGTGGTTTTTGACAGCTTTCTTAAAAATACAAAGTGTCTTAGACTGCCTTATGTCTATTGGGAGCGCATTCCATAGCGCTATGGCTTGCACTGTAAACGAGTGCTCATAGAACTTAGTTCTATGAAAAGGCGTACTCAGAGTCAGCGCGCGACACGATCTTAAATCAGATTGCACTCCCAGAAAAGTAAACTTCTCCTTAAGATAAGAAGGAGTTTTTAAATGAAATAAAACACAGTACAGAAGCGAAAGTACATGCAAATCCCGGCGACGGCGAATAGGGAGCCACTTGAGTTTTTGTCGAAATTCGGAAACGTGGTCATATTTGCGTAGGCCAAATATGAACCGAATAGCAAGATTTTGGAGACGCTCAAGTTTGTTAATCTGGTCTTCAGTCAAATTAAGAAAGCATGCATCCGCATAATCGAGAATTGAGAGAAGGAGAGAATGGGCTATCATAACTTTGGTTGGGATTGGCAGAACAGCACGTAGGCGTCGCAATGAATGCATTGTCGCAAAAGTTTTCTTACTCAGCTCCTTAATATGCGTTGACCATGATAAATCCTGATCTATTTGAATGCCAAGATCTTTAACGGTGGCACTAAAAGGAATAGCGACACCATTATAAACAATAGAAGGGATGTTCTGCCAATCAACTTTTGAAATCATTCCCGGACTGCCAATAATTATTGATTGTGATTTTGCGGGGTTCACCTTCAGCCCATACTGCTTGCTCCATTCACAGATCAGTGAAAGGTCAACATTAACAGCAGTAATAGCAGAGCCAAGATTTTCAAAAGTTGAGTGGCGATAAATCTGGACATCATCTGCATACATGTGATAGAGAGAAGCTATTTTTTGAGTGATAGAATTAATGAATATGGCAAATAGTAAAGGAGATAACACGCCACCCTGAGGTACCCCGGCCGTAACATCACACCAAGATGAAACGGAATCCGAATGCGTTGTCGACGACCAATGAAGTAACTCCGAAACCAGTCTATCGCCGATGGAGATATGTTAATAGAGTGCAGAAGACTAAGCAAGATATCATAGTCAACGGTATTGAAAGCGTTACTAAAATCAAGCAGAGTCAGAACAGTAAGCTGCTTATTATCCATCGCCCACCGAATGTCATCGGTGACTTTGACCAATGCTGTAACCGTACTATGACCAGGACGAAATCCCGATTGCAAGGGACTAAGAAGATTATTTTTATTAAGAAATAGGCTTAACTGCTTGTAAACTAATTTTTCAAGGACTTTTGACAAGAAAGGTAAAATCGAAATGGGACGGAAATCTGAAAGAGAAACAGGTCTAGCCTTTTTAGGGAGAGGAATAATCTGAGCATTTTTCCACGCATCGGGAAATTTGCTACAACAGATTGAAAAATTCAGAATATGAGTTAAAATGGGAGAAATAACATCAAGAATAGGAATGATCATATTACGGCTAATGCAATCAGTACCGACAGCATTCGAGGCGATGGACATTATACTCTTCTTAACATCACATTCAGAGAAAGACTCGAAGTTAAAAGAGAGAAAGTTTGGAGTTGAGGGAGAAGAAAGAGTTCTAAGTGTATTTTCTTTATCGACACCATCTATTGTATCGGAGGTAGATAAATGTTTGTTCAGGAGTTCAATATCAATGTTAAAAGAAGTCTTATTAGATGATTTACCAACTCCAAGTGACTCGAGAAACTTCCATGTTTTAGCAGTGCTACCACTTTCGACTGACTTATGTATGTGGCGTCGTTGGGCATCTCTACACAATGTATTACAGCGATTCCGTAATTTATGGTACTTTAAACGGTTATCAACCGAGTTATTAACTTTGTATTTGTATTTTGCGGAGTTCTTTTTATTCATTGAGACTTTGATTTCATCCGACAACCACGGTGCTGGCAAGTGCTTCATCTTAATAGATCTTATCGGAGCATGCGTATCATAAAGCTGCGTTACAAGAGTATTAAATATCTCAACCTTCTGATCAATTAAGTCAACAGCTGTGATAGCATTCCAATCCAAGAGGCTGGCATCATTACAAAGGCGACTCTTGTCAATCCCTCCAAAGTTACGCTGCAGAAGTATTCTCGATTTTGCTTTATGAGGACGTATTTTGTAGGAAAGATATATCAATTCATGATAGGAAAATGCATCAGCAGGACACTGGCCGTGCTTAAAGACAAAGTCCGGAGAAGAAACCATTATAAGGTCAAGAAGAGAGGGAGTACAGCCAGGCGAGTAATGTGTTGCAGTAAGAGGCAGAACAGATAAATTACAGGATTCCGCAACTGACATTAATTTCTTGCTACGAAAATCATCTTTAAGTAAACACGTGTTAAAATCACCCATAATAATAGAGTGGCTGTACAAGGGGACAAATTTTTCAAACATTGATTCTAATGAGCAAAAGTAATTAGAAACAGAGGGCGGGCAGTAAAAAACACCGAGAAGAATTTTGGTATGCGATAGGAGAACTTCCACCATTAAGTGCTCAGCCGCATCAGGTTGCGGGGGTTGTGAAGACAAGCTAACTATAGAGAAAGGAATATGAGAACGCAAGTAGATCGCTACTCCACCACCTCCTTTACCAACCCGGTCATTGCGGATGAGCCGAAAACCTGGCAGTGAGTATGATGTTGAAGGTAAACACGTTTTTAGCCAGGACTCAGACACAAGAATGGCGTGTAAATTACGGGAATCAAAAGATGCAAGCATATCAGGATAGTGAGCCGGAATGCTTTGAGCATTAATATGAATGACATTAAAGGTTTTCAGGCAATCTGAGAAACAAGAATCAATGGTTACATCAAGCGGAAGGAAAGATGTACTGTGAAAACTATCATCACTAGAAGACAAAGACTGAAAACAATCACTATCTACACCGTTTGACGACATATAATAAATAATAAATAATAATAATAATAAAAATATATAATATACTATTTAATAATTACAATCTAATTATAGGTACCGAAGAAAAAGATTAAAAAAAATTAGGTATCTCAAATATTTTCCTAATCCGCCAGCTGCTAACAAAAACACTATAAAAATAACAGAGAAACACACACAATATTACACAGTAAGTAACAAAATATCGAAAATAATTGACAACAAAAAAAAACATCTAAAAATAAAAATAAAAAAAAATAAAATTAAGTATAAGTGTGCTGCAAGCCTTATATTGAATAAATATGAAAAATTTCTAAACGAGATGTCGAATGTCAAAAGTGATACCTCGGTTGTCAGTATCAATTGTCAATGTCAACAAACCTAAGATGTCAAACGAAAAATTGTAAACACAACAAGATTAGGATTGAACGTTCTTTGATCAAAGATAACAAGTAGAACTGAACTACAAGATTGGCAGTAATAAAATACTTTTATAGCAATAAAATACTTACAGCACACTGAAAAGAAAGTTACAAACGGAAACCAACTGCAATTATTTCTTGATAACTCGCTTAGCTCTCGGGTTGAGCGATCTGGAGTCCTTAGGAGCAGCAGGAGCAGCAGGAGCAGCAGCAGCTACAGTGGAAGGCTGAACATGTTGTATTGTGCTGGTGATGGCGTTCAACTCTGACATAGTCGTGATGTGATGCCGCTTACCATCCGAGTCAAGCACCACAATTCTGCCATCCCTGGTCCAACACTTTGCCAGCCCAAACCGCTGTCGTGCTGCAAGAAAGGTCTTATGCCGACTTTTGATCAGAAATTCCGATAAAGTCACGCCAGTACCCTTCAACTTCGTTTTCGCAGACCAAACAGAGTCTCGAAGTGACCAATCTCTAAACTTAATAAGTAAAGCACGGGGCTTGTCACCCCCAGCCACTCCCAAGCGATGACAGCGACTGACAGATCCAGGAGACAACTGTGGCAATTTAAGATGTTGTGAAAGTATGTTGCAAACTGAAACGTTTGAATCCTCTTTATCATTCTCTGCAACACCGTGAACAAGAAGAATTTTCCTCCTGGACCGCATCTCTATCTCATCCTGTTGTCTCGCCAGAAGCTCTACCTGCAGCTGGAGATTTTCCAAAGCAGTCAAAACAAAAGATCGAAAAGCTGCGAACTGGGAGTTAATGTTTGATGACGGACTTGTGGCTGGAATGGCTCCTTTTAACTCCTTCTGGAATTCCGCCATCCTGGCATTGAAGTGGTCATTGATATCACATAAGCTTCTTTTAATTGACTCCATTATAGTGTAGTTTCAAAAAGTGAATGTGACAGTGAGAACTTTAGGTTATATGAGCACACTGTCAAAACTGGGGATTTACTGTGCAAATAATTCTGTGCAAATAATTGATGAGAAAGCTGGCAGGATTAGGGTATTTAAAGGTACATTATTTGTAATTAATAATCACTTAATGTAATTTTAGTGAAAATTAAAATCAGAGCAATAAAAGTTACAACTTGTTTGTTTTATGCCTACCCAAAAAAAAAATTATCATCTTCAGTGTGCTTAGAAAATGCTGCCGAATGGTGTGTTATAATTTTGTGACGTAAATCAGGGTATGTACTTTTATTCAATTAGCAGTAGATAGACGATAGTATTAAATTAATCAAAAATATAACTTTCGTAAAGTAATTTGATTATAAACCGACATATCTAAAATATAAATTTTACTTTATGTTTGTGCTGAACACCTTGTGCATACCCTGGGTCCAAGGGCTATGCACGCCACTGACCACCCTACTAACAAAAACGTGCCGCTAAGCGATTTAAGTCCCTCTGCGATGTCGGGTAGAACCATACTCCCTAACAGGTTAGCCCGCTACCATCTTAGAGTGCATCAGCACTTACCACTAGGTGTTGTAGTCAAGGGATAACTTGTAGTGGAAACAAAAAAAAACCGATAGACATCCGCTGCTAGACTGTGGGCTGAGTAAATGCGGGTTGGCGGACTTTGATCATTATAATTAATCGTCATCCTCCTATCAAACCATTACAGGCCTAGTACAGGGCACGGGTCTCCTCCCACATTGAGAAAGAAGAAGAAGAAGAAGAAGAAACACTTTATTGCACGTATAACATACAGGAAAAGAAACAGTAAGGAGTATACAGTACACAATGTAGACATGCAAAGGCGGCCTTATTGCTGCAAGCAATCTCTTACAGGCAACCTTTTTTTTTTTGAGAAAGGTTTAAGCCGTAGTCCACCAGGCCGGCCCAGTGCGAATTGGTGAAGTGAACGCCTTTTGAAACGCACAGTACGCAGTAACAAGTGCACCAAGTACAACTTTCACGTACAACAAGCGAAGCGCTTACGTGCGTAAACTGCCCAGAAGAAGAAGAAGAAGTGCGTGCTGGGATTTAAACTCGGCTCCCCGAAAGTAAAGCTGAAGTCCTAACCACTGGTCTATCACCGCTGCGATTGGATTATAATAAAAAACGTACTCCAAAGCACCGGGGTAGAGAACGCCAATTTCTTAATTCCGAAGCCCGAAAGCTCTGTCTGCACCGGGAATTGATCGCAACAACAACTAAAGAGGCGGTTTTAGTATACTCACAAATTCACTAATAGGCAAGCAGATATAGGTGTATCTAGCAAAAGGCCTTTTTGGCATTTCAAGCAACTGTCGACTTGTTAGTACGCCTTTAAAAACAGGTGACAATTTGAGAGTCGTTGTACTCAACGTAGTGCATTGTTAAGTGCCGGGCGTCAGGATACCTAGGGCTTGCAACTAGACGAGGGTTAGCTAGAGGGCCCTTGTGCATCACAAGGGCATTACCTATCGCAGTTTGCATAGAGAAAACGCCGGTAAATGAAGCGCAGTTTACTATTTAAGTGACCTTGTTTTGAGGTATTCCCATTTCTACTTTCAATGCACCGCCTGATATACAATTTATTTAGTATATTAAAGTTGATATTGGTAAGAAAAAGGTTGCGAAAAGTTTTAATAAAACTGTAACTCAGAGCCTTCATCCCACACAAGCCGAGAATCTAATATTTTCACACCCACGTAACTAAATCCTCTTTTTTAATACTTATTAAGAATCGGGATTAACTAAAAAATGTTAAACGCAACCTACCTTACTGTAGGTACTTATTTGTGTTAAAAATAAGAGCAGTGAGTTGGCTACGCTTTCACGCCTCAACCAATCATCATGCAATTTTGAAATATATGCTGACAAGGGTAAAGAAAAGTACAAAGGTTACCTTTTTTCCAGAAACATGCAGTTTGCCCAGGGGTGGAAAAATAACGTTACGTTCCTATTTAAAAAGTATTTATTTCAAATAAGCACGCCTATAAGCATTTTTAAAATATCATATCTATCTGTTTGTGTCTCTACAAATATTGGTCCGGAAGTTATATTCTACCTACGAGTAAAAGGCAAGAAACCAACATCAGGATTTCAACTAACTCTATGCCAACAATTAATTTGATTAGTTTCTTAGTCATGGAAGGAAGGAAACACACTTCTGCAAATATATATATATATGTATATATAAGATTTTAAAGGTAAGGAGAGTACTTCCAAGCAACCTTCTTTCTAAGAAATGTATTTGTCTATAACCAAATTTTATGTATAAACATACCTACAGAGTTATATTGTGATCATAACACGGCTAGCCGCTATCATGTCATGTTAATGTTAATTTATCTAGATAATAATGAACTGTGTATCCAACGATGACTTCCATACAAACGAGGATAAACAGCTTTATCCTCGTTTCAATCATGCACATTCATTGCGCACACAGCGGCAGCTGTTGGGATGACGTCGCGCGCTCGCACACACGTAAACATCTGATGACGTCACGTACGAGGGTGGGAGGGGAGTAGAGGGGAGAATGGCACTCAACAGTTGGTCCCAGCTCGATAACGCAGCGCGTGCGTGCGACGCGCAACGTCACATGGCCGTCACTAGTGTGACCACGTACCTACATTTTCTTTGCAATACATATATGTCTATTTATTACAACTGAAAAAAAAATCTACACGTTACGGATGCATCTCATACATTCAACATAATGAAAAAATAAATATAACTATGCATGCATAAAATAAACTACGAAATTTAATAAACCAAAAAAAAAATTAGTCTTACCTACTCTTTTTTCTTTGTAGTATACTATTCTTATTAGATATCTACTTTTTTGTAAATGAAATGCCGTGTAACTCGCATAAACTCGAAAATGGCTGGACCGATATCAGTATCGCTTTTTGCTATGTTTGCTTTATTACAGGCGGTTTAACGAAAACTAGAAACACTCAAGGAACAGGCTAAACCTCGAAATAAATTTTGTATCGTAATTGCCACGTCGGATTAATGTGAACGTCATCCGGCGGCGTTTATACAAAGCTAATATGATAGATTTTAAGATATTCCTATGGCAGACAGCAACGTCAACACTGGAAGCATCAAAAATTTGCAACTACTTACATAAGACCGTCACGCAACCGCGGTGCTTTATGCATGAGTATTTTAAGGTTAAAATGAGGTTCAAACAACATATACTATTAAATCTATGAAGTTCTTCACAGCGAAAAACAGATCAGATTTTCTTTAGCATATTTGTCAATGGTTTTCCGCTGTACACGATTAAGTAAAGTTTTCTCTCCAAAAGTAAATGTTAAAGTTACCTCTCACGCAAACTTGCTCTATGGTTTTCGTAATTTATTAAAATTTTGGGATAAAATAAAAATACCTGCTTTATATTATGTATATGTGTAACTGATGAGTTTGATGATGTTTAATTTTGTTCACGCAACTGAAAATTTCATACAAAGCATGTAAATTGAGAAGTGCACGTAGCGGTCAAGTAGCATTTTAGTTTGCAACGTTCTGAAATCAAATCCGGTCATGTCACGCTCTTAAACTCACCCGAATCTGTGCTCAAAATGACCATTTCGTTCCTATTTAATTAGGAGAATCGGACCGAACCAGCTGCTGCTCTTCAACGAGATGCATGAAATTTACGAATAAATATCAGACTTTTTCTGCGTTTCACGGGGAGCTTGATGAAATGAAACAAAAATCCCATTCAATCTATTTAAATTGAGCGCTCCATTTGTTTTATCGTCCATTCAATCTCCGTATCGGTAAATCTATTCAGTGTTGACTACCTCGGGAGTTGAGCCTCGTATTTTTTCCACTTTCATTTTTAAACCTACTTTTATTTAATAAGCTTAAGTAATTATAATAGGATAGAGTTTTCTGTATAGGAAATAATATTATATAACTATTTACATTGTTATGGAATGGTGATATACCTTTATGGAATAGCTGTGATAGAGGTTTAGACATTAGACTTCGGTTTCCCATGCGTACCCAGTTCGATCCCCGCACGCACATCTAACTTTTCTGAGTTATTTGCGTTTCAAGCAATAATGTATCACTTTCATAAACGCTGAAGGAAACCATCGTGAAAAAAATGCTCTACCGAGAGTTCAACATAATCTATCTTAAAAGATGTGTCCAGTAAAAGTGGATTACTACCAAAACCCTGCTCATTTTGAGGCAAGGCTCGTGCCCTGTATATATAATGATGATGGTGATGACTCTGATAATATGCCATTTCTCTTGTACACAAATCCCGTAACTAAAATTAACACTAATCCCTAAATTGGCAGGTCTAAAAGGAGTGCCATTTTAGTTTAGAGCTAGAATTGGAGGTAGAGTTTGTGCAACAGAATCGGCACCATTATTTTATTTTGAACAAAATGTGCCCCGTGATACATCCTCCATTAAATACCAACAATTTAAAAAAAATAAATCAATTAGGATGGGTAATTTCTAAGATCTGCGCGATTTAATATTCAAACTCTATAGCTGTACTTTATTAACAGTGAAGATGAAAAAGAATTTGGTTAAACATCTTATCGAAAAGGTAGAATATACAAACCTATACCTGCCTATATAACCTATATTGCCTTTCTGGACCTTCATCTGACAAGTTGTAAATACAAAGATCGATTATGTCTACAAAACACTCAAAAGATACATATATCTTTAGTAACAGCACAACAAAAATTGTTAAAAACATTTCATCTATGATATAAAAAGAAGTTCTCAAATGGAAGCTTTCAAAAAAAATCATACATCAGTGATCTCCTAAATTTAAATATCGACAGCTGGTTGAGCCTACGTCACTCTGCCATTATCATAATTTAACAAAAAACACTTGCCCTTCCTACAAAATCCCTTTTTTTTAGTGCGAGCTGACCCAACCCGCGATCCACAATATTGAACAAGTTTCGGGGACGATACTGTTGCTTTTTCATATAAATGTACCCAACATTTCCGTGAGGGAATATTATAATAGGGTAAAGGAAGAATGTATTTTTTGCATTTTTACTATTCTTGTGTTATTCATTAAATTAATGTTATAAAAGTTAAGAATTTAGAAAAACACTTTTTAGAACAGTCTTCCTATTTAATCTGACGACAAGGCTTCTTGGAAGCAGGATGCTTCACTCTCATCTCTGATTCTAAAGTATTAAACTGTAAAATGATGTTGAAAAAGAGCAATCTGCTGAGTTTCTTCTCGGTAGAATCTGCTCTCCGGTGGTAGAGTCACTACAAACAGACTGACTTGAGCTTTGAAACGTGCTTGTAAACTTCATCATCATCATCATCATCTCAACCAATTGACGTCCACTGCTGGACATAGGTCTTTTGTAGGGAGTTCCACAATGCACGGTCCTGGGCCGCTTGCCTCCAACGGCTCCCAGCTACTCGCCTGATGTCATCTGTCCACCTTGTTTGGGGCCGACCTACGCTGCGTTTACCGGTGCGGGGTCGCCATTCCAGCACCTTAAGACCCCAACATCCATCGGTTCTCCGAGCTAACTCTTGTAAACTTGGTCTACTTGAAATAAATGAAACATGAATTTGAATTGTGAATCTGTGACTTATTAAGCATCTTACAATAATATAACCTACTGTCAGCAGTGCAGTGTAATAAAATAGCTTGGACAAAGATAAAACTAACACTGCTGTTAGTTTTATCTTTGTCCAAGCTATTATCCTAGTATATATACCGACTAATTGTAACTTGAAGGTAAGTATAATTGCAGTTACCCTACTTTAACTATACTTTCCAATTCTCTTTTTTGTATACTTACTCGCTCTACTCCTACATTTCTATGTTATTTAACAAGGTCGCCCAGACCACCCTAAATCATTTTCTCTTTTTTTAATATTCTTATTTTCTTCGTATTCCGACACGCCTAACTCATAAAATATCTCTAAGCACCATTCTATATCATTTATCATGCACCTAGTCTTTAGAAAATCTATTCGATAAGCATTCAAGAGATGGCCGATTTTTCAAAGTATACAAAAAATTAGTTGGCAAATTGTGTTTCAATGTAAACATTCACATTAAATTAAGTGAAAATTCTCCCACAAAACATTAACCGAGGAATGTTTCGTGAGCTGCCGCTCTCGAGGGGCCAGGGTCTTTCACCTTCCGCTATGGCGGAAATAAATCTAATTCTTTGGATGACAGATATCAGCAAGCCTTGTTTATTTATACTTTCAGCCGCGGTCGGAGGGTCGCACATATGGGACTCGATTCCTTCCCTCATTGTACTAAAATAAACTATTATCTCCACTAAGTCAATAAAAGCATGAGAGCTTGTTAAGGGATCATTTCCTGGCCGAAAAATATTTTTAGGATAACTCCATAGTACAAAGATTAAAATTGTACATAAAAAGCGATGGATAAAAATAACACGTCGGAAATTTAATTCAATAATAATGAGTTATAATGATGTATGTACTATTTGATTGGAGAAGTCAGTTATGAAAGTGCTACGAGTATGTGTGTTGTACCTCAAAGCCTGATAGCCCGATAATACCTGGTACCTGATAGCTAAATATGTTTACTTGGAATATGGTTTTATTACGACAATACACGTTACGTTCGATTATAATATTACAGTGCTCTTTTTTATTACCTGCATCTTCGGTATTACCGATACTTATTTGGAAACAAGACGGTGATCAAAGGACGATTTTTCACTGGCTGATTTCCGTACTTCAACTTGAATATAAATATTAAGTGTTGATGTTGACTCTTTTTTCAAAGACTAGTTGATAGGTTTATTTTTCTCCTTAACATTCACTGCCTGGTCTTTTAAAGTACCTTTTGTACATTCGTAATAAGAACTTATGAAACATGAGTGGATTGATAATGAATCACACCCTCGAAGATATAAAAACCCTTGTTTACGACCAGAATTCTTTTGCGTCTCAGCTTTAATTCCAAACTACAATTGGTATTAAAAACTAGAATGCTATAGCTGCGTCTGCAAATTTTTTGTAATGTTGGCGTATACAAAAATGTGGATCCTTAAAACGGTCCCAGGAATAAAGGTAATTTCATTCAGAAAAATTTGGAGAGCGTGTCGTATTAATTTAAATATATCAGCATATTCTTTGTGGGTACGGCGTGCGTGAAAATGAGCCGAGGAGGGTTAAGTGTGTGGGCCGTGAGTAGTAGACGATTCCAGCGGATGGCGGGGAAATAAATGATTGGATGGATGTGATGTGAACAGCTAATGCATTATTACGACGTTGATCCGTGATCCCGAAATATTCCTCTTATCTATTTCGGTATAGTGTTTTAATTAATAGCCTATGTAAGCAGAATCCCTTTTTTACTGATATTTATTAGGTTCAAAATCCTTATTAATATTATGTATATAAATTCGAAAGTGTGTTTCTTAGTTTGTCGTTGCATCACGTCTTTACTAATCACTCATTTAACTTTATTTTCAGCATAGAGGTAGTTCAAAGGGCAGAGAGTAATATATGCTACTTTTTATCCTGGAAAAACAAACGGTTACCACAGGATTTGTAAAAAACCATAATAAACTCAGACGAAAACTCGGGCAACAGTTAGTACCTAAGTAATAATTGTTTTATTAACTGATAGTTCGAAACAAAAAAAAATTATTAGTTAGTTAAAATACGAGTTATTTTTGTATTTAAAAGCAAGGAAAAATCGACTCGTCTAGGTGGCTTGATACCGCTTCGCTTAAGGCAGTATTATTTTAATAGTGTTAAGGACAAACCATAAACTGTCATTTTGAAATAATACTGCTATAAGATATGGTAATAATGCAACAGTCCGCATTTGCGGTGTCGTGCACATTTGTGACCAATCATAACTCTTGCATAAACCGCCGGATGAGGTATTGGTGAGGCTGCTTAGACATATTGGTTTGGCCTTAGCTTAACGATTTTGTACGATACAGTATGCAAAATTTGCCTCGATTCGAAGCATCTGTTTCAATATCCTTGGGTCTTTCTAATGCCCATCCTATTGTGGCTGCGAGTGGATGACACCCGTATCACATGTTACTACGAAAGAAAAAAACATCGATCCCTTTACTTTAGAAAAAGTACACCCATTTAAGGCTGCCTCGTTTAGTCAGGGCGCAATGAATCTAACAAGCTGTACGTTGTGACAGTTGACATATAGCAGTCATTAATCAACCGGTCATAGATGCTTAGGCACTATTTCAACTGTCTGTCCCAATCAGACACCTCTTTTGAAATAGTTTTAATATATAATGTTGAGCGTTACTTACTTCCTTTCTTCGTATTTTTATTTAGTTTTAGTCGCGTTGGAACTCTGTTCCGCGGCTGTGCACACAAAGATAACCAAGTTATAAGGAGGGATTTACTAACTTATTTTGAAAAGGATAACCCGGGTGAGATAGTGGAATGGCAGTTCTAACAGGGTTCTACACTTAGGCTGTCTTGTACATTAAGAATGTACGAGCCAGCTAAGCAATGCGTACGAGGGATGCTGGGTAGTGAAACGAAATGAACTTTTCCACTAAAGTTAAGCTTAGTTTAGCTATGAAACTGAAAGTGGTGATCAGAAAAGCAATGGAATTATAAAAATTAAATGAATTATTATTCTACAATTAGTTTTTTTAGCTCTACAAAGCTAAAGTATAGTTATAAATATAACTAGCTGTTGCCTGCGTCTTCAACACAGTTTATTTCGTTTTTAATTTGTCTGGCACTATTACACTAAACAGTTACAAATTTCAACAATGATATTTACATTTCTTTCTTAATTTAGGTCCATATTATATCGGTCAAAAGAATCCTTAAGTGCAGCTTCATTTCTATATCCGATGTCGCCCTTACAAGGGAGCCGTTACCGGTTCAGTTACAAAAACTAGGTTAAGTAATCGTTTAAAAAGGAATTATTGTTTCAAAGAACGACGACGTTTACAGCCTTTGATTGGTATTGATTAGAAGAAACTTAGTATGTATAACGTATGTGGCCTACTAACTACTTACATTTTTTTATCGATGAGCCCTGATCAATTTTATATGTCGGAATAAGAATGAGTATTCGCTATACATATAAAGTAGAATATAGGTTGTAAACCTATGGTTTTATAATTTCATAAAGCTGTCCATTTCTCATGAAATCAAAAGTACAAGCTTTTTCTTCTGATTGCTTAGGAAATTAAGCCGGAAGTATTATCATATTAATAGAAATGGAGAATTTAAATCAGGCTAAAGGAAAGCCGAACGTTTAAAAAACAATTTGAAAATGTTTACTAAAAGCTCTTCACGCCGCTTAACTCAGACATGAACAGACTAACATAAAAACTAAATAAAACAAACAACTAAAATTGATTGCTCCAAGCCTTGTACGGTTTATCATTTTACGACCGACAAGGATCATCGAAGTTGTCTATGACTAATTTTATTGCTCCACCATATGCTTGAAGTAGAACATATCGAAGCTACGACTAATTTATTATTGGCCTGTAGAATGAAAACCATGATCATCACCACATTAACCCATAACCGGCCCACTATAGGGCACGGGTGTTTTCCAACAATGAGAAGGGGTTAATGCCGTAGTCCACCACGCTGGCCAAGTGCGGATTGGTGGACTCCACACACCTTTGAGAACATTACGGTGTACTCTCAGGCATGCAGGTGTTTTCCTTAACCGTTGAAGCAAGTTTTATTGAGACATGACTTAGAAGAGAGGTGAGTGCTGGGATTCGAACTCGGCCCACTGAAAGTGAAGCTAAAGTCCTACTCCCTGGGCTATATTGAAAGAAAATATGGTTTACTAAATGTAAACATATATTTTCATTATATTTGGTCCACTTTAGTTTCACATTATATTTTGATACGTGAGGCGCATTGTAGTTTTTAAGATATTAATTTTCGTACAAAAGACACAGGTGGATGTATGAAACATTATCTATATGATTATCGCTGAGTAGGAAAGGTTATTTTCGCAACGATGTTTTCACATATGTGACACACGTTGGTGACACATGTGACACATTATGTGCTTTGTAGAACATTTTGAAGGTAATTCTTCAAGAGAAGTAGCTTCATGAAACGTCATATTATGTTTTTACTTTTCGGTGTTAAAATAGCTTTTAACATGTTAGGTAAGAAGTGGATAGCGTTAAAACATACCAGAACATTCTAGTTAGAAAGAAGATATGAGGAAGTGTAAAGCCGTTCACATATTTAAAATAAAATACAAAGCAACTTCCGGATAAAGTAGCTTAGCACGGAGCTGTAAGAAAAGAGTTCAGCGCGGCCATGAGATAAATCCTGTAGGAGACGGTTCGTAATAAAACACGTACGACGCGGGGCGCTACATTTTATTTCTGAAAGCGATAAGGACGCGAGAAATTCCTTTTACGAGATTCTTGCGGAGGGGAGGCAAGGGTGCAGTGTGAATACGGCCCGTGCGACATCTGGTTTATGTCGACGTTGGTTCGTAAACTCAAAGAGGGCGGGCGCCTGTCGACCCCGTCTCGATGCTCAAAACGTTCGATGCACCGTGACAATGATCAATGTGCAGTAATTACTCACCACAGATATATGTTAACGAAAGCTCGATGTATTTTAATCAAGCGAGATGCACGATCCCTTCTGTCCGACCTTGTGTCTCGTTATTTATCTGTTAATGCTTTATTTATTAGTATGCCGGATGAAAGATGCGCGTGCTGAGATGATCTTCGTAATTTTTTTGGTTACCAATGAGAGGTGAAATCTCATATTTTTTATTTTTGGTTTGTTACGTGCTAGGTAGGTTGACGACGACCCTGGCGAAACGGTGAGCGCTGTGGTTTTGAGTGGGAGGTCCTGGGTTAGATCCCCGACAGTGGGAATTTGGGAATTTATAATCAGTGAATTTTCTCTGGTGTTGTCTGGTGGGAAGCTTCGGCCGTGGCTAGTTATCACCCTATCGACAAAGACGTGCCGCTAAGCGATTTAGCGTTCCGTTACGATATCGCGTAAAAACCGATGAGGGGGTGGGTTTAATATAACTGCCATACCCCTAACAGGGTGGCTCCTAAACTGCATTATCACTTACCGGCAACAAGCAGCTTATCAGGTGAGATTGCAGTCAAGGGCAAACTTGTAATGGAAAAAAAACTATTCATTTTAGGTAAGCAGATTTTACAGTTTTTTTGGGTATTCAGGAAATAAAGGGATGCATTTTTTTAGTGTACGAAGTGAGTAATTTCGAAAAACCTGTTAGGTATATCGCCAAATCTGTAAAGGCTAAAACGTTTATTTATTATAATAATTAATAAATAAATAAACATACTACGATAATACACACATCGCCATCTAGCCCCAAAGTAAGAGTAGCTTGTGTTATGGGTACTAAGGTGACACATTAATATTTTCATAAATAATATACATAAATACTTAGAATATTCATATAAACACCCAGACACTGAAAAACATTATTGCTCATCGCAAAATCATTTTCCAGTATTGGGAATCGAACCCACGGCTTTAGACTCAGAAAGCAGGGTCGCTGCCCACTGCGCCAGTCGGCCGACAAATACCTATGTAACTTATACCCAATAACTATATAACTAAGCGGTACAAATAAAATAGCAAGTCTGCAGTGTATTACCGTAAACAACATTTTACTCCCACGAAAAAGGTACAGATGTGATTCAAAGCGTAGAATCACGCTCTCTAAAAGCGTTCACGGTCCGTGGGCTACTAGCCAGCATTACGTTTATAGGGGTTTGCCCATCAGAGCTCGGGACTGAAGTAGCTAGTAATAACGCTTGTTGCCTTCCTGTTCCCACTTAACCCGAATAGGGCTGTGTATAATGTGTAAACAAGAGTGTTATAAAAAAAACCTTTTTGCATCCCATTTTGAAACGTATAATTTAAGTTAACACAGAGAGACACATATATCTTTTATAATACCGCTTTGGCATACGAATGTTTGTGGAAATATTATTTTAGTATTAGTTTATAATAATATATTATGTTAGTGTCCAATAAAGTCTATATATCCATCTAAAAAGATTTATAAATTGTGTGATTTGTAAAAAAATGTAGGCATGCATTTTTTCATATTGTTTTTTATTCAATAACTTTAATTTTTCTTACAAAGTAGTAAACGAAGATTAAGTTTTTGTATCACTAGGTCGTAAATTTATTTAACCTAAGAAGATAGAGTCAAACTTAAATAGCACAGTCCAACCCTCTTAGCTCCCTCGCATGTTCACTGGAACTTCTCCATTGACACAACAAGTTCCTATTTGGGCTTTATTTGCTTAAACTTGTGCATTAACAAGTTTTATGCAAATCACCATATAGACATTGAGTGCTCCAAGATACATTAATCATGTTATATTACAATTTGCATATTAACTTGTCCTGTTAGTTTGTTAGACACGAATTACGCAAGTTAATTATTAATATGAAGCGGTGGATTTCCAAAAATAAGTTTTTGCCACCATATTCAAGGTTATAATATGCTCAGGTGGGAAATGTTGTAAAACCAGAAGGGTTCGAGTCCAGGTGATTACTTGCTTCACTTTTTTTTTTCTTTGTAAACTCTGTCCTTATTTCTTAACCTTTATACCATATCCTATGCTAGGTTGCCTGGCCAAATATTGTACCTTTTTTAAGGGAAATATTTGTTTTTTTTTCACGTATGGTGTAAATTTCATATGTGCCTAAATTATTATCTTAAAACGTTGTTTATGAGTTGCATTTTTTTTAACTATCTATTCGTGAAAAGCAAGATGAAACAGTGGCTTGATTCCTCTTAATTGGTTGACAAAAATGAATCGCAGAGCTAATAAACGACGTTGAGTGAAGTTTCAATTCCTTTCCCAATGAAGTCCAGCTTTACACAGGGAAATACTAACGTACCTACTAATCCTTGCACTTCTGATTTCGTAGGCGCACCAAGAAACATTAATCATGTTATATTGTTATTGTGTTGTGTGCTCGAGACGCGGTTCGCTAAATTGATGATCTAACTTCGTGCTTAATTATGCCTTACACTAACTCAGACTAAATTAAACTACTTGTATTCGCTATTGCAGTTTAGAAACGTGTTATGTAAATAACAAGGGAGTTTCAGTTTTGGAGTTAACTGTTAAGTAACTTATCACTGGAGAGTGCTAGTCTATACGTTTGTAATTACATTTATCACTTATTTAATGTTAGCACAGCACAGTACCTACAGTTTCTACAGAAAGTTCACACAGTATAACAGTTTCTAAAAATATGGGTCTGGACAAACTTTGGTGTATTGAAATACATCCTGAAAATACTTCGTTGCGAGACAAAGAAAGTACAATCTATTATATTATAAATGAGATGTATATGTTTATTTATTCCCTTAGGTCGGCTTAGTCGCCGATCTGAACGAAATTTTGCAAAGCGAAATCTTGCATCTTCATCGTAAGATACTTTATATTCTATCAAAGGATTCCTACGGGATCGCTTTCTGAACACAGACATAGCAAACTGTGGGTTTTTAATCACACGGGAAATCGCATTATGTTCGTTTGAAATCATAAGCATCCGTTAGTTTATTGTTTCATTTAATAATAATAATATCGTTATACAGTTTTCCAGTGACTCTCATTCCGTTCAAAAATCATTTTGAACCATATTATGCTGAGGACTGAAAAATATTCGTTTAAGTAAAAACATTGTTTTTGATAAAGATGATGAATTGCAAAAGAGTTATCCTTATTTATGAGACCGTTACTGTTAAATATCTAATGCATATATTGGTGAATCGTTGCATAACAACACTGGACAATGGAGTTCACGCCACGTTAGACATTCATTGTGGCTGCCTATAAACTAACTTATAACTACTCGCATAGTTTGTGGTATGAATTTCAACTATTTCGTTAAGAAGGTATGTCTAGCCAGTGACCACAGATTCTTAATAACAACGAGAATGTGTCTCTATTAATTTGGAATCTCAGGCTCGTATTAATAAACAGACTTCAAGCTAATAACGGACTCTCAAGTTCGGATTGACCAAGCTCCGAAGCTCTTATTAGCTTGATGACAAATTATTTTTAAAGGTTCATAGCGTTTTAATTCTATAACTCATACCTCCGTTTACCTCCTACAGGGCTAACACAGGCAGGACACAAACATTATATACCCTGAGAGAGGATATAATTAACGTGTCCATCTGCTAAATCACGGGAACATGGAATAGGAGAAGTTAACCCCTGTCTATTGTTACACATATATTATTTGGATATTATTTCCACTTGTGCGCCAGTGCTCTGATAGTCGATAAAGCTGTGGGAGAAGATAAATTTATATCCTTTCCCCGGGGATACGGTTGTCTTCTGCCCATACTAGCGGAGCTGGTATTTATATGTATAGGTATAAATAAAGACCTATTTTTTTTGGACTTCCTGATCTACAGAGAAAATCAAAATTTCATTAGTTAAAGAGGTCGTTAAGGCGCTATTCGTATACAGTTGTTTAGTTTACAGTTTTGGTTTAAGGACCTTGCAACTACGTAGAATTTTAGCGAACGATTTGACCCCTCGAACATTTTATTACTGTTAATAATAGGGCGAGGTTAAATTGGCACATACACATCAATTATTAAAATAATTATATACAAGAACATATTGGGATCGTGGGAATGGTGGTGCTAAAAGCTTGTTAAGTAAAAGCTGTATCCGTCAAGCAAGCATTTATTTAGCTTAACGTGCAATGACTAAATAGGTGGAACTAAAAGAATGCTCAGTGATTATATCAAGTAGGTAGCTTGTAGTGCTATTAAGTATGTGTGGCGTAGTAAAGGTTTGGTCCTTAGTCATTAGTAATTTCTCACGCGAACTCAGGATGGCATATTCATTTAATAACATTCCTACACTAAGCTTATACGGGAATTCATCTTAACGTTAAAGCATTGATGCAGCGTAGCGCAGTGCATTCAAATTGTATTACAGTCACACTTATAACTGTAATTTGTATCGTTAAGTGTCGTTGGTGTATCAAGATATGTTGAGTGATGCTATGATAGATTGGATAGGGTTCATTATAAAAAACCCATTAGCGGGCCTGCAACAGGATACGGGTCTCTTCCCAGAATGAGAACGAAATAAGCCGTAGATAACAACGCTGGCTAAGTGCGGATTGGTGGACTTCACACGCCTTAGAGAATATGGAGAACTCTCAGGATTCCTCACTTACTTTAATTGCTCATAACCTAGAAAAGTTGCAGAGTTCCGGGGTCCAAACTCAGCTTCCCGAAAGTGAAGCCGAAGTCATATCACTGCATGGACTCTTGACCATGTTAAGATTAGACCAGTCTATCAATACTGAATTAAGTAGTAATAAAAGTATGAAATTGAAATTGAACACCTTGCTTATCTGCAAAAAATATTAAAAATAAACTTAATACCGTATACTCGTAATTGGTTTTTGTCGGTTACGCTTAGGTATTCAAAATTCAAATTCAAATTCATTTATTTCAAGTAGGCCTACTTTATAAGCACTTTTGAAACGTCAAGTATGCATGTTTGTGTGACTCTACCACCGGTTCGGAAAGCAGATTCTACCGAGAAGAGCCGGCAAGAAACTCAGTAGTTGCTCTTTTCCAACATCAACATTTACAATCATTTTGCTATCTTGCTAGAGATGAGAGCGAGGCTGGCTGCTTCCATTCTACCTTGTCATTGAGGAATTCATCAAATGTATAGTAACCTCGCTGTACTAGATGCGTTTTTACACATTTTTTAAATGTATGCATTGGTAGGTCAAGAATTTATTGCTCGGTATTTGGGCATATTACAATCCGTTGCTTTTATGTCGCTTGCGAGAATTTTACAAGCGATAGACTGTCCGAGTACAGGCCCCTTTAGAGATAGGGCCTTAAAATTGTATATGGTGTGAAGTTACACAGTATTTTCTAACTATCAACAGTAATTTGACATTCGAAAGAAGCCTAACCATTGTGTAAACGTGTAACAGTATATATCAATATTTATCAGTAAGAGGAATAATGTAGGTATTATTTTATTTGAATAGTAATCATCATTATATCAACCCATACGGGTACGGGTCGTCTCCTCTCACAATGAAAAGGGGTTAAGGCCGTAGTCCACCAACATTATGGAGAACTCTCAGGCATGCAGGTTTCCTCACGATGTTTTCCTTCACCGTTGAAGCAAGTGATATTTTAATTGTTTAAAACGCACATAACTTAGAGGTGAAAAGTTAGAGGTGCGTGCTGGGATTCGAACTCGCCCTCCCGAAGTGTCAAAGTCCTATCCACTGGGTTATCACCGCTTTTTTTGAATAGTAATGTATTGATTAATTTATGGAGCCGAGACGTGGACACTGACAGTCGACCTGGTCTACAAGTTTAAAGTCGCGCAACGCGCTATGGAGCGAGCTATGTTGAGAGTCTCTCTTCGGGATAGAATTTGCAACGACGAATCGACGGTCCCTAGAAGAACCAAGGTCACCGACATAGCTCATAGGATAAGCAAGTTGAAGTGGCAGTGGGTGGGTCATGTCTGTCAAAGGATCGATGGCCGTTGGGGCAGACGTGTTCTGGAGTGGAGACCGCGAATCGGTAAGCGCAGTGTGGGACGACCTCCAGCCGGCTGGACAGATGACCTTAAAAAGGTGGCTGGAAGCGGCTGGATGAGAAACGCGGAGGACCGTGTGTGTATGTTCAGCAGTGGACGCTTGTGGGCTGTTGTTGTTGATGATGATGATTAATTTAGTTTTAGAATAGCAGTGACAGAACTTTCCCGGGGAAGTACTCGCGCCGTCCTTGTTTCCCTCGACAAGCAGCATCGCTGCAATGCTGTGTCCCGATCTGAAGGGTGTTGTTTTAAGTTTTATGGATAGGCTTAGCTTACCTGGTGCGGCGTGTAGGGGCTGGGTGCCGCCGCGTAGGGCTGCGGCTGCGGCGGCGGGTAGCGGCAGGGCGGCGGCGCGTAGGCCGCGGCCCACTGCTGCGTGCCGCCGCGGAACTGCGCGCCCGCGCTCGCCATGCGCGCCGCGCACGCGCCCGCGCCCGCGCTCGCGACCGTCACTGCGCCGCCCGCGCCGCTCGCTGCACGACAACCGCCGCTGCTCTGCAGACAAAAGAAAGGAATTCAGTGAAATAGCAGATTCGACATCACATCAGTAAAATAGCAGGTATCTTCATTATTCAATAATAAACCCATTACAGGCCCACTTTAGGGCAAGTACCTAGGCATTCAGTAATTATGTCTATTCGAAACAACTTAGAGTCTATCCATATAAAACAAGGTGTTGGTGAAAATAGTATTTTAAATCCCTCGGGAACCGAGACAAGATGTGATCAAGACATCTTGTCTCGGATGCTTCTTGTCTTGGATGCATCTTGTCTCGGATGCTTGGTCGCTGTTAAGTGATAAGGCCACCTCTTGTATTCTACTTCTTTCTACATGTTTCTGTTTTTATTTTATTTTTGTGTATGTTAATGATGTGGTATAGAAATTAAAAGTTACATAAATAACGTCTCTATGTCCTTTTCCACGATGTAATCTATCTATCTTTGTGAAAAATTTCGCCGTATGTACGAAGTACGTGCGTGCATAAGTATTAAAGGCTATTTTTGAAATCTCACTGAAACGCTACCCTGGTATAGCATGGGATCATTATTAACCCACTACAGAGCTTCACGGGGCTTCTCAGAATGAGAAGGTACTTAATTGGACGTAGCCACACGGCCATGTGCTTTGGTAGTACACGCGCCTTTGAAAAAATTAAAGAGATCTCTTAGGCATGCAGGTTTCCTCACCATATTTTCACTCTTAAAACATGTACACATATAATTCATGAAAAGTTACAGGTGCTGGGGATCGAACTAGTTGCCATGAAAGGTAGGCTGCAGTAGACGGGCAGTACTTTTAATCTAGACCATGTTAGGTCCAATTTTAAAATATGGGCTTTACAGCGTCGTTAATCAGCGAGTACTGAAATAAATGACAGAAAATCCCGCCATTCGCTACGTGTAAATAAGCTACGACGTTCTACGTAGATAAAGTCCGGGTGGTCCTATAAGCTAAATCCGTCAAACACATCCTGGTTAGATATCGGTTTGATCCAGCTAATCTGTGCAGCCTTCAGGAAACTTTTAAGCGATTAACTCGAAATTTTAATGTCACTCACATACGTTGGGACATGTTAAATCAACAGCTTTCGTGGAGTGGCTTTAGGTTTAAACTACAATAAGTTAAAACCGATATCCGATAAACACATCAGGGGATTTTTTGTAGTCACTATATTATCGAGCACATATTGAGGTATAAAAGTAGACTTATGTCTCTATATTAGAAAAAAGTATATTATACTTATTCAATATTTAGCTTTTTATTCGCACCGTAAAAATCAGAATGCCCACACTCGTCCGTCTTTTCCGATTCCCTTCGATATCCGATAATAAAACATAAATGACAAATACGTGCTGATTATTTATTGGCGATCCACTAAAGGTCTTGTAAAATAAAATATATTTTAAAAATTTTAATTCAAAATTTCTTTATTCATGTAGGCCTATCACAAGCACTTATGAAGTGTTCATACATATATGTTTACATAATTGTTCGCCAACTTAAACCAAAACCTACGAGGGTCCCAAACGACCTGTTAAGTTTTTACTAAATCAAAATAATACATTATATCCCTAGTTTGAGTTTGAAACTATTTTTAAGCAACCTAAATAGTATCCATATGCAAACACGGGTTCTTATTTATTTTCGAAAACATTGAAAAGAATAGGAACTATTAAGTATAAAAATCTTCCCATTGTACCAAAAAAAATGTTTAAAACTTCGTGTTTCTAAAATTCTTCTAACAAACACCCCATATCCATTTCCGAAATTCTACATACAGATTGTAATGGTGAGACTAAGAAAGAGCTATCTAATGATGAACAAAACTTGTTTCCGTTTATAAATACCACTTCACATTTTCAGACCGTAACCAGGATGCTAGAGTGAAACTAATCTAGATTTGAAAGTCTCGTTAATTATACAAGTAATATTTGCAACTGAACATTTCTAAAGTTAATGAGCTACTATAAATTAATGAACATTTTTGTCCATTAACTTTACCAATTATATATTAAAAATTCACACTTTTTTATATCAATTTTTATAATTATGTAAGAAAAAAGTAAATGCATATTGAGAACAATTTAGGTAAGAACACAGCGTTACTGGAATAATAATCAAATCAACGATCTCCATGGTGCGCTATTAACGGAAACAAAGGTTCTATTTCTATCGTATAACTCTAAATTGACAGTTCTAATAATAATACTGTCCTTTTCTGCAAGAAACATTTTGAAAAGGACAGCAAGTACCTACTACTTTATGATCTGTCGATTTAATTAGTTAAAAGATTTCCATACAACTTATTTGTCACAATATGTGCTTGACTGTGAGTTTTCTACCTTTCTGAATATCAACTTGGACAACGATTTTCCTTACCGATGTAGAGTTACTTGATATTCACACGTGAGCTATGATGAAAGCTGTGCTCGGAGTGAGTCGTTATCAAAATAGGAATAGGATATCCATAGAAGTACCCAAGTTACCGTCATAGCTCATCGAATTGCAAACCTGAGCGGGCGCATAGCTCCGATAACCGATGGAAGCCACGGTGCTGGAATAATGTCCTCACACCGGCAAACGCATCATTGGTAGACCCCTGACTAGGTGGACGGTGGCCATCGAACAAGTCGCAGATAGCTGGACTGGACGCAATAAGACTGTGGAATTTTGATCTAGCACTAATATAGTCCCATCATTGGACGTTGATTGGTTGAGATTATGATGATCTAAATACACTTATTTTTATAAGTCTATCTCAGAAGCAAAGCACCAATACCCTCTTCAAATTGAACTGTATTAAAAAAGTAAGTAAAGTTTAATACCTCCCAAGATGGAAGCAGAGTAGATAGGTAAGTGAAGAGTAAAAAAAATATATCTTTAGAAAGAGCTTTAACTTGTATTTGGTTTTAAAAGGCCCTGTTAACTTAACAGATACTAAAGAAAGCACTATAACACACTTAACCATTGTGGAATTCTTGCCGTCAATAAATCAGGGTTAAGAATAATTAATTTACTTGGCAAAATGTTCTATTTTAGTTTAATTTACCTTTGCGTTTTCAGTTGCAGATTTTGAGGCACATATGTCTCTCGCCGTCATGGCATCATGATTATGATCATCGTATTGAATATATGATAGCTACCAACGAACAGTTATCTAAATAGTTGAGTTAGTTAGTTACCTACATGGCTTATTGAATCATACAAACGTAAACAACCTCCGTTGGATTTGTATGGTATCAAAGCAGTTTCAAAACTCATTTCTGAAGCATTATATGTCGATATTTCATATTATATTGATGCATTTTATCTAAGTATTTCATTCATATCAATTTTCAAAAAATGCACTGGCGCTACAATGCTTCCAACTTTAACTACTTTTTACGTATACCTTCAACGTTACGTCATACACAGACAGGTCTGATGTAGACATATAACTACGAGAGATTGGCATCTAGGCATCTTGAGCCGAGAGCCATGACGAGGCGGCTGTGAGAGACTTTCGCAAGCGTCTGGCTTTATCATGATGTGTAGGATTATTACAACTTATTCCAATCTTGCTTCGCAATCTTTATACATTATTACACCTACCCTACCTATTTGTATGACTAATATATAAACCACAGTACAAAACGGTGTTAGTGTTTGCTACATACAATATTAGTTATTTTATTGTTATTTAGAGCGACTAAAATTACCTCTAGTAATTATAGTGGTTTATTTTTTTTCTATATCTTGGTAGTTCTAAGTTAATAATCATTAAATTACATCTCTTATCTGTTTTTACTAAGATATTTTAGCAATAACCTACTACTGGGTCTGGCCTTTTTTTATGATGGAGATATTTTGGCTGTATTAAATCTACGCTGTTCCAATTTAACAAAAAGCTTTATTTCTTGACAGCCAGTTGTGAGGGGTTAAAATTGACATCATAGAAAGCATTTCTTGGGCACCGGACCGGACCCATTCGACGGTTTACACAAAGGGTTAAAGAAAAATGTCCGTGAAACCTATACCGATTTAAATTATTCTTTTTCCTTTTAAAGATGTTGCCGGATGTTGATTCCATTACAATTTGACAACATTTACGAACAGATAACATAATATGCAATCGTTATTATTATTATGAATGCAGCCTGACCTACATGCCCGAGAGTTCCGCATAATGTACTTAAAGGTGTGTGGAGTCCACCAATCCGCACTGGGCCAGCGTGATGGACTACGGCCTTAACACTCTGGGAGGAGACCCGTGCCCTGTAGTGGGTCGGTAATGGGTTGATATGATGATGCTGATATTATGATTGCCGAAAGGCTAAATCAATCAATCGATATATTACGTACAACATTTTAGAAATAAGCATATCTTCCATTAGTACACTACTATGCGAACCTCCAACCAACCAGTTGAAATCGTGTTAGGTTTTTTAAATCCTGTTATACACATTCCCAAATCCGGCAAGACCAATGAATTCCATATAGTACCGTCACCACAAACTCGACTAAAATTAGAGCAAATAAAACTGAGCATTATGTCGTGCGTCACAAATTAAGTTGTTATGAAAACTGTGAAAATGGTAACCCTAGTGTGGCACCTAGCCCGCTTACTTTTTGTTGCTGTGCCGTTTAATCCGTGTGCTAGGAGTGATATTCGATGATGAGTTGTATACTGTACGTGATTAGTACGCAAGCAATCGTAGAGTCGTAAAGTTACCGATTATCGAATCGCTGGAACGTCTAGAGCAAAATTTAACTTAAGTTAATTGGTTTCAAGCTCGAATTGGGCACAGATCTTTAGCTAGTCTTTTTGGTTGAACGTTTTAAATATAAGAATGATAAGTAGCAGTAGGTCAATTTTGATATGACGTCATTATATTTCGATTCGCGAAAGCGACTCCATGTTTGCGAGCGTGCAAATGGGATACTAAGCGTATTAGTAGATGGCCGTGGTCGACTAGGGGACGACTTGTTGATGATGAATCAAAAGTTGGAGTTGATTCGATAAATGAGCGGAGGCTTTCATAGCTTACCTACATGACGTTTGTTATTCCGGTCGAGTGCGTTCACCGAAAATGAGATTTATAGTGGTAATAACAATGTATAATTTCACCCGCACGACCCCCATCTTGGGACTTAATTATTTGAGTCACGGAATTCCCAAAACCGTCCGGGAAACTTGAGGGATCAGAGCTTTGTTATTTTTTTCCAAGTGCCTAAATAGCGCCCTCATTCTTTATAACTATATTTAGTATACCGCATAAAAGGAAAATAAAAGCCGGCAAGCGAGAGACAGACTTACGCACCGAGGGTTCCTTATCTCGGAAGAAAACATATCAATAGTTATTTTGGTATTATATTTATTATTCCAAATAACTATTTAAATGGTATATAATGATCAAACTGATTGATAAAATATTATATACAATACCGAAAAACCTAACATTTTTTAACTCCAGGGGAAGAGACAAGTCAAAAACTTTGCGTTTTGGAATTACATAAAAACATTTTGGTATGGAAAACAAAATATGAAGCAATTTCGTATTATGCTACGAACTCCACTTATCATGTAATTCCATTATTACGATTTAAGCCATCCAAACTATAAAGATGATTGCATTTGTGGTTACTTCTATGTAAAGTTGTGACAGAGTACCATAAAGGTTCGATTTTCAATATTGGTAACGGAACCCTAAAAATTCTTGGGATTAATTATTTTTATACCCAGAATCGGAAAATAAGAATAGACAACAAAGATGTTATAATAAAGGCTGGAACATTTTTCTGTAATAACCAAAATAAAAAAGGTTAATATATAACCTTTAATTACATAAAAATGTAAGAGGAGTATTATTTTTAGATTTAAGCTGAACCACATCCATTTTTTGGACAAAAATATACTGTACTGAACATTTATAAATCGGAAACCGTAGCGCACATGACTGGTTTTTTTAGCTTATTCAAAAAAAAAAAGGTGAGTAGGACTGTCAGACGCTAAGCCGAAAATCCGCTTAGTGAGAGTATGTGTGCGGTCGGAATCAGAGTAGAATAAAGATTCTTAATGATCGATTATGCTGACGTTTTCTTTGGGTTCGAAAGCCCACATCAGAACACACTGGTCGATAGGATAGTTTTAATACAACTCGAACGAACGGGATACGAACCCGATAAAAATTTGAGCAGCTTTGTTTTAAAGTTATAACACTAAATGCCTACGTCTGAAGTGGTGTGGTAGGGACCTACTTTACCCTACACAGACTGACACACCCAACGGTTTTACTTTTAACACCCCGTTTTTGAGTTCAGAGGTAAAACTAAAAAAAAAAACTTGTCTTTCTTTGTGTACATTATCTATCTAGTCAAGCCCTTTTATTTGATATCCATATTGAGGGAGTTGTTAAAAATATGTAATCCGCGAAAGTTTTGTTCTTTGGTTATGAATCTATCTCAAACTGGGAATGACTGTTGATTACTTATTTTAAAGTTTTTAAAGAACAATATTCAAACCTGCAACTTCTAGTTAAGTAGTAGGTAGGTAAATTTTGGTATTCGTCAGCTCTTTTACCATTGCGTTTTTGGGCTGTATTCACCTGAGGCCACAATAACTATTTGAGGCAACGATCGGATATTTCGTTAGTTTTTCCTCCTATAGCTGTAACATTTATAAAGTGAATGTGGTGTGGTAGGTAGGTACGCTAACGCGGTCACGATTATTAAGCCAATTATATCTAATTGTACTTATAACACTTTCTTAGTTTACGAAATATTAACACGAAAAGCAAATTGAATTATTTCGTAAGAAATAGTTTGAAAACATTACATCTGCTGTCATAATTTAAATATGCCCTGCACTACCTGAAAACTTGATATAGAAAATTAACAAGTATACTTCTGGATCTGGATCGCTAGGCGATTTAACGTTCCTGTCCGATGTCGCGTAGAAAACTATTAGGGGTATGGATCAGTGGTGTGCACTTCATACATGTGCTTTTTGTGCCATTTAATGCAATATTTCCACTGTATGCATACCCTGGAAAGAAACAATGCACGCTACTGGTATGGATTACTTACGTACTTTCTATCCGGTTAGACCGCTACCCTCTTAGACTCGATTGTCACTTACCACTAGGTGAGATTGCATTCAAGGGCTAACTTGTGGTGTAATAAAAACCAAATAGTAAAAAGACATTTGAAATTACTATAAGGAAAAACGTCGAAATCGGTGGCGTAATAGAATATGTTACATAAGTACCTTATTTTACTAGTTTATGAGCAGTTTTCTTGCGAGACATAAATCGATGGGAGAGATAGAAGCAAAAATATATATATGGACCTAGTGTAGAGCGCAAAGGCGCTTGTCATCTAGTGGTAAGGAATTTAAGATTTTCGCTGGGTAGATATAGTTTTATATCGAGTGAGAACATTGGCGTCGGTGGGTCGCGACTATGTCTCGACGACGCGCCTAAAGATGCTTCTTTTTTTTTTTCAAGGATATAAGACTTTGTTAGGTTGGAGTTTTACTGAGGATAAAGAGCAGAGTGTAAAAGAAACGCCTACATTATTTAGCTGCATCGTCTTAAAGTTAAATAAATGTCCGTCTATTCTATAGGTATTTATTGCATGCGTATGCAAACAAAGTTTAAAATATATGTTTGATCAAATACATACGACTGAGGATAAAGATTCAGTTGCTCTTAAGAACTTATTATCTTAGAAAGATAAAAGGATGAAATGTTGACTAACCATGCCTAACGTTAAAAGCATATGTAAACAAATTAGTAGAATTGTAGAATCCAATATATACAAATTGAATAATACAAAGTAGATATAAAGCTTTGTACCTAAAAGGATATTGAACTTCGAAACTGGAGAGAAAAACCAGTATGAAATAAAATTACAGAAAGTGAAAGCAATACTCGCCAACCGTCTAACAATATTAGTGGACACTTTAACGGCCAGTCAGTAGGAGGCAATAAAAACGGTCTCAAAGGCTACATACAGCGTAGGTACCTAAAATCCTTCAGCACATTTAAAAGATTTGCCCGACCGGCTTTTAACTGCTTTAACAGCTAACAAAACTAGTTCGTTTTAATAATATTGAATAGTGTTACTAAAAAATTAAAATACTAAATTACTGAATTCGACAAATACTAGATGTACCTAGTGTAATGCTGCATCAAAATTGTTATTAGTACTTGCAAACATATCTTTAATAAACGAACGTAAACGCCCAACGTTTATTAATGATTTTGTTACGTCAAAAATTAGTAATAAAAAAAAAACGTACTGTCATGGTTTTGCAGTACCAGATGAAAAACATGCTGTAGTTATTTAAAGTAAATGATATTATCGTGCTCTCAAAGAGCAAATCAACTTATTTCAAAAAAAAATGTTTAATAATACATGTAATCTTTTTAGTTTAGATAAATAGATTGACAACAATGTATAGTTTAATACTGTTCAATGATCCTAAAACTAAGGCAGGTTTGTTCTTAGGAACGTCTTCTTACCATTGATGCATGACCATATGAGTACAGTATATATTGAAGGAAATAACTTGAACTGAGTGAATATCGACTTTTTTTTCTGGTAATACATAGTACTAACTTCCGAGGTATAAAAAAAGCTTGTTGATCTGTAAATAGAGTCAATTTTATTCGATTGTGTACTAGACTCCAAAATTTTAATCAGGTTCAATTGCCCAAAAGGTACGGCATAATATGTCGTCAAGTATCCATCTATTTCTGTTCAGAAAGCTATATTGTTGATTGCTTGCTAATCTTTAAAACGTAATACATATATCAAGTCAAATAATTAATCTGGGAATACAACTAGTTTAACTGTACCTATCCGATTTATTATTTCTTGCTTTTCTTTTATCGCGTGTGGCTTACTATCGGTTATGTTTTCTTGTACGATTATAATACTGTTAAGGCTGGGTATTTGAAAACTTTTGTGTTACGTAAAAGCAAACCCAATGTGATATATTGAGAGTCAAAATTTTTTTGCAAAGTTTAAAATATAATTTATCTAAATTAAAAGGTATTTTATCGCATTAAATAATATCTACGTACCTTGACTTGTATATATGAGCTTTCTGGATTATCTTTCCTTTCAACGCAGGTTCTTAGACCGATGTTTTCGTCATGCATTAAATAGATTTTCTATGCCGAATAAAGGTGTTTATATAATTTGTATAGTATAATTAAACGTTGTATTTCTATAAGCTTGTATTATAAGAAAGATCTTAAATCGAATCTAATCTACTTAGGGGGAGAAACTGAACAGTCTCGGCAATCATCTTAGATGAGGTCAATCCGTGCCGTCGCCTTAGACATTTCAACTGCGGCGTCGCCACCCCCGCCTCCATTGATTACGAGTTCATAGCCGCAAACAAAGCCATGATGACGAGCGCAGTTGTCTTCCCCAAATTCCAAATACCGCCCACAAATTGTTAGTTTATCAGCGATGTGAGTAATTTCTATCGTTTTAGTATTCTCTGACGTCTAGATAGATAGACGTATCTATAAAATAAACATCTCGATATCCTAGTTTCTGGTTAGGGGATAAAATAATTTTACAAATGAATGTCTTTCGGGTAAAGCGTACTTTATTCCGGTTTCTCGGTTAGTGCTCTTTAGGAATTAAACTCTTTGAAATTGAGTCAATGGTTTTTGAAGACTTCCAGGTCGGTTAAAAATGATACTCAAGTTTGAAATCTTTTTGTGCCAAAGTTTCTGTTTGCTAATGGGCCTCTCAAACTCTTTGAATGATATAATCATATTTTTCTCTTTTCACTGCAAAGTATAATTTATTCAAGGTTTGGGAAAAACTTTTTTAAAGATGGCTAATTTGTTTTATGTCCTTATAAGTGGCTGCATTTTATTAGACAAAAAAAAATAAAAACCGGCGTTGGTACTCTAAGCAATAATTGAACTGTGCTACCCTTTTAAGTATCAGTTAAATACGTTTTTTATTATAGTATAGAGTTCTTTCCACGATATAGTAACGGGAAAACTTCATATAAAACAAACCTGTTTCCTTTCAACCTTTTCATTATATGTATTAAAACAAAACAAAACAAGTTGAATGCACAATTCATTACGAAGTTCTTCATGTGTAATTGTGCAAGTACTTATCTGTTTTTACAACGAATGATACACGCGTGAACAATTAAGCAATCGGTATGAACAGAGGCCCGCGACTTTCATACGATTCGAATACGTGAGGCAATTATTGCATTCAAGTGCACACTGCACAGTGTGGCTTGTTTAATTGATATTTTCTTCACGCCACAACAATTTAAAAGAAATTCGTAAACTCGATACGTGTCGATCGGTACAATATCATTAGTCGAGTATCGTATGCGTATTGATAGTTTGATGCGTTTTGTGTAAGGTTGTTCATGGATATTGATGTAAGCAATTGGTTGATTCGCAATGGGTTAATGGGTCCATTCGCTGAATAAATGTGACCTCAAAAACGTAAGGTTTCTTAAAATTAAACAAAAATATCTTTAACAGTGTACGGTGCGTTTTATTTTGCAGATGTGGTATGTATGATCATGTTATATCAGTCGGGCGCTCAGGCGCATTCGGCACATGCCAAACACATTATGATTGCTGTTGTAGTGATATTATCCGACTATGAAGGATTATGATTTTTGCGTGTTCTTCAACTCAAAGGAACTAGGTTTAAAATCCCTTTCTCCTGTTACAGATGAGGCGCTTGCTCAATAGTGGGACATTCAAATAATTAGTATTAGTATTAAAAAAGTGTATTTTGAAAGAAATAATCTTCTTTAATTTTTAACCGGCTTCGGTTGGGTCTTTTTTAATTTCATCATGGTTACTTTTAGTATATTGTGTGCCTATAAAATATTTTCATTAAACAGCAACTCACTCTACATTCTCCTGTGAAATGCGCATAGCGTGTCATGACTTTATCATTTGTGCGGCATAAAGCTTGTACGAGTGCTAGAACAGTGGGGTTATTATTCAGCAGTTTTTGCTCGAGCGGGCGGCACATTTGTATGCGATTCGCTTCGTCGGTGGCTGCCCGCGAGATTAGCGCCTGTACCACCTACCCGCTGCGTAATTAAACAATTCCTGCTTTTGAGTTATTACGTACAGTTACCCCCGTTCGCCGTCTGCGGAAATATTCGCTCAATCTACGTTTATTTTAGGTTTCATCACGGCGAGATTAAATTTTAAATTGAAACACGCACAGAGTTGCTAACGGTAAAGTCGCATGCCAGTAACCACATAACTGCTCTAAAGCAACGAATATGTGTTGCTCGGTAATAAGGAATTTCATAATAGTGGTGCACTGACGTTCTAACTCCAGGCTTCGGTATAGTGCAAAAATGCCTTATTGTAGGAACTTTAGGCGCTACGCAAACAGAGACACATTCGTGTCTTGCCTTGGATAGATACAATCTACCTTTGAATACCTTATTTGTATGCAATTAACATGTAGTCTACTACCTACGGCTACGAGGACACTGTTAGAGTTCATTTGCTGCCTCTTGATTGCTAATCAAAAAGTGTTCGGTATAAGCAACTAAGCAACAACCAAATTTTCGTTGAAACCTTTATTTGAAGAGGAACATGCCCCGATTTAGTGTCCAACTGTTACTAGTGTCCGTAAGTCCACCAAGTGATCGTATCCCACCGGATTCAACTTCCGCAGTTTCTGACATAGGCAGCAGCAATATTTGCACGGCACAGCTCTAACTATTCAGAGTTTAGTATATCATTTTAGACTATTAAATATTATTTGCTTTAACCACGAAGAAAACATTGTGAGGAACCTGGTACGCCTGAGTTCTCCATAGTGTTCTCAAATCTTATGAAGTCTACCAAACCCCATTTGCCAGCGTGTTGGACTTGGGCCATAACCCGGCATTGTAAACTCGTAAAATTCTGAGAGGAGACCTGTTGTGGGACGGTAACGGGTTGATAAAATTATGATGTATTTGAAACAAAACTCAATAGTGTCTCTGTTTGCGCATCGCCTTAGAGTTTAGCGCGAATGCGTCGCCGCGCCGAGCAGCACACACACAAAGCGGCGCGTGTCGGTATGTGTGTCATCTCGGCTGTAGTGGTGGGTGTGGAATGCGGCCGCGTCCTTCGGCATACGCCGTGCCGGTTCATTTGCACACAAGCACAATACTGCTATCCGACCAGACGCAGACAGACGTTTTATAGCTTCCCAATTTATCATTTAGATATCAACATTCGGTTGTAGGCATCGCCCAAGTCGATCAGTTACTCCTTGTGTACATACTTGTCGGAATTGCCTTGGGTTTTCGCTTTTGTTTTGTAAACAGAAGGGGAATAATTCAACGCTTTCTTTGGCGATGTATGGTTATATGTCTTTAGATATAATTAATACCAAGATTATACTGTCACGAAATACTTCTCAGATAGAATCCCAAATTTTTGGGTACAATTATCAGGATGGACCTATTACTAAGTTATTGGGTTGATCTATCCAGAAATTCTCAGAATCAGAAAATTGACGTTAAGCATCACTGTGGCTCGGAAATCAAGTTAAGTTCTCAGTCCCATTTATGACTAACATTATTCGGTAAACTCTTCTAATCATAGGAGAAGCCACTGCTTCTTCAATATCCCCACTGGGATATTTATAGGGTTCCTGTGAGTTCCATCCTTTTTTGAAACCACATAGATGACTCTGCAATCTCTGAAGTAAAAGTGGTAACAGTGGTGCTGATTTTCCTGAACATTATATGTAAACTCATAAAACAGGTTATGTTTAGCGTTTTCGGGCCACCAGACAGCTCTTACCCTTTAAATGTTTGAATCAACCCTTATTTAACTTGAACGAATCAAAAATAGAATGAGCATTCTGGAACTGTTCCTAGGTAGGTTAATATAATTATTGGTTAAATACAAAACATAATATTCTCCATTTTGTTTGGACTAGTTTAACTAGCTTTGTTTGTAAAGCATAATTGCCAATAATCTAAAAAACTGTTATAGAATAGAGATCATCGATTTGAAATATTAATGTAAATTCCTATGAACTCTATTATTTCAGACTTTCGCTTTGGGAACTTCAAAGCTTTTTTCTTAATTTTTATGAAAAGCAATCTATGAGAATTCCGTTTTTCTATTTTTGAGGTTCCGAGAGAACAAACGTCAAAAGCTGTTTTATCAATCTCACAGGGTCAGTAAATTTCGCAATCTCGCGCAGACTGTGCATAAAGGAAAGTCTGCTTCGTGATCTGTCCTACGAGAGAAACGCAGCGCTTTTGCATACAAAATTCATTGCGGTTTTAGAGGGAGATTTATTAAACGTTCGTGTGAGGAACGCCGCAATGTTTACCTAAACTGTGGCTGGTACGAGACTGATATTCTCGGAAATATGGATGTTACGCCTTTTACTTACGTCTATAAAAATTCTTCGTCTGAGCTTTATGCAGTATGCTTTACTTATACGTGAGCTGTGGGCGCTTTGTATTGTAGCGGTTTAATTTTAAACGACTACATAGAAACGTTAGCGAGTACCTAGATAAAGATTACGAGTATTCTTTTCATACATTTAAGATCAGTTTTAAAAAAAAATTGCATTAAAATGCCTGTTTATTGCTTATGGTTATGGACTTTGTTGTTTATTTTTGTTAATTCAATTTATAGTTATATTATAAAGTTTGTCAAGCTACAAGTTAAGTTATTACAAAGCTAAATCGTAAGTAAATAAGTAACCTGAGGAATAGTTAAATTGTGTTACATAGCCGTCTTATTGAGACAGCGCAATTTTTTATCTAAAGCCAGAGAAGTCGTGCGACCAAGTTATTTATTTAAATTTGGCGTTTGTTTATGTAAAGAATACATGATCTATGAAATATATGAAATCAATAAACAGCTTTCGCCAAAAAAATAAAATTAAGACACAGGCCAAAAGTTTATTATTTTGTATGAGAATTGCCACTTCGGATTACCTCCAATAGATGGCGTTGAGGTTCATTTTAATGAATCGCAGAAGTCTTTACAATCAAGTATATTTTAGGTTTAGGTAGGTCTTCTAGTACAGTTATGGTAAATATCCTTTACTACAAACTGTTTGTATAAGTATTGTTTTTAATGTGGCTGTCTATTTTCTTAATGACTATGCATTTGAAGTTCTGTTTAGAAGAACATTACACCGTACCCAAGTGCAGCCAAAAATAAATACATCCAATGCAGACTATCGTCATTTAAGGCGTTTCTTCATTTTTTTTCCTGATTTTCCTGGCATCATTCCCGTTTTTGCAACACAATAGCTACATTGTGCGCCAATAACTTTTTTACATATGACGGCTGCACTGGCGACGGATGATGATGCATTATACGAACAATGTAGCGCGCATTACCACTGTTAGTGCACGTACGACTTATGAGTAAGTAGGTATATGAGTGGCATGCCTTGCCATTCATATACCTTCTCACTATATTATGCTTATTTTTACTATATGCAGATATTCAGTGTCTCTATCTAGCCTATACTTACAACATATACTTAGTCCATAACTTTACTTAGGTTGTTTTTAGGGCGGGTGCAACGAGATAAGTCGGGGTATAAGAAACAGAGACGGGACTTCTTAGCTGATCACAGGATCAGTTTCAATCGGTTATATATATATAAATATTAATATATATACATATGGACATATATAATCTATTATATATATATATATATATATATATATATAAATTAAACTATTTGCCGTGCTGTTGCAAAAGCTTGAAAATTAAATAATTTTTTTTTTTTTGATTGACCTTCTATTAGCATTCCGTACTTTCATCGATAAGTTTCCACGGAGCAAGGAATTATATAACAGACGGGACGAGTGTATACTTATACTCATTAATAGTACTCGTGCATAGCACGTGTGCAGTCGGTTTTTTTTTAAATCTTATTATTAGGTGACTAGGTGCGGTGCGGATGTAATATGCGATGCATATTTTATACTCTGCCACGTTATTGCCGTCTTTACCATATTCCCTTGATAATTAAAAGATAAAAAAACAGTTACAGTTCGGAAGAATTTCTGCCTTTTGACGACATAAGCAACCATATTGGACAGAGAGTTAGGTATACGACTTAATACCATAAAAGAGTTGCTCTAATACAAAAACAGATTTCTATCGCTTATTTCAATTATTATCATCTCACCAAACCTATGCACATAGCTTTGTTACCTATGCCTACCTAGCCATGTTAGGCGTTTCCCTGAAAGATAAAATTAGAACGTAAGGAATCGGCGGGTGAACCAAAGACTGTTGACTTTGTTTCACCCGCCGATTTCTTCGCCGGCAGTCCATGGACCGCAAACAAGCAAGCGTAGTGTGGGATGCCCTCCAGCTCGATGAACCGAGGACATAATAAGTGACGTTTGGACGCATTAGACGAGTACAACCGGCTGTGGTGGAGCTTTTTGGGAAAGTCCTATTGAACATATCAGCAGTGGACTACCGCAGGCTGCAATGATAATAATGAAGCCGATGGGCTATTCAGGTACACAAACAATGCCAGTTTATGCGATATATCCCGCTAAATGCAAGTATGTGTTGCATATTTCATGCTCCACCACGCTATTAGAGTCATTACCATAGTTCGTGCGAACTATTAAGACAGTAATGTGGTTATATACGTGTAGGACATTGTAAATTGAACACCAAGATTTATACATGAGTGTATAAACTTTCATAATAAGGTTGTTTTCAATGATATAAGCAATGATATCCAAAGTGGTCTATATGGACCCCAAGAAGTCGATATGGACTTGCAAAGGGTTCCAATGGAGTTCAGTGGTATTAGACTTCATATACTTTAGCAGGTCGTGACTATAGTTTTGGTTTACCATGAATTAAAAATTTGGGCGTTCAAAGTAAAAAGCGCTATACCAGTCAGAAAACATATTTGAGGTTGCAGAATTTAAATCAATGTAAGGCCATGTTAGGTTGTCTAACCGAAGAAATGGCAACTGGTCTACGAAACAAAGGAGTTAACCTGTCTGACTGTTCAGTTTTAGCAGAAATTTTATAATGTTAAGTATCTTGAAACTTTAATACTAATGCCTAGTAGTCAAGGGTCTGATTATGAGGGTAGGCGCTTAACTTTCTCTGTTTTTGGAAATCGGAGGCGGGAAGACATAATAAAAACGAGTATGATTCGTAGGTAGAGCTCTTTTTGCAGATGCAAGAAAAGCCTGAAACTCTGTTTAAGCAAAATGTCCAAAAGTCGTGTTTTTCATTAGCGTAGCAATAGCGAATTTGCGACCCTGCACCGCAAAATTGGTAAATCCCCCACAAGGTGGACAGAAGAAATTAAGAGCTGCTGAGAGTAGCTGGTTCCACACAACATGAATCGGTCGTATTTGGAAATTCCTACAAAAGATAGGTCAAATATTTCTTTATTCAAATAGGCCGTTGGATGGCACTTTTGCTGCGCACGTATAGAAATGTTTACATGTGAGATGATGACAGTCGCAAACTTTAGATCTGTGGCCAGCAGTGGACTTCCATCGGTACGTATTAAGCTGATAATTTGTTTTTTGTCCTTCTTTCACGGCCTAACTAAGCAGCCAATCAAATACATTTGCGTCATAGAGTTAGTTGAAATGACGGAGAGTAATACAGACTAATTATTAACCCAGAAAAATATGCGGACGAAGAACAAGGGCAACTATTAATAGCAACATAAAACCAAGTTGCCAAGCATCTTCACAAACTTTCTCATTAACTTAAAAATGTGTTGTGTCGCTTTTGATGCACACATGATTATAATATATTGAGTTTTAATTAAGAGTATATCAACTAATAACAGTAGGTAATAGTTAATTATCGTACGGTATATGTATAAATATACATAGAAATAAAAATTATCATTTACATTACCGAGCATTATTTAAATTAATCATAAAATATTTATTTTAGATTAATTAAACACAACAGCTTTGTGTGTAAGTCAGTGAGTCCGTTAGTTCTTTTGCGCAACCCTGTACAGACTTACTCATGCAGTAATAAGAAACATGAGATAATATTAATTATTATTATTCGTTTCGCACAAGTGCATGCGCATCGTGAATCATACATTAGTCAGTTTGTTTGTGAAATACTTTTATGATCGATACACGCTTGTTCAGGATGTTAACTCCACAGGTGATTATACTCAGGACAAAGGCACGAAGAGTAGGTAAAGCGATGAAGTTACCGTTAGCAAAAAAAATATCGATGCCGCGCAGAAAACGTATGGGCGCCATACTTCTAACTAGACTGCTACCATTTTAGACTGCATTATTACTTATTATGATTAGAGATTACAGTCAAGGGATAACTAATAAAACGGAAAAAAAACCTTATACTTTCTGGAATTATTTATGTTATTTATAAAACTTTGTGTTTTAAGTATAAGAATGAAATAACTTTAACAGTCATTCTACGTTAGCTTTACCTTTAAGTTTTAAAATGGGTTTAGGTATTACTAACACGATATGTACAAACGTCCGATATAAAAATAAAGAACATATTATTAATTTACTTATGATAGTTTTAACCAAATAAAACGGTATATTTATAGAACTTAGAGATCCCCGAAGTTTAATCTTTGAGTACTGCTTTTTGAGTAACAATGTTAGAGAAACTAATTTTATCGTTTGTTGTTGACTCTACTCTGAGGCAAATTTCCAAACTAATATTATATTGCAGACTGCAGTGTCAAGTGCAGCTTAGTCTAGACGCCAGACTGCTCCTAATGATGTTTATATTGTATCTATAGGTATTCCAAGGAAAATTAAAAGGATACCAATGTTTTGTTTCAAGCTTCTAATGGATACAGATACGGCCATCTTTATTATAAAAACAATACCCAAACATTTATTGAAAAGTGTTTTTACTTTCGTTGTTGACCGTAATCTCCAACGAACTTTTGAATCGATGTATATTGTAAACCAAGTCTAGACGGCAGATTATTGGAGTACGGGGAGACCTTTGTAGTAAATCTCTCCTCTTTTCCTTATGCCGAGAATAAAATAGAAAATGTTGCTCCGTTATACAAATTTCAATAAAATATAAATCTCAAGAATTGATAATAAGCATTTCTGAACGACTTTATGTGAGAGGTTTTTGATCGTAATAACGAAAAGTCAAGAATTTCTGCTGCAAATTTATAACATATGTAGTTAATGGTAATGAGAAGGTTCTTACTTAGGCATAAAAGAAAAGAAGAAATTTAGTTAATTAAAAATGCATTGAATCCAATAAATTCATGGGGCTAGCTTTAGTTTTCATATTTAATTATTAAATGTATACACAAGAAGGAGTACATATATTGCTAGTGGATAGGGACCGTTCAATTCCCGAGCACGCTCCGCTAAGTTTTCGGAGTTATGTGCGTTATTGATTGAAACATTTTAATTTTACGTACTCTAACAATCTGCCATTGGGCCAGCGTTGTTGACTACGGCCTATCCCCTTCTTATTCTCACAGAAATGATTATGATGATAGAGAGCAAAGGCGTAAGGTGGGTCTCCTGACTTTAAATAATTACCAAAAGTTCATGAACATATGACAAGTTTAGTTCATCACTTCAATATCATCTGATGGATAATTCAGCCATTTTTGAACCACACTAACCTGAGCAATGATGTCGCTATTTATTGACGAGACGCTTCTTTCCCAGAAGCTTTCTTAGGAAACTCATCTAAACACTGGGACAATGGTAACTAGGAGTGGTTAAATCCCCCGCTTCCTCACTTCACTGCCGTCATTATAATTCAGGCCTTGTCATCTATGCCAGATGGTTTAAGCAGTTCCTTGACCAGCTCTTGAGCGAGTTACTTCCATTTTGGCCACAGTAAAGCTCGACAATCTAACTTACGACTCTGGTCTTCTACGTCCTCCTACGTGTAAGAATATCGCACCAGGCGGTATCATAGATTCCAAACCCTTCTTCATATCGTTCTCTTCATATTTTCCATCGGTTGTGAGCTTCATTTACTCTTTGTGATTTACTTACAATTAATTACTAATCAAATGTTAACGGCTACGTTTAAATTAATTTAAACGTAACCCTTAACATTTACGCACTTATTCCTTAACGTTTTATCTACCTACTGAAAAATTTTGATTTAGTCTACAGAATACTAAAAGTAAAATGAGTTTATATATTACAACTTAAAGTTATTCCTATGCCACTGTGATATGAATTATTATTATCTCTTCTAAAATTTGTCGACTCGCCATTATTTCAATGGAAACTGTTATTTATCAAAGTCCATGCCAAGCCATTGTTGTTTTAACAAAAACTATTGATAAAGGTCCGTGACAAAGAGGAAGCGTTGTAATCCCCGGCAATTGGGATTACAGGCAAACCGAATGTAAAATGCTACAAAAGATAAGGTTCATATCACAATAGATGTAGTAACAATACTGCGGCGTCAGCTATAAGGGTTCGCAACGGTCCTATTTTTCTAGGCTACGTCCTAGTTTTAATAAACTTGATAACATTTTGAAGTGCAGTATTGTTTTTCATTGCCGCTATTAATGTTTGTATGTAAATAGATATTCAAGATAAATATGATTAATAAGGTGTAATCAACACAATATTAATACAATCATAAACTTTTCCTTTGAGAATTCTAACAACAATAACAAAAATAAAACCCGGCTATGTTGTGGGCTTCTTCTTAGACCAGGGCGGGTTTCGATCCCTCGTAGCTTCTTTTTTAAGTTAACGAATGTAGTTATCGCCATCACTACTCACTTTAACTATGTGCACATTTTGTTTGTAATGAACGCATCAAAAATATTTATATATTTGACTTTGACTAACCTCCATAGTACTAAGCCAGTTTGGATTTTATTCCAGTTCAATTTATATTTATATTGCAACAAAGAGCGAAGATGAATTGCATTTCGTTTATCCTGAAAATACAAAAGTTAGTAATATGCCGTGATAACAGTGAAAATATGAAAAGAAAACCAAGAATATTGATTTTAGTATTGCGATTAATATCAAGAATTGTCAAGTGTTTACTGGAATTTTTAAAGAGTTGCACAGTGAGATTTTTTTAATTTTACCAAAGTAAAATGGATGAATTGCATTTCGGATTTGTAACTTATAAAAATAAAAGTTCTCGATATTGTTGTGGATTGCAAAAGAGGGTTTTACATACCTCCTTACTATAATATTATAAATGCGAAAATCTGTTTGTTTATTTGTCCTCCCTTCACGTTCTAACTAAGCAACCTAAGAACTGGATTTTTGGCAGAGAGTTAATTGAACGGACGCAGAGTAAGATTAGCTATCATAAGATCCCAGGAAAACAAATATTTCTCACGGGATTTAACGCGGAAGAAGCAGGCGGACAACATCTAGTACAATTGAGGAAATATAATTTCTATGTTCGTGTCCTGTTTATAAAAATGGGAATGCCAACCCTAGCGTAAGCTGTAATGACGCATATGTTATCGATTTCTAATCATACGCCCCCGCGTCAAACGTCCGACGATTGTCGGGTCACATTTTCTAACTATTGTAACTATACATGCATACGTATCATGATTTGAACCTGCCTGCTATGGCCTAAAGGTTAACATGGGCGAACGTGGGTCGGAAGGTTAGTTAAAAATTCGTAGCTGGTACTAACCACTACGAGCCTGGAGTTAGGAAAATGACTATGTCAAACCTCGTTATTCCCTCGGCCTCAGTTAAAAACTGCGCAAATGTTGGGCTCTAAATCCTACGGGGTTGAGGTCTGCGCACCAGTGGGACATTAATATAGAACATAGTCGGTTTTTTGTGTGCGTGCGGATAATGTTTATTATGATTTGGAATTTATTACGTCAAGCGTTCCGGTACAATGCCATGTAGAAATTAATTAGAGTTATCAGTTTAATAAGACTGCCATAGGTTCCTACTCCTAACAGCTTAGCCTGCTACCATCATAGATTATTACATATCTAGGTAAATTTACAAGGTATGGCTAACTTGAAGCTGAATAAAAAATAACAAGCGTTCATATCTTTGGGGAAAACTAAATCTATGTACATATGAACACAGTATACATATATCTCATGGGAAGCGTGCGGTGACGATGACGCAAGTTTTATAATTTTTGTTCACCCAAAAAGGGCTCAACGCGCCTAAAAAAGTTGCCACAAAGCGAAATTTTTCATTTATAATATTTATCAACACTTTACTTTATGAGCCATAAAAATTATTGCGAAAGCCATTTGACACAACTTCAATCTATCCTAGCCTAGCGATGAAATAGAGGTAGGCATTAATTTAATTTTGCTTGAAGGTTGGTTGTTGAACCTTGACCAATCGATGACTACAATATTAAGTATATACTATAAATTGTAATAGAGACGGTTACATATACTTCTTGCGATTACTTCCTAGGTTTATTACAATAATTAGATTAATACTACACTTATGGAATTAAAAACAGTTCTTTTAGAGTTTGTTCATGCAGAGTTCCAGTTTTCGAGTTTCTTAAATTAAAGCAGCTAAAAAAAATTAATTCCGAATTCCCAGACTACTATTTATATTTTTAGGGTTCAAACTGCGTTTCGGAACAGAAAGGAATCCTTTTAGGATCTTTGTTGTCGGTCTGGCCGTCCGTCCGTGTCCGTGTCAAAATCCTTTTGCTTTGTAAGTGCTTTAGTTGTCAAGTATATGTTAGTTAGTCCATAATAATTACGTGTATACAACGTGTAAATGAAACCCGAAATAATACTTCACAGGCTTTAGAGGCACGTTATTTACTGTCTGAGACTTATCTGTGAAACCGAAAACCTAATAGTTTTTTAGTAAACCACTGCCATAGTTTTTACTGAAAGAAATCAGATACGTAACATCACATGCAAAATTATTTTTATTAGATACGCGACGCGTAGCGTAGGTATTATGCCCGTATCGCTCTTTTATCTTGAATAGGGTCGTCAAAAGTAAACACAATGTATTGTATGGAAAAATAAATATGATTCTTTTGACTTCACAACTTTGTTATGCATTCTTCATCCATACGAAATATACTTATGCATCCTTCAAATATATTTCGAAATTCGGTTACACGTTGTAAACATCTATACATGATAATCATCATCATATCAACCGGTAGACGTCTACTGCTGGACAGGTCATTTTTTGGCGGTTTCAAATTTCGCGGTCGTGTGCCTCGCTTATTGCCACTTCAGTTTCGCGACACGTTGGACTATATTGGCAACCTTGGATCATCAAAGGGTCTTCTTATTTCTGATTCGATCACTTAGAGATACTCCGAGTATATTATGAGGCCTACATTGACACGTCATAAAATAAATCATCACTGAGTATGTCCAGCACAAGCCCATAACAGTCCACTGCGGGATTAATGGCTTCTCTCGATGGGAGGTTTTATTCATAATCACCACGCTGATGACCCGCACCACGGAGGCGGGTTGATGGTTGCAGAAAAAGGCACTATTAAGACAGACAGGCTGCTGCGCGTTCTCTGTTATATTACCTTAGTCGTCTCGTACGACACCTGCGGGAAGACAAGGTGTGGTGACAACTGTATTCTAATCTGCCGTCACCACACGGCAAACTGAGCAGATTAAATAAGAGTGTACCGTCACGAAAATGTAGTTTAATTTGGCAAGACATACTAGACAGCCGTATAAATTCGTTTTAATTCAGAAGAAGGCAATAAAGTATGATAATATGCCATTTTTATCCGCCTAAGTACACTGCAGACATTTGCAGAGCGAAAACATTTTTGGCTGCGGTTGCAGACGACGTCTTTATTGCATGTAGAAATACATGGCCTCAGAGAAATTACTTCTCATACAGTTAATAACTACGGAACTTCTTTTATGTTATATTTGTAATGGATCGTGCTAACATAAATCTTGGCTGTTTGTTGATGTTAAATGGCTTTCTACGCCAATTTATCTATGCCAGACGTTCAATTATATTTGAGTCTCGATAAGTAAAATGTCGAAGCTCCGTTGGTGAGGTTTATTCAATTCCGTATCAGAGTTTGTGAGTTCGAATCCGAAAAAGGCACCTTTTAATTACTTATCTAAGTAATATTTTTTTATTATTGCGCCACAAAACGAATAACTTTCCTCACGGTTTTTATAAAAACGTAGTCTCCAGCTTTCTTATAAGTATAGATATGTTTTGTATAAAACATTTGACGCATAATTTGTTAAGTAGGTAATATATTTTGCTAAACTAACAATTGGCACCGCTTAGCGTTTACTTGAGAATGTCTTCAATTAGATAGCACGTGACAAGAATTGTTTGAGAATTCTGTTGGCAATTGCCTACTGAAGAAACCCTTTAGGTACTAACTCTTGTTTTGTTTGTTCAAAATGGTAATGTTTTAAATGAAAATAAGTGGGGTTTGCCCTAATTTCTAGACACTCTGAAAACTATAAATACTTTTATTTGACTTATGGTATTTTATTGTTCGTTTAAAATGTCATGCACGATAAACTGCCGGCCGGTATTGTAAATAAATAAAAAAAAAGGCTATTAAAGCAAAATTTACACGAACCTACCTATATGTAAATATTTTATTACATGTTTTTTTATTTTATTTTTTTTGTAATATATTTGCATGCCTTTACTCGGCAAATTATTGTACTTACGTTTCATTTAATACCTAGGTATAAAATATCTAAGCAGCTGGTTCTAATGTTACAAAAAATAATGATTCTGAAAATCGAAATTTTGTAAATTTTTAAATTAGATTAAAAGAGGTTTACCCTAATTCCACATAATCCCTAAACATAACACAGCTAGCTAAAATCTAGCTAGGATAGGCCAGTTCGTCAACTCATTATATGTGCAATTTTGATGAAGGAAATAAACAATATATTATTTAATCTATCATTTATTCTTTTTCATTTTTTTTTTTATTCTTAACAATGCTTAAAAATAAAATAAAAAACACGATTAAAAATTTATAAAAAAAAACATCCACCCTCCGCTTGCGGGGCTTTTGTATGCTCAAGCAACCGGCGGTCAGGGCTCCAGAGTGAGGAACCTCCAACAATACGCGCCGTTTCAAGGACTACTGCCTTCTGTATCCGACCCTTGATCCAACAACCAAGCGAAATCTTCTTAAGATGTTGGTCGAAGCTTTTCGCGAGAAGACCATTGAATGAAACGACGATCGGAACAATAACGGTCAACTCAATTCAAACGATATTATTATTATAATCTAGATATTTCCAAATTAGGTTCCCACCTACTATGTGATTTAATACGTAGTAATATTGGGAACAATACGTCAAAATCGCTTCAAACGTAGTGGTTTGGATCGGTATTTTTTAATCTGATAATATATCCATATAATCAGTGTCGCGTTAGTTCCAAACTTATCTAAATAAGAATCAGCTGAGTGAAAACAAATATCAATAATAATGTATAGCGGCATAATGCATTGTTGGTTTCTAAATAGCGGGGGCTGAGGTGCCGCTCGACGTGTCACGCGATGCAGAGCCCTGTTTCAAAACAAACGTAGACGTAGGGCGAAATGTGTACAGTCTGCGTCAATAAAACTGCGTAGGTAGGTACTTATTACAATATCGTACATTCGCATTACAATATAACTACCTTTTATTCCTTTTTTCAAGTACTACAAGATAGACATTGACTGCAATGTTACCTAATGCGTATGTGAAGATGCAGTCTTAGATGCTAACGAGCTATCTATAACCCTAATCGGTTTCTGTGCGACATCGTACAGGAACGCTAAATCGCGCCTTTGTTGGTGAGGTGGTAACTAACCACGGCCGCAGCCTCCCACCAGACCAGATCAGATAAAATTTCGAAATTAATAATCTCAAATTGCTCATGCCGGGGATCGAAGCCGGGACCTCCGTCGCTCGAACCACAACGCTTACCACAACGCCAGGAAGGTCGAGTTATAGCTATTCAAGCTGGGATACAAATCTATCTTTCCATAGCTATAATATAGCTAAAGAGTTTCTCTCTTTGTTTGAGCGCGCTTTGGAACTACCAGTCGGCTTTGAAAAATCTTTTTTTGCTGCGATTGATAGTTCTATTATTAGGGAAGGTTTGTTAGGGAGGTAGAAGCAGTGAGACGTTTTTAAATGTATAATACCGTATCTATATATTCTACTGTATTTTGTATATTTTGTGTATTTTGTAGTGCTTATCATTGTATTATTTTTATTACACGCTTTATATCAGATTAACTTGTATGTTTGTTTGTAACCGACTTCTTTGGGCGTGATTTTGACCCACTTTAAACGGTCAGATTTCTTTCAAACTTTGTAGACATATCGAGGACCGATGACAATACACTAATCTGAAAAGATTATTCCAATTTACACTATAAAAAATAAGATTTTTTTACTAATTACTACAGCGCCATCTAGACCCAAATGTAAAAACCTATGGCGTTCGCGTACTTAACAAATTCCACAGAAAACATTAAGCTACTAGATGGTAGAGGGCGTTAGCTATTACTTTTTAATGGCCTGTTTTAAATAATAATTAGAACTTGCATTTCGAGAGACTGAATAAAAAAAAAAATATTTTATCTCTTTAATGGTGGATGGGTTACCGATTAATTTTGCTCTAATAAAAAATCTATTAGATCAAGAAAAACTAAAAAAAAACGCTATTATGAATAAACTAAAAGAAAGAAATTAGTTTAGTTTTTTATACCAAGCGTGTTTTTTTAGTTTGTTTGAACTATTTAATTATTATTTGGTTTATAGTTACAGCGAATCTAAACACGCCTCCGTCTGACGTTTCAGGTGGCCAATAATAATTAGTGTATGTAATATATATTTTACATTATATGTATAAATAGAAATCTATATAAACCAAAAATCAAGGTAGGATGTTTTATCAAAATAGCGATAAGGCCTTTGTGCCCATGTATATCATCGTTTTTTCATGTTAACCTGGCTTTATATTTGTATGTGCAATAAAGACTTTTTTCATCATGAAAAAAGTCTTTATTGTTGAAAGTTCTGTTCTGCAGTGTCTTCAGTTCTGTAGTGTGAAAAAGTCATGTTCATCACACAAACATTTTACAGTTGTGGGAATCGAACCCACGGCCTTGGACTCGGAAAGCAGGGTCACTGCCCACTGCGCCAATCGGCCGCCAAGAGGTTTAACACCTACGTCTCAAATTGATGGACACAGGGCGGCATTTTGCAGGACGTGCTCTGTTTATAGGTGATGGTTTTCCACTTACCATCAAGTGGGCCATCAGCTTGGTACGTAAATTGTTACTTTAAAAAAAACAGTACCCACCGCATAAATGTTGCCTGTTTATCGGTTTTTTACCGGATATACTTCGATGAGTGTGCTCAGGAACTTCACAATCTTGTTCCTTCTTTCCCGTTCTACCACAGAACAGCGAGACACCGTGAGCGGTGGCATCCTTATCTGGTTGATATTCCATCAACACGCACGAAACGATTTTTATCCACGTTTCTGATACGTGCCGCTAAGATGTGGAACGCCCTCCCGGCAACTATGTTTCCTGCCACGTATAATTTGAGTACCTTCAAGGCTAGAGTGAATAGGCTTTTTCTAGGCAAGCGTGCTCCAACCTAGACCTCGTCATTGCTTTCTAACGGGCATGATTGTCGTCAAACGCTGGCCTATGGTTAATAAAAAAAAAAGAACCGTAATAAACGCGAATAAGAACGCGGGTAACAGCTAGGATTAGTAACTATACAATTTTTATTATAAGCTACAAGGGTCGCAGCTGTAGTCTGCATTGGATTTAATTTTGATACTTACAGTCGGAGCTAACATCGACTCACCCTAACTACTAGGCTGTAATAATACATGTCTATGCAGAATTAAAATTTACTAATGCATTTATAACCCTACAAGTCTACAACGCGAACGTAAAACGCGATTCTAAATGCAGCTAGTATGTACACCTACCTTCAGGGGTATAGACAGGGTGAGGGACTGAGGGTGGAGGTGGTTTGATTGATGACGTGGGGCGCTTTGTGCGTACTCTCCATTGTCCGGCGAACGAAACAACTGGACGTACAGAACGAGCTCTTTTATTATGATGATTATCTCGCGAGGGATTCCTGGATTAACATTTCCTGGATTCGTGCGAATATGTTCTGATATACTCAACGGTATTTACTATTCAAGACAAACAGTTCGTGCCAGTGGAGAGTTGCTTTCAACATAGCCGATTCGAGCATTAATGGAACACATATCTTGTTACTGACTTACTTACTTACCCACTTGTCTTATTTTATAAAGCACTAAATAAGTATTTTACGATATAAAAATAATTTATCTTGATGATGCCACATTTACACCGATATGTCGAGCAACCAACATTTTAATCACTACTGATTTTTTAAATAAGTCTTAATCCGTAGAATGGTTTTGAGCGATGCAAAACTGTAACTACAAAGATTTTATGTTCCTATATAGTTTTCTTTTTTTCTTTTGAACTTGGTTTAATAGCTCGTACAAATTCGATTTAGTGGTTCGTAATGTGTTTACTTTCTGGAGCTTGTTGAAACGTCATATTGTTCGCGCGAATTTATAATTGTTCAATTTCCAAACATTTGTGTACTACCATGACTATACCAGTCACTATTTCATTAGCAGAAAAGCAAATTAACGACTATTGGTTCGCTTAAACTGTTTAAATAGGTTGATGCCTACTGTAAACGTGCTGAGAGAAATAATAATAACGTGGAAAGTGGTAGGTAAATCAATAACTATGAAATCCGGTGAGTCCAAAATAAACAGCTTCTTCCACATGTGGCAGTAATTTTTTACTCAAAAGTTTTTACAAGTTAGATAATATTTTATACATTTAATAGTAAGATTCACTTCGGATAAAAATTACGAAATCTTGAATCTTAAACATAATTTAATCAAATTTCAAAAAAGAGTCCTGTGAAGAAGCTGTGAAAGCCTAAAAAGCGGCGATAGCCTAGTCAATAAGACTTCGGTCCCCGGCGTGCCTCTCTTTTAAGCCATCAAATATACCTTGCGATAACGGTGGAAAATAGATGGAAAAAATATCCATAGGAAACCTGCATGTGAGAGTTGTGCAGTGGTCTCAAAAGCGTGTGAAGTCTACCAACTTTTGTTTTCCTCCACATACCCAGCGTGGTGGACTACGACGTTACCCCATCGCATTCTGAGTGGAAATCCGTGCCCTGCAGTGGGCCAGTTATGGGTTTGGTAATGATGATGAATTACAAGAATGCCTTAAAACAGCAACAATCATCACTAATTAATAATAATAAAAAAAATCGTACTACAGACAGTGCTTTTACTGTGAGTACAATGTGCTGTTATACCTAGATATGGTTGAAAATGACGCTGGTTGCAAAAAGTATTATGATTGTTTTAACGTTATCTATGGAGGAGTTCTATCTAGCATCTCTGAAGAATAACGTCAGATATTTACCAAAATTATATGGAACACTCGAGCCATGTAAAAAGCTATGCGAATTCAGCATTGCAAAAGTTAAACAACTTTTCTTCGATAAATAAAAAGGTTTGTCTAAACATCGACCAATGAATACGTCGATAAATTGGCTCAGCGAACATTTCTAAATCATAAGGGACAAAAAAAAACGATGGAAAACTAAACAAGCACAATTATGAGCTGAAAGGCAACAACAGTATCCAAACAAATAAATGAAGTGGAACGAATTTCTCGAGGGCACATACACGACGAGCGGCAGCAAGGTATACGATGTGTCGCTCGTAGACGTGGCATGAAATAGGTTGGAAAATAACTCGGCTCCCGGCGGGCATGGCTGCGATTCAATCAAGTCTGATTCAGAATTTTGGAGTTCGTTTACCAAGTGACTATAAGCGGAGGAAAACCCAACTGAACGCAAATAAAGCAAAAACGGAGTCCGGAATGGAGTCTCTTAATCGTTTTACGCGGTACGTTTAACCTCCAGACGAGTTTTAAATCAAAATGAAAGCCTCGATCGCGTATGTTCTCGATATTAGCAGACATACACGGTTTTTTAAATAAAACTTGCACCTTCGTTTGAAACTTTGTAAGAATGATGTTTCCAAAGATAGTTTAACAATATTTTTCTCAGACGAGTCGCCTCTTGTCCGCAATACTACGGAAATTTTTAAGCATAATTTCTCAGTTTTCTCGTAGACGACCTGCCGGAAATTTTGTCAAAGTTGTATAAATTCTATTTCCTATTGAGTTATCATAAAACAAGAACTAGTTATGTTTTACTAACAAAGTAAGGAGAATCAGTAAGGATTGTATTGGAAAAGCCTATAAAAAGGTTTAGCAGTGGAAGATGATGTAAATGATGATGATGACGTGATTGATAACCAGGCGATCATAACAATAGCAGTAAACTAAATAACAGGTTGTCCAGATTTTAAGCGAACGTTTAAGCTCATCCAATAAACCCCTTCCAATGTTTTGCCTTATCTATAATCTAATCGCTTACTACGAGCGCTAGACTAAATAATTTGAAATGCAAATACCTAAATTCGTAGATCTAATATACAATGTATAAATGTCTAGATCGCAATATTGTTTCCCCTCGAATCCAACGACATCGCTCTAATTAATCTGTCTTTCATCTGTTATTTCCGAGAAATTGGTATATTGAGATTCAGTAAATCAATAATTGAATATTTAAATAAACAACACCACCAATATACCGTTAGACAAATATCTGGTAAAACAAGTACTTAAAATATAAAACTTTTGCAGGATGGTGTTATTCTTGATAGGTAATAAATCTATAGAATCGGATGTATGGAATCTGCTCGGTGCATTCTTGTGCAAGGTTTTCTGAAACATTATACTAAGCGATCTCGGTAAATAAGGATGAGTTTGAATGCGAAAATCGATTATAATTTTTGACTGACAATTACAGTTTTTATATCCATACCTCTAATCGGCCGTTATCTTTGTTCCAAAACTGAACTAGCCAAGCCGCGGCCATGCATTCTACAAGGTTTCGTTTGGATTAATCAATTGGCCTTATTCAGAATGTCTCACTTACACATGCCCATAAAAACAGTTAACACCTATGCACTAAGTAGTAAAATGCTAATTTTAGATACAAAATTTTTAAATAAGGGTGGCTGAGCTATTCACGAGTACACTCGTTTGAATAACACCAAACTGATCCACTCGTTCTGAAGTAATGACGTCGATGGCGTCAACTCATCACTCCCCTCTTTTTGCGTCAGAGTTAATATAAATATACTCATATAATGAGCAAAGAAATTTTTTATTGTTTGCGAAAATATTATTTTTATTACCACTACTATTTCAGACATGGTCTCACTCATAATAAGACATTTTATTAAAAATAGATTTTAGCATCTTACTCCTGAAAAGGATATGAAGAGATAGTCAAACTTTTCTAAATTGTCTTTATCTACCATCTATGACGATACGAGAAATTTCAATAACTGTGTGATTGTTAAAACGTCAACATTCATAGTTAAAAGTTGTTTTACCCTTAGTCTGATTGCTGGGAATACAGGAAGCGAAGAGTTTACCGCAAAAAGTTGAGACGTTCGAACCTGCAATGAAAAGAAAAAAAATGTCTACTTTTTGTAGGCTCTTGTAGCATCTATTATAAAACAGAAATAGGTGTATGTTGACTGATGATAATGAAATGAGATGTGAAAATAAAAACATAGTGAAATAAGTTAACATATTTCTCATGCTATATATAAAATACAATGAAACAAACCGATTTCAAAAGCCACTGCGACGTATGTAAAGTATGGCACTAAAATTATAATTGGTGAAAAGTGGATACATACATAAGTACGAGTGAAAGCATGCGGATTTTAAACTATATATTATACTACGTCGTGTAAAGAAGAGAATAAGTTTATAAGGATGCAGGTTCAAAACTAGAGAGCTGGAATAACTAGAAGCAAAAAAGAAAGAATATTCGCTTCTTATATATATATAGCTTCGACATTTAAACGGTTCTTAAAACTGTACACTATACTTCATATTGTTATAATCTATAATCAAGTACTCGACGACTATTAGCAACTGGGTTCATATCTAATAAAGTGTTTCTAGATTGCCAGCCGGTTCCCTCTTAGACGTGGTTCAAGTTTAATGGAGTTGAGAGATTGAGTTACATTTGACTCCACTGAACTGAATGAAACAATACTGTTTCAATACGTTATAACCGTAAAATGCTTCGAAGTTTTGTTACCGAAATATAATCTTTATTTTTAGGACGTCAAAGTATGTCAATAAACTGTTATTTTAAGACAATATTGTTTTAAGCGTGTTGGCAGTAATGTAAGTACTAGATATGCAGACCTATACAAAATCTAACAGAAAATGTAGCCAGTTTTTAATTATTCTTTAATGACGCACTCATTTACCTTCTCGACAGTTCCTAATTTGTGGGTGAGAGCTTTTTTCACGGACACTTTTTGTCTACAAAATATCTAGTATATGCCTGAATAGAAAATCAAATCTTTGTTTCAGGATTTAATTTTCTATACAGACATAAAGTAGAAAATCCTGAAATAAGGATTTGATTTTCTAGACAGACATAAACTAGATAATAGATATGCTGTCATCAAAAAGTGTACCTATATATACGAATAATGTGTTGATTATATGTTGCGTATAGGCTTTCATAAGCGATAAAATTAAAAAAATGCTTTATAACTCAAAAGTTTTAAGGATATCGTATACATGAAATATACGCAATTAATAAAATTGTTTCGAGTTAAATTAAATTTCACAGCTCAATATAACCCAGCCTGTTAACCGTTTGTCATTTAATTAGAATCACAGCCGAGGAAAACAAGCTAATAAGCTAAAAGTACTTTTATAAATGGAGGCAGCCGCTGTTGTTCATTACTCGTTCCTAGTTCATTTGATGCAAATATTCTTAGCAAATTATTCTGTCAATCTTACTTTACTCAATATAATGAGATGAGCATTGTTTCATTAATTATTTGTTTTCAGTGTTTACAAATACGTATTGGACCTTTAACTTCTTTACTTATTTTAATATACAGACCAGCTCGCATAGATTTATTATACGTATTTATATGAACGTAAACTTTTATGATTACACCAAAACATCCACTACATGGGTACTTATTTATTTATTCATAAGACACACCAGCAATTAGTCGTAATTACATTCATAAAAAAAAAAATGTGTTAGAATTACATATTATGTCCAGTGCCATTACAATAATCAATTATAGGTGCATACAGCATTATCGTTGTTATCTCCGGTCACAATTTAAAAACTTAAATAAGTATTTTACCAAAGATTATTAAAAATAATAATATAAATGTACTTGTAGTATATACAAATAATCTTGTTACATTCCCCGTTGGCTTCGAGATGTGATTCACTAATCTCTTTGGTTTGTCTGAACACGTGAAGTGTCGGTGTATAAGAGGCTTGGATAGCAAAGCGGATAATGGTACTGAGCCCATATTAAAAATAATTTTTGCCTGGTTTAAAACACATATTTTTATGTAGGCTAGTTGTAAATGGGTTCCTAGGACACCACTACTCGCTTACATTCGATTATAATTACAGTTATCGTACAAAGTAACATGATAAAGAATTTACAATAATAACTAATTGTAATGAGGTAATTCTGGCAGTATGAGCTCGTGAGTGTGAATGTTTTTGTATTATCTAGTAATCTAAAGCCCTATTAGACATTATATATTTTGATATTATGGTTGACACTGCGTATTTCAATGAAAAATTTGAACCATTTTTTCTATTCAAGTTCTTTAATTCTAAGTTAATAAAATCAGGAGCTGGTTATTCGTGGCAACCTGGTGTTGTAAGGTATTTGAATAAAAAAACAAAATATTATACAACAGCGGCCTTTATAACTGTTATAAGGCGGTAGGGGCTTACCCCTTTTTGTAAATGAAAACGTAACTTCTATATGTTGCTGTTCGCAAAACTCGAGAATTTCGTCGATAGATTATTTTTTAACAACATTGAAGTTCTTTATGTATATTTATACTAGTTTTATAATTGCAAACTGGCTCTGCTGTGGGTGATAGGCCACGGGAAGTTAGATAGTACCAACAAAGACCTACCGCCATGCGATTTAGACAAGTACCTAGTATGAACATGGTAAAGCTCGTGAAAAAAATTGGCAAATTAAAACTACCTGCCTTTTAAATTAACTGCCGAGCATTTTAAGAGGTAGGCGATTTTAATCGTCCATAAAATTAATTTAATAAGGAAAAAAATGTAATTAATGTCACTCTTGTCGCTAAGTAAATCAACTTAAAAATTTATGACGCGAGTTCCGAGTTTTTTTATATGCATATAAAATTTAATTAAGCCATTATATTCGCGAATTAATTTAGCCAGTATCATTTTATATTTATTCTAAGAAAGTACATTAAATTTTATACATAAAAATGTCACAAGAAAGGCCGCTCGCTTAGATGTAGATCAATGAACTATATACATAGGCCTTTACTATACATATAAACAGTAGGTATAGCTTGTAATTAGTAATACAATGTTTTTCTCTATCTTTTTTTTCTTTTTTATTTAAAAGAAGAAGACAAAAGATTGCGTAACTATGCATCCCCTTTACTTCGTTCAATAGTTTAGTAAAAACAAGATGTTGATACAAGAATATAAACCAAGTAATAAACCAAATAATAATCGTGTTTCTCGGCATAGTAACATTTAAAATCAATGCTGTTTCTTATAATAACTCTCATATTATTGACGATGAAGTGACAACCTGACAAACTTTGCACGTTCATTTGACGGCCGAGTGGCGCAGTGGGCAGCGACCCTGCTTTCTGAGTCCAGGGTTCGATTCCCACAACTGGAAAATGTTTGTGTGATTAACATGAATGTTTTTCAGTGTCTGGGTGTTTATCTGTATATTATAAGTATTTGTGTGTATTATATTCATAAAAAAAAAAATTCATCAGCTATCTCAGTACCCATAACAAAAGCTTCGCTTACTTTGGGGCTAGATAGCGATGTTTGTATTGTCGTAGTACATTTATTTAATTATTTATTTTATTTAATTATCTTAAAACGTACAATTGACGGTTCTGTAAAACATGTCTTAATTCCTGTACCTACTAGTTACCACGTATTGCTGTTCTCAAAGTTAGTCTATTTTATTACTTTGCAAAACTACGAGTACGACAACCCATTCTAATATTATAAAAGCGTGAGTGGAGCGGTTTGTTTGTTACCTCATCCAAAAAACAGATCTTAATAAACTCCAGGAGATAGATAAAGTATAGAATATTCATCCTGGAAAAGCTTCTAGTATAAGTTGACCGAGGGATTTAAAGAAATAGCAAATGGTACCCATCTATGACCGCTTATCCGATCGTAGTAAAATTTTGCATTCAAATAGCTTACATCCTGGAGACATCAATAGGAATCATTTCATCCTTGGAAGTTACCTTTAATTTTATCTGAAAATGTTCCTGCGGGATTTTTAAAAAAAAAGAAACGTGGCCACATCTGGTATTATAAGATGGCGAAAAGGGTTAAATGCACGTTCCATTTATCCTTTGCACGGTTGAATAAATGAAAAAAAAGTTTCAGTTCTCAGTTTGGGGCGCGCGGCCTTGCGCCGGCGCCGGTCATCGCCCGCGCCGCCCCCGGCCTCCCCCCTATAAATAAAACGACGGGACAAATGCACTCTGCAACATATATTTTTAAAGCTATGACTTACGTGGATATATTTATCTCTTTTGCCACCCTCTTTTGACGTCTTTTTGCATAAGTTTGCATTTAAAGTACGACCGACCAGCCCCGGTTTCGCATGGGTATAAATTATTAGACAAAAAAGTGAAGTTTCACGTAGATTTATTTTTGCGCGACTTAGTTGCAAATATATTTTTTTGTGCTAACTAAAAAACTCAATTAGTCTGTATTTTATATAAGTGTAAAACATCTGTGAAAAAGTATCTAAACGATAGTAATAATCGCATCATTAGCGGATAAACAAACTTTTGCGGAAAGAGAATTTTCTACATGTATAATCCATACTTTTACACTTAAAATTAAGTTAAATTAATGTTATTTACAAAATCTGAGAGTGAGAAGACGATCTAGTCAACGTGCATTTTTTTACAATTGCTAAATCGAATGCGATCGCCGAAAGAGTGCGTTCCTAACGTATATTTGGGTGGCCATATTTATTATAAGACAATAACACAATGTGTCAACGAACTACGAGCTTTGCATAAGTATATTTCTTAAGGAACCCTGCAAAATATATATATATATATATATATATATATAATAATATAAGGAGCATATTTTTTTTTATACAAACTAAAAAAACATTCTAATAGTTTACTAATAAAAGTGTACGCTACATTTATCTCAAAAAGTTATTTGGATTCGTACGTTAAAAACAATCAATTTTTTACGCTATCCATAAATTCAAATGAGCTAACAAACTTTCTTGTACCTACTAAATGTGACGTATGATACATTAAAGATATATAACAACTACTTATTATTAAACTGGTTTACCATAATGTCATTGTTCTCTAATGAACGTTCTTTATTAAAAACAAAAGCCGTAACGATGCTTTATTAATACGTATCTAATTAATTCATGGACGTCAATTATGTGTTTACAAGGAGCGTATTATCTTATGCTACACTCGTCGAAGGCGATGGCAGCGGATATATTTAGCTCCCGTTTAACATCGATATCTATTACGCATTTAAACATACGTTATTAAACGACTGTGTTAATTTATAACTCACTAGCTTGCGTCACATTGATCTCTAGACTTTAGTGTACTCTAACCATGTAACTTCTAATTTTTTCGAATTTACTATAGTCTAATAGTAGAAGTAGAGGCTGTTCTATCAGAGCTCGTCCGGTTGAGTAATAAATACCACCATGCTAGTTACTGCCGGCAAGCAGTAATGCTGTGTCAACCTTCGCGTGAGCCATCAGCTTGCTCCAATTATAAATATAAAAAATCCAAACGGATGTTATTAACGTGAACCGTGAAAGTATAGTATCTGCGAAAGAAGGACTAACAAGCTTTATTTATCATTTATAATATCACCGGGCTTGGGATAAAAATATCATGCATATTATTCCAATTCCTGAGGCAACTTTATCAAAATCGGTTCAGCCTTTTAAGCGAGTGTTATTACTAATAGCTCATTGGATAAAACGCAAAAGAACAGTATAAATTTAGGTGTAAACAAATACCACGACAATCCGCTGCTGTTTCTGCCCAAAAGAAGAACTTACACACAAACATACATCCGCATTATCTTTAGTTTGCTTGGAAACTGGCTGTGTAAAATTGACCGTAAGAAGAAAACTGCTTTTACTCCCTGCAATAAGTTACAGTTTTTTCGCTACAATAAACTAAGCTTTTAGGTGGGTCTCGGCTACTTCAAAGACTCGGCACGTGCTGTTTACCCGCATTGTACATTGGTGCGTGCGATGTAGAGGATTCAGATGATATAGTATTTTAATTGATATGTATCAATGGAATTAAATTAGTTCATAAATGAATTGATTAATAATTCATTCGTTCATTAAATTTTTGCATAGTGTCACAATTAGCGTCTACATGTACTGCGAATTATTTCAGCGTATGAAGCTTATGTTTGTGCATATGAAACTAAATTGACTAGCGATTCCTTTCTGGAAATACCGTTCTGCATTCTGGTAATAAAGAAGTTTCACGGCAAAATAACTTTTTGTAGAATTATAAGGTTTTTGTGATGGCTTTGAGGTGTCAAATTAATGTCAGGTCTTGACAAGAATAAGACCGAACTGTTAACTATAGGCACCCAACAATTTCTCCACCATTTCCTGTAATTATCTAGGGACACTCAATAACTTAAAAGTTGTTATCTTTTGGCGGAACTTTGCTTTCTCTAATAAATACAATAAATGACGTTGACATCCATCGCCTTTTAGGCAGTGGATGTTTGAAAATTTTCATCAATAGTCCTTTAGGCTAAAAAAGTAAAAGTAAAGTAAAAAAAAGTAGTCTAAAAGTGGTCATGCAATACGTACAACGTATGTCCATCATACGTTGTACGTATTGCATGACCATCATACGTTGTAACAATATTGTGGTATAAGGATATAACTGGGCACAATGTTCCTCATTCATAGTAATAGATTGGTAGCCTGAAACCACCACGCTACGCCAATGCCAATGGCGGGCCATAACTGTAAATTTTCACCTTTACTTTAAAAATTAAGAGATAAAATGTATTATTACTAAATGCGCTTTACACAATCGCACCCCATATTCGGTGGTACGATTTATTTTAATTTTAAACTAAATCCTTAACTTATATCAAAATTGTGAAAGTGTGTGTTTGTTTATTTTATCCCGGAAACAAACCCCAATAACGTTCCGCGGGGATTTTCCATCTTTTCCTTTTTTCGCGATAAAGTCGCGGTCGAGTATGTTAGAATGCATGAGAAGTTTCAAATAAAATACTCTTCTTTAAGCTCAGTACAGTCTGGCCAGACTTCCATACAATATTTTTTCTACAAGGATTTTTGCTTATGAGTTTATCTTTAACAATACGATGAGATAGAGCTTGCCTAATTGATTTTTAAAGAACAAATCAGTTGGAAGGAAATCAATTAATCTACCCATTTCCCCCAATTAACGAGGGACAGGCGCAAATTACTCAAGCATCCGCGGTATACTGGTAGTGTCCGGAACCCGGAAACAGGGTTTTCCCTTCAACAGGGCTGTGAGACGCAGATGTTTATCATTACTTTCTAACTTTTTTCTCATTGTATATTTTACTAGATAATTGAAATGTGTTTATTATTATGTACCTTTTTCGTGTTTTTAGCATTTTGTGTATATATTAATTATTTATATCATTAATATATATATTGATTAAGTTATTTATACTTTTATACGTACTTGGGTTCTCGACGCCATTGGTTGCCTGGAAGAGTTCGCTATGTACCTAGAAGGCCGCCAAATTGTATGTGATATAATTTTTTTTTTCTGTAATTTTTTATGTTATGTATTAAGTGTACTTATTCATTTTTTTATACGCCTCAAATGTATTCTTTGCGAAAATGCCTTGATAACTTTGCCTATATATGAATTAACATTATAAATATTGAGTTATATCTTTTAGCAAAAATTTAAACTCGCTACCTATATCGGTTCGTTATACACTGCCAAATGACAGATACACGAAAGGACAGGTGGACCGTGGAGGATTAGTTATTAGTTATGGGGTCCACAAATACTAGCGATGTCGCTAAAAAAGCAAATTTCTGAAACACAATAAAGATAGACGTTGGGTAGACGCAGGCGTTACTTTACACACGAATCCATAGTACAAAAGCTTCATTTCCTTAGATATTATAAGCCTTAATTTGTTTTTCGTGGATTATAGCAAATTGAGCTTGTTGTTCATCTAAATGGGTAGATTTGAAAAAAAAAAATGTTTTTACTCATTATGATAGTAGGTAACTAGGTATGTATCTACGGAATCAACTTAAACTACAAATTAATTCGTAGGCAATTAAAAGAAAAACAATTAATTACTCCATTTACAACATTTATCGCTGATGAATTTTAATAAGTTCTTGTTAGTATATCAGTGAATTTACAATGAGATAGTCTTTATTAGCGTAAATGTACTTTTAAATTATTAGCATAACTGTTTCTGCGCTGCCAATTAAAAACGATATTGTGGTATAAAGATATAATTTACGGCTTAAATAAGACAAACACGGAAGTTAACAGGGTATCAGCACTGCATAATCTTATACGCAACCACAATCACCGCAGGGTGCGTGTATCATAACATTATCCGTGCAATAAGCAAGTACATAGATACCTTCGGAGTTACGCATATGGAATGCTGAGTAAATAATGAATACCTAATTGATAAAACTGCCGCTGTACACATGTACTGAAACACGCCAACATCTATTGTTGGCGTGTTTCAGTACAGATCAAGAAGTCCTAGGATTAATCACCGGATCGGACCAAATTTAGTATTGGAGTTTCCGGTAAAAACAATTAGATACCAGTCTGGCGTTCTACAACACTCACTTCTATTAGATACGTGGCATGTTCCCAGGGGTGGGACTCTAGATTAGGCTGATGATAAATAGATCTATGATGACATTTTAAACACCCATATCGATATTTAGGAATCAGAAGGCAAGGTAAGAACAGGGATACAAGTTATAAGGTATGGTGAAAGCCCGCCCAACCGCATTATTGGTCTATATGCTTAGAGAGAGGCTTGCTTATGTCTTCTAAGAGAGAGGAGAACATTACCTAACAGTAGAACGTTATAGATCTAAATGATTACGATGATGACGATATTTTAAGGTTGTATATATTTACAAGAATGGGAACAAATTGTTAGTGTGAAGGTGGGCATCGGTGGGCTTTGAAAAAGTCTGTTTCAAAGAGGTAGGAGCAAAGGTCGGAAAGCGTATACAGTGGAATCGATCATCGCCTGTCATCGGTATACAAACGGCCATTTAATCTTTAATCAGCAGTGGAATGTTAAAAAGCTAGCAATGATGGTGATGATGATATTTTAAAGTTGTATGTATTTGCAAGAGTGGAAACAAATTGTTTGTGTGCAGGTAGGCATCGATGGGCTTTGAAAGCTTTGAAAGAGCGTTCAAAAGAGTCAGTTTCAAAGAGGTAGGAGCAAAGGTCGGAAAGCGTATACTGTGAAATCGATCGTCGCCTGTCATCGGTATTTACAAACAGCAATTTAATTGACACAGGAATTCCAAACAGTGCCGCGTAAAGGAAAGCAAGTCGCGTTATTGCCTCTGAAATTTTGGTCTTTGATGGGAAATTTACGTAGAACAAAATTCAATTTGTATAGGAATTGTTACACGATGAATTTAGGTGATTTTAAGGAAGGGTTTTTAGAGTTTTTCAATGTGTTTCAGATTTAAATTACCTATCCAAATGGCCTTCGATGTCCACCTGATCATCCGTCCGTTCGCCTGTCATTGTGTCGGTCTGTCAGCGAGCTGTATCTCATGAACCGTAATATGTAGAGAGTAGAAATTTTCATACAATTTTGTATTGGAACAAATACAAAAAGAATCGTGTTTTTTTAGTGTTTTCTGCTTGATCTTAATAACGTTAATACTATTTAGGGTTTTATGTTGCATCTTGGTAGAGAACCTGTCGCGTGTATGTCCAACTCTCACTTAGTCAGTTTTTAACCCCCAACGCCAGCAGTGAGGTGATAAGGTATTTCCGCTTTGTGTGTGCTTACTTCATCACACTTCGGATAAACTGAAATTGATCCGAATCAAAGTTTTTTTATTCGAAGGACTTTTTAATCACGATCAATTTAACAATTGGACATTCACGTCTTTTACATGCCAGTACTAAGTACTTTAAAAAGGCTTTATTTTCTGTTCTAAAGAAATGTGGTTATCTCTATCTATATCTTTCTTTTGTATGTTAGAAAAATATCTGTTCTTTGGGAATTATTAGATTATTTCTAAATCGGTTTAGCGGGTGAGCCGTGATAAATAAACAAACAAGCATATACACCTTTGCTATAATTACAGTATTTAAGCATGAATTAAAGTTCATAAATTTAAAAATACCTTCTACATTTTAGCATTTTCGAATATTATCGCTAGGTCGCATCGACGAGTAGTAATTAATAGGTATTGGCGTTTTCAGTTATGAAATTTTCAATGATAATAATTGCTAGAGCCTACCAACCCATATTTGAGCAGCGTGGTGGGTCTACATTTTAAAACCCTCTCTTGTTTAAAAGAGGGGCAAGTTCATAAATATGCTGTGAATGATGATGAAAGAAATTCTTGTCCTAGGAAAACAAAGCTGAAGTATAATTTTATATGAATCATGCGTGCTTAAAAGATCGCTGTATATTTTGTAAACAACACCAACCGCGTGTAGAGAGCAGTAAATATGTTAATAATGTCTGGAGACACCGCCCATCGGAAGATTTATGATTCTCGGGGCTTTTTGTTAAATTCTCGCAAATTTAAGACGAGCAATGTCAGTTTATAAATGAATATTCATTAAAGCCGACACTAACCGATCCTGCTTAAGTTTGCCGGAGAGGTTAGTTGAACTTCGGGACCGTAATAATATCAGTTCCTACCAGTACGCTCATTGATAATATTGTCTGGGTAATAGAATATTAAGAAGCCTGGAAGAAAGCGCTATGCTGCGATAACGCTACTAAATTGTACCTTCTAACTTACCAATATTTGCATTTTGTGATTTTTCTCTGTGGCGTATACTAAAAGTGTATTTGTTAAGTCATAAATTGTTAGAATAGGCCTAATATGAAAAACTATTTTTGCATAAAATAGGCTGTTTACTGTGAAAAGTTATGTGCTATAATATACAAGCTATAGTAATTAATGGTCACAACTACCTGCCTATACGGATTACTTTAAAAATATCTTGTTACGTTAATAACAGAGCTGATAATGTATGAGATTTTTTATAGATGTATGACTGTGTTATCATGATCAACCACTGGCCCGGGTCTCCTCTAAGACAGAGATGGGTTTAGGTCGAAATCCAGAATGCTGGCGAAGTGACGACTTTACAAGCCTATGAGATAATTACTGAACACTCTCTGGCATGTTACACTCACGATGATTTCTTTTACCTTTAAAGCAAGCGACATTGTTTCCTAAAAACGCAATAATGTAGCTCCGAAAAGCTAGAAGTACGTTTGGAGTACTCAAATTACTTTCGGAGGGACTGAGTTCGATTCGAGGCTGAAGTCCTAACCACAAATAAGGCACAGCGTTTTTTTACAGAACGTATACGATCTTGTATCAAAAAACTAACGGTTCTGCGACGTCATCCTGTACAATTTCTAATAAGTTTCCCTTAGATACTTTCAATTGCAATTTTTTATGCCGCGGCCCTTGCTATTCGGTTTCGTGTTCTTTTCCTGACTTTTTAAACTTGTTGCTTGATTCCTTGTAGTCGTAGTGTTATCTTATATCTTTAAGCGAGCAATTCTTGTATATATGTATATTGTAAAAATTGGAATCTCGGAATCGGCTCCAACGATTTTCTTGAAATTAGTACAAGGGCTTCGGGGGCGATAAATCGATCTAGGTAGGATTCATTTTTAGAAAATGTCATTTTATTCGTGTTTTCCGGTAGTAACCGATATGGTGCAGACGAAGTTGCACGGGGCAGCTAGTGTTTAATTGTCTACAACGTTCTTCAAAAATTCATGTGTCCAAAGTAAAATACATTTTTCATATTCAACTGGCAGTTCGAAGCAGGAATAACGCATTAAAACAAACAAAAAAAACAAACTGCAGCTTCATAATGACTACAGTAAACATACAAAGAAAATAAATTCTTAATTATTTAGTAGATCATTTTCAAATAGGTATAGTAAATTGTCGGCAATTATAAAATTCCCTCTACACGAGGCGAGAGCACTCAACAATTACTAATTTCAACATTTGCACACATTAGCGAGTGTTCTGCTCTATATTATGCATCTTGTTTAATGTTTAGAATGCTTCCTTTGTGTAAATTAATTATGAAAGCCATCAAAATAATTCATACAACCAACTAAAGAAACCATTTTCCTTTACGAAAACAGTTTGGGGATGAATACAAACGTTTTTAGAAATATTTTCGCAGGTATTTGTGAAGTTGCACGGTGATTTTTGACTGCAAAACCGTTTTTAGGGTTTCGTACCCGGGTGGCGCCCTTCAGCTTCAGCGGGCTTTATCTCATGAATCGGAATTGGCAGAGAGTTGAAATTCGATAGAAGTGCATTTCTATACACCAAGATATAACTTGTACGATGGAACTGTATCGCACACAGCTTGCGACTTTTGAATTTCGAATTGCATTCCAATAAATACATTCCAATCAGAGTTAGGTTATAACGATTATGATCATATAAACCCATTACCGGCCCACTAATGGGCACGGGCTCCTCCCACAATAATTAGGGGTTAACCTTAGTCCACCACGCTGGCCCAGGGTGGATTGGTGGTCTCCACTCCACACACCTTTGAGAACATTATGAAGAACTCTCAGGCATGCAGGTTTCCTCACGATGTTATTCTTCACCTTTGAAGGTAGTGATATTTTAATTGCTTAAAACGCACATAATTTACAAAAGTTTTAGGGGCTGGGTTTCGAACTCGACCCCCCAAAGTAAGGTTGAAGTGCTATCCACTGGAGTATCACCACTTCTCATTATTATTATAATGTTAGTGCAAATAGACAGTGGATCGATGGATTGACGTGCTCTACGGAGCAAGAGGGTGATAAAACCAAATTTATTACTTCATCAAAATAACACCCCAATACCCAACAATTTCTCGCCTCAATCAGTGAAAAAAAAATCAGAAGAACACCCCAATACCTAACAATTTTCGCCGCCTTCAAACGCAGAACATGTCCACTACTATAGTATTAATTGCCAGTAGTATAACACCACTGGCAATTCTAATACGCTACGTGTCAATGCCTGGCAGCAGTGGTACAGCGCCTTTTAATATGTGACAAAACACGACGCGTAGGGAAACGTGATAAAGTGTATGGCCGTTATAAAATTCTCTTTACACGAGAGAACACTCCGCAATTCACATTAGCGAGTTCTGCTCTACATTTCTCGTCTCGTTTTGTGTTTAGAATGCTTCCTTTGTACGAGCGTCTAAATTAATTTTAAGCGCCATCTACATAATTCAGAGTGCCGAATAAATAACCTGGCTCCCTACGTGAAAACATTCCGGTAGACGGCAGTGACTATAATTTTTACATCTGCTTAGTGGAATGCTTGCGAAGTGATAAAGTATGGATTAGGTAAACATATATATGGAACGAACAAGGTAATTTTTTATCATTCAAATACATAAAAGTAAAGGGGTACCTAAGCGACTATTAGAGGTACATGGCGCCGACAACTTTTTTATTGTTCAATATTTTACGATGATAGGATACTACTTTCTTTATATTTTTTTTGTATAAAAAACTACTTTATGTATAAAACAAGTTTTATACTACGCAATTACTGTACTAAGAGATTTATATAGTTTATACTAACTTTGATTTTAAGCGTTAATCATAGAAAAATAAGTGGTAAAATTAAATAACCTCTGTTTATAACAATGAACGCCCTATTTATTAAATTCTCGTTAAAGTTCACGTTATAACTATCTCGTAAACTTATAAATAATAGCCTTTTCCAGCTGACAAAATAGTATATTTTCTAGAAAGTTATAAATTATACAAAAGTTATATCCAATTGAACATTTTTTATTTCGTCGCTGTGTTATAAAATGTTATAAATAACACACAGCTACATGCTAAAGTTAAATCTCGGGATTCACTAAACAGGCGAGGCATCAAATATTTACCAAATGGATCAGTTTACATCGACGCTTTACTTTACGAATACGGAATACCTACTAAAACAAAACTGAAATCGCCACCGGCTCCGAGAAAACTCCATCTATACAAACCGCAGACCGTCTTGGGTAAAATATTAAATGAGTCGTTGGATTTGCTCCCATACCCACAGCTAGGGTGGCTAGATAACAATTCCCTTTTGAGGAAATTAAATCTTTTAAAACTCTTTATGATGTAATTTGAAAAATAAGTTTTTATAAGTTAATCTATTAACTTAGACTAAAACTGTCCTTAAGTTTAAGATTTATACACCACCTTCTTTGTACGACTGATTTCGAATTACGGGTGAATAAATAAAAATACTAAGTAATCATTAGATTATAGTAACAAAAAACGGAGACAGCATAATGATTACGACTTTATTTTGGTTACTTCCTTTCGGGGGGACCAAGTATGGATTGGTAGACACACACCTTAAAAAACATTTGAGAAGAACTCTCAAGTATGCGGGTTTTTCTCAAGTTTTCCTTAATGTAAAGGCAAATTATGTCATAAAATATGCCATAGAACTTGGCGCTCCCGAAGAAGAAGCTGAAGTTGTAACCACCGGTTTTGACCACCACAAAATCGATCATATGCAACTTTACAGCATATAATAAAGTAAGGAATGAAGTTGAATAATTAGCCGGTATGAATAATATTTAGGACAATCCCGAAAGTCACAGAGCCTCATGGCAAACATAGTACTTAGATTTGCCCATGCACCGCTACCAACCAAGTTAATATTTGATGAAGCGTATCTCATAATAACGATATGATGCATTCGCTTATTCTACAAAATTCAAAGGGCTTCTAAAAGAACAATATTAAAAAGTCCCGTGACTCCCACCGCCCGCGGACTAACTGTTTATTACGGGCTCCGGAGACGTTAGCGCCTATAAATTTTATGTTTGTTCACAATGGCGCTATAAAATGTTGCAATAATTCTAAATCCCGTTGTTTTTCTTTCGGATTTAAAAGAAATATTTAACAGTCGCAATCCGATTTAAGGTAATGCGGGAAAAAACAAATTCGACGTTCAACGGTGTGTGCAAAATATGTAGGTACGGGGAGAGCTCTGTGGCAAAGGTTTTGTTAAGGTTTTTAGTCTGATTCCCATTTCTGCATGAATGCCTGTACCTACGTTATACAATCTAGAGCTACAATTAATAATACCTACTAAATAATCGACTGCAATCTCTTTCTAACCGACTTCCGTTAAAAAGGAGGAAGTTATCAATTCTGTTGTATGTTTGGGCATAACTAAATTGGGGCATTTTTAGACGGATTTGCAAAATTTTATAGTATTAGAAAGAAACTTATTTCGAGATGGTCCCATCATGGATGGATGGATGGTATAAATCTGATAAAGATTATCGGAGACAAACCACGGAAATTTTCAAAAAATTACAGCAAATCAACCGCGATTGCTGCTATAGCATAAATATGCATTGTTTAAGCAATCACAAAACAAAATCGTTCTAGTAATTTTAGTTCGTCTTGTTGCTTTCTGGTAAAATGTTTAGGGAGTCACTGATTTAAAACGTTACACTCTGGTGTTAATAAAAAAATCAATTGAAATTTGAGCAGAAATGTTTAAAAAGTAAAATTGCGGTATTGCATGCAGATAAATCATGGTAAGCCCATTTTAATTTCCGTACGAATGAGTGCGCAATTGAAATGATATACAATAATTAATACCCTATCCAAATACCCCAGAACCCCTTTGTACTACCGAAACATCCCTTGTCATAGTCTTTAATCAAATTAATTCCTAATCAGTGATCATAAAATCATAAATTAGAACCGTTTCTGAATCTCTTACACGACAACAGTGCGCTTTAATCAGAAGCAAATTTTAGCCATTTAATTTAAATGCAGTTATTGCTCGAAGCTTTGTTTAAATTGACGTGCAGTTAGTTTGATGTGTTGAACTGAGAGTATGCACCGCTGCGTTCAATTAAGGCAGTGGTATGATAATAAATCTTCTTAAAACTGCGGAAATAACAACAGTATATTGTTTTATATACTTTGGTTTGTGAGTTATCATAGACAATAGACATGCAAGTAATAAAGTTAACGGTAATTGTAATGCACTCGTAAAAATAATTTATAGTTACGTATACCTAAAAGTTAGTTCAGTTACGTATTTAACGGCCCTCTCTTTATATGGAGAAAGAGTCAGTAACATTAAGCATTGGAATTTGACGTTTTTTTTGCTTATAAAAAAAACCGTCAAATTCAAAATTCAAAGCATCTTTGAAATTATGAACTTCTTACATTGTGTATACTTAAGTATACTTAACTGAACAGATTTTGATTTTTTAACATTAAAAAACAATTTAAATATTATATTAGTATGCTAGGTATACTTTGTGAAACACTGATTTTTGTTTTAGAGTTATTAGGATTATATTTTTTAATTGTTTAGCTATCAAATTTATTTCACATCAAAATATATGATATAAATTGAACATGAATCGTGCGTCACTATGATGCATTTAGACGCTAAAGGCTAGCAATTATTTTCCGTTTCTTACGAAATTTTTCTACTCTCATAATTATCTCGGGCCATTTACGTTCACAAGAATAATTACATAGTGTTATTTTATAGCAGCAATAAGCGACGCCATTCTCACGATTGCCAAGCTCAGATGCAAAAGTTCAGATGTTGAGTTAAGCTGGAATTTTTGATGAATTCTTTACGATATGATTTATTCCAAGTTCTTACTTGCAAATCGATAATTAGTTCAAGGTCACATTTCGATTTTGTCTGGTTGAAATTAATTAAGTAAATATCAATATCTTCGAACTGTAATCATTTCACTGCAGTTACTTGAGGGGTAGTTTTGTCAGATCGTTTCTCTAAAACGTTCACCTAGTTATTAGTATAATCATAAGCTAACTATGATTGTAAAATTCCTTTCAAAATTGTTTGGCGTCAGCCCTAGGATTGGCGTATCCGCAAAACGGACTAAACGATCATTACCTGTTGCGAAATCGACCTCGCCGTTCAGATTCTATCTCGCAAGACATCACGTTCATGATTCCGTGAAAATTGTCTACTCGCCGATTGCGGTTTGCGATAGAATGGTGGTTAAAGTTTTTATAACTAAAGTTTGCCTGTAAGTGCCGGCGCAGACGATGGATAAAATTGCTGTTCGCATGTCCGTTGCTATATGGGAGACTTTTAGACTGCTGTTTTCTGTTCTACTAAGGTTTACGAAATCTTCGTGCAATCTTTCCAATACAATAAAAAAAAGTTACTATCAAAAGGAGTCTAATTTTGAATTGATAAAATAGGATACTTACCACTGCCATCACGCCAAATCAAATTGGGAATATTTGGACACCCAATTAAAGTAGGATTATGCTTACCTGAAACAAAATATAACTGATTAGAATAATAAAAGTGAGTACAAAGATGTGATTTTATTCAAAATGAATAATATTTCCGGTAAAGCGTTAATATTAAAATAACTTTTTATTCTCTGCTGGTAAACCTTACTTAGGAATAGAACTTTCAACTAGGAAAGTTGGAAACCTTTTAATGGATTTTCTTTGTCACTGCAAAGTTCTGCTACATACAACTATTTTCATCTCCGTGACATTTTGGTACAAGTTTCGTAACATTTTAAAGTTTAAATCTTGGTTTATTATTAAGTATGGTATAGAACTCGTATTTCATCTATTTCTTATTCATAACGTTAGTTTTTCTACCGGATTGTCAGGGAGGGAGGATGGAGAGCATAGGATGTTTGAAGCATATTCTTTGTGATAAAATCTCAATCGACTTGTCATTGACAAAGTCTCGTTGATACTTTTTGAATCCATTCTTTTATTATAAATGTAAAAGAAGACACTTCTTTTTTGTTTCTTATGTTTCGCTCAACTATTTGCATCAAACGTTAACTTTGCATACCCTGCAAAGTGTTATTTTTTATAGGCGATGTTTTCTACTTACTATCAAGTGGGAGATCTACTTGGTCCGTCAATTAATACTATAAATTAATAAAAAAAATCTTGATATAGGATACTTTCTATCCAGAAAAAGCGCCCTGCAACCGTCCCATGTGAATTCAAAAACGAATATTTGTTTTAATTATATAAAGTTGAGTTATATACACCTATAAACCTTATTAGTCTAGGGAAATAAACGGTATATTTATTATATGTGTCGACACATATAATATATATTAAAAAATATTATATGTGATGAAATATTAAATTGGACAAGTGTACGCAGAATTGTGGGCATTAACACTTGGCTTGACGTGTACATATTATTAACACAAACTGGGAATTCGTCTATTAGCGCTAAAATTACTACCGGAACAATTAATTAAAACTTCGCGCCGATGGAAGTGTTCTATTAATACATATATAATATATAATTATAGGTATTGTACATTCGAGTTATGTGAATGCGATAGTTATTCATAAGACAGGGATATCCTAGTGGGTAAGGCTCCGGCTTTCCATTCGGGGGACCGAGTTCGATCCTCGGAACGCACCTCTAATATTTAGGAGTTATGCGCGTTTTAAGCCTTTAAATATCACTTGCTTCAACGATGAAGTAAAACATCGTGAAGTATGCATTCTCGAGGGCGTATGAAGCCTACAAATACGCGGTTGGTCAGCATGGTGGACTACGGCCTAAGCACTTCTCATTTTAAAAGGAGACCCGTGTTTTGTAGTAGGATAATTGTTGATGATAATAATGAGTTATTCGTTGAGTAAATAGTTAGTGGACACTGAGAGGCGCACTACAAACTTACTCGGCTGTAGTGGGCTTCTTTTTTAACCAGAGCACGTTTGGAACTCTCGTAGCTTTTATAAGTTCTTAGTTAAAATTAGTTTACACCGTCACCTCACACGAATGGAAATAAAAAATATGTATGAGCTTGTAGTGCTCTTATACTTTGGAAATATACAATACTGTTCAATTATACAAATTGGTATTAAGATTGTTTTAGAACGTCTAATCTTGTAATCTAACACAAAACTAGTGTACGATATCATGAGAATAATCTAATGTTTAAATAGGTATGCATCAAATTTTTATTCCTAAATTAAACTGATAATCAAACCTGGAAACCCTTGATAAAATTCACACCGCAGTGCCAGAGAAATAGTTCTAAAAAGACGTAAAAAAGATCCTATTGAAATAAAGTCTATGTACGAGATTCTTTAGAATTTTATTTTAACTGAAAATAAAGAGATTTTTTTCAACCTCAGGTAATCCTCGCGAAGCAACTGTGGTGGATAATCAAAGAGTCAAAGTATTCTGGGCTCGGAGAAAATATTTTTAATATCGCGACATTTTGTAATTAGGTCGTCTCGAGTCGTAGTCACCGTCGAACCTTACAAAGATTTAAAGGTTTGTTTTTAATGCAACGCTTATACGGTGCTGTGCCACATTATATCTTGTATGCACACTTAACGCATTTTAAACATTTTTGTGACCCTGCTAATTGTTATGCGATACAACATCAAGATCTTTCGGTGGATCTTGTAATAAAATTAGTCGCTTATATTTCGGCACTCGATAAAAAAACTGGTTACGGCACGGTTAGCTGGTCCAAGCGTATGAGGTTAATGAAAAAAAAGTTGCACCGTCTTATCTTTGATTACAAAATTGTATGTTGCAGGTAACTTAATTTGGCACAATGTAAGATAGGTTAAGTGGTTTTTAATTGGTTTTTATTCTAAAATCACAATGTTTTTAAACGCAACGGGAAATATTTTTAATCCACCGATATGGTTTGCACGTGTTTATTTTAATTAGTTGCCAGATTCAATATTACACATCTAAATAACGGGAATATTTGTTTTAAAATTCAGACTAACATCCCAATTACATGTTAGCATAACAAACACTCACTAATTATACTGTTCGAGTAATTTGCTACTGCAAATGCTACCAAACTAACTAGGTATTGGCGAGAGTTTTTTAGTGCTACCCCATTTCCTTTAAAATGGACGTTGTAATTTAAATTTAAAGATGTACCCCTAAAACTGGGAATGTGTCCAATATAATCTGAATCTCTGGCATCAGTTTTATACAGACAAAAAAATAACAGTAACTATTATTCCGAGACAAACTTACAATTCACTCTGTAGGACGTCACGATGTCTCTGCATTTGCATAAAAATCTGTCATGAATAATTTTTGCGAAACAATGAAATAAACTGCCGATAATCGTGGCCTACCAACATCGACATGTTTATGTTAGGTCGATTCAGCGTCTGTATTTATATTGTAAATGTCTTACTACTTGATTATTTAAATAATAACCAATCATACCAATTAATTATGTATTTTTACATAAAAAAAGTCTCGAACAGACATATTGTGATACTTGGCATTTTTTATACTTTTTTACTGCGAATGAATTTATTTTGAGTGAACGTGCATTTGTAAGGTTAGACTAAAAAATAATATCAAGTCGAATTTTGTGCTATACTAAAAACTTGGTTGCAAAATTTTTCCCGACCCATTTATCTGCATAAATACGTTTATATTTCCTTCCTTACATGACAACATCTTCATATGCATTAATTTTGAAATTATATCATCATCTACGTTTCTATTTACTTTTCATCTGTTGCTGTCTTTTACCCTATTGGTTGCCATGAAGAGATCGCTCTGCAGCCATAAATAAACTAAATAGAATGTATTAATTTGACTAGTTTCTAATATTGTTTCTGCATGGTCAATATAATATGTTTATTTAATTTATTAATTCATCTTCTAAGCCTTTTTATTTGTAAAACTAAACGAAGGCTTAAAACTAAATTAATTCCGTAATACACGGTTGGCACTGTAATTTAATCTTATGTCTAAAGTCTTATTGCAAAGGATATCACTCGTCGCCTTGGACTCGCACCTTTGAAGAACACAAAGCGTATATGTTAATATCGCATTTGCAATTAAGATTGACGCCCACAGGGGACGCCATTGTCTCGTGCAAAACTATGCGATATGCGGCTGTTCATTTCAACTACGGCTTTCCAATTGTACCTAGGGTTAAGACTTTTGATAAAATTACGTAATGTAATCGTTTATCTTTGAACGCTATCATTGTATTTAAGTGAAATTAATTTAAATATTGACAAGTTTTTTTAACCAAAAAGTTTTGTTTGATTAAATTTTCATCATGAGACTAAATTCAATTAAGTTATTCTTATTACTACTAGTATCATAATCTGTGGGTTAAAACAAATTATTGCTACTTTAAAACTGTAAATTTAAATATTGTTCGTATACGACTCATTTAAATTTTATTATGGAAAGTTCATTAAAAATCATAATGATATCGAATTCAACCACATTTGAATACCAATCGACATCGAATTCTGATTATAAAAACATTTCGCTACCAAACTTTCATACCGTGATACTAATTGAAGTAATTTGCAAAGTAAAAGTTGAACAGCTTTGGCACAGAAAGTTATGATAAATTTGGAGGGAGAGGGCGGGAATCGCCAGAAGAATGTAATAACTTACAGGTGCTGCAAGTTCTTTATTGGATTTCGCACGTTCCGGAGCGACGTGTCTGATGGCCGGAAGATTCTTGCCGAACTCTCTTTAATTCTTTGCTGGAACGACTTTTACCCAATCTTCAGAATATCGAATGTAAAACTGATAGTACGAGGCTCATTTGATTTCGAACATCCTTACTGATATTATAAATGCCAAAGTATATTTGTTCCGTACTATTTACTATGAAAGGATGGAAAATAACATGGGCAACTTGTTATTCCAAAAAAGAAAACGGTTCCCGCGGGATTTGTAAAAGATCGTAATAAACGCGGACAAAGAACGTGGTCATCAGCTAGTTTTAAATAAAAAAACCCGATAATTCAATCGCACAAACTCAATGACGATTCACGAAGGAAAACATATCAGGAGTTTTTGGATGTACCGATTGCAAAATCAGCACGCCAAACGCTGATTACCAAAATTATCAGCTAAATATATTCTTGTTAAAACAAAATATTTTACTCTGTGATTAAAATTTCTATTTGTTAACTTCCGGTACTGAGGTGAAGTAGGTATCTACTCAGTAAAAGTATGTTCTTTATTTATAAATTTTATTGTATTTCCAATAATATTTGCACTACTTCGGAAACAGCAACAGAAGGTCAGACGATTTCACTTGCATCGAAAAATGGCGTGCTGTGTTACGAGGTCGACAGTCCGGCACGAAAGGTGCTTCTCAGGACTGAAAGGAAAAGTTTAGGCCGCTGCCGCCGCAAACACTGCCCGACTGCACCGTGTCATTGACACATGCAAATTCGAACGTTTCTGTGCTCGGTCATCGAACCTCCCATTCAATGACTGTCGAAAGTTATCCGTACGATGTCGTAGCCTACAAACGATCGAGGACCACGCGAATTTCGTGTTACGGCCTTGCCCGAATGAAGCTGTTTTAGTTTGCGCTGTTTTAAGTCTGGAAGAACCAGATAAATGGTGTCATTTTGGACTTAAATGCCAAAACATAACTTTCAGTTTATCTGTTTCTTTTATTACTTAAGTAAAGAAACAAAATTTTATTTACATAATCGACACAAATTACATCTTCATAAATTTATACAATTAATGGTATGCAAAGGCGGTCTTATTGCTCTAAATCAATCTCTTCCAGACAACCCTTGGGGAAAGTAAGATAATAAAGGGTAGCGGCGCAATACATATACTGGCTATAAATATATTATGCCTAGTATTATAAATATTAATGAACACTTACGTATTAAAAATATATATATAATATGATGCTCGAAAGAGTTTATAGATCGAGATTAAAATTCATCTCCTTCTTGTAGTTCAATGACACATCCAAAACCAGAGATGCCATAACATTGCTTGCAATAAAAGTAGGTTTTAAAAAAAATCTTATTCGTGAACCTGTTTATAGGTTTAATGTACATAGACATAGCGCCAGGCCTGTCAACACACCGCGTTATTAGGTTTACTTTGCAAGCATAATAATAGATACGTAGGCGGACAAGATAAGCTCGGTTTGACGTCCTTTCGATGGACAATGGCACTTTTTGGCATTATTTATAGCGCATCTACAAGTATTTGTCTTAGCAACAGATTTCTGTATTATATTAATTTAGAGTCTAAAAATGTAGTACGTCGCACCAGAATAGTTCCAACATTTATTTATAACAATTAATTTTTTACGATTCACGTTGCATTTTATGTTTGCAAGTTTTCCCTCAATTTTAATTAAATCAACAAACAATTAAAATTGAGGTGAAATTGTGTTTTCATGTAGAGGTTTTCGGGTGAAGTTATAAAACATTTTATTCATGTTGCGTTATTAAAATCAATTGACTTTTATTAAAATTAATCACGATGAAATACATAGGTACCTCCATCGTTGGAATCGATAATCAGTCGGAAACAGAATGCTGCTGGTTAAGATACCTCAGTTGATTTAATCCATCGTAGACTTAAGTGATGACATCATCTAACTGCAATTCAAAGTCCAGACAACTTGTAAACAGTTTTTGTTTCTTCTGTTGTTCCAATCATACGTCCGTAATCGTCGTTTGCAGTGAAACTTAATTTATATTGAAATACATTTTATTAACAGAATTCCAAAGGCGATTATCAGTTTGTTTTGATTTTCTGGCAATGGTATTCTAAATCGTCACAAAATTGTTATTTTATCATTTTTAATAATTATACTTCAAATTAATATATTAAAACTGGGAGATGGGATTTAACTATAAATTGGTTTTAACGACGTTGACGACCTGTCTGGTGCAGTTGTGAGGTATAGTCTTAAAAGTGGGAGGTCCCCGATTCGATTTTCAGCAGGGGTAATTTGGGAATTTATAATTGTTTAATGTCTAGTCTAGTGATTTAGTGTTCCACTACTAAGACAAATTGGCGGCCCATTGGCGCAGTTTGCAGCGACCCTGCTTTCTGAGCCAAAGGCCGTGGGTTCGATTCCCACGACTGGAAAATATTTGTGTGATGAACATGAATGTTTTTCAGTATCTGGGTGTTTATCTGTATATTATAAGTATATTATGTATATTATTCATAAAAATATTCATTCATCGTAGTACCCATAACACAAGCTACGCTTACTTTGGGGCTAGATGGCGATTGTGTATTGTCGTAAAAAAAAAAAATACCATACCCCTAACAGGTTAGTCCGCTATCTTAGACTGCACCATTTCCCGCCACCAGAAAAGATTGCAGTCAAGGGTTAACTTGCCGAAGAAGATTAAAAAAAAGGGTTCGGGTCCAATATTACTGTACCAACAAAGCTATCGTGTTTATGTGTTTACATTAAAGTTTTAATATCACTGTCGTATTGACAGTGCTAATGCATTGTTTGATCAGAGGGGGGAGGGGCAGACACGAGGCAGACGGGCGCGGCGCAAGCGCATGAGAAGCTGGTCACTGGCCGCATTCCTGCTAGTTGAAAGTAACACAGTATCCGGCTGCGAAAAATTACCATTTTGCTCCGTCTATACACTGTACGCAATTCTAGTATGACATTTAGGCACTGCACTGTGAACGAAAAGTACCTAATTTGCCAATATCCGCGGCAACCATTGTGATAAATAACTGTGTGTTGTAATTTAAGTTTGAGTATTTTAAAAGTCACAGTGCTTTATGTCTGAGGTTCTCATTACAGCCTTTAGTTTAGTTTCCTGATTATTTTTTTTAGCAGGAGGTACTATTTTTTTTTTAATATGTCTTGTCACATCATCTTGATATTTACCGTAATACATGTTATATGAACATTCTTGCTCTTACGATAGCAAATTTCCAGCCCCTTCTGTGTTGCCAGTAATCATGTTATTTATCTTCTTGGTTATTTATAAATAGCATATTAATCTAGAATCATTTTTATTTAGAAAAAGTTTATTTAGCAAGAAATTAATGGCACAAATAAAACTGGTCTTTCATCTTGTAAGTATAATGGTGTTATACCTCCTATATATTTCGTCACATTTTAAATATAACAATGTTAATACGTTATCTTCTTTTATATAGAGTTGCTGCAATGTCCGTATGATATATATTTAGGGAGTATATTGACTTTACTTTCAATGTAATCTTTATCAATACAAAATCTCTAAAGTCATTCGGCTAACGAACACGTAGGCACACAAGCTTACTTGTTTGTATGTATCGCAGATTGTTTCGTCAATCCATGTCATGATAGACGGTAGTTTGATTATAAAAACCAACGATAATACGAGTTATGTATGATAAATATCGGTGACTTCGTGTAGCAAAAAAATTAAACACCAGCTACGTTTGGTCATGATCAATTTCATCGCAAGCATAACAATCGCACTATTAAAGATTATTCAACTTTCGACATACTGAAGTCATTATATGGAGCTACAAATGTGATATCTGAAATGATAATGTTTAATTCATCACCCTTTACTCTGCCCAAAAGAAATTAAATACGAATTCCACAGGGCGTTTTCAATTTATTTGTGAATAGTCTTATACTTTGGCGCAGAACGCGGGCATTATGCGAGAATATGCCTCGAGCAACATACATCAGGTGCGCTGCTTTCAAATTGGAGATTTTTAATAATGAATGTGGTGCATATCATGATGAATATTCTATGGTCGAAGATTCTATTCAGATAAAGATTTAAGTTCTATTAATAGAAGCGGAAGGCTGGTGTATGTCACGAGATGTTTGAATGTGCATTGAAAGTGGGCATAGACGTGCAGAAAAAAATAATGTCATAATGACATTACTGAGTTAACCTTCACGTCGCGCGTCGTAAAACTTGATTGTATAGTATAACTCGAGAAGCGAGCTACACAGTTGCCCACGTAATGAAAGTTTTTATATTTTTTCCTGTTTGAAACGCAATTCGCCCGTGCATATGATGAGTTTACGCTTTTTTTGCCCGTCTGGTCTTGTCGTACGAGATTCGACCGGGCTGTCGATTTTTTCTGAATAGTCTTCGACCTTACCTCGAGTCCGTTGTTTGTTTTGCACTTTTTCACGACATCCTTCCCAGATATAATACCTCTGTTAATATGCGAATTCAATGATCTCATGATTTGTGGAATTAGACTCGACCAGCGGCCTTGACGCGAACAGGTACCAGCAACGGATACAAAGAACCACATGCCATAATCATTACAAAAGGAATTGAAATGCAACGAGATTCAAAATACGGAGAACTTATGAGATCTAATGGATCTAAAACATCTTTAATATTTTGTAAACGTTATTTTGTACATACAAGTTTGTATTGAGAAGTGACTTTGTACGTGTTTAACGACTCTAAGTGGGTTACTTTCGTGTTTACGCGCTTGAGATTGCCAATATGAATGGTGGTTCCCAAGGCGCGTGTAGGGCAAGCTTTAGTGGTATTGCGTTCCGTTATCTTACGGTCATCAGTCTCGGAACGGGTTGTGGGCCCGGAGGCGATTCACCGGAACTGTCGTATACGGCACATGTCCGCACGTTGCTGTCGTCGTCGCGTGGCGTAACTCGAGCCCCACATTTGGCGCGATTGTCCTAATACGGTAACGTGATATACCTTGTCGCTTCTATCCTGCATTGCCTATTGGAATAGAATAACTCGTTCTGCGACGCTAAAAGTGGTAATGTGCTTTTCCGCTTTATTAACAGCCTGTCAGACTTATACATTACAAACACATCACGATGCAAAACAATTCCAAGAAGCATATCGCAATAATTTATTAATGAGATAGCGATCATAATTATTGAACGTGCTCATAATAAAACCTTAGCAGTACAGTTTTTTTAAGTTTTTACATCGGAGACTGGTATTCATAGTAATCATATTGTCTCATCTTGAGAGGTGTATGATATCGCACTAAGATATTCACACGTGTCAAATAACGAAGGCATGATCAAATTTAGTTTGACGTTTCAAATGCGAACGATCTCTTGGCATAGGTTTGTACTTCGTGTGACATCAACAACCAAATCTTTTGGCGCATAACATAATGTAAACAAAAATAAGAAAATACGACACCGGTCATTGTAAAAGGGTACAGCGATAAAAAAACTATGCATATTCAAGATTTTAGAATTAACATTTTACGAGAATTACTTAAGTTAAGCGTCGGATAGTACGTCCCTCGTAATCCGTCACCATTGTCTTTTTCTGTTAGATGACTCACACAAAGCCCTGCACCCGCACCCGTACGTTCTATACAAATCTATATTTTATGTTTTCTGCATTGTGTGTTGGTCTGCATATTAATGACTACAAACACGGAAGGCAGTATGAATACAATTTTTGCTGTTGTCGCACATTTTGAATATGGAAAATGCATATTTTCAAAATTGGAACAATAAATAAAGTATTTACATCTAAATGGAATTTTCAGAGCTTACGGTATCTTAAAGAACCCTCGGTAGAAACACTGACCCTTTTATTACCACTGGACAGTCTTCAGTCACTCTGTTTTTGTCTCCAATAGATTGACGCCATTTTTGCACAGTACGCGTGAAGCTGTATTACGAGTATTATAATACTAGTTCGTTTGACACTCATATGTTACATAAATGGAATTCTCTGACCTTACGGTATCTTAAAGAGCCCTCAGTAGAAACACTGACCCTTTTATTACCACTGGACAGTCTGCAGTCACTCTGTTTTTGTCTAAAATAGATTGAAGCCATTTTTGCACAGTAAGTGTGAAGCTGTATTATGAATATTATAAAACTTTCTGAGACACTCATACCTATATTATTTTTTCATATACTTTATAAAATACCTATTCACTATTTCCTTGAAGGAACATAACCAGTCCAGTGTATTAAGAATAAAGGACAGAGAAAATACCATGATGCCTATGCACACAGCTAAGTAAAAATATGATAATTCACATGAACAATACCCATTTTAGTGTTCTTATGGGTTGTTAGAAGTTATAACAATAATTCTTGACGCTATCAGCTCACATAAACGGTATTATCCACAGTTAATATATCAAATCTCATTATATTATTAAATCATAAGACACAGTCGTGAGTAATTGAGGGAATACGACAACAATGGTGTGTTCAATCAGTGTTATTAATTGTTACACTTCCTCCATTATGTTGCCCCTATACTAGAGCGCGGGAGAATTAATATGGATTCCTTATATGGAACGAAGTAAGGGGACAGATAATAAAAATACTAGCTATTGCCTGGGACTAACATTCTTGTTTCTGGTTTTCTGGTCCTTCGAAAACCTTTTTTGGTCTTAATACTGTCAACACCGCTTCGAGTCTCCATATATAATTTGTCGCAATCCATTTTGTGGTTAAGCTTTCTTGTTTTAAAAACTATATTTTTTTCGAGGATAAGTAGATACGCAGATTTTCTGTAAGATTGATTCTGCTTATAGTGAACATGTTACAGAAAAACAAACGAACCGACAGACTTTTATGTATGTATATATACAGTTAAGTATACTGCGAGCAATGCGTTTAAAGACCGCTTGCCCTCTGTATGAAAAATCATTGTCCATTAAAGATTATTCAACAAAAGTCTTGATTAATCGTAAGTGGCCATAATTGGTGGTAATGATACATGGAATGTCGATCGAAAACATCTCTGGGATATTCATAAGCTTATTGGTTTGGTGAATCATATCATGTAGACTGGTAGTGTTACTTTTTCTTGTTAAATTATATCGAAATTGTAAAGCTATGCGGCAGGTTTTACAGTTTTACTGTTTCAAAAATATTTCTGGAAAGGGTTAACATAAAATGGCGTTGGAGAAACATTAATTTTACAGTGTTTTTTACAAAAGATTTATTAATAAATTAAAAACGAGAAGAAAAAGGCTCCTCACGTGTTCCTCATATCCTTAACTTAATGGTGCAGAATCTCATGATGCCACGCAGTTCGATAGTATAAAAGTAATGTAGAAAGAGGATGAAATACTTTAAAAAAAAACTCGTGATAGTGTTTAAAACGGAAACACGATTGCTAATCATTTATACCACGGAAAATCGATGACCACGTTTTGTTTGTACTAAAAGGCTATGGTCTAGCTATGGAACTAATAAGGAAGAAACACTCGAAATTGCTGCCTTTAAGGAAAAGGTACATAGTCGTAAAAGGACTAAACAGTTCTTATCACTGCGTCCCGAGAATGGGTTCACCCCAAGAGCTAGTTAATTAATTGGAGTACACCGTTTATGGATCTTGAGGCGAAAGTGCGAACAAAGTCTTTACCGATGAGTTAGATGGTATAGGAATGATTAAATAAAGCGATTTTACTGGAATAATTTTGTTAATACAAAAATGATAAAATGCTTTTCGATATAGGAAATAAAAGCCGGGGTAATCTCAGGCAGTGTTGCTCTGTTTCTAGGCGATAGGTAAATATGGCCAATCTGCTTGCATTTGCATCCCGTTGTACTATTATCTAATTGGATAGACAATTATTGATAAAAAATTCTTATCAATCAATTAGATAAATAAATTTTAAAAATTAACAACACTAGGCTGGGATTACCTTTAAGATTAATTTACTAATGTAAATAACTTTGTAAGCTAGTTATAGCGACTTACAGCTTACGTAAGTCGACTAGCTTACAAAGTTGTTTACATTAGTAATTAATCGTAAATGACTTCAGTAATTGACTTACGTAACTAAAACTTTCAGGCTAATGTTGTTAATTTTTTTAATTAATTTATCAACTTTTTTTTTTGTTGACGGGGGGAAATCTTCTTAAAAGATACCCAATTCTCTGTGGGAGAATTTGGGTTATGAGGGATTTCTAGCCACTAAAACCCCCTCGGTTGCCAGCCTCAGTACTTAATGGGAGGCTCCGGGATCTCCTAGGAACGCACCGGTGCCTTCCTTGCACAACGCTTATAGCTCGTCCCGCGAAGATTTGTCCTTGTCTCTTCTTGTCTTCCCAGGGTCGAAAGTAGAGGGGATGACGTGACTACTAGTCCCCGTCAGACCGTTCTTGACCCTGATGTCGTCTGGAACTATTGAGCAGGTGAACGACCGTGGTTAGCACCAGCTCTCGGGCGCTGTCTTCTCCGAGCAGGATTGGCTCGCTCTCGATTTCGCTCAGCAGCCTCCTTCTTGACTAGTACAGTTTCACAGAAGGAGACTACCGCCTTCCATTTTAATTTATCAACTTAATAGATTAGAAAAATAAAAATATCAATAATTGTCTATCCAATTAGATAATTGTACTGATGCAAATGCAAGAATATATCCCATGTGCAATGCAAGAACATTTCCTACAAAATGCAGCCCTGTGTCTATCAACCTGAGGCGTAGGTAGCCGGTGTAGTTACAGGCACATGTGGCTTAACCCACATGTGCCTGTAACTACACCGGCAACCAGGCCCTTCATATCCAAACACAGAAATGCTGCTCGGCGGCAGAAATAAGCCTGTCGTTAGTACTTCCCCGGTCGAGGTCCGTTACAAAAAGTTCTCCTACTACGTAATGGAATAGTAGAGCGTTTTGTATCAGAGCTCGTCCGTATGTTGTATTGTAATTCAAAGTTTCTTTATTTATGTAGGCCTACGAAGTTAGAGCAATTCACACCCAAGCTTTTTTATACACTATGCTCAAGTTTCCTACTATAAATAATTGATTAGATATTACTAATAATTACTAAAGTTTAATTTAACTGCTACTCTCAATTTGACGAAGAATCTATATAAGTTATGAATGTGCATTAATTCGCATAATGTCGATAGTCAAGTTAGATTAATTAGAAACAGATAACTACGAATGTGAATTATTTTTTAAGTCAAATTTGTAGAAAAGGCGATTTAAAACACTCATCTTCATTTCAATATATAGATAAACGCTTTAGTATATAACTACAATACTACTTGTGATAAAATAGTTCGAAATATGTTCGGACATAACTCTCTTAAGTGCTGAACGAATGATAATCTCAAATGGAGCTATTGTTAGAGTTGTTTTTATGTTCTGTGATAAGTGTATTATAGCGGGCAATGCCGCAGGCATTATAACCTTTAACATATAATACGATACGACTCTCCGATTTACAAATTGTATATTAAACTCCACGTAGGGCTGCCTGGACGCAGAAATTTTCATTTAAAAGTTTTTTTTATTTTTTATATTGCATATTAATATTTAATGTAAGTTTTTTTTATTTAGTTTAGTTTTTTAATTATTCTGTAATGTTATAGTGTAGTGCGTAAGGATGGGTCATAGATACCAAATAAATTAATAAAATAAATATTTAAAAAGCTATGTAATGATCTATGTGATGATGAAATATGAAAAAGCTGATGCATGATTCTAATATTTCTCATTTCATCGGCGCTCTTTGATTGCAATTGGATTCCTTTAAGACGCCATCTCGAATGACAAAATATGCAGGGGAGCACCAAATATGGGCCGCTTTATGGTGGTCCACTTCTCAGAAAGGCGTTGAGAATTCTGCTACGATAGCAATAATATTCGAAATTTTATTCCTATAATAAATCAGGTAGTCTGATTTACGGCTGACGTTATTTTATAGGTATCGGTAGATAAGTTAAAGTATCAGATACGTTATGATATTCCTTTCGCAGTAAAAATGCACTGAGGCTAAAGCCAAAACAGCTGCCAAGAAACTTGGCATTCTCAATAAAGTTCATTGGTATTTCACGCCGGAACAAATTCTGATTTTGTATCAGGATGAGGTTTGGTTATGTACGACGTACATCAGCTACATAGGAGAGCAATGCCGAGTACAAGTGAAAACTTTAGGTAAAGAAAGGTGTCCTATTATTAATTTGAACCATTATCCATCGTACAAATATTCCTTTACATTGGCCTTCAAAGAATAAGTATGTGAAAATATTTTTAGCCTTCGCGTACGGCTATAAACGTTCAAGCGATTTCAAGCATACTAAAATTCTTAATTCAGTCCATAGATACATTTTTTATTGATTTGCACATACCTACCTATACTTTTTGTCAGGTGAATTGGTTATAGTGATGAATTAATTTATACCTTAATATCTTCAGGGATAAAAGACTATTGGTAGACATCCGCGAGGTAAACAACGGGTTCCCCGGGCGTCTTACAAAGCCAAGAAGAGGGACATGCCAGGGTGTTTTTTAGTTTGGGTATACCCCTTTAGAAGGGGGATTCTCACATAACCTCCGTCCTGCCCAAGGGTCGGAGGTAGCAATAAAGCTTTTCCACCGCGCCAAAAAAAAAGGAAAAAAGTAAATTGAAATTTGTACAAAAGTATAAATATTTTTAACTATCTGTTGAAAATCAGCATATTGTTTTTAAACTTTTTATTCTTGTTTTTTTTTTTTTCATTACAGAAAATTGTGGCCAAAAACGGTTACCAATTAAGAAAGGCCAAAGTAAATGAAATAAATTCACGCTATCACCACGCTTACTAGTAGTTTCCCCTAACAAGTATCTTCATAGTAGGTACCACAAGGTAGGGGAAAGAGAATAGCCTCAATCAGTTCAATGATTTATTTTCTAAAGCGAGTCGGTGCGCCGGTAGACTTACTAGCGGTTACTCGGATTGTTAGCTCCTTTGAAAGCACAATTTATACTGTCTAGACGTGATAGCTGAAATATTAGGTATAGCGCTCACGAGGCGAACTTTTAGTTGTTTTATTCTCTTCGTGTGTGCTGTAATGGAATAAGTGCGATGTACGGAGTCATTTGTAGTTTTAAAACGATATTAAATCGATTTATGGCTATGGTATTAGGCTTTCATGACAAACAAAGTGGTAATCGATATTCTTTTTGTACAAAAAAATCTTGATAACGGCTAAAACTAAAATCATCACCCTACCTAATTACCTAGTACCTACTACAGGGTCTCTTCTCTGAAAGAGTGTGGTATAGACCGTCGTCCACCATACCTTTCGCCAAGTATTTGTAGACTTCACTTTGAGAACGATACGGAGAATATTCAGACACGCAGCTTTCCTCATGATGTTATAATTAACCGTTGAATGAAGTAATAATTGATTACATTAAAAACGCACATAAGCCCATAAAAAGTTGCCAAAGCTTTAACCACTAGGCTATTACCGCTTTATTGACCGCCTTATTCGTACGTTATTAGAATCATATCAACATTTCAAAACTGCAGTAGTTGTTTGAGAGCAACTAAAGTTTCTATCAATTATTCCACAGTTCGTTGCATCAGTCAGCCCAATACAGTCAGTTCATTAGGTAACGGTACCTACGTAGTTTAGGCAGATATGTAAACTGAGCAATTTGCCTAATTAAGTACCCAGAGCGTGGTGTGCAGACGAACTGTATATGACGTGAACCAGTCTAATTAGGTTTGCCACAATTTGTAATAAAAAATATCGAAGCATAGCTATTTTGGTACACTCAAATTTTAATCAAAATATAAACTCAAATTTTAATATCTCTAACCTCGTGATCTTTGATTCATACTTGAAATGCGAAGTGTATCTGTTTGTTTGTTACCTATATTCTTATATCGATCTTGATAAAAATTGTCACATAGATAGCTCATAAAGGGGCATGGAGTGCCTTATATTCCCGAGCATCCGGGACTAAAGGAAGGAGGATTAATTGCAGGATTCAAAAAGATAACCTTCTTTATATATATGCACTGCTTAATAACCTAACCGATCTCGGCAAAGTATATATAAACACAACGTGCATTGATGATATTTTTGGTCCAACAAAGACGAAAGTTCACGCAGGACTTTTAAAAACTTGAAATCGCGTACGAAGTCGTGACTAACAGCTAGTATTATATATTTTTATCTATTGTAGAGTTGACTCACTATAATGACCCGATGAACATCCCACTAATCCGATTAATAAAAAATGACGCACGTTTCTTTCAATAATCTGATTGGTGGAGTCCAAACTGTGGGTTGGAACGAACTGGGAGAGTAATGTCTCTAAGTAGATTATACATTGCACGCGTAAGAAGTGATGCCATGGTTAGCGGACAACAATCGAATATAATGAGCAACACTTTGCTCGGAACCCGTCCCGCAAAGTGCCACCCGGTGTCCATTAACCTGAGGTGTAGGTGTTATTTGTTAAGCTTCATGCTCTTTTAATTACATCAGCAATCACGATTTTCAGACCGAACTAAGCAATGCTGCTTTGCTAAACTTTGCTGTAGTACGTCCCATGACGATCTCTACTACCGCTAAGAATAACAATAATGTTTCTGATTAAATATTACATTGTACCCGTATGTATCACACGTAGCTGCGGTTAGTCTACAAAAATTTAAATGGAAATTATATTCGCACGAATAAATTAGTTCTGTAGATACCTACTTATATATAAGAATATAATAAACGTAGTGAAATGTGAGCATCTTACGTCGATCTCCAGATTTTTATGAGTGTGTAATTTATTAAAGATCTCTGCAGTGTTAGAGCACACCATAAATATAAAATGAATAAACACACAAACAGATACATCTATTTAGTATTGATAACAGTTGTATCTACTGCTATTGACGTTTTAGCTGTTGCCCGCGTTCTACGATTGCGTTTAATGTGGTCTTTTGAAAATCTATGACTACATTACTCTCCGTCCTTTCTACTGACTCCATGCCAAAAATCTAGTTTATTGGTTTGGTTGGTTAGGTAGTTTGCGCGTAAAGGAAGGAAAAACAAACACTTACCTTGTTTTCATTTTTTTTTTCAGTTTAATGACAGCGCTATTTTGTTCTTTGGTTGTTCTTTGTTGTGCTCTATATGAACATTGTTTGTAGAGCATTTATCTGCGTGGAGATCCAGTTTAATGAATGCTTTCGTCGTTGTGATGACTGTCACGCTCGAGCCTCTAACGGTGAAATGTGTAGTGTCCTGCAGATGGACCTAAACGTATGTTTGCGGTACCGCTCAGGCCTTCTATATTTATGTACGAAACGTGCGTTCGTCACTTAGCCTTTGTACACGTACTCGTATATTGCAGTACCGCGTGGGTTTGCTGAATATATGTATATAACGTGAAAATGAAATGTCATAGTTTTTACTAAAAGTAATCAGATACAGCCCTATCGCCACGTGCAATAGTATAAAATAGCTCCCGTCACTTTATTAGGTACGCGTTGCGTAGCGTAGGTACTATGCACGTGTCGGTCTATTATCTTCAATAAGGTTGTCATAAGTAAAAACTAAGAATGTTTTGAATTAGTTTGTATAGAAAAAAAATATTACTATATATTTTTATTTAATATATTTTTACAGGCTGATTCCTTATGAATGCACCCTTAAATAGTTTCCGTAATTCCGTTACACGATGATTACGCCATGCTGATGTCTATTAGAGAACAGAAGAATATTCATCATAAAAAATCACAAATAGATTTGTATGAAAATAGTGCTAACTGCTACTGAAAAAAAAGTGTAAAATATAATGGACATCCAGTAAAGAATAATTAATTTTAATTAGCGAATATGATAATGCAACACATTTACAATCGGCGTGTTTAGTGCAGCGTAGTGGCGACGTGAGGGCGCGGGCGGCGCGTGCGCGGCCCTGGCGCAAGGTCAATGGCACGCGCCTCTCCCGCTCGCACACCGGAATTCCATATTTAAATCTCGCCCGCAGAAAAATGGCCGTCGGCTTCATTTTGCCGTAGAGCTGTGTACGGAGAATTAATAAAACATACCTTGCCATTTCGCTCATCTTTTTTTATGGTTAACAAGTGACTAAAATGCCGCTACCTATGCTTTCGCAGTATACATACCTAAGTAAATAATAATGCTTCATATCACGAGTTTATATCACCCGCGTTTCGCCATTCACCGTATTAATGCGTCCCAGATTGCCGGCTGGTCAATGATAACGGGTCTTAAAACATCAAAAAATTGTAAGTAGATATTTACACTCGTGGAACGATCAAATTATAAGTAATAAAATTAACCGAAGAGACAAATTGTACGCAATTTTGTAGCAAAAATAAACAGGTTCAGAGGCTTAATTTAAGTTCTGTAGAACAAGTATTTGTGTTCGTGGGTCGTGGACGGACACAATTAACTTGGTAAAGTGAACTGCAAGTCACGCTTAATCGTACGGCTCGGATTTCAGCACAAAAGACTAGAGAAGGGTATATTAGAGGACTAAGCACCATCGTATGAGTAAGCATAATATGAAAATTGGGGAGAGAAAATCAGCCACCATTTCCGCACTAGAAAGTGACATATTGTTTCATTACAACTTTAACTAAATAGGAAATGAAAAAGGACTGTATTGTTGCAATCACCATTAAAGGGAAGTAGGAAAATGCTTTGTTTTGTATTAATTAAGAGAAGTCGCCATATTTACAGAGAAAAAGATTCATAAAAAAAATCCAATATAATAAAAACATGAAAAGGGTGAGTAAGTATAATAAAAGAAATCCCTTTGAGGTAAATATATTTTTCCGCAAACCTGAAAAACAACTATTCTTCTCATCCCCTTACAATTTACACAAAAAGAGCTTACGTCGTGCTTTCAAACAAAAAAGGGCTAAAGAACAGAGTCACTCAAATTGAACGCACGAGTTGTGCGGCGAAATTAATTAATGTCCCCCTACTGAAGGACTGAAAATGTTTGAAAGCCAGCCCATATTGCAAGTCATCGGAGCTTCGGAGCCGACGCGTCGCGCGACTGGCGAATTTACAACGCAATATATTCCGAGTAAAAGGAGCCTTAATCGTCTAACAGCTGAAATGAACTGTCGAGCAAGTAATAACACACCAGCGAATCTCTAGCATCGCGTTAAGTAACGATGTAAACATACTGACGATCGTAAATTAAACTGGGAATGTCGATGCTGAAGATAATAAACGCGTGTATTGTTTTTCATGGTAACGATTTCACGCTGATATTTGGAACGGGACATTTTATTTGAACAATATTTCACAGTCTTTGTTTTATAATACTACCTATTATTTTCTTTTTATTTGGATTGAAGTTGACGTTTATGCTAACATTGATTAATTTTCACGACAATATCGTTTAGCAACTAGGTCAGATTAGTATTCCGCATGCTTATAATATAACTACAAGACACCCTCAACATTGTCATCATCATTCCCTCCACGCTACTCTCAAAGAGGATTTAATTTTTTTAGTACGTATAGCTTTACGTGCTTTCTAAGGCAAAGAGATGAAGTCTGTTTTAAATATGTTTGCACTTGTGGTTTTCAGTGACTTTGTCAGCTTACAACTTCTGTTCTAATTATAATATTTTAATACATATCCCAACACAACACATATCTCTACGTTTAAACAGTGAGCAGATGTTCTATTCTATTCCGTTCTACATCCCGACTCCCCGTCGTCGTTATTGCGTTTTCAATCAGTTTTCTCTGACTTTTGTTATTTGACTCATTATACAAAGCTCATTGCGCGATGTTAAATAGCCTTGTTCCTTCCTCAAGAATGGGACTATCAGAAACAAGGTTTTTCAAATCCGTCCGGAAGTCCCAAATATAAGCGCGTTCAGAACATAATAAATCTCTTCACCTATATTATAAAGACACATTACGTTTGCATTACAACATTTGTTAAGTAACTCTTTCTATTCATAGCTTGACCATTGATTTTAATTTCTGTTGCCAACAGAAAGATTAAGAACTCTACCAGATGTCGCTAACGTTCGTTTGGCTATTTTGCATCTTCGTCTACTTTTACCCCGTCACAAAAAGAATAGTGTAGTGTTATATATTTGGCTGATTAATCCACCTGTCTTTTTTTATTATTCACATTTATTAACTAAATGCTTCTGAGCATTAGGTTTCGGCTATACGGCTACTTTAATTTTTTCTATATTTTGTACAATAACTAAAAAAAACAAACAAGCAAACATAACTAATTTAAAAAAAATAACGTTACTAACTGATCTCAATTCGTTCTAGGTATGCAGTAGTATTAAGTTCACCTACTCTGTCAGTTGTAATCTAAAAAAGTTCTAAACGGGTTTTAATAAAGTTTTGAGAGTTTCTCGGAAAAGCATTTTATGAGCGTTTCATATAATTTCATACATTGTTTAATATAAGAAGGAAATTTGATTTGATATAATTAAAAATTACCACTTATTTTTGATCGGTTCTACCTTATAAAAGCAACATCGTTTTTTTAAACTTCTGCAACCTTCAATGTAACCTTTTATAAAAATCTTATTCCAATGTGTTAAAGTACTTTAAAATCGTATACGTATATATATTTCTACTGTGATATCAGAGCGTGCAGCCTTAATAGCAAGATTTAGTGGGACTGAGTAAACTGCAATGGCGTGAGTGTGTTTAGATTTGCCGAGTGCGCCCGGCGTTGAGTGCATAGTTACAGATTGTCTGGAAGAGGCAGATTGAGAACAATGTCGATTCACTGTGAGGTGTGACTAGGGTGCATTCGTCTAACGGAACTTAAGATGTATGTTAACGAAGTAACCTAATCATCACACAAGAGCAAAAAAAAATCGTATCAACACCGCCGTCTACTTTTTTTTTTTTTATAAAGAAAGTAGAGCTTTACTTAGAAAAAGTTGGCGAGGATGCCGTGTGGTGGCAGATCAGAATACAGTTCTCTTATCTTCCCGCGTGTGTCAGATGAGGCGACTAACGGAATATAACGGAGAGTGGTAACGTCTTTGTGCTACTACTATTGTCCATCGCGGTCACAAACCCGTCCGCCCAGCGTGAGCGTAGCGATAATGGAGAAACTCCTCTCGTTGGACCGGAGGACCTTAAGTCTAGCAGTGGACTGTGATAGGCTACTGATGATTGATAATGGCTTGCGCATGAACGTAAACAAACTTATTTTGGAGTATTCTTTCGGTCGTGACAGTGACCGATGCAAACCTTATTATAAAACTTTGGGAATAAATAAACATCTGAAATTTGCATTAATTTCGGTCGAAGTGATCCGAAATGAGTACATAGTGAACTCGTTTTTTTACCCGTTTATTTATTCACAATTATTAGGATGATGAACAATTAAACAAAAGCGGAAATTTTGTTTTTTATCTCAATATAAAAATTCTAGTTATACTGCGTATATTCAGTGCATACTGCGTGCATTATTGAGGAAATAAGTACCTACTCCAATAGAGTACCTAATTTATCACTCGGCTGTAAGATTGAGACACTATGAAAAACTAGCACCAATATAGTTTGTATAAAGCATTATGCCACAGAACCTTAGCAAAGAGATAGTAGTGAAATAATGCAATATTCTTTTGCCTTTGATTACTGTGTCCTTGGCCGTTGGTAGCTCTACTTAATGTCATCTGTCAAGTAATACGCAGAACTTATCATCGTTGTGTCTTATTTTCATCTTATCCTATTTTATCTGATAAAAGCTGTACTTACTTGTGTTAGCGCTTGTCATTTCCCGGCCACGCCATAATATGATAAATATCCAGTTTAATGTTTTGTTGGACATTAAAGTAAGTTAGTTGAATGCTTTCACGCATATTTTAAGATCACACTTGTGACGTCACTACAAGTTTCATTAATTAATATATATAATAATAATTTCATTACTTTTTTAAATAGTAATATTTTTACAGGTGTAATCTAAATATTTAATAATTGACCATAATCACTATTATGTTTGTTAAATAGCTTTACAGAAAATTATGTCTTAAATTATTATTTGTGTTTTGTACCTAGTCAACATTGTGAACGGTAACTGAACCGTTTGTATAAAGTATATGTTTCAGGACACTGCCGATACCGATTATAGAACACATTAATGTTGTATTCAATATGAGTATTATTTTCATGAATGGTCTGATGGCGAATCTACATGTATTTAGATTCTAGACTATGTATAACTGATTCTGTTATCTCATAAATTATCAGCAGATTTGATACAAAATGAAATTTACAGTTAAAAAGCCATTCATGCCGTGCCATTGAAGTATGTCTGTTGAATATCGTACTAAGTAACAGAACCGGAGATGAGACTTGCGTAGTGATCGTACTATAAGAGTACGTTTCGAATACCTCGCCGGCCGCCATCCGCTATCCATCTCTTCCACCATTTTGTCATTACAACTGTACCTACCCGCGCAAATAATGATCATGATAATGGTTCTGTAACTTGTCGTTATTTTGCATTAAACGATTCTGTTGCTTTTACAAGTGTTGAGTTATGTTGAGGGATATTATAACGAACTGTTTTTGATGTACCTAATTGATAACCGCATACGCACCGCATAACGATGGTTGCTATAGATTCTCGTATTCATTTGAATGATTACATTGTGATCATGATATTGTTTAAACCAACACGAGTGTTTATGGTCATCATCCTAAACCTATAATATCCCACTGCTAGGCGCAGGTCTCCTTTGACCTAGGAGTTTTGTCTTAGAGCATAACCCACGACGCTGCTGCAATTCTGTGGGCTTTACAGGTGGTTCAAAATGCTTGACAAGGACCACGAGAGTGTCTATTTTCAATTTCTAAACTCCGGGCATGCACTAAGGCGTTAACAGCAAAATCGAATATCTTACAATTTTTTGTATACCCTGGGGATATGATCCTCCTCGACTTCATGGTCTTGTAGTCAAAGATTCTAGTCTCTAGATTATCGAGGCAACTTCACATTACGAAAGTCAAAGTTCTGTGCAGCTTGGCTATATAGTATAGATACCTAGATTTTGCTTGGATGCTTTGATAACACTTTATAGTACAGTGATGGCAAAAAAGTAGAGCACGTATCTCATTTTTCATAACTCGGGAGCATCTGAAGTTATCGGGAAAGATATTGATACTCCGGTAGCCAAAGCTATATAGGTATATATAATAGCGCTTAGGTTCGTCTTCGTAGGCAAACACCTTTCTCAAAGAGGGAAATTTGAGTTATTCAACTCGGACACCACATTTATAAAGCAGTAGGTACGGAGCTACTGCTGCGTTCTTTAGGTATTCTTTGGCAGGCCAAAACAAACCAGGAGGTTTGTTTTGTAAGTAACGACTCCCGGGGCACGACACAAAAAAATTATCTCCAGAGAAAAGGAAGGAGGAAATTGAGCTTCTGCCAAAGCATGGAATTAAGGAAAAGAAGAAGTTTGATAACACACGTATACTTGTTAGTTGGGTATTATTTCCACCCGTATACCCATGCTCGGATAGAGGATAAGAATGTGGGTGAAGATTAACATTTTGTCCTGCCCCGTGGAGAAAAATATTTCCTGCTGATCCATGCTTAGCTCTGCTGGTGTAAGATTATGAAGAAGCATTGCATCTACTCTTTGCCCTGTAGAGGGGACAGGACACGAAGAAAGATACTTGGGTGCTTTAATGGTAGTTTTTGTTAACTCTACCATTAAAGCACCAAAGTACCTCTCGTACTGACTTTTATGTCTTCATGCGAATAAAGACATCGTCCCTACTGATAAAACTGCGTTCAAGCTCTAACAGTATCCTGATTCCTGACCATGTTAGCGATCAAAATGGGCTCACCAATTTTTGAACACTTTATTGAGGTATTGGTGAGACCAATAACTTAAGAGAATGAGATCTTTTAACATTACTCTTAAGTTTTCTTTTATGTATTTTACGAACAATATTATGGGTCTCAGTTGCTCCAATGAATAAATAAATGAATTATTATTAAAACTTGAGATTGAGAGCCAACATTGACATTGTGAAAGCAACTGACTTCTAAATGCAACTACAGAGTAATGGATTGTATAATTGGAATTTCTATACTGACACTAATACTTTTCGTTACTTTTATTTAATTTATTTTATTATATGTATTATTTGATTCCAACATATCTTCCATATCTTCCAAAATATATAACTTTCATAGAAGGCGCATTGAAAAATAAAGATAACGGCCTGGGCAGTGGAAAATTTATACAATTAAGTAAATGCGATTGAATGGGCTTATAATATTTATTAATTGATGAATATTGATTTTGTATTAATTATTCAGATATTTAAATATAATATGAAACAATAAGAAAGTCGTGCTCATTCGCATTTAATTATTTAAATAGAACAATGCGCAGTGAGTAACAACACTCTTTTTATGTGACACAATTCATACTTATCTATTACGTTTTAATCTGAATGTATGAATGTATTTGATCCATACGATCATCACCTACGGATTAAAAATAATAATAATTGTAAAATGGACCCTTTTCTTTACGGATCGCATTTGAATTGGACATTAAAGTTATAACTGTGAAATTGCCAGAAGACATCAATATACGTAAACTGGCCAAACCCACGGTGAATAGGTAACATCCACGTATTTTTCTTAATGCGTGTAAAGACTTTTTCATCAATCTTATTTTGACGACGTCTGGGCAATGATTAATTATAGCAATAGTTATAGCTCATAATTCAGTTTTGCCCGGGAACGATGATTTTTCCGGGGTACATAAGAAAAGAAAAGTATAACAAAACAACGTATACAATTTGGCGGCCTTCACAGCTTTTGTGGTCTATAGTGGTGCATATATATGCATATATATTCGTAAAAAATATTTCATTATATATATAAATATATACAACAAGACTTGTAACTAAATACAAATAAATAAATATCTATAGCATTCCAAATTTCAAAAACCATGCCGTAGTTTTTGCGTGGAAGAGTAACAAACATCCATACATCCTCAAAAATCCTGCTAATATAAGTTAACGTATAACGTGGTCTTTCATTAGTATCCCGTGTGATGACGGCAGATCAGAATACAGTTGTTACCAGTCCTCTTCTTGTCGTGGGTGTATCACGAAGTGACTAAGGGAATATACGGAGTACGGGCACCATCGTCCTCTGTGCTAATGCCAATGTACCAGTTACTGCGATCACCAACTTGTCTGCCCAGCAAGGCACAGACAGAAGACAGAATTTATATCCCCCGATTATATCCCCTGCACGGCTAGCATGGACAGGAGACAATTATTTCACCATATAAGGAAAGGATAAAAATTTACATTCTCCAATAGTTTTATCCACTCTCAGAGTACCTACTGGCGCACAAGTAAAAATAATATCCAAAAAAATTTGGAAAATCCAAAAGTGCACGCCTCATAATCTCATTTTTTTCACAATAAAATTGAATTTTTTTTAACTGAAACTTTCAATGCTCATTACAATTTTTTTTTTCATATTAATTATTATTCATTTTTTGTAAACAAGACACGGGAATGTCATAATGATTGCACATTGAAAGTTACAATTAATATTAGCTAGAATAATTACATGGAAATTTAACGACAGTGAATTGAACGCTCATATTAACTAAGAAATTATGTCGTGTGTTACTTTAGATAATTAAAAAAAAATTATTCCGATACGATCATTTTTTCGACCAATTTTGATGCCACATACACCCGTCCATACACGGACGTCCAGAAAAGATTATGTTTAATGTTATTATTTACTATGTTAAACAAAAAAATTGTTATTGAAATGTATTTTATGTGCCTGACAAATTATTTGACTTGATATTAGTTTACTCAAATTAACCTGTAAGTGCAATATAAATAAAAAAAATCAATTTCAGTTTCGAGAAAACTGCTTTTTTTGAAATGTCGAGAGTATAGCACAACCTCAACGCTTCGCTTATGAGGCGTGCAATAATATTTGTGTAGTAATAAACGGGGGTAAACTTCTCCTATTCCATGACCCAGTGATTTAGGAGGTGAGCACGCTAATCGTGGGATATAATTTTTACCGTGCTAGCCCTGCTGACAGGGGATATAATTAACGTGTCCACCTGCTAAAAGCACGGGAACATAGAATAGAAGAAGTTTCGTCCCTTTAATTATTACACGTCTCCTGAGTTGATAAAGCTGTGGGAGAAGATAGATTTGTATCCTTTACCCAGGTGAAAGATTGTCTCCTACCCATGCTAGCCGTGCATTGGTGATTACGAAGTCCCGTTCAGAGAGGCCCTTATTCCAGCAGTGAACTGCTATAGGCTACAGACGATTTTTGATAAATGGCCCCGAGAGATGGCAAGTTGAATTCAATAGAGATACCTATAATCTGCGAACAGCTATTTACCAGATGCGCTTTCAATTTTATATTGATAATATTTATCGAAGTAACATTGAACACCCATCTGTTTTATACAACAGATTCGTGAAATCTGTACGTACGGTGTTGGTTACGGAAACGCTTAATCAAATAGATATGAATAATTCCAATAGAGAAACGTGGTACGTATGTAGTGTTTGCATTGTATACATTCGTTTGAGACTGGAGCGCTAAATGAAATGATACACGTGAGCTCATTGATTCCGTTTCAACGCCGTACGTGTTGTCGAGATTTTCTTCTAGAAAAACTGTTTCTTTTTTAATTCCACTACAAGATAGCTCTTGGCTCTTGGCTTAATTTAATAGGTATGTACCAGGCTAACCTGTTAGGCGAATTGGTTGTAACGCAGCATAGTAGATAGGTAACAACTGGTATAAGAAACTAGCTGTAGCCCGCAATTGCGTTCTTTTTTATATATTTACTACCAAAGATCTAAAATTAACACACACAGACAGGAAGTGCACGAGGACTAAATTGTTGTTGTATTTTAAAATTCCTGCGGGTAGGGTACCGCTTCCCAGGATGCAAGCAATCACAACCCAAAATTTGTTCAAGACTGTGAAGCCTACATAAGTCACATAACTCATTGTTTACTTTTATATATTACTCGGATACCTTTCTGGAATAAACAATAACCTAATCTATCTCCAGGATGCAAGCAATAGGTATAGGTATGAGGCAAACTTTGAGGCGAAATCAGTGCAATGTTTGAGCTGATTTAAGGTAATAAAAAAATGGAAAACGACTCATTTTGGAATTTTTAACGTTAACCGGTTGTCTGTCTGGGGGCTATATAGCAAATTCAGCTTAAATTTCAAATAACTATACGTTGTTTATTTGCAAAGGCAGATTATGAAAATTTGGAAGAATGTGTAGACTGCTAGATATTTTTTTTTAAATACACTTATTCAGTTTGGTCATGATATTTTGTTGTCATCTCATCGAAAATTTTGTAAATTAGACGCAAAAAAAGCATTTATCGTGACTTTGAACATCGTAGAAAAATTAGCGTATACCAAAGATAAAATGACTGATTAAAAGTTTTTAATAAGGTCACTGCAGCTTTCTAACAGAATTTATAATCAAGCATTAACACCAGTATTAAAATTTTCGCCAGTCATAATTCAGTTTAAAAAAAAATGTAGCTCGGTCTAAATTCATAAAAGAGCGCGAATAAATTCACGTCTAGCAAAAATAACGAGAAAGAAAGTAATAGCCATAATTAAAGGGAACAAGTAACTAAAAAATTAGCTCCGTAAATAAAAACCGTAGACATAGACTGCGCAACAGTCTACCTTCGCGTTTCCGTAATGAAAGTAAAGGCGTCTTCGGGAAGCGAAAGTATTTGTTGTATTTGAAAATTAAAAGGGGGCAGGGGGAGTCCCAGGAGAGCAGAGAGGGGGTTGGCGCAATCAGAGCTCGCCGATGGCAACCTTAAATACCAACCTTAATTGAACTGCTTCCGTACCTCGGCACCCAGCTACATAAATACGGTTTAAGGTACTTTCGTCTCAATGGCGGTTTTAGCAGAATGTACGTATGTAGGTTTAATATGTATTCAGTAATTACCTAAAAGTTAGTGTTTGTTTTATTTTATCGTTCCTCGTATTCTCAGAGAAAATTCTAATATTTGTTTGTCATGCATACCTTCAAAACCTCACCTTCGCATTTTGTACCACATCATGTTTAAATAAGACATCCGCATACTGTAATCATTAAATGTAACGATACCATCGTGTTTCTATATGAACGTTGATGAGTTAAGCCCGCATTTAATAATTAATCTAGGCCAAAATCTAAAAATGGCAGATTAATTTTAGCAGCCCCGTCCTTTTCCAATTCTTTCCCGTAGATAAGGATAGCACTACTAAATTTAAACTGCCATCTAAAGATGTAGACCGAAGATCTGTTTGGTGTGGAGTGTAAGGATTGAAGAAACTATAAATTACACCATAAAGATTCTCCTGCTTATCGCGGAGTATAGCAAACTAAGTTTAATTTTCATAATTTATCATGGTTTCCGCAAAGTAACGCGTGCTTCTATCAATATGTCCGGATTCAATTTAGATAGATTTGTCAGTGAGCAAATGAGGGATAATATTACAAACAATATGAACATAAACAACAAAAAAAAAACTTATTAAAATCTGTTCAACTCATGGCATTGTAGCAGTTAGTACTTTATTGGGAAACACAAAGCGAGATGGAAATTTGAATAGGGACAAAGCTCAACCGGGTGTCGTGCGTTGAGAGATGTTGGCGGAAGCTTAAAATAATATTTCGGAGCGTCGCATTGGCCTGGCTCGTGAACCCAGGAAATGAGGCTCTCTGCCCCGCCGGGAAAATGTTCCTCCAAATCATAACGTCGAGTAAATCTCCTGCTTTGAAACGAAAGACTTTAAAAATGATGGCGCAGATTTATCTTTATAAGTCAATGTAATACATGAAATTCGTTGATAAATCTCTCCATTGAACTTGCGAAATGAAATTCATTTATTACGAGTGTGCTTACAGATGTCTTTTTTAGAGATAATTAATTTCCTTTAGGCGTATACTTTTTAAGACTTCGCTGTGGACTGAAAAACAAATGAAAGTAAAGCCATAAAATAGACCGAAGAGCTTTAGCTTCTTGTAACTAAAGCGGTTTATGATTCGATAAAAACAAAAACCTAAAACGTGTTTTTTTTTAATTTTTTAGAAATTTTAATGTAATTTTTTGGTTTGACTTTCTATATACATATTTATATAAGGTGATTTATAACGATGAAATATTTTTTGACACACGGTCAAAACCGCTTACTGATATGGACTAAATTAACTCTAAACAAAACAGTTAAAATTATTCAGGTCATAAAGTGAAAAACCAATCTCATAAATCAGGTTGTTAGCAATCATCATCCGAAAGGGAAGCAATGATTACACCATTTCCCAAAAGGTCCGAGTTGGGGCCGATATATCCGCCGAGCGCATCCGATTGAATTAATCTGGGAAGCTGTCGGTACAAGCAATAAGCATTTACATATTGTACAAACTTTGTTATATCGAATAAAAACAGTGATAATGTAACATCTGCCATGGGAGCAGTGGCGTGCATACAGGGTACGCACTAAGCGGGCGGATCATATAAAATAGAGGAAATCTCTAGTACTTAAGTTAAAAAAACTTAAGGTACCTAAATTTTTCGTAACTCATCATCACCATCATTTGGAGTTTTTTCCATTTTACATCACCTGCCGCTTAGTGCATACTCTGTCCATATCCTGTTTGCACACTACTGCATAGGGGCATACTTAGGAGATATCAGTGTCAGTATGTACTATCACAACATTTTTATGTTGGATATTTTTACCTTGTACAAAAAAATCCCTAGTAAAAATGACAAGATAGCAAGGAAGCCCGACAAATTTTATCAATTAAAAAATTTACAAATATAGCCTTGGTAAGTTTAGTAAAATAATTAAAGAGAGATGCCTGAAATATAGATGAGTATTCTTCGGTATACCAAAAATAACATTCGTACCTATATCAACTAGTTGGCAGACGCGGTTCAAAGGAAAGCAATGATTACACGATTTCCCGAAAGGTCCGAGTTGGGCCTAAATATCCGCCGAGCGCATCCGATTGAATTAATCTGGCTAGCGGTCGCTACAAGCGATAAACATTTACATATTGTGTCTGTGAGGCACTAGGCAGGTATCGATTCTGCCGATCCGATTTGCTCACAATCGCTCCGGAGAAAGGATTACGCTGAAGCGTTTGAACTGAGTTGCATGAAAAATGTACTCTATAGAGACGTACGCTGTACAAAGCACAATGCGAAACACTCTGTTTGTATTGATTTATAAAGCGCATGCTATTGTATTTATTATATTTTACATTTTCGTTTCATCAAGTATGAGATACGACAAGAATTATATCTTATCCCACAAAATATATCTATCTATATATAAGTCGATATTTCATATACCTACCTATAAAGAACGTTGAATAATAGAGAACGTAATTTTCCAGATACAAAGTTATACTAAAAATTAAAATCAATAGAAATCGGATTCGTTTGGTTAATTTAAAATTTTAACACAGTACAGTTTTAATATTCAAAATTCAGGAAGTACCTTACAAAAAGTTAGAGCACGCCACCGTCACTTCAAAAGTTGAATTCAAGTTTTGAAATACTGTTGTTTGAACTGAACTTTGCCTTTAACAACGAAAATGTCATGTTTAATTTAAAAAGACATTCTGTAAACTTAAACGAATCAATCCATTTAGATTTACTACTGTAGATATTTATTTCATGAAATTAAAAGTTATAATAATTCTTCTTTTATTGAATTGTTAGCAAGAAATAACTAAATTACCGTGAATGTTTATTTGTCAGGCGCTGCCGATAGCTTTCTGTTGAAACTAATACCTATTGGGAATTCCGATATTACTTAGTTTGTTACATTTTTTTTTAAACTTCGTTTACCTTATTGTGAAAAGGACTGTTTTAATGAGAGATACTCACCTTTTGCTATAGTAATGTTATACTTCAGCATTATTAAATTAATTTAAATTAGTATCAATAAAAATCCATACCAATATTATTTATTATGTTCGGTTCATCCGTTAAACCTATCTTGATGAAATTAGACATCTAGCTGAACACATCTTAGCGCTGGACATAGGATATTTCCCCGGAAAAGCTGCTGGTAAAAGTTAGGTGCGGGATTTTAGAAATATCATTTGTGACCATGCAATGATAGCTGATCTTATCGTGGTGAAATTTTGCATATAAATTGTTTGCATCCTGCAGACGGGTACAGGATACATTTTATCCCCGGAAAATAAAAGGTTACTGTGATCCCACAGATTTTATAACATTAAATTACATCAGCAGCCAGTAAGTGGCAAAGTGAAATAAAAAAAAAATTAAAACCTCCTGTTATGATCTGCTCTTCACACTCCAAAGCTATTTATAGATGTAGTAAGGAAATGACGAGACGAATGCGGCGGCAGCACAAAGAAGCAATTGAGGCCGGCATGTAAGTGGCACTGCTGACGTGCCCTTAGACCACGCAAACATAAATAATACGTAAAACGTGACAGCGAATACCAGCGCAGCATCCGACAATTGCTTATTGAATTACTTAAGACGGCAAATGAAACGCTGTTCGAAATACTTGCACTTGAACATTCTTATCATGAATTTCCTCACAAAATCTTTCCGTATCCTAACTAATTACAAATGAAAAAGTGTGTTTTTTGTCCTCCCATCAAACCCTAACTAAGCAGCCAATATACTTGATTTTGGTAAAGTTAGTTGAAAGAACGTAGAGTAACATAGGCTACTTTTTATCCCATAAAAACATACGATTCCAACGGTATTTGTAAAAACCTAAATAAACGTGGACGAAAACCGCGAGCGACAAATCCTACTAATATTAATAATGTGAAAGTGTCGAGATTATTATTACTCAAAATTCAAAATTCAAAATTCAAATTCAAAATTCATTTATTTCAAGTAGGCCTAATACAAGCACTTTTGAAACGTCAAGTCTGTCCGTGTGTAGTGACTCTACCACCGGTTCGGAAGGCAGATTCCACCGAGAAGAAGCCGGCAAGAAACTCAGCAGTTGCTCTTTTCCAACATCAGAAATTTACATTTTATATTTTAACATTCATTTTTCTATCTTGTGAGAGATGAAAGCGGAGCCGGATGCTTCCAAGCAACCTTGTCATTAAGAAACTCATCAATTGTATAACAACTCAATCTCGCAATAACGGCAGAACGGATTTGGATGAAATTTGGCATGCATGTAACCTTTGACATGGAAAAGAATATATGCTACCTTTCATCCCGTAGTAAGTAGTTCCCGAGGAAAAATTTGATTTGATTATATTATAGGGAAAGCCGCGGGCAGAGCTTTGAAATTTGGTATGCATGTCACTTGTGCTATGGTAAAGGAAGTGAAGAAGTATTCTGAAGTCCACGCCGACGAAGTCGCGGGCAGAAGCTTGTAATAAAACTAGTAAGGAAACGTGACAGTGAATGCCAGCGCAGCATCTGACAAATGCTTATTGAATTAATTACTTAAGAATGCAAATGAAATACTCCTTGGAATACTTGAACATTCTAATCATCTTATATTTTTTCACAAATCCTATCGGTATCCTAACTTATACTTACTAATCTATATATATATATATATATATACAATTCAAAGCCCTGACTGACTGATAATCAACGCACAGCCTAAACCGCTGACACTTGAAATTTTGACAGGGTAGGAAATTAGGGATTCTTCACAGACGAAGTTGCGGGCATCCGCTTTAATCACCCACAATATTAGTTTTATAATATTTTATTCTTTACATTCCATTGCGAGACTGGAGACTCAACGAACTCAAAAGTAAAATATTAAGTTAACAGCAATTGCATCTCACAATTTTTCAATAAAAAGAGGGAAACCGTCAACTATTTTCAGTTCAAATAAGCTCCACACGTTCAACAAACTACAGTGACAAATTGGATAGAATCTGTGAGAAAAGAAATATATAAGACAGTGTTCGTAAATTGAATTCCTAATTTATTACTTCGCCACAGACTCAGACAGTTCTTTCTACGCATAAGGGCAGTGAAGGAACGAGTGAGTGTTCTACTGTTTGTTACCAGATGGCTAGTAATGAATGAGTCGTCAGAGCACGTATCATACTTCGGAAATAATGTGCGTTAGCTTTAGTATACATTATTGATGTGTTGATGATGCAACATTTTCGTTATTGACTGTTAGTAGTTTTATACATAGTATGGTATAAAAATGGTATAAAAATGGAAAAATAGAGACTCGACTGAACTAGAATTTGCGTGTTTAGCGCTTATTATATTCAAGTTTTTCCTAATGTCTTGATAGTTTCTTTTTGATCTAACAGCAAAGTAATTAGTGTAAGCTTTAAAGAAAACTGATCTGCCAGTACCCAACGTCGTTTAACATATATTTATTCACCAGGACATGATTGACAATTTGTTTGAAAGGGATGCCGTACAATGGAACCCACAGATTTTAATTCATTTCTTCCGAATACCAACAGTGTAGGAAGGATAGCGATTTGGTCGTACAACCGGGATGCGCCCAATTCACGCCAATAAACGACCCCGACATATCGACCTTATAGGGTTTGTCATGCCATCAACACCTCTATGCCCAATTGCGTAGAGGGCAAAGTTGGTTAAATGTCACAAAATGAAATACACCGTCTGGTTCGACCGCCGGTTTTGTGTACATAATTGTTTAGTGCGCCTAGGTTTAAGTTTCATATCGAACTACAAGCAGATAAGCTATTACATTTTTGTACTACATCCAGCGTACTCATTAAAGAAAATTAATAACAGTATTTATGGAGTTTAGTTTATGTTATACGATCCGTATTGGACTACGTAAACATACAGATATCATGAAATGCTTAAGTACTTTCGGAATGAGCAATATGATTGTACGCTTCGCGTATACAATCCAACAAAAATCATTTAACTGTCATAGACCAGTTCATCATCAAAAATATAATCTGTCCCTTATATCGGTGGAACATGAGCCTAACGATCGCGTTGCAAACCCAGAGTGTCATCACCGGATCTCAACGACAAGATCCGTGTGGTCACAATGATAGTCTGTTTAAGATATTTTATTAAAAGAAATGTAACACATCACGATATTCCTTTTTATATGATAAACAAAGAGACGTCCTTAAAACATCGTGAAATAAAACCAATGCCATTTTTTGCCAATTTTGCCAACATGATTTTATAGACAAAAAAGTAGTTGCAAAAAATAACGAAAATAGTAGGGCCTGTGGCTGCCAAATACTAGAATATTTTTTCTTTCACTATCATAGTAGTCCCGTAAAGCCTTAACAGAACCGTGTTACACATTTTAGGACCACTCACACAACAGTATAAAGTTAGGTAAAACAAAACTATCACTGAAAATGTTTTTTAACTCGCGGAAAAGTTTCTACGGCGAGTTCGCTGAAATAGTTACTTTGTAGTCTTTGTAGAGGGTTGTATTTTTATCGTTTATTTTTGAAAGTTTTAGAACAAAAGCTATTTCACTGGTATTCCCACCATAACATTTCGCATGAAATAAAGGAGCAATTTATTTCCGTATTATAGAGACGTTCCTTCTTTGTAGAAGCAATTCGTTCTTCGGTGTATTTTGTCTAAGATTTTTCAGCTATTTTAGTAATCGATGACATTAATTTTATAAAAAGTTTATGAATATTTTACTTTCATTATAATTTATTGTCATAAATTCTTCATGCCATAGACATGTTCTTTTAATTTTGAACAACGATTTGGTCATTTTTCTGTTACCTGCGAACACAAAGACGTACAATTACCTATTGGAGCGTTTAAAATTGCATCTGAGTACATTTTCACGAGACGAAGATCGTATGACGACACCGTGAAGCGACGTGACCTCCGCACCGCCCTCAGTGAATCACCGGCGCCTTGCATTCCTCAAACCGCATAGGTAATGGGAAATGCCACGTAGTCATAAATTGCCAAACACTATTGCTAATAACTCATAGTACACCTTGAGTTTATGTTTCTGAGTAAACATACCTAGCTTTAGAAGGTAATCTGTCAATCGGATCATCAAATAAGATTTCACGAGATGAACGGCTATAGGGGTGGTTTAGTTTCTTATTCTTATATTTCAGGAAATCTAGCATTAATTGGGTACACGTTACACATCCATGAAGATTTTATAGCATACTAACTATGCCCGTTGTTTCGCCCATGTGTTACCCTACTATGTCTTATTATAAAAATAAAGCCGCTTTTTTGCGCTCTTCCTGATGACGGAAGTACAATAATCTTTTTTTCAGGATGCAAGTCATATTCCAACATGAACAGTTCTATTGAGAAAACTATAAGTAATAAACACACTTTCTTATGTATAATATTCATATAGCATGAATTTAGCGGTGTCTGGGATTTAAACCAGAGATATCTGAGTAAGGATCTACTTTTACAAGAACCCCTACAAACTCCATGAGGGTCAATTATTAAGCCTCCAATTATAGGGTCATATAATAATAACAGGCAGTTTTTCATCGCTGTTTGGACATAGCCTACTTTAATATAGCCTCCCCCGTAGCGTTGACCCCGATCCGATAATACCACAGCGGGGAATCTGATTACTAATGCGCTTTGGCGGATAAAAAAGCGATAACGAAATAGTCAATTTTGATGCTACCTAAGTTAATTACTTTTATCGAGGGACTTGCTTTTTTCTTACTTCGTACGAGAAAGAACCAAATGTATAGGAAATACTTATTGTTAGGTTGTGGTTTTTTTTATATTAAGCCAATATAATATCAGACAGTCATTTGTGCACTTTAGCCAGTTAGGAAAACGAGTAGAAAGTAGTTATTGAGAAAACTACGATTATTAGTTAAAATTGCTAATTACCGTCATTTATATGTTGAGTATCCTCCGTATGCTATAGTTATTTATTTCATCTGTGCGTTTTTAAATGAGTGAGAGAGAGAGAGAGTAAGACCTCTCATTTAATCATCTTTGAGAGTAGACTCGTGTAAAAAATAAAATTGAGTGACGCTTTCGTTGTCTATTGTTTATGATGCTTTCTAAATTTCATAGAATAGCATGCATTTGAACCCGAAGCGCATAATTAATAAATTGTTTAATATACCGAAACATGAAGACGTAAAACTAATGGGTGTATATATATATATATGTAATTATTTTCGGAGAGGCTTTATAAAGTCTGTAAAGGGGAAAAGTCATAGTTATCTATAATAGCGATATTGTGCGTCTTCAGCGCCCCCTAGCTCTCCCTACCTGTTATGATAATTCCTTAAACTTGTGTTTAATTAATTATTTGAATTGAATTTGAATTCTATTTGTTTTTAAGTATTTTTAACAAGTTTTAAAGTACATAACTTTAAAACGTATATACTTATACACGTAGCTGTTTCAATGATGATCCTATCAAATTATATTATACTATAACATTTTGTTGTGTTCTTTTTATCCTATTTATCTTTATGTCTAAGTATAGGTTTTTTGTACTTCTTTTGCAATAGTGATTTATTTGATATCACGCGTTCGGAATGTAAGCATATTTAACTCGAGTGTATCGGACTAAAATCACTACCTTCTTTTGTAAGAAGCAAAGTGATTCAAAAAGTGTGCAAAACCTTTGACACTGCCTCACTTATTAGTAATATATATTTTTGTACGACACTAAACAGTATATAAATAGGTTAGTAATAGTTTAGTACTATTTCAAAATGAGAAACGTTCATCTATTCGTAGATTTTACTGTAACGATTATCGTTACGTTACTTTACTCGAAGCCACACTATAATAGCATTACGGTTACCCCTAGTATAAAATTTGTACGCTCGCAATCGAATAGTATTTTTCGCGTAACAACGACATAATAAAGTCATGACCCTATGTTTAAAGTCGCAAGTTCAGTTCTACAGGTTTTATATACAAAACATTTTGCCAAGAGCGTTGCTTATAGCTGTATGGATGACTTTGAACTTTAAATTAAGGGATCCTAGGTCTATTTTACAATGACGTTACAGTGCTTCGAAATTCGAAAACGAATCTAAGATTGCGGGCGTGCAAAACTTATGCTAAGGGTACTTACTGTTCGTGCATGAGCAGACGCCAGCTTTCCAATGCATATTGTAGTAAGAATCGATCACAGACTGTCTAAGAACCGTTCCTTATGCTGATTCATTCACTTTTATCCATTAATAAACATTAGCTCTTTAAAAACTTACCGATATTATCTTCTTTTCAATTACTTGGAGTTAATCTTTGGAACTAATCTGTAATCTTCATCGGTTCGGTATGTGGGGTCGGTTATGCTACTAATAAATAAAAGAGACTGAAAAAAGTTTTTTAAAGACGATTGTTCTAGTAAAAAAAGTTGCATGCCAAATAAAAACCACTTCCTTTTGCAATAATGATAATACACCGGTAGTTTTTGATCGCTGCTCTATAAATTTATCCAATCAATACTTTACCTAGGTAACATGCAAAAAGTTCGTTTACTAGTTAGTAACAAAGATAGTAATAAATAATTAAAAAAAAAAAATTGTTACAGATTGTTTATTGAATTGTCTCACTTCAAAGATCTTCATGAGATTTATGATAAATAATTTTACATAATGAGCAAAAACAAATAGTGTCTTCCTGTGGTTGGTTAATTTAGTTTTTTTTAAGTCATAAATTAAAAAAAAAAAATTAACACAATATGAAAAACAATTGACACAATAAATGGTACTGCATGATTATTGTCTAATTTTCATCGACCAAGCATATCTAATTACATGCGGGTTGGATCGTTATCCGTTTTTAAAGTCAGTTTTAAAGCGTTCAAGTTAGCAAATATATACATAGGTATTAAGAGTACGACCACAAATCTCTTAATGTAATAAGAACCGATGAACCTTTATAAAGACCGAATACCTCTCTGCCCAAGGATTTATAGGGAAATAAATAAGTACAATCGCGCTCGAAAATTATCATTACAAATGGTTCTTGCAATTTCACGACGAGAATTTATCTGCTGACATTTTAATTTACGTCAGGCGGCGAAGTTCTTAATTAGAGGAGAGTTTTAGGTAGGGCTGCCTACATTATTATATAGAATAATAAAGTTGTAGTATTTTGAGTACACCTGCATATGGAAGGAGACTAGAAGAATAATATTCCTGTTCATCAAAAGCTAACACATTCATAACAATGAAATTTCATTTTGTCTTTAATAGGCCTACGAATGATTGGGAAAGTAGGTTATCCTGTGTAGAATTCGCCCACAAACAAAGTGCATATAACTTTAGATGTATGTAGTAAATGTTGTTTCTTGTATATGTACAACCTAGAGTTATTTCAATAATTAAAACAATAAGAACCTTTATATTTTAATTGATAATGTTCTGCTGCAGACGCTTAGATATTCTGAAAAAATTAAAAGCTGGCAGCCCTAGGTGTAGGGGCGCTAAGTTCGCGGGCGCAGGGACCACACACGAGTGACAGGTCTCCCCACGACGCGACATAGTGTTTTGCTCTTTTCGACTGTACTTTTCTTCACTACACCCTTTTAGTGCAAACCATTTATAATATGCATGCATTTGAATGCAAGCTTGTAGGTTATAGCTACAAAGGCAGGCATTCACGATTTCACGACTTTGCGATACCATATTTTCATTTCATGCTTGGGTTTTTATTTCAGGTGCAGCGGTTCGAAAAATGTTTACTATTATCCATACTTCCATACTTAGATTTATAAACGCGAAAGTGTACCTGCTTGGTAACTCGCATCCTGTAGATGGACGTAGGATGCTTTTTATCCCTAAAAAGCTCGGAATACATATCCGTTAGATGAATAAAGGAAATACGTATTTTCATTTTATGAAATTCAATAAACCGTTATTAAAGCTGCTATATCATGATCTATCTAAGCACATATTTTGTAAATAAGCTAAAATTTGTCCCAGCGACCCATTAAGGCACGGGTTTATAAATTTTCGAGGATCAAAGTATTAAGTAAATTTGGCCGCACATCCTTAAAGTGTCACGTACTTTTATATCTTATTTTATCAAAGGTGTCGTTATATTTTAACTTGAGAATGTTCGACTTCAGATCACAAGGTACTGGGTTCGACTCCCGGGTCTGGCTGATGAGGTTTCTATCAAGAAATTCTTAGTACCAGCCCAGGAGAATACGTTAAGATTTTCGTTCCGCGAATGATATCTCTCCCGTCGATTAAGAGATGCCGTCCTATCGGACGGAGTGACGGAATAGAGAGATGCACTTGTGATTGAGATATTAACGTAGTTGAAAAATTTCTCTGGAGATGGACTACTGTCGCCGAAATCGGTCAAGGAAACTGTATCCTTTAAATACTGAAGGTAAGAATGTACTCAGCTCACTTATAAGTTCGATGCAAGACTTGCCTTTTAGGGGTATCGCCTCGTACGACACCCGCGAGGGGAGGAGTTTCATAATAAAAAAATACTTAAATTAACATAAAAAAATACTTGCAATTAAACAACTCCGACACCAGTTGGGTACCTACTTGGCAAATATTTACGTCATTATATCGAGCTGCGCGTGTTGCGGTCAGTATTAATACGATACATGAGCTCGAGATTGCGGACCCATGTCGTATAATATTAGACTAACTGTGCCCCGAGGTTTTAACCGTGGTGACTATATAGGTCATAAAACACACAGTTTATTTTGTGTCAGTTTAGTTAGTTTCCCCGCATGTCAATTCAATTTATAAGTATTTGAAATCCGCTCGATTTTAACGGGGATTGCAGTCCATTTGAAATCCCCGTTTTTAAACAAATCGGCAAAAGGACAAACTCCAAAGTCCAAAGATGTTGCGATATTATCTCTAGGCAATAAGTTTATCTTAACTAATATTTTATATTAGCAGCAACATTAAGCTTCTTTTATGGTTATCGCAGTGGGAAATTCTGTTACGTGGAAATAGCTATATAGTGACTCATGACAATATTGTCGCAAACCTACGGTACCTAGTTTAAAATAAAACATGTACATTCAATGGTTATCTGAACACATCATAATTATACCTTCATCTTGATTCACTCTACCTATTCCTGAAATCTGAATTAAAATCCATTAAGAAGCCTAAAAGATCTAAGCGTACAAATGTCGGGTGCCAGTTTGTTTTGTTCTTGACGGCCGAGTGGTGCAGTGGGCAGCAACCCTACTCTCTGATTCCAAGGCCGTTCGGTTCGTATCCACAACTGAAAAATGTATGTGTGATGAACATGAATGTTTTCAGTGTCTGAGTGTCTTTATCTGTATATTATAAGTATTTCTGTATATTAGTCACAGAAATATTCAACAGTCATCTTAGTACCCGTAACACTAGCTACGCTTACCTTTGGGCTAGATGGCGATGTGCGCATTGTCGTAGTATATTTATTATATTATTTTTATACTATGTAAAGAAAATTCAAATGCTTATCGAATGAATGACGCTACATTACTATGAATGGGATGTACGAAATAAAAAGGCCAAGAATAACTTCGATTCTTTAAAAATACTGACGAAACGAGAACCTAAAAGGCTCGAATTGCTGATTGAAACCTGGTTCGACTGCCTCCAATTAACATTCCGCTTTTTTCAGCTTTGTAACAAAGACCAAAATTCGAACCTCTAATTACCCTATTACCAACCTTATAAACGTGCAATCGCAGCGACTGTCCTACTCGTATTTGCAGAATATTTTTCTCAGGATCAATAATGGTATTAATTTTCTACAGCACGCAGTAGATCCCCAAGTGTGAACTCATCAAATAGTTTCTGCTCTGTGTGGGTGAGTACCTAAAACCGTTTATGTTTAGTACATCGGTCGCCCTAAACTGGTCCGTGATTGGCCCTCGTGTCAGAATAATGCGGGCGATGTCTGACAACGGTTATGAACCCTCTGATTTAATTGAAGATTCCACGTTCTACGTCCACTATATTCTGACACTATTGTCCGTGTGTCGGTGGGAGCTACGTATCTATCAATACTTATTAGTCATAGTTAAAGCTTGATTATTTCCATTCAGGGGATGGAGAGTTTCTGTCAATAACTTTTGATCAATTGTAAATTATTCAATCAAACCAAAGAATTATTTGTTCATCTATAAGAGCAATGAGTTGCCAGCATTTTGTGCATGCTGCGAGGGGATTAACAATAGGGGATATTTAAATTTATTATTGAATCCAATATTATTTTATGATTAATTAGGTATTATATTTGATTTCAATTGCTGATCATAGTTTAAGTAACCAATTTATTTCTCAGCGAAATTGAACTTAAGCGTTGATACAATCATAATATCTTAAAATTCTTTCTCCCGCATCACGAGTATCTGCGTGATCAAATCATGAATTAAGAGATTCGTAGAAGAACCCGTGTTACGAGTTCCGAGTCGCAAAACTGAAGTGGTATTGCCACTATAGCGGGACACATAGCTCGGAGAAACGATGGACGCTGGGGTCCTAAGGTGCTCGACTGGCGACCTCGCACAGGTAAACGCAGCATGGTAAACCCCTGACGAGGTGGACCGATGACATCAGGCGAGTCGCTGGGAGCCGCTGGAACCAAGCGGCACAAGACCTCCCTACAAAACTTTTGGAACCTTTGGAACTCCCTACAAAATACCTAGGCCCAGCAGTGGACGTCAATAGGTTGATATGATGATGATATGATCATTTTAAAACTATGAAATAAATTTTGTCATAAAGGAAAACATAATCAGTGAGTCATTTTGAAATTGTCGAAATATATCTTTGTATTATGTGAGGTAGTTAAAAGTAAACAAATAAAATTTTGGAAAGTGCTATATTACATACTTACAAGTTGAAATAAAGCCTGGTAAGATAAGATGAGAGTACGTACCTGAAAACAAAATATAAATATAGTATGATTCATCTTATTATTTATCATCATTAGTTTAATTAATGTCCCATTGTTGTCTGTGTGTTTGAGAGAGGGATATAGAGCTCAGATCCACCACGCTACTCCAATGGTTTAACAGGCTTAGGTGAACTCATGGTTAACGAGATGTCTATAAACTCACTTTGAGTGTTAAGTCTGTCTGGTGTAGTAAGAAGTGATTCTAAAAAAACTTAATAATTAAAAAAATTATAATTTAACCTTCGATCAAAAAATCGTAATTAAAAAAAAACAAGATGATAAAAAGTCCGAAGTTTCTAAAAACTAATAATGTAAGTTCTTACTTAAAATAACATTAAGATCATTTCGACCCTGCTTTTGTGCTCAAGGCCGTGGGTTCGATTCCTGTGTTCGATTTGTTTTTCAGGTGTTTATATGTATATTCTAATTATTTATGTATATTATTCATAAAAATATTCATCAGTCATAGTAGTACCCATAACACAAGCTACGCTTACTTTGGGGCATGTGTGTATTGTCGTAGTATATTTATTTATTTACATTGGTTTTCCCACAAGCAAAAATAACAAAATAGGTTCTAAAATTGTGGGTTACATATTATTTATTTAGTTTTTTTTTGTAAATGAAATGTCATTAAATTAGTTACCCAGTAGGATTTATAAATGACTTAATCAATGTATTTTTAATTTCTATTTTATCATTGAATGTAAACATCGTGTGGAAACCTGCACGTCTAAGAGTGCTCCATAGTGTTCTTTACGACGTGTAAAATCTACCAATCCGCACTTGGTCAGCGAACTCTTCACATTTTGTAGCGGGCCGGTAATGTGTTATTTATAATGCCCAATTTAAAAGTCCAACAAAAAAAAGCTAAAGTACATAGATAGTAATTAAGAAGCCATTAAAATATTCAAGCATACTCGAGTCACCTATACATTTTAAAGTACCTAGGCATCTTTAAAGTAGGTTATAATGTGAATGAAGGTGTGAAAAGTGTCATTTTATCGTTGAGCGTGATGGTAAATAAGTTGACACTGCTGAGGCACCTGCAGGCGAAGCCTAATGGGCTCAATTATCGGGGACGCGGATTGGGCCATTACCACCCCTCTTCACCCGCTGCTCTCCTAGTACCACATCTTTCGAGAAATATTCCAAGCCTTTACAAATTGTTCAAGGAGGAAAATTTATCAGAACTTTGAATGAGAAAAATTATCAAAAATTTTATCTAATAATACGAGTTAGTAACAAGGCGAAATATCTTTGAATACCTATAAAGAGGTTATTTTTTTTTATATGTTTAGTAAGATACGGCTTCTATGAAAATAACCTATATCTATATTTAGAATACTATTTATATTTTTTTGGGTTTCCCTCGTTTATTTCATAACAATTTTCTGTGTAGGCATTATTTACATTATTATCTATACTTATATGATATGTATAGCTTTCAATGAAAAGATGATAGTCTAGGGGTTAGGACTTCGACTTCTCGTTCGGGGGACCGTGATTGATCCCCCGCATGATCTGTTACTTGGACCATTTTTGTGTTTTTTTTTATTAGGTTATTGTTTTTTATTATGGCATCTGTTTATTATTATTTCATAGAAAAATTGAAAAAAAAATTTCTGTCATAATACTAACTTCATTAACATAGCTCCGTCTGTTATCAATTTTATCATATTTACAACTAAATGCAATTAAACACTTATCAAGCAATGATTCATAAGAATGTAGACTCTAAGAGTGTCTTATTTCGCCGTTTTTGACTTTACATTGAATAATTGTTAACAATCTCCTGAGGATGAGGTTTCGGAGCGAAACGTGCGTAGAGGGTACATTGCCAAGGATCTGTTTGGTGTGCAGTATAAGGATTGAAGAAATTATAAATTACACCATACAGATTCTCCTGCTGTTCGCGGAGTATAGCATATTGATCTTAATTTTCATAATATATTATGGATTTCCGCAAAGTAACGCCTGCTTCTATCCATTAACTGTAGTCTGATCTGCCATCACCACACAGCACACGGCCATTATTTATTTATATAGATCGTAAAAAGGAACGCCGCCTATCAGATTTTGTTCGATCGATGCTTTTCCCATCTAACTATGTAAACAGAACCCGTAGTTATGTTTTGTGTTGTTTTATAGCCGTCGTCCGTGTTGGCAGCAAATGGCGCACTGAAGAAGTCTCCACACGATAGGATATTATTTCTGGAAAGTTTGTGAGCATGTATAGATGTATGTTACTCGTTCACACAAAAACTACTATACAGATTAGACTGAAATAATAGAATGTAGATATATTCACAGGCTACTGTTTACCCCGATAATCGATTCCATCGTTTCCGGGCGATTGGTAAAAAACTGCATTGCATGTCGATGAGGTATAACTAGTTTGCCATAACATACTCGTACTTCCCCCAGTAAGATTTTTAATAGCGTAGAAAATCTATTCACTGCGGGTAACACCGCGAAGCGTTGCTAGTATAATACAATTTACCCTGCCCAAATATCATATAAAATAAACAGTGGGTTTTATAAATATACAAATGTAGCTTGAAAATTACCTTCTCAGAGATAAAATATATTATGTGTGCAGCCAATCTTATTATTTGCGTTAACACAGTAAATAAACGAAATGCATTTAATATTTTATCACAGTCATTATAAATTTATTTTGAATTGACATTTTATGTACAAATTCAAGTGGAATATTTTTTAATTCAGTTATTAATAATTGTTGACAGTGGAAGTAGCGATTAGGAAACTTTTAAAAAACGTATTTTAGTGATTTTTAAGTACACGGAATGTACTTATCTTTTATTTAATACCTAATTAGCAACCATTATAATAAGCCCTATAAGAGTATTTCCTATATATAACAAAAATATTTATACAAATCGGCCGATAAATTACAATGAAATCGGTATGTGAAAGGATTTTTTTGTTAATTCCACATTTTAAAAATAAACTAATCTTCATTGAATATATAAAATGTACGAACTCCTCAATTATATAAATCAGTTTAATCAAACGTGATCACTGGAATTTTTCTGTAAACAGAGTAGGTACTGGTCAACTTTTACGAATAAGTATAACACGCTATAGTTCTTCAAAATAGTTCTGTGCAAACATAGTCGAGGCTTCAAAGACTGTGGGCATCGTGACGTCAGCATTTGAACAGTCCCGGAAAATCAGAAATGTATGGGATCATAAGTGCAAATGAGCTACTTTAGCACTGCAACGCTTCTGGGACAGAGGTCGTTATCAACACACACGCGCCGCGTGACGAATGCCTACGCTTCGCAGATAATGGAACACAACTGATAGTACTCGATAATAGACACAGATATTACATAATTTTGTTGCTAATAACCCGTCAAACTAGAATGCTCGTAAAATGTTACTAACTTGTAGTGGTTCTGGTTATATGAACGTATTTTGTAATACAAGATATCGGCTTCGTGAGTTGAAACGCTAAATCACTATGCTGAGTTTTCCACGCTTAAACTTTTCCTTTACCTGAACTGTAATTTAGTGTGTAGATTACGTGGTTTCCATGATCTTCTCGTCATTACAGTAATAGGCATCAATTATTTACTTTACCAGTCACCTTCTTTTTATTCCACTACGAAAAAGAACTTCAGCAATCTCACCTAGTGGTAAGTGATGATGCAGTCTAAGATGGTAGCGGTCTAGCCTGATAAGTTGTAAGCAGTAATATCAACCCCTAATCGGCTTCTCACGCGAAATCGCACCGGAATGCTAAGTCGCTTTGCGGCACGTTTTTGTCGGTTAGGGAAACTAGGGAAACTAAAATTACCTTTTAGTATCCCCGCTGTAATAACTCTTTCTGTACATTTCCTTTAATTCGTAAAGTCGATCACCGACCAGTCAGCACAGCGCGGTGATTATGGACAAAACCTTCAGATGGCATAGGCCTTAGTGTCTGGACGGTGATAACCCAGTAGTTGGAAGCTTGACTTGACTTGCGGGCGGCAGTTCGAATCCCAGCTCGCACCTCTACCTTTTCTAAGTTATGTGCGTTTTTAGTAATGAAAATATAACTTGCTTCAACGGTGAAGGAAAACATCGTAAGGAAACCTGCATGCCTAAGAGTTCTACATAATGTTCTCAAAGGTGTGTGGAGTCCACCAATCCGCTCTGGGCCAGCGTGGTGGACTACGGCCTTAACCCCTTCTCATTGTGGGAGGAGATCCGTGCCCTGTAGTGGGCCGGTAATGGGTTGATATGATTGTATGCCATGTGTTAAATATTTATAAAAAAGCCAAAGCAACGTAAAAAATAATGTAAATCCTGCTTCTAGTCTCATTTTAATATTGTAAGTTTTAAAAAGCGCATAGAGTTCTGTCATGATTGAAAAGAAACAATTCCTTTAATTAATCACGTTTAAATAATTGTGAATGAATAAATCAGCGCAGGGAAATTTAAATTCAATTAAGACGATAAAAGGTCAAATAATACAACTTTAATCCCAGGATAAATGAAATCGCGTGATTAAATACTGGCGCGTAAGCTCAGAGCAAATATGATAATATTTATCCTCGATATCTGCTTACCGGTTTGGTGTCAACGATCTTTCGATGGAAAAGCGAAAATAAATAATTAACATAACTATTTACAGAACTAAGCTGTGAGTAAATTTAGAAAGAATTTTACGTCCGTTATTGGTGCTAATTCTGTCGTACATATAATACCTGCATATATTTCTGAACTAAACTAAATTAACAAGTATGAAAATAGTGCCATCCTTTTCCAATGGAATTACTGTGTTGAGTTCAAAACGTTTAGAAAATACAGGTGTATTATGTAGGCTGCCAAATTGTATGCGTTGTTTTGTTATACTTTTCTTTTTTTCATGTACTTTTTGTGATGTGCAATAAAGGTATATGTAACAAAAATCATTAATGAAATACAAAAGGCATTACCTACTATATTTCATTAATCATTGCTTTTAGAATTGCATCGAATTGTACACAGCTTTTTACAGTTATAACTGTGTAAAAATTCCGCTATCCAAATGGTTAACCAAGTAGATACAAGAAATCTTGGACTAAATGATAAATTCAAGATTTCCAGTAGGTACCGTAATGTAATTAAGAAATAGCTAGTTATTGTAATTTAATTAGCTCAAATATATATTAATCAAAATATCTAAATAAAGATGAGTTGCAGGCCTTTCAAAGTTTCTTTTAATCATATATCCTAACAGTTCCGTTACAAATTAATAAAATTTAAATGTCAGTTTTGTAAGAGTGAATTTTACTTGGTTGTTTCTTGGTATGTAATCATTGGTAGGCCACACACGCTACAGTAGAAATGTAATGTTATTTTTTTTTTTTTTATAAAATTATCCTTAAACATATCCAACTAGTTTGGTTATCTCCGATGTACTCAAGCTTAATGAGCACAATTCAAAGCTTCTCAAAATGGAAAAAAAATACAAAATCCCTACACAACTGAAAACTACAACGAAGAAAACGCCCGGGGAACTAAAAGATCTTTTCTTACAATTTATACAAAGACATCAAGACTCTATACATTTAAATACAGTAACGTAATGCTGGTAACATTACAGCGTTATATAACTGTTTAGTGCTATTGTACTAGATTTGAATGCAGAAGAACCGAGTGGAGGACTCGATTCTCGCTAAGAACATTAAAGTGCATTTTAGTGGCCGTAAAGTGGCAACACACGACCGCGCTTCACCTATAAAGTCAGTCGCAATGCGATTCTACATTAGAGGGAAATTCGAGAGAAAAAACGGGCCAAGCTCGTGTCAGATTCACACATAGTAAGCTTTGTATACCTTCAAACGACACATTTATAATTGTTTATTTAGCTTTGTCAGTAAGATGATAACTAACCACGACCAAAGCATCCCAAAAGACAAAAATCCTTTCCAAATCTTTGTTAGTAGAAAAGTTAAAAAGGTTCTTTATTAAAACCTCTGACGGAAAAAGGAAAAACAGAAAGCCAGGTTTTAGTGTATCACCTCATTAGAAGTTACGATTTCTGAGTTTTACTGTTTGATTAAATGTAAAATTGAAATTGACAAATTCTTTATTCGTGGGCCTATAAATATAAACCTATAACTATGTTTAAGTTTACATTGAGGTGATGTGACGGTGATAACTGCCTTCGTTCACTGAAAATTAAGCTGGGAGGGATTCAAACGCGACAGTATCCGACTTTTAAATTCAGACTAACTATTACCTCTTCGTTAAATATTTTTTTACCTTACATCTCTCATCTATTATATAATAGGTACAATGCATTATATGATTTGTTAAACATCACATAATGAAATATGGAATGGCTTAGTATGGAAACCGATACAAAGGTATTTTATCAGCACGCCTCACGAGGAACGTTTTATTTTATCGTGAATTGTATCAAGTACTCAATATCGATAACGGCTAATGAAGAGTTACGTGTACAAATGATGACGTCAATTTTTTTTACGATATCTCATACGTGGAAAAGATCACATATATTTTAATAATATGTTTACTGGGGTCTAATAACACTAATTTTATTAATATAGTAATGGTAGTGTTTAATAATTTACAACTTTAGTTCGGATCCCAAGGTAGACCCCTAACTAGGCCTGGAGACGACATTAAACGAGTCGCATGGAGCCACTGGAAACCAGATGGCAGAGGCTCAAGACAGCGTTGTTTGGAAATCCCTGCATAAACCTTTATAAGAGTTGTGTAGATCCATTAGTTGGTTTCTTTTATTTATAGTTAATAATTGATGAACCAAGCAGAAAGCCCACCTGATGGAAAATAAAAAACCAAAGCCTACCAACAGAGCAACACTTCGCAGGACATGCAAGGAATACATCCTGCAAAGTGTTGGCCTGTGTCCATCAACCTGAGGCGTCGATGTGAAGCCATGGGACTGTAATTACCACACCAATCAGACCGGAACACAGCATTGCAACAATGCTTCTTAGCGGCAGAAACAAGCATGGTGGTAAAACTTGAGAGCTCTCTTACAAAAAGGACTACAACTTTAAAAAAAACATTTTCTACGTGCTTTGGGAGCATAACGGTTCGTTGGGTCAAAGCTCCATATGAATTTTCTATTTCGGAAGGCTTATGTTCTTAGCAGTGCAGTCCTATGACCCTGATGATGATGATCATGGTCTATTTTATATAGGCATCAGGTCAAACAACAATCATACTTGATAATGATGCGGCAATGAAATAACGTCGTGACGTCATCAACATGCATTTTCACTGAGCTTAAAATTACAGTTTCATGACATACCTTTAAGATATTGTCAGTATTAAGCCTCTGCGTAGTTACGGCAAAACTTTACATCTGGTGGCACCTAACGTTGACTCTTTTTTTTATTTTTTGTATTAATTAGTATTGTGAAGGCAGACAATACATAAATAAATAATAATGAATAGGTAGTTGCTGAACGGGAGAAAAAGTTCTCTGTTATTTTAAGAGAAGCGACATTGACGTCATATTGATATATTGTTATGAGGTATAGAAGATTCGTTTATCGCTTCGGTTAGCTTGTTTTTATGGAGCGTTTAAAGGTCAATAAGGCAATACAACGTGAGGCGTCATTTGGCGCTCAAGTTCCATCTATTACCGACATCAATTGATTGAGGAATCCTTCATACGCAGGCACTCCGACATGCTTGTAATATAGGCCAGGGTTGACGGGCGTCCATAACAAATAAGGCTCGAATGCGGCTTTAATTATGCTTGGCAGACGGGAAGCCTTATATAAAAATCTAAGCTGTACATAAAACGTGTGTGGGTGACGTCACGCTGGATGTTAGGGATGTGACAAAGTGGAGCCGAGGCATGGAATTTCAGTGTCAATTTATCAACTGAAAGCTTTTGCACGATATTTTTTGAAGCATTCCGCAGGAGAATAGAATTTTCCCGGGATAAAAAGAATTTCGTGTAATAATTCGGGAATCTTTGTATACGTTGCATTGATTTTTTTGTTTCCGAGTTATTTACAAACTTTCGTTAAAATTTTTTCTAATTATATTTACTAGTAAGATCAGAGGAAGTTTTAGATTGTAAAATTTATTATTTTTTACTGCCTTTAACAACATGAGCATTGGCCTGGCCAATTTTTCTGTAGTAATTTTGGCGAGACTTTTAATTTTCTCAACGTTGGTTTAAAAATAATTGAGGCTATATATATATTCACTGCATATCGTATGCAGTTTTTTGTTTTGTAGAAATAAAAAAGGCTTTCTTTGTCCCGATTGACCGTAGGGTAACGTTAACGTATAAAAGTTAAATTTGGTATTCTGATTCATTTTCCATTAAAATTATGTGTACTTGTACTGTACTTGTATAGCAGCACAATATAACATATATATATAAATAATGTCACATTTATAATAATGAATGTGACATTATTTAGGCACTGTGCTGAATAAATTGAATTGAATAGAATTACCTACCAAGAAGTTCTCCTAAGTCATCGCGATAATTAAAAGCTAGTTATAAAGACAATTTAGGTAACATAGTTATCCCAAGTTTTGAATTGAAAATAGGACACCTTGTTAGCGAGACGAGCATTCGCACTACTGCACAGGAGTGATGGCCAAAAGTTCGTTAACAACCAAGGGAGGTAGACTGAACTTTTTGGAGTTAAATGCGAATTTTCGTTACATCCTTAGTTGAAAGTTAGAGGCGATAAAATAGGACTTCTATTCGATACGACAAGCGAATGGCGACGAGGCACCGATCAATCTGGCATCTAATAGCAATGTCTGACCGATCCGGCGCCACTGCGGCCGACGCACCTCGCTCAGTCACAGTTCAGCGACGGAATTCTAGGACTTTAGTCAACCAATACGTCTTGTCCGTTGCCCTTGTCTTTCATTTTTGAGGAAAATATTTGTCATACAAAAATTCATGCGGGCATTCCGTACTCAAACTTCAAAGCGGAAAGGTTCTCCATTAACTACCTAGCCTTTTACAAGTTTGGAATCGCTCTTTCTCCGGAATCATACATTATGCTTTATACTACACCTACGAGGAAAAAAAATCTTTTAATTTTGGAACCTGTACCTTTTCAGTACCTGAAAGCGATACTAGCCTTACGCGTAACATAGAACTATCGAAATAATTTATCGCTAAACTATTGTCAAAATAAAAAAAAAACTGACTCCGCAATAGATTTTTGGATGGTTTTTCTTTTTTGGAACTCATTTAGAACAAGTAAAAAAGTTCTTCTTCAGTAGGTGTATGTGAGGTGAGGATGACAATACACTAATTGGATAAGATTATTCCATTTTTAAATTCGCAAAATAATACTTTTTTTTATTTCTATTTGAAAAAATAATGAAAACTGTTCTTTACCAGGCATGTACACACAACATTCTTAGACGATCATTTAGTAAGTTTATTGCTTTTTTTATATCCAAGCATAAAATACTGATTTGTTTTATATCCATTAATACAATAAAATTAGGGCCATAAAGAGTTTAACAGAAATACTATAACTCCAGTTACATAAACATAACTGGTAGTAAATAGGATAACGCTTTAGGTATAAACTATAATTTTATTGATAGTGAAGCCATACATAATCACGGTTCATTAGTGATAGCACTTCGTAGCTATCGTTAATACTGTACCCGGATAGAAGGACCAAAATGTGTCAGTTGCACCCCGGCCACACAGCATATTGTTAGCGGATTCTGTTACTTCAACGATAACGTGGTTAAAAGTCGTTTTAGGAAATCAGACCATAAACCATATTAAAAGGTTAAATTTTTGTAAAAAAAATATATCATGCTTAAATTTTTTTTGAACTTACAGTAAACAAGACTAGCTTAAATTTGCTTAATTAATGATATTTTAATGACTAAACTTGTATACGTTTAGGTACAAAACTCTCAGATTAGGTTACATAGAGTTACTCGACAACATTAAATAGTCCCCTAGTAAAATTAAGTAATTAAATCCATCTCTACCGATTGTAGAGCCATTTCGTAGAGATTTATTGCCCTTTTAAAGTGTCCGAATAGCGTGTTGAAAACAACGAAATTTCTCGACAGCCTTTGATAATTTGAGTCTACGTCAATCTCTGTTTTCAGAATTTATTGACTTTGTGAAATAGAAAAACAAACGTTAGTGGCACATAATATGCCGCCGATAGAACAATTTTACTCGGTAGTCAAATATTACTGCTACTACTGAGTAAAAATGATGATCGTGATTTCTGATGTTTGATATATGACAAGAACTAACAGGCTTGTCAATTATTTATCATTTGTTATGACATTTCAGTTGTAGCGATTGTTACTGCTTTACTGACAGTGAACGGAAATAATAAAGTTTTAATTAAATAAATATTTTAAGTGAATGAGATGTAATGTATATATATTATCTTAAAGATATGATAAAAATCATATGCAACAAGTATATTTTTAAATAAATATCGATTCATGACCAACATGTAAATTAAAACTTGTAAGCTTAAAAAAATGCAAAAATGTTGACACAACACTTCATTAAAAAGCGGCAGCGTGTTAATGAGTCCACTCACGTTACGTTGGGCGAAAAAAAAAAAAGGTGTAATAAAGCTGTGCCGATGATTACACATGAAGACGTCAGATCATTGACACTGGAAAGATTTGGAGCAGGTTGATCCTGTATTGAAGGCTGCGCGTGCGAAACTGTATACAGTACTTGATGAAGTTGTGGTAGGTCAGAGACGTTCGAGCGGTCGCCGACGGTCGGCTCCGCAGCATTCCTCGCGACACCCACTAAATATAGCTTGAGTGAACGAACTGACCGGTCGGATAAAATCGCGTGCACTTTGACAATGTCTGTGCATTGTTAAGTTGGAATATTTATAGAATTAAGCTTCACTGAAAAAAGCAGTGCTAGGTATAACATAATAATGACTTAAACAATTTTTGAAATGTTTGGATGTTTGGTTGATTTCTGGTTTAAAACTGTTCAAGGATTTAAATAAATGTTGGTACATAGTAAGATCATATCTCTCCACCATGTCTTGTATAAAACTTGTCATCCTAGGTATATAATAGTAATAGTTCTCCGGTAACATAGAAATTCTACGTAGATCGAATCGCGGGCAGAATCTAATATACCTACTTCAACAAAACAAAAATAATAGTTGCTTGCTAATTTGTAATTAAATATTTACATAACTTTTACGCCCCCAAAACCGATAAAATAGTCGATACACATATTATACTTTATATTTTGAATATCGAATTGAAGATCCACTTTGGCATTAAAAACATAAATAAAAATGTAAATAGCAAATGTCTGGTCGAGACATGGCCGGCGAGAGCGCATTTATTTGCTTATCGGACCCATAAACGCTAACCGTATAAGATAACGGAACAATGAGTGTAAAGCATAATATACCTAGTGTATCGACATTAGTGTATGTACATTGAGATATGCTTATCTTCCAGTGTCAATACTCTTTTGTAGTGGAGATATGGTAGTCTATTTGGCCTAATGCGCCGGACACATTCTTTGCCTCTGAATAAGTCCACACAATGGTTTGACCCATTAGGCTCGTGATTTGGAATGTATGAGGCAAAAAATGTGACAAGATTATGGTTAGGTTATATTCGAGTATTTTGAAAGGCCTTTTATGTTATGAAGTAAAGTTCTTAAGATTTTAGAAAGTAAAACAGATACATAGATTTATTATTGGATATAATTAATTAATAATAATAGTTAAAATTCAAATTATTGCTCTGCGTAATTTTAAAGTAAGAAGTACCATTTCACGCATTGCATTTGAATTATCAAATATTAGATGTTTCAAAGAAATTTATGTTATCTATAATGTACCGATAATAAGTATTATAATCGTAATTTTAATGAAATTTAAATACTACTTTGACCTTTGTCATTTAAGTCTGTTTGTGTTGTTTGCTTACATAATTTATTTCCAACTACTTGTCCAAACAGATTAGTGTTATTTTGTTTATCATCTGAATGTTAATTACACCTTAAGCTGCTTTTCAAGCCTTTAAGACATTATTTATTAATTAGTGTTAGACTTATTAATAAGAAGGTTTTTTTCTTCACTTTTAATGAAACTGGACTACAAAAACTTGACGTCTTGCCTTAAGTAAAACTTGACCCTGCTTTAAAAGTTGGTGAAGTTAGAGAAATATCGACTTTATTCTAAAAATATAATTGTTGGCGTTGTGTATTCAAAAAGTATTTTTTATTTAACGAAAAAGTATTCAGCAGTATTGCTGGGATTCTTGAATGGAAAGTCTGTTCGGGAATTATATTTTCATGCATTTCAATTCTATTGAAGTTTATAGTTTTAAATGGAAATGCAAGATTTTATCAACACAAACTAGTAGAACAAGTTTTAAGAGTTCGTAAACGGGCGGAAGTATACCAATTTGCTAACTGAAATACGAATACAAATTTAAGTTGCTTCAGTTTGCGCGAAATTTAATAAAATACTTACTTAATAAAATACTAGTCATAATTCAATGTTACAAATACTACATATTAAACAACTTACGGAACGAACTCGAAGTTTCAAATGAAACAACAGACATTGAAACAACAGAATCAATATGACAAAATGTGTCCCAAAAATTTTCTTTGCCTTTTAAGCCGTGCGTATTGAAATGCATTTATACTTTGAGCACGCGATTGTACCGGAACACGGTAAGAGGCTTCTTCCGGTACAGAATAATTTATGAAAAATCCTCATTTCGTTGACCGTAAACCTGACATATTTGTCTCATTCAGGCCAATTTAGAGAATGATTTGTCGTTCTAACACGAAGTTTAGCACTTGTTTTAATTGACTTTCATCATGCAATGAGTGTTCATTTACCAGTAATCTCACAAGTGTTTTCGTGACGTTAAATGTAGAAAGCTTTCATTGGGCCAACTGTTAACGTCGCTATCAGTGCGACCTTCGCAAGAGCAGGTTGATAAGAGATAACAAATCTCTTTGGTTGTTACTAGCGTGCCTAATCAACGCAGAATACATATTTGGTATTACTGCATCGTCCAAATTCAAATATTTCTGAATTCAAACATACCGAAACTGCGATTCTGATAAAATAATATCTGGATCGATATTTCTTATTTTAAGAGATTAAATTCAGACGGATGTTGTACCTATATTTTTTTCACGTTTATTGACACGTATAACTTTCACATTAATGGAAAGGATGTAATCTGAAATAATTTGTAGCAGTCACGTCATGATAGAAGGCTAACCTTCAGCGGTGGGAGCCGTCGGCCGATGCGAAGCTGACGTTTTGCGCAAGAGTATCAGCCGACCGACGGGAAGTCAGCTGGCTGCACTAACCAATGTGAGCGGTGCGGGAGGGGAGCTCACACTAAATTGACGTTAAGTAGCTCATTTACCACTACATACGCAGTATATGTTTTGCTTCCAGCGGTCTTCGATATGAATTCCAATTCATAACACGATGTTCCAGGGACGACCGAACGCATAGCTGTCAACCGACACTGTTTATCAACAAACTCGATAAAGCAGCAAATTAAAAATCAACGATATTTCTTCGAATATGCCTTCGACATCCAAGAAGCTTATGGGCTACCGGGCTACCTCGGGTTCCGATTTTTGCGAGCGACTCGAAATAGAAACGTTTGTCGAGCGCGTGCATGCAGTGATCGATCGCACTCACCGTGCGCTCAAAGGCAGTAGGCGCGCCGGTCAGCTGAGCCGTCGGTTGCGGCGTACGAGTCGCTGGCACGGCACTCCTAGCTGGCTAGCTAGTCCGGCACAGCTCGCAGGCTGTAGGCGCCGAATGCGGATCCGGGTGCACTGCACGACTCGATCGGGCTCCGGCCTGGGATCACGGAGGGCACACACACACGGAACGAATGAGTCAAGCGGAGACGACGTGCATCGCGGCTCTCGTGTACTGGCAGCGAGAGTGTCGGCGAGCGACTGAGTGCCGGCGGATGGCGCGGGGGCCGCCGCCGGCACCCGCGCCGCCCCTCGCCGCCCACTTCCTCCGATGAATGACAATAATGGAAGACGTTCAACTCGCCCGCAACCGAATAATATGAATCATTGCATTAGGGTGCAGCCCCGCCCGAGTCCGGCCCGCGAAACTCGCGCCTCACTCGCCTAAATATTCATGGAGGGCCAAGGTACGCCGCGACAACGTTGTACGTCGCGCGGCCGATAAACCTGCGGTACACATTTCGTAGCGATTGCAATCTGGAGCGCATAGAGAAATGTCGCAGTTGGCCGCTATGCGGGTAATTCCGAGTGGTCGGTCGGTCGGTTCGCAATTAGCAGGTTCGCATGGCAGACGGTGGCTGTGCGGTGGCCGGCGCGCGACGCCACTAATCTTATCTCGACTAATCTAATCCGGCGCGACGCCCTCTCTTGTGTTTTCTTCCAATTGTGTCCACTCAAGGTAAATTAAAGGTTTTCCCTTATGAGTTCAACTTATATTATAACAATCCAAACTCCTCTATAAAAAAATTATATCTCAGAATATTGCGGCAATAATTAGTCATCAAATATATTATTTGCGTATATTCGAACGTAATATTATACTTTTAACTTACCTAATAGCAATTAGGAAAAACCCATGCAAGCCTAACGAGCTAAAACAAAACGTTTAGAACATTTTTCCCCCCATTAATTGCATTATAATAATACCTAGTAGATTTTACAATATTTCTTAATAATAGGGGAACATATGCTGCAAGGAGATTTATGATAGCAGACCTTCGCGAAGAATTGGACATTAAGGTCCCGGGTCGGTGTCGCGGAGTTGCGCTTTATTTTATTTTGTGTCTTAAAGTTCATCCTCTAGACCGGTTCACCCACGCCCATGCCTCGCACAGATTTCTGCATCTTGCAACCGACCCGCCATACAAGGTACTTTATTTCCCTTTTTATCCTTTTGCAAAATATCGTGATATTGGCCTCTCCGCGTTAATAGTGAAGCTATTTGCCATAAAATTCTAATAAAATTGTTCTCTTATCAACGTAACCGTTGCTTCCCATGGTGGTGGGATGGTTACCGAGAAGCGGTGATAGTGCATTGGGTAGGAGCTCAACTTCGCTTTCGGGGGGCCGAGTTCGAATCCCAACTCGCACCTCTAACTTTTAACTAAGTTATGTGCGTTTTAAGTAATTAAAATATCACTTGCTTCATATCACACCAATCCGCACTGGGCCAGCCTGGTGGACTATGGTCTTAACTCCTTGAGAGGAGACCCGTGCTCTGTAGTGGACTGGTAAACATATTTAACTAATAAAGCATCTGTACTTAATAATGTAAGCAAAACAGGGTGGCTGTCCGTATATGTGATTCCTTTTTACGGCTACCTAAGCCGCAGAATCGATCTTACTAATATTTGGCACAGAAATAGCTTGCAATTTGGAAACTGTGCGATAAGCACATGGCTTTTTACACATAACAGAAAATATCATTGTCCTAAATACTGAATATTAACAAAATGTGTCGTTCAGCAATCAAAAACGTGATTATATGGTTTTTTGGTAAAAAGTTATAATAATTTTAATATATTACCACAACGCACACATCGCCATCTAGCCCCAAAGTAAGCGTAGCTTCAATGTGTTATGGGTACTAAGATGACTGATGAATATTTTTATGAATAATATACATAAATACTTAGAATATACAATATGAACACCCACACACTAAAAAACATTCATGATCATCACACACACATTTTACAGTTGTGGGAATCGAATCCACGGCCTTGGACTCAGAAAGCAGAGTCGCTGCAAACTGCGCCAATCGGCCGTCAAGAGTAAAAGTAGAATGGAAGTAGGAGTTTTTCCATTGAAGTAGGAGATCTCAAGAGAATTCGTCTGCTTGGTACCTTTGTACAGCTTAGCCACTGAACGTATCTTGCAGAAGTTTTGGACACATACGAATAGCTTGCACCCTTGAGACGTGTTTCTACCACAGGAAAACAGATATTCGTAGCGGACGAAATTGCTCTCTGCATCTAGTTACGATTAACAAATTATGGATGATAACTAATAATGAGTAATAACAGAAATTATCTAAGTACCCCCCAAATTAACAGAGTGGGTTTTAAATTGGGTCGTATTTTTTTATTTGCATTTACATTTAAAAGGAAAAACTTACCGTTTGGATCGGTCGCAGAAGTTTCATCAAATTAGTTTCGGCAATTTGGGTTTTACATCAAAATATAACGAAAATTGAACTATTAACGTAAACGAATGTGCATATTTTACATTGATAGTACTGTCAAAAGTACCCTTCAACAAGAAAAAAATTTTAATAATTCTTCGAACTCTACTTTTGTAAGATCGCATCAAGCTCAGTTTTACTTATTCTTTTTATTCCATTACAAGTTAGCCCTCGACTGCAATCTCAGTTATCTTGGTATCTTATCTCTTGGTATTTCTGGTAACTTACCTGCTGGTAACTGATGATGCAGTCTAAGATGATAATGGACTCACCTGTTAGGGGTGTAGCAGTTATATTAAACCTATACCCCTAATCGGTTTCTACCCGACATCGTACCGGAACGCTATAATACTTGCGGCACGTCTTTGTCGGTAGTGTGGTAACTAGCCATGGTAGAAGCCTCCAAACAGACCAGAAAAAAAACAGAAATTATAAATTCCCAAATTTCCCCTGCCCGGGATCGAACCCGGGACCTCCCACGTAAACCCACAGCGCTCACCGCTGCGCCAAAGGGGTCGTGAAGAATTTAATAAAGCTGGCCGCAAACTTCTTACAGACTTTTAAAGGTGTCCTAAAGATGCTAGAGCGCTGAAACGTTTTTAAGCGATGCATCAAACCAATCCACATTATTGAAGACGATACGATATTAGACTCGTCAAATCCATGCCAGCATTCTCCCATAAATTAAACCGCAAACAGCTTAGAATATGGTTACGAGTATCATTTATCAAGTTATCAACACGTGATATGATCGAGAGCGAAACCGATCTTCGATAAAAACCTTGTTGCTAAGCTAAAAAGATACAATAATTTGCGACAAGACAACCAAGATATTGCTGCAAAAAAGCGTCCCGAGTTACGCTCCCCGCTCCTTTTATGTGTCTTTGCACAATACTATATCATTAATTTTAAATGACATTCCAACATTGTTACATAGAGAGTCGACCGTAAAAACTATATGGCGTCATTTTCCAACGAAGGCGTTCGCATTTAGAATGTTGTCATATAAAATGTGTAAATTGCCACTCAATCTGTATAGCAAAACAATTGTTTTATTGTGGCAAAAAAAAAAGTTTGAGCTACATTTTATAGCTCGTTGGATAATTTGATGGAAGCAACAACAAAGTATTGGAGCGTATTTGCGTATTTCAATAAGAAAAACAGTAAATTTTTCTACTCTGTTATATATGTATTCTATTATACCTATTATATTATATATGGACCCATTATGGGCCGGCCATTACAAGCCCAGGTCTCCTCTCAGAATAAGAAGAAAATGCACATATCCCTGAAAAGTTAGAGGTGTGAACCGGGGACTACGCTATCACCGCTTAGGTAAATGTCAGGGTACATATTCTCATTATTGTAATTTGCATAGGTCCTACTTGTTATATTTATTTTAACGATATTCCTACCCTTTCAAACTCTAACACGTCGAACCGTGACTTACCTAACGATAACTCATTTATTTCTCATTTTATGAACCCGTTTAGGCTGCATTCGTGCAGGATAAATCGGATAAAAAATTAGAATGTGAGCAAACACTTAACAAGTATGACATTCGATGCTACAAAGTTCCGTATAGGAGAAGCATATTTACTTATGACATATTTAATAATTATTTATAGTAGTTAGATTTGAAAACATATTTCTAAACACTACATTTCTTCACAGTACTAAGTGTCGTTTTTGAGAAATAACTTTGTGTTAGCCGTTTTATCGAGGAAAGTTATAGCTTCATGTCATCACTCTACGACTCATAGTTAACGTGGATGAAATAGCTGGGCACAGCTGTGTATAGTATACATTATGTGCCACAAATAATAGATAATCTCACACCTGCAGATGGAGTACTGTAAGCCTAATATACTGTCACATTATGAAATCAAAGAAACAACTGGGAACGGAATGGCAAAGATTTTTACTTTATTGTTCCGTGTTCATAAGATTTCTAATCGGCTGAAATTCATCATCAACTGACGGGCAGTCATTACTCGACATAGATATTTTGCGCTGTAGGTTTATATGATAAAATTTTGATTAATATAAATGTTAGATATATCAAAACACAATATCACATACACTGATAACAATATCGATCTTTTCGAACGTAAATTCAGGTATTTATGTCCGAAAAGAGTGTCAAATACGAATTTTTTATAATTATGACAAAAAGCTTAAAAAAAAATGACATTATCATATATTTCAAAGTAAGCATTTAAACCGTATTGCGTCCACTGCTGGAATGGGTATTTTCTAGGGTCTACCAACTTTTTGTACAACGGGAAATTTAACATCCTTGACATGTAAAATTATTGAAACCTAATAATAACATTTTGGAAATAATACAGGGATAACGATACCATTTCAGATTTGCAGGTGCAAGATTATGCTACATTTACGACACACCCTATAAACAAGAATTGCTCGCTTTCAGTATTAAGATAACGTTAGTTAGTTCAGTTTAATTTTATTTCGCGTAGGTACTCGTGCAGTAACAAGTAAGTAAATACAAGGCTAATTTAGCTTTTTAATTTTTTTAATTATGTTTATAATAATATAATAATAAAATAATAATAATAAGTAACAGTATTGCAATATAAAAATTTTTTAGATGTTCAATTGCTTTTTTTGGGATTTCAATTGAGAGTTGAGGACCACAAAGTCTCAAGTCGTATATGGAATTTCTGCGATGCATCAACCACAAACGCTATCTTCCGCAAGTAAGAAAAGTGCTGTTTGCTGGCAGAGATAGCTATTTAGCGATAAGGCTTGCTTTCTCCCATGTGTCGTTTGTATTTTAATATTATGAGTGTTTATTAGTGTAGGTACAACAAAGTATACCTACTAATTTATTTCTTTCATAAGTTGTATATTTGGAGCACGTACCGGAGTACGCACTCTTTCACGATCGATATGGCCTTGTCAATATCGTAATAGTTGTCAGAAGAAGATATGCTCGTCGAAAAAAATAACCCCGCGAGAGTGGACCGCAATCTTGAGTGCTGGACTTTCTCACTTCATGAAGAAACGACAAGAGTATAGACAAAGTAAACAAACTTCGCTAGTCGAACTGGCACCCTAAGAAGAAGAAGAGTAGGTACTACCGAGAGCATTGCTAGAAGAAATTGAAAATAAAAACCTGAAGAAAATCAAAAACAAATTGAAACGTTATTACATTCAGGGTACGTGCAAAAACTACTAGGCGGAAGTTCATCCAGACCATTCCTACAAATTCCATTAATTATCACTATAGAAATGTTTCTTTTGTTTTTTTATTTTTTTTATAATAATCAATATATATTTGTGCAACCCTCTCAAGCGCAAAAATCTTCCATAGTGATGATTAGCGTAATGTAATTGAGATCTAAACAACCATGTATTTTTTATTTATAATAAATAGATTTAAATTTTAAATTATTTTTTTTTTTAGTGCCTGATTAAGCAAGCGCAGGGCCCGTAGCCTTGATCTGCTATGTGTTCTTAAGTATTAAGTGGTAAAAATACAATTCAATTCTTAATACGTATCTTAAATACGTATAAACGCATCTTAAATATGAATCTTAAATACAATACGTATTTAATCTATCTATCTTTAGGTTACAATTTTGTGGGTCATTAATAGTGTAGTAAATTACTATAGGCGATGTCTGTGTGCGAGGGCGTGTGTGCGTGCGTGTGCGTGTCCGTGTGCGTGTGCGTGTGGGTGTGCGTGTGCGTGTGTGTGTCTGTCAGTCAGTCATTCAGTCCGGCAGAGGTGAGTTGTATTAAATATGCGGGCCCGTAGCAATAGATACTCTTGCTACGTGGTTAATCCGGCACTGAAAGGGAGTTTCACTAGGCAATGCCCTTCTAAACTTCTCTATGACATTCATATAATAACTCACTTGTGCCCATAATTTGTAGTTTTTGTATTAAATGTCAGAATTATCCTCACGAGCATTTTTAACAAATTTCCTTACGTGTCTTAAGACAAAATTTCATAAGACGTTCACAAAGCTAAGCCCATACAAAGGACACCATTGCATGCAGGTAGCGACAAAGTAAGTCATTATAATCCGGACAAGAATGGCGGTAGCTTTGTACCCTAGAGTATTGCTTGGCTAAATATCTAATGCCTTTGAAGTTTGAACCATAATATTCCTTGAGCGGTGGTTGTATGCGATACACAATTTAATCTTCAATTTCTAACTGAAATTACTGCATACGAATAAAATTTTCTCTAAATTAGAGTATAAGTTATTAATGGCACTTTAATGTGTTTTTTTACAACTAAGTAATCGTTGTTAATTATAAGGCATTCTTAATACAGCACATTATACAGATTTTTAATTTTTTTCTGCTTTCCTTTGAGGTATTCCTCCATGTCTGCTGATCTTTATTAGATTAATTCAATTTAAGCCTTATTTAATCTTCAATTTCTAACTGAAATTACTGCATACGAATAAAATTTTCTCTAAATTGGAATATAAGTTATTAATGGCACTTTAATGTATTTTTTTACAACTGAGTTATTAATGGTAGTTAAGTATAAGGCATTCTTAATACAGCATATCTGTATAATGACAGATTGTTAATTTTTTTCTGTTCTCCGTGGAGGTATTCCTCCATGTCTTCTGATCTTTATAAGATCAATTTAATTTAAACCTTATTCAATTTACAATATATATTAAACGGTTAAAACCTGCCAATAAATTCTTTCGAATGAACAAAGAATCATCTTCCAGAAGTCGGTTGCAATGGGGCCTATCTCCAATAATGTTCGTTGAATTTTGTGAATTTATATTTGAAATTAAGACGAATAACAGAAAACATGAACGCATGATAAAAATGTAATGCTGAAACCTCACAGATCAGTGTGCTTATCCAACCCGATTCAACCTTGAATTCAAGTATATGAACAAATGAAAATGAACCAGTTTTATCTTGGTCCATTGGAAGCTATGTCGACTTTCCGTTACAACTAAATCCACGTTGTGTTGGGCGAGTTGTGCTAAGGCCTATTTCGAAAATTATACTCCTTGTAGCTGCCCGATTCAGTATGTAGTTTTTCCAACCGGTTCATGCCACCTGTAACCTTAGAATAAGTTTTGTACGCTCGCAATCGTAGAGATGTTTTCGAGTATCGAAATATAGATACGAATAATGACAGAGTAAATGGAATTCATACACCTTGTGTTAAAACTCCTATTCTCTTCAGGAACAGCTCTGGTCATAAGGGTACTAATCGTTTCCTTACAAAACGCATCAGCGACGGTTTTAACACTTCGAAAATATTGGATGGGCAGGTTGCTATTCGAAAGTTCCGCACCTTTTAAACCACCGAACTGCAAGGCATCGAATATGTCTACATAGTTTATATCCCTTCAACACGTACGAAGCGCTTAGCATCCTTCATTCTAATACGCACCGCAAAGATCTGGAACGCCCTTCCGGTTTCCGTCTTCCACGCTACACGTATAATACCTCTAAATTAACAGGGAATAGGCAAATACCTGCGGCATCACTTACTATCGTCATTTCGGTTGATTGCGATCAAGAATAGCAGGTTTGTATCGCATAAAAAGGCTATGATTATAATCTGTGCAAAAATGGCAATAGCTTTGTAGCCCAGCGTATTGCTGGCTAAATATATAATGCCTTTGTACCGCATAATGTTTCATGAGCGCCGGCTATGTGCTATATTGCATGGGAAATTTAGCCTTAAATTTCTAATTTAAATTGTAGCGTACGTGAATGGATTTTCGTGTATAAATTATATGAGAGTAAATTCTTTTATGTCTGAGCAGTTTTTCTATAAAGAATTGTTTAAAGCTCTAGTGGTTCAAATATGTTTTTAAACAAGAATACCTAAATCATCTTTAAACGCTGGGAATATGCTACAAAGATTATTCTTCAATTATGAATAAATGAATTAGAAAGCCTAGGCTTACACTATCTGAATTCTCGTCAATATTGCATCAATATGGTATTTCGTTATTATTGCCAATAATATAATGATCGATACTAAAATGGAATGTGCCAATACACTTTATTTATTTATTTATTTAAACATCTTTATTGCGTAGTAAAGGAAAAATTAAAAATATACTTAAAAAAAAAAATTAAAAGCAAAAGGCGACCTTATCACTAAAAGTGATCTCTGCCAGGTAACCTTAACGATAGTACACAATAATACATAAGAGACGGGAAATCGCAATTACAATAAACAATACATAAATTTACACACTAAAGTACATACTACTAATAACTAATATAATAAATTATATCATGTAAGTATTATCCTGATGCTCGAAATGTTATAGATTCAATTGAAATATTTAAAGTTGACTACTTTCCAGTTTGACGAACAATAAGTACCTACGAAAGCCGAATTGCCATGAATTGGAATAGATATAGTATTAACTAACTTGCTTAGTAATGCAAGTACCTAAGAAGGTGAATGTGATACCTTGACTTTTGACTATGACTATTCAGGTGAATTTTCTTTAGACTGCTTTTGCAAATACAGCGCTTTCGTAAAGTAGCTCTGAACTTTTATATAGCTTATATTTTACTAACTTCCTAGAATCCAAAAAAACAGAAATTTCATTAATGCTTAATTTAAACTATATATACTGTATACATAGGCGTAGTAGGCGACACTGCTTTCTGAGTCCAAGGCCGTGGGTTCAATTCCCACAACTGGAAAATGATTATTTGATGAACATAAATGTTTTTGAGTGTCTGGATGTTTATCTGTAGGTATATTATAAGTATTTATTCATATGAATATTCATCATTCATCTTAGTACCCATAACACCAGCTACGCTTACTTTTGGGCTAGATGGCAATGTGTGTATTGCCGAAGTATATTTGTATTAACTCTATATGTACTCGTAGAAAGTTAAGTAGAAAAACTTACAACGAGGTACGTGAGTGATTTTACGTAGGTTTGAAGTTGTTATTTTAATAGGTATATGAAAATAGCCCGGACGCTCGTTAGAAGATAATTATCATGTTTTAATAACTATGAGTAGTGCTATTTTACAGTCTGGAGCAGTGTAGCTAATTAAGCTCTCGGTACTGACTTCTAATTAGCATTACATGTTACTTATTGCCGAACACGGACAGATTTTTCGTACAGTGAAGCATAGGATTTACTACTGTTTATACCTACTTTGTTTGTTTTTGTTTCTTGATTATTAAGGCAAGATTGCGTTGTTTGTTTTGCTGTGGAAGCATCTACATCTTTATGCAAACCACGCTGCTTAAATATATGTTTTAAGAAAAAATTTTGACTTGCCAATATTTGGCAAAATAGAAGGTATGAGTTTTAATGCTTTCGTACACTTTTTTACTCTGTAGTTATTTAGTTGTGTTGGCCGAAGCAACTCAGTATGAAATCCTTTTCCTTTATCGGAACCAAAATCAGGCAACTCGCTTGGTTTGCAATCCCGAAAAAAACAGTCATATCAACTACGCTATTAGCAAAGAATAAAGTAAAAAAAAAATGTGTACACGTATTTAGAAGCAGCTTTGCCTTTTTTCAATACTTTACATAAAAAGAGCATTCTTTTTTCTTTCTAATGGTGACTATATAATTTGTGTGTTTTATAAGGTTTTTTGTCTTAGCAGAGAATTAAAGGTTTTGTTAGGATTGGTGGACTCCACACACCTTTGAAAACATTATGTAGAAGTCTCAGGCATGCAGGTTTCCTCACGATGTTTTCCTTCACAGTTGAACCAAGTGATATTTTAATTACTTAAAACACAAATAACTTTGAAAAGTAAGAGGTGCGTGCTGGGATTTGAACTCGGCCCCTGTAAGTTAAGTCGTGTTTCGAACCAATGCGCTAACACCGCTTTACTGATTATAATCAGATATAGTTTAATCACTAAATTGTTTTATCTGGGAGCACGATAACCGTTTCCCATTATGGAGATAGGGACGTTGCATCACTCCAAATCATTCATCAAGCCCCGCCACGGGTGTGTCGTTGACGTGACGTTCATTTCTCAAACCTTATTACCAACTTTGTACAATATTATCAAAAGATTGCACTACTTGGCAAACTTACCTACTATGGCTAATGACATAGAAAATTTAATGTATAACATTAATACCCACTACTTAGTTTGCAAAAGTAAATTCTATATATATAAATGAAAGTTGTGTTAGTTACACCATTTATAACTCAAGAACGGTTGGACAAATTTTTAAGATATTTGATTTTTTGGATTCCTCTTAGACCGGAATAGGATAGTATTAAAAATAATTATCCGCGGTACGAAGTTCGCCGAGACAGCTAGTAAAGGAATAAATAAATATATTACTACAATACACACATAATCATCCAGCCCCAAAGTAAGCGTAGCTTGTGTTATGGGTACTAAGATGAATGATGAATATTTTTGTATGAATAATATACATAAATACTTATAGTATACAGATAAACACCCACTGAAAAACTTTCATGTTCACAAACATTTTCCAGTTGTTTGAATCGAACCAACAACTTTGGACTCAGAAAGCAGGATCGCTGCAAACTGCGCCAATCGGCCATCATCATCTTTAAGCTACAATATTCATGGAAAATTATCGAATTTTTCATACCAATTTTGCATTTGGCTAATATTGGGCGAAATCCGGAAAACCAAAAAGTGGTGTGTTAAACTTGCAAAATCCAACATACACTCTAAAAAAAAATTGGTTATTCCTAACAAGATAGTGATTGTTGTGATCAAGCATCTTGATTCCATACGAGCCTAACAAGAACATAGATACATCAAATAAGATGATAATGATTGTTTATCATAATTCAATGGACTGGGCAACTATATTGCTCCTATTATTGTTACTTAACTAAGGCATATTCTTAACTGATTCAATTTACGTACTTGTTTAAGCTAAATAATTAAAAATGATCTAATCATACAAAGAAGTAAATAATAATAGAAACAACGTATTTATTTGTTAGAATCAATGAACATACCTACATTGTTAGCTCAATCTATAATGAACTTGCTGCTATAACTAATCAGCTTTTGTTGTTATGTTTATTATCATAATTGTTATAATTTATATAACGTCAACTAAGAGAAAATCTCTCTTAGTTGGCTTTCTTTTTTAGAGTGTATCACACGACAGTGAAATTAACTTCATAATAATTATCGTAAATATCAACATCAACAACCAATAACAGGCCACTGCCTAAACACAGCCCACGGACTAAAGGCTGAATTATTTTTCATTTTTCAAAGGCCTCACCCAATGGGAGGGTTTGCTTGAAAACACTGGGTAGCCGGGCGGTGGTGATTGCAGTACATGATAGTACTTACCTAGCAGTACAGAGGACACTGCTGCCCGTTTTCCGTTATCTCTAATCTTTAAACGAGTAATTCTTGTATATATCTATTCTTGTATAATTGGAATCTGGGAATCGGCTCCAACGATTTTCATGAAATTTAGTATTCAGGGGGTTTCGGGAGCGATAAATCGATCTAGCTAGGATTCATTTTTAGAAAATGTCATTTTATTTGTGTTTTCGGGTAATAACCAATTTGGTGCAGACGAAGTTGCACGGGTCACCTAGTATTCCCTTATTCGCTTAGTACACGTTATTATATTTATTGTAAACATAAATATCAGTAATTCAGAGTATGAATGCCTGGTATTTTAACTAAACAAAAAGTTGAAATAAGGGGAGTCTGATCAAAATTTTCGAGAATAGCGATAACAAAATCACGAAATTGCATTTCTCTATGTTATCCGCAGTTGGTAAAGTTGTTAGTGACAGCGGTGGTCCGGGCAAATCTCCGCGGTTTTGGCCTTCATACTCATACAACCATTGTGTTATGCAAGTACATATTCTAAAATAAAAAAGTTAATATGCTTTTACTCTTAAACTCATTCCATTTAAGTTCATTTGATAATAATTTGGATCTTCGCTAAATATATTTCTTGTTAATATAATCTTTGTACCAGAAGAGGGATAGCCTTGGCTAGGACTCTAGGTTCTGTGTCTGGGGACAGAGTTCAATGCCTGGCACTAACCTCTGGCTCTTGAGAGTAATGTGCGTTTTATGCAATTAATTGGTTTCACTGTGAACGAAAACATGCAGAGGAAAACTGCATGCCTGAGTGTTTTCATAACGTCCTCAAAGACGTGCGAAGTCGACCAATATGCATTTGGCCAGCGTGGTGGACAACTGATAGGAGACCCGAAACCCGTGCCGGTGATGGGTTGATAATGATGTCTTTATTACCAAAAAAAAGTAGACAGTATAAAAAATCTATTTCGTGATTTTTTAATATCTACAAGTTTTCTGAGAAAACGTGGGTAGAAAATACTAAGTATGGCACAGTAAACGCTTTTGAAACAAAACTACTTGAAAGTAGGTTTTGAACACTCAATGTTTAAACGATGTATTCAAATATATATTTTTCATTGAGGTATCGTACATTTGAGAATTTCTTATAAAGAAGGTTGCTTGGAAGGTCTGCAGTCTGCTTCGTTTTAAAATATGATAGCAATTGCCGAGATCTTACCGGCTTGTGCTCGGTAGAATCTGTCTTCAAAACAGGTAGAACAGTAAAAAAAATAACCACATTAGAGCAACGTGATGAGTCTCAACTCTACATCGCTCTATCCAACTAGAGAGGATGCCTTTGAGCAGTAGTGCGCAATTCGTTAGGATGATGATATTAAAAATAGTAAGTAAGAATTAAAATAACCTTGCACCATATGTATCATCCTCTGCAATTACCAGTCATGTTTTTGAACTACTGTCCTAAATACTCTTTACTGTCGTACATAGATGAGAATGTCATACGGGTATTATACGCAAAAACTCATTCACTAGAGCTTCAAGAAGACACCGGTTAGTTTGTTTTTTTTTTTTATTTTTAAAGGGTTTCATTAGCAAGAATGACTTAAGCGCTATTAAAAAGCAATTGCTGACGCGTTTTTTTCCCAATGTTTTTATACAAACTTTGTACCATATATGTAGGCTCAGGATCTCGTAGCGTTTTCAGAGTATGAATAACCGAATCTAACAAATAATTAGGGCACTTATAGATTTTCCAGGAAAAAATCGGGTGCTCAGTTTAAGAATGCCATTGCTCGACATCTGAAAAAGAAGACATGTTTTTACACCGCTACAGCCTGGGATAAGGAAAGGAAGAGGATTTTTTACCACTTAATCGTAAATGTAGACTATTGTGTTAACTTAACAATAATATATATTGTTACGTGCGTTATCTATCCGACGCCAGGAACGTCACTCAGTAGTCAATAACAATGAACACAAATACTCGTTTATAATACTGATAACGTTATATTTTTACAAACTTGGTTACTGATTAGGCATTGTCTTCATTGTAACATGTCAGTTTTTCAAAAATGTTTTTTTTTAGCTGTATCTGTAGCTGTGTGTAGGTAGGTAGACTACTTTTAGGTATAAGTAGAACTTTAAGACAAACATACGAGTATGTAACATATATTTAGATTGGCTATTTTTTAAATAAATTAGTTTTTCTTATCTTGATTGTAACAAGTGCGACATAGCAAGGTTTACATCCTCAAAGTTATCTTTAATTATTCTAAACTTAAAAATACAATGTCGCAAATTTTACTGAAACCGTGGTAAAACAAATTAGGGGATTTCGCTGTTTTCAAGAGATGTGCATACCGAAAAACAACGCTTATTTATTGGAACGAGGTTTCCTAACGAGGCCATCGATAGGACTCGTCACGTAAGGAAAAGGCGTTATGCTGGTTCAATGCGAATCGTTCGATCCCGTGCGGCATAGTTCAGATTGTATTGTCGAGCTCTGACATCTCCTCTCAAAATGAAAAGGACGTAGTCCACCACGCTGGCTAGCGGGTTGGTAGACTTCAATAGCCTTTGAAGATAAGCATCGTGATGAAACTTTCATGCCTGAGAGTTCTCCATAATTTTTTGTTCATTTCTCTGACAGGGTTCCTTCCAACCGCACCCGTTTAGTTATATTTAACTGAGAGTGTTTGTTACGTCTTGGTAACATATTTTGCTTTACGTTTATGATAATTTATATGTATAAAATGTGTGTTATCCATGAGAAAATACAGGCAAATTTACTTACGATACCCTTTCAATATAAATAATTATTGTGTAGCTAGGTACTCTCATGCAAGGCTAAAACGTGAAAATCCATAATTTTAATTAACAAAATGTTATCAATCTCTGTTGCGCTGTTCGCTCATTCCGGTACAACTTACGGCTAAGAGAAAAATGATCTGAATTTTCGCTGAGGGCGATAACAAAACCGCGAAATTGGATTTGCCGATGTTATCTGCGGCCGGTAGGAGTTGCTAGTGACAGCGGCGGTCCAGTCCGTGCTTCTGCGGTTTTCCTTCATTCCCTATAAGATGTAGGCAGCGATCATACTCACTACGATATTATTTTATATCAAAATCATTTGTTCAAAATCAGAAAAAAACCCTGTCGTAATTAAGTATCAGGCTTTAATTTACTCTGTGTATTTATGTGTTGTCGAAAATGAAAAAAACCTTTTCTTTTTTTAAACTTCAGAACTGGCGGGATTTTAATTGGAGGCCGATAAAATTGCGTGTTATCTCAACATCAGTACGTATTTTTGAACTAAAATATTTATAATTAGGTTTAGACATTTTAGTAAAATAATACACAGATTTCTCTTTTATAATAAATTTTTAGCTCGCATTATACGATGTCATTTCATGTACCTTAGTAATGGAGCATTCTTAGATATCCGACACGTTAATAACCGATAATCGGTTGACTCCGATGCCCTTGACTGTAAATGATGAAGCTAAATAACATACTACTTAACTAAAAACAGGTATAGTAGATGTACTCATATAGAGAATTCAAATCATTCATACTAATATTATAATTGCGAATTTTGATTGTATGACCGTACATTCTAACTAAGCAAATTCTAACGATTTTTGGCATAGAGTTAGTCGAGTAGTAGTAGAAAGGATGGAGAGTAAGTAACAAAGGCTAGTTTTTAGCCCAGGTTAAGGTAAGGTTGGGAATAATCCGAAAAAAAATCAATGCGGGTTCCGCGATGAAGGCACCGATTAGTTTAATTTTCTTTTTATTCCACTAAAGCGTAACTATTGGCTGCAATCTCATTCAGTGGTACGAAGATGGGCGAAGGCTAACCTATTAGAGGTATGGCAGTTGTAATATCTATATTTATCCCTAATCAGTATCGTACGGGATGCTACATCACTTGGTGGCACGTCCTTGTTGGTAGGGGAGTAAGTGGCTATGGCCGAAGCCTCGGCAGCAACAGACCAGAACAGATAAAGTTTAGAAATTATAAATTCCCAAATCGTCCCGACCGAGGATAGACCGCCTGATATGTAAGACCTCTTCGCCTACCACTGTGCTAGGGAGGTCGACAAACAACATACAATTTAGGCAGCAACCTCTAGGTCGTCAATCAAAATGTTGTCACTAAGTAAAAAAAATATTTTAATTGAATCTTTCATTTTCTGTATCAGGAAACATAAGATAAAGAAGTTTCCTTTTAGAAAACTTCAAGAAAATTATTTAATACAAAAAATCTAAAAACGTTATTCTTTGCTAGTTTCATTTTAAAGTTATTTTCAAATAACAGTGGCGTAGTTATTGTGTGAAAATTTGTTTTCTGCACGATTGTTTGAAATCCTCTCGAAGATTTAAACCTTGTAATCATCATACACGAATCATTATACACGAAGTTAACATATAACATTCAGAACCTAGGTACCTATAAAACTAATTTTACTTCTATACATTACATCAGGTAAACATACTCTATTGTTTTCTTACGTTAAGTCAAAATATTATTTACCAACAGGTAATACAAACACATATATCTTACAAAATAGAGTGGTATACTTAAAACGCACGTTTAGCGTACCTAATCGTCGTAAATCTCTATAAACCGTAAGGGTTTTTACCCGTTCTATGACGTTTTGAATCATTGAAATCGTTCCGCTAAATTCGAACCATTTGTCAGATGTCTTGTTCTGCTACGCTCTGAGAAAAACCATGATTATTATCTAGAAGCTGCGTAGCAAAAAGGAATTGTAAAAACTAATATGAATTTTAGTAAAATATTTTTATATTTTTTACATTTTAATTAACACCAAAACATGGTCGCTAACTGCAAGCTTTATAAGAAAACTGAGTTTTTTACCATAAGATGGGGAAGGCAGTTCTCGGTGTATTTAATCAGACATAAAGTGACCTGAAATACTGCAAGACGCAGAGTTATTTTTTTCGCAAGTTGCGAAGTGGCAATGGTCGGAAAACTCGGTTGCTGGGATTGCAACCTCGCATATTTATGCTCATTACACAAACAATTTCCATTAGTGGGAATCGAACCCACGGCCTTCTGCTCAGGAAGTAGGGTAATATACAATATTTGGCTTTAATTTTAATGCACAAATTATTTCAAACGTCCTAGGTCAGTTCATAGTTCGCTGGTGTGTAATATCATTAATTTTATGACGTAATTTTTAACATATTTTTAAACAATATTATTGATGTCAACGTAGCTAAGGTAAATATTAGTATATAGGTTATGTAATAATCTTTCCAACTGTGGAAGCCCCGTCAAAATATACAGACAACCAAATATTTTGAAACTCTGGTTCAAAGGTACACTTATGATAAAGACTCAGATTTATTTATTTTGATGTAGAGATGAGATATTTAAGAATTAAAATATCACGATGAAATGGAACACCGCTTTTTGTGATATTAAAAAACAGTCATCTACCGACGCCTTGTTATTTGATCATCTTTCATTAAATCGAGGCGGGCGTAAAAAATCGGAAGAATGTAGGTACTATTGACCCTTTATTTCTGAGAAGCGTTGGTAATAACAGTCATTTAGATGATTAAAGGAGATAATTATGATTCCATTTTATCGTCTCAGCCGACAGTTCGTCGACTCCTGTATATAGGTATATATAGCTTGTTTATCTTGATTATTCATTGTAAGTTGTGACAACATCGATAGTAGTTAAAGTAGGTGTAACGTAAAAAAAGCACTGACAATTTACATGCCCAGTGGACAAACTACTTAAATACAATCTAATTACTAATTACTCAATTAGTACTACTTCTAATATGATTATTTAGTTATTGATAACTTGTGTCTAAAATATACATTGATTTATTAAAATGTTCTATGTGCGTTGTCTTAATTGGCAACATATTTATCAAGTGGTAGAAAATAGACTCTTGGAATTGCAAGCTCATATTTTGCGATGCTGAAATTATGCACGGATGTGAAAGGGAAATAAAGAGTTTTGTAAAAGTTTGCAAGTTATTAATGTATGTTATTGTAAAAAATATTATTGTTCGTCGGAGGAATGAAACGTATCTTCTTTACTTGGTTTGATGAAAAGGATTATCTTCAATAGTATCGAATATATAGTATTTAAAACGGCATATATAATGACTACAGGAGACTCTCTTAGGTATTCTTAAGTGGTACAAACAGATATATCTTATTTTAAGTTTTAAAATATAATATAAAAAGGACAGAACCTACGTTAAACCTTTATCTAGCTATTGCTGACGAAATGGTTTGTAAATTCAGTTTCGGTATTACTGCCCACTGATGCTGAAGTTTCAATATACTAGACTTTAGGTGTTATCTAAGAAACACTACAGTTTCAATCTACTTTCAAAGACTAGTACGTCAATGAGATACTGAGAACGAGAGATGGCACGTTGCTGTCTTTAATTTTTGAATCATGAAGTAGTGTTTTTGATATATTAGAGATATTTTGTCAAAGTGTAAACGCTTTCATAGATATTATTTGGGAAAGATAGAGTTTTGATTGTAATTCATAACTCTTGCTAGTATTTGATATGTCATTGAATAAAATCTCCTAGTAAGACCGTCTGTGTTAATTTTACGTGGAACAACGTATACGAGTCGGTGAACGAACATAGAGACGATAATCTGGTTTAAGCTTTTATAATTAATTAATTAAGCATAATAAGTTGTTGTCACACACGTTCAAAGCACTGAGATTGATTATTAAACTTTAGTGTTAGTTGAATGTGAATTGTTTAATCGTGTACTTTTCTTTTAGTTAAATTTTATTTTATTTTACAATACTGTCAAAAGGAAAATGCCGGATGTAGTATTGGATTTGGTTTCACATAGTACTTATAAGGTGCCTTCTTGGAATTTATCTCATTTTGAAGGGTTTAATAATTACAATACATTACCAAAAACATTAAAACTCTAGTTCGCCGGATTTCAGAGTTACATGCAAAGGTTATTTTTGAAACATGCGATTATTGTACCTACCTATTGATGGTACTGTTCACAATGTGTCAGAACCACTAATCTAATTCATTAAAAGATTTTTTAACCGTCGAAGTGAAGGCTTGGGATTTGAGAGGTTAAATAAAAACTTAATTTTTGATACCAATTTAAATGAGGCCCCAAACGAAACCGTGTTCCGGCACTAGCCTTTGCACATTGGTATTACAGTGTACCCTTCATTAGGAATAACCACTGTCCGCAGTTTCTTACGTCCAAAAAACTTTCTCTCGAAGTAAATGATATTAAGTAACTAGTTTTTGCCAACAATGCATCCACGTGGAAGAATTCTGGAATAAAAAGTAGCCAATGCCACTGGTCTATAAATTATATCTATGCAATGAATCATTACATCCCGTTCTCAGTTACTGCGTTATTCTGGTGCTGCGTGATGACTGATACTAGAAGAAAGTAAGTAGAAGTGCGTTGCCTATTCATCTTAGACATCCTCTTATAATAATCTTTTTGAAATCTTAACTGTTATATCAATAGGGAGTTTTATTACTTCAAATGGCTAACTTGACTACATTACTGCTTAAACTTAGTTTATACTTAACTTAACTAATGAGATGAGTATTATAAGTTTAACCACTTTGTCTGTGTTTGTATGTGGCGGTCTCATCGGAGCGTACAGACACTGCGTTTTTATTTATTCATTGAAATGTTTAAATGCAATAATGTGTTTTAGCTATATTGGATGAAGATCTTTTGAGCCATATTCCTATTTCAGTCATACATATTATGATGAAACACATCTAAATAAAATTCAAAATTAACCTAACGTTAAGGTTGTAGTGAGTCTACCACTGGTTCGGAAGGCATATATCATCGAGAAGAAGTCGGCAAGAAACTCAGCAGTTGCTCTATTCCAACATCAACATTTTAATATATTCAATATTTTTATTTATTCATTTTTGTCTTCTGAGAGATGAAAGCGGAGCCTTATTCTTCCAAGCAACCTTGTGATTAAGAAATTTTTCAATTGTATAGTAACCTCTGTAATATATGTGTTTAAACATGTTCTATAAACTGATGTATCGGTAGGTCCAAAATTATCTTAGGAATTATATTATAAAATCATATGCACAATCCCACAAATGTATTATGTAACTTACGCGGATGATAATAATATGCCGATGTCACTAATTTATGACCATTTGTTGTAAGTCGATTGTTAATATCCACTTTTTTTTCCCGTGGACTAATATTTTGTTTTACAATTACTGTATTATTATAAATATGTTGTTAGACTGTACAGCTCTTTTCTGCAATATAAATATAGTTGCGAAATCAGCAGCCTTGCGCCATAATTTACCTGCTTTAAAATAATCATACTTTTATAAACCTGAATCTACGAGAACGTCGTTTGAAATCATTGTGTATTCAATAAAGAATATTTGTAAGTTTCAGTCGCTTAAGTTAGCTAAGTAGATTAAACTCCGTAGGAATAAACTTGATGTAGACTTTATCCGCGGCTTCATCCGGAGAAACAAACAGAATCACATTATTATAAAACGTATTTAGCTTATGCAATCGTACGATATATAAGAGATAGTTATTTTTAAAATCGTAGATAAACTACAATTTTATTGATTTTCATGGTATGTATGCAGAAAATATTATGAGGTTTTACGATCCCTATTCCATATACCCTCTTCCTTATACGGCTCGTCAGCTTCCAAGTACCCGTAATACCTACTGGCAACGCAACTACAATCAAACTGTAATTTCAAGTGGCATTGCTAGGTGAAAAGAAAGGCGAAGTAAATGAGGCAGGACTTCCAAGAAGCCTACTTGCACGTAGCGGTACTGGAACGGAATGCCACTTCTGATGCATCTGTGTTACGTCTTACTAATGTACCTACTATCTAAGTTCTTTTTAACTGCACGTTGCATTATAATAATACTCTCTAGGTACTAATTTTAACAAAATTGTTAATGTGTTGTAAAGAAAGGAAAGATATTATCCTTTCTTTACAATTTTATATATTTAATATATCTATAATGTTTGTAGAATCGCAGAATGTATCATATTCATATCTGTATATGATCTTCACTATCAACCCATTACCGGCCTGCTAAAGGGCACAGTTCTCTTGTCAGATTTATTTATTTGTTTATTAGTAATCCAACAGCGTTACAAACTATTTTGGTTAAGGGTTTATCTTATTAGTAAAATAAGGCCAAATCTAGATTAAATATATAAAGCAATAGGTACAAGTACAACATATACAAAATAATCAGTTACGATATTCACAACAGCATGAATGAGTGTGAGTGGGTGTGAGTGTGCGTAAGTGTGTGCGTGTGTTCATAAGAGTGCAAAAATGAATGATTTCATTTATTATCTCTCGCGATGCAGTTTAGTTATTTCATTCTTCAATTGTGTTTTCGATAAATGAAATATATCAGATTAGTAAACTTCACACGCTCTTGAGAACATTGTGTATGTATATTCTAAGTATTTTCGTACATTATTCATAAAAATATTCATCAGTCATCTTAATGCCCATAACAAAAGCTACGCTTTCTTTGGGGCTAGATGGCGATGTGTGAATTATCGTAGTATATTTATTTATTATGGAGGACACTTAGGTATGCAGATTTCCTCGCGATGTTTTCCTTTACCGTTATACAAATTAAAATTAAATTGCTTAAATTTAAACGTACATAATTGTGAAAGTAAGAGGATTAAACTCGTCCCCCGCGAAAGGGAGACCGATATATTATATACAAGGAAATAGAATGAATGATTGATCCAATATAAAATTATAAAAAGCCTTTATTCTACTACCAATTAATTAAACATAATTAAAATTGTCTGATATAACTAAGATTATTATTTTAATCATAATTAATAATTTGATTTTATTTTTTAAAAATGATATAAAGTTAATTTTGTGATGTCTTTTACTGTCTAATTTTTAGGTCTTATTTAAGGTAGAAGTTGCCTCACCAGCGTAGGGGTCAGATTGATTTATTAAAACACAGCTTCACCCTGGGCGGATCGGTCTATAATTTTTCATACGGATTGGTTGACGCTAGGAATTGATTTTTAAAAATTCTTTTGAATGGATTTTTGCACCTAAGAGGGCAACATAAGGTTTTGATGTTTTTTTTAAAATTGAACTTAACGTGACCGAATGCATGAATTTTTATTTTAACGAGAATTAGCGGATAAAATATCAACCTGTGGCATTTCGGCCTTTCTGTTTGGCCTTTTACTGTTGAGTCAACCATTGACGTAAGGTACCGCAAAAACGAATAGGTTTGTTCACAGTCCACACCAAGCGCATGGGTTCGTGCGACAGCTTAGCGAGCGATATGCCCGGTGTTTTTAGGTTTGACGACCTCCGTCACGCACGTGCTATGTAGCTTAAAAATTAACGGTCCCATATTTGATTCCCGGGTCGGGTCAATTTGGGAATTTATAACGTCCTGTTACAAGGTACCTGTATGAAGTTTCATACCTACAAGCACGATTATGATCTTTAAAATCCTAGTAATAAACCTTATTCTTAAAGTTCATAATCGTGCATGCCCACATAAGGTGTAGATATTCTCTACGAAAAAACATAGTAATTCTGAGAATAGTCCTAAATTAAATGTTTCTAGATCATTCCTTCGGTTTGCGATTTCTTAGTAAAGAAGGTTTTAGGCCTGAGAAGTGGTATAGAAGCGGGTGCAGTTCGCGACTGAGTTAGTCTACTCTTAGAGCGAAGCGAAGCAACTTTGTAGTAGGACAAGTGGTCAAGTGTGATACCTAGTGAAATCAGCTACCTACCATTCTGGACTATTGACTGTCACGGCAAGTGTGTCAAAATTCATTTATTTCAAGTAGGCCTAATATAAGCACTTTTGAAACGTCAAGTCTGTCTGTTTGTAGTGACTCTACCACCGTCCTTGGCCTGAAGAGTTGATAAAAGTCTTGTAGGATTCAACAGGAGTTCCAGGAGGTCCGACAAGCACGTGAATGTCCTCCTTTGAGACCCGAGCATACCCGAGACCAGGCACGTCCCGGGACGAGACTTCTCAGAGTAGAATTAGAATAGACTTAATATTTGGCGACATGAATCCGTAAGAGAATCATTTTAGTAAAAATCCTAATCATAAGTTCCTAGCACAACCGCTCACAGCATCTCACCATGTAAAGAGAAAATGACGACTGATTAAGCTAAGTCACATTTTATATCTATCCTCTCTTAACACATAGGTTAAATCGTTGTCTTTTTTAAATCTATATGTATTTCATTGCATGAACATTTGACATTAACTCCTCGGGGAAAGGTCAGGATTTATATCCCCTCCCACAGACATATCTAACTACTCTCCGAGCATGGGCACACGGGTGGAAATAATATCTAAATAATATATATACTTACCTTTATTTTAAAACGGGTGAAAATTTCACCTTTCGGGTAGGTGGCCATAATCAAGGGATAACGTTTTCTCTTCTGAATATTCGTTCAGTACAGGAAAAAATGAGTGCGTTTATCCGGTGTGTCCAAATTTACAGGCTAAACTGTACTTCATAAGTACTTCATAAACTATGCTTAATCTCCCTACTGATTTAAACAAAAAAATATACGTATAGAGCATTTTTCATCTCTCTTTTGTAAGCACACGCGCGAAATGACCACGCCAGTGAACACAGACCGGAATCGGATCCGACAAAGTGCAGACCATAAGTTCATTAAGATTAACTCCGCGTTGCGACAAGGTCGCAAATTTAATCAGCCTTCCACCACACCCGTGGAAAAAACCTGAATGCATACCGAGATTAAAGCTTTTCGAATGAATTAAGCCCTCACAGTTAAGCTTGTGCTGTTAAAGTTAGGTTATTACAGATGAATGAATGAATTAATGAAATAATGAACGTATGAATGAATGAATGGATGAACGAACGAATGAATGAATACACTTTTATTGTGCACCACATAAAAATACAGGAAATAATATTAATAACTAGTTTACACGGTAGATTTTACTATCTTAAGTTAAAATCAGAGATGATGTAACACGAATATAATTAGATGTAGTTAAACGATAGAGATCCAACCACACTCACACCACACTAAGGTAGTTTTAAGATATTTAGGGCCTTAAAAATAAATGTGGCATAACGTTGCAATAGTAGATTAATCAATTGTTGTGCCCAAATTAATTATTGTTCGTTCGGATAACGTCACACGCGACGTTTACAGTTAATATGAAATTTACTAAACAACCAGCGATTAATTTGCCTTTGCATCATTATGAACCCATCATCGCCCAAAGGGTCTCCTGTTAGCCCACCACGCTGGCAGAGTGTCGATTGATAAATTAAAAACGTCTTAGAAAACATTATGAAGGACGCCTAGGCGTGCAGGTTTCCTCAAGATGTCTTCCTTCACCCTTTCAAAAAGTGATATTTTTAATTGCATGAACGCCAATTTGAACTCTGAAAGTTAGTGGTCAAAATAGTTATTCAGTGTTTTATCACGCTCTGACATTGGAAAAGTGTTCTACGTTGTGTGGAAAAACACTGTTTGTTTGTAAGCCCCACAGGGTTCCCACTTTTCATTTTCAAGATTCCTTTTCATTTTTGGAACGGCGCGGCGATTAAAAACCGAAAAATAAATTAACTTTTAATACAATATATGAGCGGCATAAAAATAGTATTGGGATAAATAAAATTGGCTATACACACCCTGGAATCTGAAAAAAGGTTTAAAACTCGTGCAATCTTTTTCATAATATTCCCTGTTAAAAAGGACGGCACTTTTTCTTGGATCTATCATTTTAGTTTATTTAAGAGATTTGCACAACAGAATTGGCACCATTATATTTATACAAACAATACAAACAATATTTATTATTTTAAGAATAGACGGAAAAATAATTTTCTACGCCAATCATAATACCCTATTAGGATATCTAATTCAATTTCGTCTCAGAACGTCGATTTGGTCCGTCCGGTATTCCGATTGGTCCATGCCACGGTCACTCAACCGTTTCAACCCGTTACGTCAGCCGCATGCCACAATTAGATCACATACTTGCATTGCCTAGACCAGACCAATTCAAAATGTAGCCCAAGAGTCCATCAGACTAGAAAGAAGAGATACCGATACAGAAAATATACCGATAAAAACTAAAGAACTGTAGAGTAATTCTGTAAGGTTATGTATGGATACAGGTAGATTCGTTCTGTGTAGTCAATGAAGGCTAACTAAGCTAACTCACAAATTTTAGCTTAAAAATGATATGTCATTCACGATATCTTTACGAGACTCAGGTAGCCCAACGCTCTCCGTACTCATCATACCTTTTGGTGAATGATCCAGATCATAAAGCTACTATATTTATAAAATTAATGAATAAGATTCTCTGACACAATCGAAAAATAGGTATATACATAATCAAATGTTTTTGAAATTATTGCGAAAACCCATACCCGTAATTTAGACCATACTCAATGATTGGTTTGCTACGCGGGCTCCTAACCTTTATTATTTAGTACCGTTAAAGCAAGGTTTTTGCTTCTTCTACAGCATTCCGCACGCAATACTACGTATGACGCTCTATTGGAATGTAAGTCAATAGTGTGCATCAAATGATAATGAGAATCTATTAATATTTTTTGGATTCTTGACTGTTTTTAGTCTTGCATTTTACTCACAACATTTTTTTTCCTGAAGATCCCAATAAAAATCATATTTAAGTTTCTATATTTTTACTGAAAGCAGTTTTTCATACGGTTTTTTTTTATTTAGCTTGTAATTTATTTAAAATAGTCCTAATTTTTAAGTTTCTTTAATTATAATAATAATTACAAAATATATTATCAGTGCTACTAAAAACTAAATATGAGAGAGAGGGGCTAGTTGTAACATTTATTTTTTCATTTTTCGATGGGGTGACCGTTTGAGTATATAATTGAATAAGTATTTTAATTGCGAAGAGGTTTTAAATGAGTAATCATGTATTTGGAAATATATTTCTACAATATTTTTTCCTGAATCTATAATCAATTAGTATTTATGGCACTTTTTGTGGAAAGTTTCGCTTGTTACAACTTACCCCGTTTTTGGGCTAAGTTATAACTAGTGTGGGGCAAGTAGTAACTAAAAATATAGGTTTTATTATTCAAGACTTGTATTATAAAATTTAAAGATTAAATAAGAAAATTGTAAATTAAAAATAAGAAAATTAAGAAAATAAGAAAATTGTATTTCTTACGAATGAAAAGAAATATATTCTTAAGAAAATACGCCATCAAAATTATTTTCATAGGCCTATAACCTTTGGGCTAAATAATCTTAGTTTGGCTCATTAGATCTGATCTGAGCTAGTTTAGAAGAAAGGTATAGATTTTGTATTCGTATTCCACAGCACTCACGGCTGGAGAGGTCGTCAATCAAATTTGTACAAAGAAAGCAAACACCTTACAAGAAATGTATTTATCTCTAGTTACATTTTAAATGCGGAAATGTAGTTGGTGGTGTATCCGTTTGTCCTTACTTCACCTAGCAAAATAACAACGGATTAACGATAGATAGATAGACAGAGAATATAAAGAAAAAAAAATAAATAAAAAAAACCATAGACAGAGAAAGACGAGAAAGGCTCGTTATTATCTTGCATGTTTCCTATAGGATAAATCCACAGGGCATTTCTGTTATGACCTCCTTATCCTAGAATAGTTGAACAGATTTTGAAGAAGCTAATGTATCTTAGGGCTTAATTTGATATAAGATAATATAATTAACTGGTAATATTTCATATCTAGTATTAAAGAGAGAAAGTAAGAGAGTTTGATGTGTTGTTCTTTGTTCACGCAACAACTTTCATATTTCTTTATCATATGAATTCGCGTGAAGAATTCCTAGTAGGAATTAAAAAGATAAAATAGCTGAAATTTATGTAAAAATTGTGTTATAGTGTTTGCTATCATCAACGCTTCAAGTTAGGAGGTTCATCAGATAAAGTATTTCGTGTGATCATCAACTCATTACCTATTCTATTGAATATTTATATTTTATTGTTTTATATATATTATATATATATTTATTTAAGTAATGAAATATTTATATAATGGGTTACTCGTATATACAACCTAACTATATCGTATATATTTTCTTCGCCATTAATACTTTTCTTTTTTATGTACTTTTTGTGGTATACAATAAAAGTATTCATTGATGCATTCATTCATACCTATTGATATTGATAGTACGGGTCCTTTAAAGTAAGAAGGAATCTTCAGGAAAGTGAGCTCAGTCTACATCGTCACTTTCCATTAGGTGTATCTAATTGCGATCATAATATGCATTGCGTGTATCTTACATACACACGCAATGATGGTATTGGTTATGTGGCGTGGTGTCCCAGTGGATCTCTAATATCTTTATAAATGAATAGACGGCCCTGCAATCAAATTTTTATCACTAACTTGACCTCCATACATCATAAGTATCTTATCGACTTATGAACTTCATACAAATCGCGAATAAACGACGTCGCTTTTTTTTTATATACACCCTAAAGTAAGCGTAGCTTGTGTTATTGGTACTAGATGACTCATGAATATTTTTATGAATAATATACATAAATAATTATAATAAACATATAAGCACCCAGACACTGAAAAACATTCATGTTCATCACACAAACATTTACCAGTTGTGGGAAACGAACCCATGGCCTCGGACTCAGAAAGAAGTGTCGCTGCCCACTGCCCCAATCGGCCGTCAAATAAACAAATAAAGTTAATCCAGCATAACCTATGAAAGAAAATACCTACAGACAGGTCAGGGATCGCTTGTTATTATCAGTTATAGCTTACTGGCATGTCATTTATGGCATTACCTGGTGCCCTTAAATCCCCTTAAAACATGGCCTAACATCGGAATATCTATAACAATATAACATAGTAGTTAGAACAGAAGCTTTCAAATGCCAGAGCGTGACAAACACTGCATTACTATTCGGTCGTTATGCCACGTTTTTAAATAGGCCCATAGACGTTAAGCACCAACGAATCGGTGCCACAGTTCATAAACAATCGTAAGTCTATAGATTTGAGGATATTCAATAGACACAGGTTCACAAATTCCTAAAAAGCCAACCGTTTTGGTGACGCCTCTGGTGCTATACATTTCGATTCTCCCCACATCCTCGGTCCTCATCAACTCATCATCCAACCACTACAGGGCAAGGGTGCTCTTTAGGTATGAGAAGGGTTCAGGCCGTAGTCCACCGCAATGGCCGAGTGCGGATTGTAAGTCTTCACACGCTCTTGAAATCATTATGGAGAACATTCAAGCAAGTGATGTTAAATTTCTAACATTTAAACCCACATAACTCCGAAAAGTTAGTAGTGCGTGCCGGATATCGAACTCGGTCCCCCAAAAGAGAAGCCTTTTAATAGGCGGCAGTAAACACTAACGGCAGGTGACCCTAAAACCAGAAAGAATTTATTTGGTCGTTTGAGATATTTTCTGTGGAAATTTTTTATACAAAACCCAATTGTAAATTTACAAGGAAATCTATTAAAAATGGACACTGAGCAATTTGCTTTTGCAATTCACTGTTGAAGGGGGCTTGGGTAAAGGAGTTTTATTTTTCACCCTTATTTACGTATTCTTAAGCATTCGAAGCCAATTAGCTCTACGAGTTTTAAAAGCTAACAAAGAAGGAAAGTCTGAACAGACTAACCACAGAAGTAAAGCGAAAGATTCCGACTTTAAAGGGAATGCGAACAACTCGTTTGAAGGGAAACTTTAAATTGCATTTTAAATTTGCTTGTTAAAATTACTTTTGCACACAAACACCGCCTTTTTTTTTCATTATACTCACATAGCCACTAAATGTAGAGCATTCTCTGAGTATGTGCATGTAACAAGATTCAATTAGTGTGTACTCGTATGTGCGTAACTACGGATTATATTTTGGTGTAATTGAATGAATTAATCTCCACATTACTTATAAGTATGAGTACAATATAATGTTGCTTACGGGCTATTTTGTTACACATTTATAATGTGGGGACTGATGCTTGAACTAGGTAGAACCTGTATCTCAAGCCACCAGGCCCTTTCCCCAGGATAAAGTATACAAGGACGAATATAATATAGTCTAAGTAATGTTATAATCACAGTTATACGGTAATATTTAAATTTAAGTAAGAGTAACTTTGTGTTCAATATTTTAAATAATGATTTTCTTTATTTCAACAGAAGATTTAACTTATGCAAAGATTTTAGATTTATTAGAATGAATAGTAATAATTTATTTTAAATTGTAATGTCTTATACAATGTAGTTTCTAGTTTTGCATGCGTGTATGTGTGTGTAGAGTGTGTGTGTGGGTGTGTGTGTGTGTGTGTGGGGCTGTGTGTGTGGCTGTGTGTGGGTATGTGTGTGTGTTAGGCATATGTGAATCATTTCAGTATCTGAATAATGCTTTCGGTCTCATCGTAGTTTAGCCCACTTAACCAGTCATATAGTCGAGTTGTACTATGTATGTTTAACATAATAATACAAATACATTTTAGTTGTATCTACATCGTAAATCGGATGATAATGCAATATTATTATGGAGCCGGAAGGTAGGAATGGTAACTCAGTAAACAAATACGTTCCGATCAAATAGGATTCGTCTTGACAAGGACTCTGGTTAAGGTTAACTTTTTAGTTCTTTTTCATTAGCTAAAACTAAAAGCTTGTATAAGCTGCAATCCACGAAACAAAAATAATATTGGTGTCACAGGATGCCTGACATAATAATAAAAATATCAAGCTGTCGCTTTTTTGGATCAAGGGTCGGATACAGAAGGCAGTCCTTGAAACGGCGCGTATTGTGAGGAGGTTCCTCACTCTGGAGCCCTGACCGCCGGTTGCTTGGGCATTCAAAAGCCCCGCAAGCGGAGGGTGGATGTTTTTTTTATAAATTTTTAATAGTTTTTTTATTTTTTTTTAAGCATTGTTAAGAATTAAAAAAAAAAATGAAAAACAAAAATTTATGATGGAATAATAAAGAATATCAATACAACGGTGGTGAACATGCGAAGTGACAGACCCCGGCATACTGGCACAAGAGATTGATTTTTTTTATAGATAATAGTTTAAGTACCAAGCAGATAGTCCAACTGATAGTGGAAACCTGTAGCCTATATAGGCATGCAAGCAATGCAACACATCCTGCAAAGTGTTACCCTATGTCCATGAACTTGAGACGTAGATGTGAAGCCTGTAATTACACCGGAACCCACGCCTTTCAAAAAGGAACACAGCATTTAAATAAATAATATCATACACTACGACAACGCACATATCGCTATCTAGCCCCAAAATAAACGTATCTAGTGTTATTGGTACTGAGATGATTGATGAATATGTTTATGAATAATATACATAAATACATATAATATACATATAAACACCCAGACACTGAAAAACATTCATGCTCATCACACACAAACATTTTCCAGTTGCGGGAATCTAACCCGCGGCCTTGGACTCAAAAAGCTGGGTTGCTGCAAACTGCGCCAATCGACCGTCCAAACATTGCCAAAATGCTGCTTAGCTGGAGAAATAAGCATGGCGGTATTACTTTCCTAGACAATCTTTGTCTCAGAAAGCTGTCTGCCAAAGCGCGCCAATAGATGGTTCAGATCAAAAATACTTTTAATACAAAAGTTACTAACAATAGCGTTGGTTGTAGACAGGTAGGAGTTTATGTAGGGCGATTACAAAGCTGGGCCATAGAAGCTCTCCGATACAGCGCTTGTCTGGAGTACCCTTGATCGCCCTATGGCTCAAGCTACACTATCTACACGTTTATCTAACTTGTCACTAGACGATGCAGCGGATACCTAAACTTTTGAAAGAAACACCGCTACCTTGCGGCCTCACTGTCAACTAACTACTAGCTAAATGTAATATTTCCGACTACGGAGTAATTTAACGGCGTCGGTGGCAACTCATTCAACTAAACTCAAGCGAATGAGCTATGCTTAATAAAAGAATAGCACTATTTTATAGCTTATCCTTTAATGACAGAATAGAAATATTTTAGAACATGTCAATTTAGTTTGGTTTATTTATGATCAACGGAATTGGCACCACAATTTTTATCGTTCGCTCCTAGATTTTTCTGCAATCGACATGGTTGCAGAAATACAACACAATTTGAGGAATTCGGTTATGTTCGCTCAAATGATCGACTTAGTATAAAGTCGCGCGTCGGCTACTTTAAAGACTCGACGCGGAATATAGAACCGTAGTGTATATTGGTATTTTAGTTTTTAAAATAGCATTTGGTTGGGTATCGCCAAAACGCTAATAATATATGAATGCGGAAGTAAATTCGTCGGTTTGTACACGACGGGGAAGTAAATTGAATTCAATTAATTGGACTTAGTTAAATAAATACTCAAGAGCAAATGAGTAAAGTATATTCAGCCTTAGTAATTGCGAGTAAAAAATTCAAGTTAAAAAAATGTTGGTATAAAAATTGTACCAATGAACTATTACAAGAGAACGACACCTCAGCAACATTAATTAAGGCAAGCCATTAATAGTTCCGTTCCTTGATTTATTGGATACTTATTGAGCGAGTTGCATTCTTGGCTTATCTGGCTCGAAAACGTGTAAATAGTGCAAGAGACGTTGGACATAAAACTTCTTTCGCCAATAGCTATAAAGCTATGGATTGTTTTTTTTTAGTTTGCAACTAACTTGAAATCATGTGTGTGATACGTTTAGCATAAAATAGTTTTTTTTTATTTAACTACATGTCAGCTTTTGACTGGTAAGTGATGATGTAGTCTAAGATGGTAACGGGCTAACCTGTTAGGGGTATGCTAGTTATATTATAACCGTATTCGACATCGTAACGGAAAAATAAATTTTCTGTCGGCTTTATCGGTAAGGTGGTACTATGCCATGGCCGATGCTCCCGTCATACATTGGGGATCTAACGAACCCGGGACCTCAAACCACAGCTCATCACTACGCCAGGGAAGTTTACAAGATTAAATTGAATAGTGGGGCTATAAAACTTCAACCTTTTCATTTTAAGACAATACAACTGTTGTATCTTAAAATGATAGTCATAAATGTCATATTATGACGACGTATAAATCGAATTATAATTCGGAAACAAAAGCCTTTACAATATTGAAATAATGCTGCTTTAAGATATAGCAGTAAACCTCGTCAAGATAATTGCAATAAATGACTACTAAGTTCAATACATGATTAACGCAGAAAATTGAAAAAACAGTTCTATATCAGTTAAGATTCTGGCAAACTTATATAATTACTAAGGGCCCGTAGCGTGTGACGGTTGAATGAAATTGTAGTAACTTCTATCATCAGTTCATACTTCTAACACTTAAATATACATCACGTTTGGTGTTTTTAGTGTCATTTTTTATCGTAAGTTTTAGAGATTTAGAGATTTTTATTTAGAGTAAGTTTTTTGTAATTCCGTAATTGCTTAAGCCTTTCCGACTTCGTGTAAAAATAAAGTGTATTACTTATCAGTTAAATTTATCTAAGACGTTAGTTGAAAAACGATATTTTAAACGTCTCCCTAACAAGCTGCCTCGTTACACTGTGTGATGCGAAAGATAAATTCAAGGCGCTAATTTTGCCTCGGCAACCAATAAATAACATAGTTTGATAACGCCTACATAAAGTTAATTCTAAAAACCTCTTACGTAAAATGTTACATACAATAGTTTTACATAATATATTATATATACTACATATACTAATACTTTATGAGACCCTGATCACCAAACTTTTTATTGTCTATCTTATTATTTAAATTGTAATACGATTATGTTTACCTTTAAAGGAGTCATTTTTAAAATGTATTCAATAGGTTAATATAAAACTGAATAATCTTTTAATCCATAGTCTGCGTTCTACGGTTTAGTTTGTTTGTGCTTCCTTTATTACTTAAAAATCACAGTCACATTTTTGGTAAAGTTATATTGTTATAACAATAAGTACAGCCTCGAATATAATACGAATATAACTTTAATACATATATTTATGTAACACTGTAGGACATAATGCTGTGAATGTAAGTGGAATACAAAAGCCTGGCAGTTACTATATCTGTAAAATTACGTTAATTTTTAAACGCGCTTGCAGCAGAGTTAGACTGTTCGATAAATGATTAACATGAAAGCTCCATTTAAGTTCAGCATCTTACGTTAATCAAAGTTGTTTATCTAAACCTGCCATTCTGCATTTATTTTAAATAACATATACTAATAACATTTCTAAAAACAATACCTATCTTATGTATGTAACAAACAAGTTTTAATGTTGGTGTCCAATAAACTTTTTTATTTTCATTTTCATTTTTTTATTTCTCTTGGTCCTTCAGCCTTTACCCAACTGTGGGACAAGTGATCGAACAATAAAGTAAGATTAATTTGTTTAAATACACGAATAATAGAAAAAATTGTTAATTGTTAAAAAAAAATAATAACATCCGTAGGTTCCCGGAATAAAGACTATTCAAAGCCTATATCCATGATGCAAGCTATATAGTATGTGCTAAATTTTTTTAATTGTGGAAACGACGAAGAACAAGGGAAGGGTGCCCTACATACAAAGAAATTTGGATGAAAACATTTTGTGCGAGTTGTTAGCTCGTCTTCAGTAAAACTTTGTCCTTCGGTAGAGCTATAAAGAAGAAGAGAATAAAGAAGAAGAAAGAATGTTACACCAGCACTCATCGCCAGTATTAGATATTCCTGTTATTTACAAACTGTTATAAAATGGAGTCTCCAATAGAAAATAAATTGTTTGCAGCTCTGTATAGCAAAACACCGCAGTAATTCAGGGATGGAAAAAATAAAGTTTCTGAGTACACTTACCAAAGAGTATCCTGTAGGTAGGTATAGTGCACGCTTTTATGCCCAGCTGATATTAAGTTCATTCCAGCTCTGAACATTCCAGTCATTTAAGAGACGTTACTGGAATGGATTGCTAACTAGATTCAGATCTGTTTATATTAAGTAAATCAGTACATCCAGTTGGAATCGATATCCGGAATTTAATATCGTAAAAACAATATTAATCCACACGTAGAAAATAATTAAACTTTCTTTCATTTTAATATTAAATTTATGTGGTAACAAAAAATTTAAATGCGCTGGGTAGGAAATGCAAATAATTTGAGTTGGTGGGTTGGTAATTCAAAAGAAAGAATGCACGTATAATGTATGCCGGGATCTTTTTACACTAGGTCAAGTCTGATCTAGGCCTTATAAATAAGGTTGCCACAACATATTATTTATAAATTAAAAAAAAAAAAGTTTTATACCCATTTACATTCCTTAAACAGTAAATAAAACAAATTTATTTTGAACAAGGCTGATGAAAATATTAAACAACTTCTTCGAAATATTCTTGCCAATTTATAATAAGTACCTACATAAAAAAAAGTAAAATCACATTGAAGTTATATTTTTGTACCACGTACTAAGGGTAGAAAAAAACTTAGTTTATTTTGTGGATGCCTAAAACTTGAGTCATAACGAAATGCAAAATATATATAATATAAGTGTTTTACAATTTAATTTAAGTGTTTTATATACACCGAGAGGAAATATCCAATTCATAAATTTAAAATGCTACGAAACCTGTAGGTTTTGCACCTACGTCTCTTAGACCGCGATTGACAGAGATTCCTAGGTTCAAATACTGCTTTACAGTTTTAATTGACGGTCCAGCAGATGGCTTACTTGATGGTAATTGGTAAGTGGAAACCCATCGCCTATAAACATAACAGAACTTCGCAGGGTTTGCAACGGACACGTCCTGCAAAGTCCCGCCCTGTATCCATCAATCTAAGGCGTAGGTGTGTAAACTCCATGTGTCTGTAATTGCAACGAGGCCCTTCAGACCGGAACACATCAATGCTGCTTCGTTACAGCAATTGTACTTTGCAGAAATAAGCATGAAGGTAGTACTTCATACGAGTACACTACTACACATACGAGTGCTATCATGAAACCTCTAATACTCTTAAGTTTTATTTGCATTTTAAAATTAGTAAATTTATATAAGGAGAAAAAGAAAATTCCATGAAGCGGTAACCCTACGTGGTGGGCAAGAAATATCTTACGGCCAGACCATTCTCTTGAACTATACACACAAGATCTATTGTGAACGGGACAATGCTTCCCATGATACTACGTGAAGAATTCAGGAACTAAGAACTGGGAACTGAAGTTGATTCTTCAATAGGATCACGCCCGTATGTACCCCTCTATTGGACTTCTAAAACATTTTTAATACTTTCGCAATAAACGGACGCGGGCCGCCATTGTTGCATTGAACATTGCGTATGGGAATAAGTAGATATAAGATACTCATTCTTGAATTGTAAACCTTTATTTTGTATTGCTCGTGGATGCCTCGTTTATCTGGTGGTTAGCATGTTCGATTCCCAGGTCGGGCCTTAAATTGTAAAGTATTGTGTTTTTCTATGAAATATGTCTGAGTCCCTACCTACCTTGAAGGATCGGTCAAGCAGTTAAGAGAAAACTATAGAATATTATTATCAATATAAAAATAATTATTATAGGCGGGATTCTCCATACAAATGTATTCCGTGCTATTGCTCCGTGGATAATGTATCTAGAGCATTCATTGTTTTTGGTAAAACTAAAGTAGTGTACATGCCGCTATCGTTTATTTTTCTTGAAAGTTAAATATTTAATAAAATCTAAGAGATTTAAAAGTTGCGAAGCTTAAGTGGCAATGGGCCGGGCATATAGTTCGGGGAAAGATTGACAGGTTGGGGACCCAAGGTGCTGGAATGCCAGCACCAAAGGAGAATATGGAACGTCGATCTCGTCAAATTTGTATAGGTGAAAAATCTGAGCTACAACTGTCCCTTTCGCACCTGTTCCTCATCCACCTCTACGGGAGAAGACAGGCTTAGCGCGACGGCAATAGTTTTTTCAACTAACATAAAATTTTTCCCAGCTTGGTGTAGCTGGAACAAATTTTATCGTATTAAGCCTTGGAATGATACAAAAGGTTATTTTTTTTTTATCCCGCTCAGACGGTTTCAAAAAAGTAACCTAATTTGTCGACTCCGGGATGTAAGCTATCCCTGTATCAAATTTCGTCAGGATCGGTTCAGCGGTTGAGCCCAACAAAGGATACAAACAGACAAACTAATAGTACACAGTATAATAGATTTTATATATAAGTTAAGTATTTAGAAGACAAGTATGTTAGCCAAACGTCGTCTCATACATAACGCATAATTTGACACCACCACAGGTTTGTAGTATACACACCAGCTCATCACTAATTTTGTATGGACATGACTGGTTACCAACTCTCAGAAACTTAGCTTTCTTGTAGAGTAGAAGTCTATTTAGATATTTCAAAGTTGGGGCATCCTTCAGCGTTTCGACTAGAACGTCACAAAAACTCATCATCATCACATCAACCCATTACCGGCCCACTACAAAGCACGGGTCTCCTCCCACAATGTGAAGGGGTTAAGGCCGTACTCCACCACGCTGGCCCAGTGCGGATTGGTGGACTCCACACACCTTTGATAACATTATATAGGACTCTCAGGTATGCAGGTTTCCTCGTGATGTTTTCCTTCACCGTTGAAGCAAGTGATATTTTAATTACTTAAAACGCATATAACTTGGAGGTGCATGCATTTAAACTCGGCCCCCCCGAAAGTGAAGTCAAACTCCTACCCAATGCGCTATCACCGATTTACACAAAAACAAACTGTATTTAAACAAAATACAGTTTGTATGATCACATTTTCACTTATCCTCCAGAGTTACAGAGTATGTTTAACTGGTATATCCGGGGATCCTATGACTCTATTATGTCGAAAGATTCTTAGTGTTTAGTTTAATATATTATCCGTATTCGTTAAATACATGAGCCATTTGGCTTAGGTATTGCAATTTCCTGGCAATCCAATCCGTAATTAGAAAATTGGCGTGCCGCGGAGAGCACGATAAGCTGTCCGTCCTCCCATTGGAAATTATAACAGCGTGATCTCTTTTGTCACCTCTTCTGTGCCTAGCAGTGGGGAAATAATGACGGCTATCCGTAGATATTTAGTTATTTTTAAGGTAGCTTCTGACATATCTGGTATTCTGGTATATCGAGCGGAACACATCATTACAGGTACGTACGCTAGTAGGTACTCGTACTTCTCTATCAAGATGTATAAGACAAATATCTTAGATGCGGCCAGACCATTCGCTCGGAGTACACATACAAGTTCTATTGTGTTTGGGACAATGCCTTCATGATACTACGTGAAAGATTCAACAACTACGAACCGAAGTTGAATCTTCAATGGAATTACGCTCGCATACCTTCATTAAAATTCTAATACCTTTTTACCCACGACAGAACGTAGACGTTATACCTACCTTTGAGTTAACCATCGCTCTTCGCACTTATGTAGAAGCATGATAAAAAACAAAGATCTTTGGAGACTGCCGATAGAAGTGAAAACTAAAACCATCTAAAATAAACTCCGTATTTTTTATTACTCGTGGAGAGCTCTCGGTCAGGATAACGCGAGTTCTATGATTTTTGTTCGCTCAAAAAGTGCTCAACGCGCCCAAAGATGATTTCACTTCAATAAATTCACTCCATTCTTACCACATTCAAGTTAAATTAGATATGTACCTAATAATTAGTCTGTTTTTTAAAGTATATAAAAATCAAGTAATCTTTTTCATTTGTATGGTGCATGTATCGAAACTAAGACAAGGAGAAAAAGTCCTGGATAAATTTAAACGCAATATACGAGCTCCTTCAGGCCAACATTCAAAGAAAAATTGCTAGCAAAAGACCATCGATGAGAAAAAATACTGGCAAAAATGGTAGGTATGGGGAAGTACCCGATCGTTGTTGCGTGTATTTATTTATTAAACTCTTTATTTGTATACCACAACATTAACATATTTAAAATATAACAAAAACAGAAACATATCGAAAGAAGTAGTAATACAAAAGGCGGCCTTATCGCTTAATAGCGATCTCTGCCAGGCAACCTTAGTAGGGTAGTGTAGTGTTCAAAATAAAGATCCGAAGACGGCAATGCAAGAAAACTGGAATATTTTTTTTCTTTCTATCACCTAAGGTGACGATAAATTCACCAATTGTAGTGGCATTGGACATGCACATAGGTCTGAAGATCGATGAACATTATGGAGCCAAGGTGTTGAATTACCGACGTGCCAGAAAAACCAGTGTTAGCGGGCAACCCTGGCAGAGATCGATTATAAGCGATAAGGTCGCCAATTGTACAACTTATATTCAATTGTATCGTTTTAAATGTTGTTGTTGTATGTGATTCTTGGTGTGCAATTAAGTATGCTTTCTTTCTTTCTTTAAACCTACCAGGTTTACAAACGGCATCAAAGGATTTGTACGCAGCCGCTCTGAATATAGGTCTCGGATTATGGAAGTTTTAACAAAAAACATCAGTCTGCCCGTAGACGACCTGCGTTCATCCTCTCTGCATAAAATATTACTCAAGTTAGGTACATAATTTGTGTAAATTTTAGGTGGATTAACTTTATTATTATATTTTTACAGGCCGCCATTCTTTTCACCTGTCGTTTCTTTTCCTAATCACAAATATAACGACGAATTAGGTACTTAAAGTCTTAGAAGACCCAGCAGTGTTTACTTAAGATTGAATCCACCGCCCCCCATGATATTATTGTGGCGACAAGTCACTTTTTAATCTCATTATAATAAAGTCATTGGGGTTTTACTAAGCATGACTATGCTCTAAACTTATTTGCCTACTATTTATAACTACCAAAGGATAATTAAAACGATGTCACTATAAATAGTACAATTTTATAATTGCAGGAAATAAATATTTTTAAAAATGCATATAAAATATAAAAAACCAATGTCATCTCTTGTTTCAAAGTGTCTTATCGCAATATGGTACTTAGAAAAATAGATCGAAACTGCAATGTTTCGTATTAGATAGCGCTTAAGTCGCTATTAGACTGATAAAGAGGGGATATATTAATTTTCGCACTGGTGTAGAGCCGCAGCTTAGTCATAAAACTTAGAGGCCTCGATTGCCAGAGAGGCACAGGTTAAAATCCTATCGGTTTCGAAAATTTTAAATACTTTCTACTTAAAAAAAAATTAATTTTCCTCGGAATTAATTCTTTGACTCCTAAAGTCAATTTAACTAAATAGATTTGCATACCTATTTTATTAAAACTTTTGATTGGCGCAGTGGGCAGCGACCCGGCTTTCTGAGTCCAAGGATGAGGGTTGGAAACTCACAACTGGAAAATGTTTGTGTGATAAACAGTGTCTGGGATTTTATCTGTATATTATAGGTGTCAGTATTTGTGTATATTATTTTGCATACGGTGATGGCAGATCAGGATACAGTTGTCAGCACTAAGGGAATATAACTGATGACGGGCAGCAGCGTCCTCTGTGCATTTCTATCTCCTGCGATCACCAATATGCCTGCCTAGCGTGGTGGTCCAGCAGTAGACTGTTATAGGCTGTTGATGATGACGATGAATAATATTCATAAAATAATTCATCAGTCATCTTAGTACCCTTAACGAAAGCTACGCTTACTTTGACTAGATGGCTATGTGTGTATTGTCGTAGTATATTTATATTTATTTATTTAGTATTTATCACCTTTAATTATGGTATTTGATTTTGATATATCCCCCAGATGTGGGTAAAATTTTTTTATGATTTTTTTCGGTTTCGGTTACCAAATAGTAGGTATACGCAAACAAAATGAAATTGAGTAGGTACCTTTGCCTTACTAAAAAGTCGGTTAGTGACGATGTATTAATTACAGATCAGTAGCACGTTTATAAAAAGAAATACTATACGCGTAGGCAGAGGGCCGTAAGTTTGAATCGACCCAATGTCGTTGAACTAACAAGCAATGTTTTAGGCACTTAACGCACATTCGACATGACCTAAGACAATTTGTTAATAAGGGGTTGAAATAAGTAAATTATCTTCAGCATTTTATATTCATCTCTGGCGTTGCCTGATGCCAGCGAGTAGAACCAAAGAGTTGACTCCATGATTCTGAAAACGGTTGTCCGAGTGGTTACTTTGGTTATTAATCCACTAATGTCACTTCCGGGCTAATTAAGTCGAGTCGAGAATCTTTTCGGTTTGACAGTAAAATAGATAGCTAAGTCTATGCTGCCCGATTGGTGAGTAACTGCCATGAATAGTGATCATTAAATGATGAACGGTGAGTTGCCATGATCAATTAAGTGCCAGCAGTATCTTGCGAGTCGGCTGTCAGGTAAGTAGGTATAGCTTTAGGTAAAGCTTTAGGTACAACATGCTTTGGAAACAGTAAGCAGGGCATAAGAAGAAAAAGTATTTTATTTCCCTTTACTTCGTGGGTACTTATTAATCGTACATAGAAAGGTACAGCTATGCTGGCAGTTGCCGGCAAGAAAAGTTTTCTTTTAACCTAGTCATATTCTAAAGTTTTATTTAATTATTTACTGATTTAATTTAAAAGACAAGGCTAATAATTTGATGAATTGTAAAATCTAATATACGTTACACAGTAAATTAAAAACAATACAAAATTAGGCGAACATAACCCATTACCGGCCCACTACAGGGCACGGGTCTCCTCCCACAAAGAGAAGGGGTTAAGGTCGTAGTCCACCACGCTGGCCCAGTGCGAATTGGTAATGTAACAATATACCCAAATCCGATAAAACTTTTACAGTGCAAGACTGAGTCGCAGCTATTATATATATCTATGGAGCGAGAACCATACACTTAGTTAAATATAGTGAGATGAATAAAAACAAAGTCTAAAAACCTTTTCATTTAAATTCAATTCAATTGAGTTATTAAAAAAAATATTTTAAGAATTAGAACAATTCTGATGTACTAATATTGTTTTTATAATTTCAACGACTAGTGAGGCTAGGCCCTTAACCGGCAGATCAGTTTACTTGTGGGAAAGCGGGAGATGCCGCTTTGAAAAGGCCACTTAAAATATATTGATAACAAACAATAAGGGAAACTTTTATTATATTTAAGTTCAATATTACTGTTATGAAACTCTAATGCCGGAAACACATTTATAGCTCCCCATACAAAGTTTACCTTGAATTCAACAGTTTGGACATCTAGAGTAACATATAACATTTAAGGTTGTTAGTTGTTCTCAAACCAAATTGGAAGAGTCCTTACTATGTTTTGCAAGCTTTGCGTGACTATTTAGACTTTTTTGCATCATTAACGAATTGATAACTTAAAACTAAATTTAAAGTTTCCACTTTCACAATAATCTTGACATGGTCCTTTTTTGTGACCATATCAGTGTCAGTCATAAGTGTCACCTAAAAGTAATAAGATAGATATTATAAGATAAGAATTGCTTGATTTATTTCCACGAAATTTTATCACGAATTACAAATGTAACACCCGGTTAAACATTCAACTAAAATTGTACACAATATGTTTGTACAAACGGACAGCGTTTGAACCACTGTGTGACAGCTTTCAGGGACAATGCGTTTAATTTCCCTTTACAAACCGTTTACACATTATTAAAGCTATTTTAGTCCATTTAACAATAATGCTGGTACTGCGTAAATCAAATAAGGTAAGAACGGTACCTTTTTATTTAAGGTTTGCTTTGTTAGTTGGATACAGTTATTTAGGTATTAACAAACTTATAAATGGTTATTTATTTATTAATACACTTCGCAATCTGTCTCAAATTCCCAATTTATTGAGTTTTCATAAATTAAGTATCTTTGGTTTTGTTTTAGCATTTTGCGTAAAATGCTTATGATAAGTGGATAAAATCATTAAAACGCTAAGGCAGACAAAAATAAGAATGGAAAACTATTTAAGTAATATCTGGACATAGATAAGAACAGGGTTTTCGAATGATACTCTGAACATATGCAACCACAACGCCCAATATTATTTAAACCACTGTATTCCGAACGTAAGCAATGGTAATATTTGCTATGTCGGAATTATTGTTATTAATGGATCCGTGAATCAAAAATTGATTTCTCACTCTTGCAATACTTTTGAAAGACCAATTCAGCGGAACCCCATTTTAGTTATTTTTTGTTATTAAAATTAAATATTATTCATATTTATTAAATTTAAAAATTCTTTATTCATGTAAGCCTACAACGACACAGACACCTATGAAACGTTCATACATATTAACTTCAGATAATTGTTAAGTGATGGTGATAACTACGTACGCTAACTTAAACTACAAGAGTTCTAAACATGCCCTGGGCCATGAAAATTTAAAAACGAACTTAGCCGGGTAATTTTTTGTTATAACCATCTCACAGTTAATTAATATTAAGCTATGAAGTTCAACCTTGTTTAAGTAATCCTCAATATTAGAATAGTAATCCTCAATAATAATTATACGGTAATGTCTTTATACGGTATTTGGTCACAAAATAAGACACAATTTCCCTTGAATAAATTACCAATTTTATGTAGCCTAGTAAACTGCACAACGCGTTTATTTTTACTTTTGAAAATCATGTGGTAACAGTTCATTTTCTTTTTAATTTTGTTAATTTTTTATGGATATTTTAATTTGTTTTTGATTATTTTATTTTACCACTTTATCAACATGAGACAATATTATTTACCTACGCCAATTATAGCTTTCTAGTTCTAAAAATCTCTGAGCTAAGTCTCGGATGGATAGAAGACATGGCGAAACTATAAGGAATCCTTGTTGACTACCTTGATACCTAAAAAAACAATATACCATAACTCAATATTGAAGTTATTTTTAACTCATAAAAAATGGTTCTGTATATCAAACGTATTACTAAGATCTTTATTTTTAACGTAGTCTGGCTAACATTTTTCATGTATAAACACACCTTGGTCTGATTTTATTTAATACCCGGCAACGGAAGTATGATATTAGCAGGCATTTTTATAAATCAGATGATTTTTTAGTATTTTCAGTCAAATACTTTATGATATCATGAAAAATTCAATATGGAGGATGCGACAGACAAAAATAAACATCAAAAACAGTTTGAACCAATTATTATTTCAGAGACAATGCTTTCCCCTAACACAACATGAAAGTTATGTTTACCTCATTTAACAATACCTAATGGTTCTGTGTATCAAATTTGTCACAAAGATTTTTATTTTTATTTTGATCTGGCTAACATAAATACAAATATTGATATTTTTTTAGATATTTTTAATCTTTTTAGCCTTATTTTTATGGGGTTTTACAGAGAAACTGTTTAAAAATTTTAGTCTTCTAACAATCAAACATGGTTTAGTCAAACAGATGTAGAATCTTTGAATGGTTTATCATAATATTCCGCATATTTAATGTAGATAAAGATGCCACGACTAATTCAAAGATAAAAGAAAGAACATTGAGATAATTGTATTGATATCCAATTATTCATTGTCGCTTTTTGTCGTTCATCTGCTACCGCTTATCCTGTTAATCTAGGTATATATTTTTTAATACGTGACGCAAAGTTTTTGCGCCCCTTTTACCGAAAATTGCAAGGAAGGAGCATGAAATTTCCCACAATTATAGTAGGTATATAGATAGAGTGCTGATTTTTTTTTCAAATTATGCATAAAAAATACATTAAATCAATAAAAAAACATTACAACACCTATTTGATATTACCTTACTACCAAGGTTCGGCACAACTGCTGCACCGATTTTGATGAGACTTGGCACAAATATAGCTTGCTACCTGGGAAATAGCCCGGGATATATTCTCGCAGGCTTTGAATATCTTCGGCGCAAGAAATTATTATCATAGGAAAACGAACGGTTCCGCAGAATTAAAACGAAAAACGTGTACCTATATAGTTATGACTAGTGGTGGACAGACGACGTCAAGCTCGCCGCAGGGAGCTGCTGGACGCAAGCCCGTGTAGTTTGAACTCCCTACAAAAGACCTATGTCCAGCAGTAGACGTCTTTCGGTTGATATGATGAAAGAATGCTCCCAATCCGGGTCAGGTACAGACCACTGATCAACAGCAGGAGGAACGTCGAGCTAAAGTTATGCTGAATAAATCATACTTTGCGTGTAGAAAAATTTAAGAAAATAGCTAGTACATGATTTGTTTGCTCGCAATCGACGAGTATGGAAATACTTGAACATCAGAGTAAAATTGATCTTATTTGGATTTTTTTAAAGCTCATATTTGCCTATAGCAATTTTTCCAACGGGCTTTTGCCAGAACGATTGTAAAAAAAACAGAAGTACTAGATTTTAATGGCCGATTGGCGCAGTTTGTAGCGATCCTGCTTTCTGTGTCCAAGGCCGAGGGTTCGATTCCGAAAGTTTTCCATTGTCTGGGTGTTTATTTGTATATTATAAGTATTTATGTATATTATTCGTAAAAAAATATTTATCTGTCATCTTAGTACCCATAACACAAGCTACGCTTACTTTGGGGCTAGATAGGATGTGTATTGTGTAAAAAAAATCGACTTTAACACAGATGGCCAATTTTACTTTGACGATAAAGAGTTTAATATGCGAAAAAGAATCGAATGCGAGCGAGCAAACCTTATACTTAGGCTACAGAAATATTTTCCGTGGCTAAATCGATTGTTTAATGAGTCATACTCGACAGGGGAGTGCACTTGGCACTCCGGCCGATGATGGATGATGAATACTCCTGATTCCAGTTAGCGATATTTTTTGTCACACCCCCTAACTGCCTGTGGATCGCGAGATTTTTCTTTATCAAGTTAATTATACAAAGTTAATGGCATAAGTTTTTGTTTTTATTCCACTGCAAGCCCGCCCTAGACAGTTATCTATCTAGTGAGTGATGATGCAGTCTAAGATGGTAACGGGTTAACCTGTTAGGGTATGGAAGTTATACCCCTAATCGTGTTCAACGCAACATCGTACGGGAACTCTTAATCGCTTAGCAGCACGTCTTTGTCGGTAGGGTATTAACTAAAAAAATAAATAAAACTAGCCACAGCAAAAGCCTCCCACGGGGTATCATTTTTTAGCCTTAATGTGGCTTTGCCGTAGCGGGAGTACGGCAAAGCCACATTAGCCACATAGTGGGGTAAGCCTTTTTACTCAAGTGATTGGAGGAGACATAGAACTCTGGTATTGTTTTATAATCCTCACCACTCTAAGGCCTGCCATATTGCTGGTGGTCTGATGTTTAGCCACTGTTATTGATATTGACATTCCTTTTTGATTTTTGCAAAGATAGCGGCTTTCACCTATGACTAAATTGGCGAAATATTTACCGGCCAAACGACGATGCAGTTTGTAATACCAGATGGTAGGTCTATTTTGGAGATAATGCCATAGTACGTAAGGTTTTATCGTAGTCGAATAAATTTTAAATTTAATGTAACTTGCGATATCAAACTTTAATTGAATCAACAAGTGTATAGTTCATTTAATAACAGGCAGTAAATGAACAGTGGCGTGCACTTCATACATGCACAAAAGCTCTGCCTACCCTAAAATGTGCGTCTAACTCATAAATGGGAAGGATTTTTCCTTTTCATGGCATCTAGCTTCTTTATGCATACCCTGGTCTTAAACCCTGTGCACGCCACTGTAAATTACAAATACAAATTATAATTAACGTTATAAATACACAATTGTCCTTCCTTACACCTTTGTTTGGAAAAATTCACATTTCGTATAAAAATATTGACGTCATTTTGATTGTATGAAGATAAGTGCATAAATATAGCTTATCGGTTGACTGTGCCTCCGATCAATGCTCCAGGCATTATGATAAGTAAGTACGTGCCTTAGGACTGCCTTTGATACCAATGACATTATATATCCTGAAACTTACAGTATCTACGTACCTATATAAAATATCAGTACACATACAATTTATAAAGTAGTACCTATATTATGCGGTGATAGCCTAGTGGTTAAGGTATCGGTTTTCCTTACGTGAAGACCGTGTTCAAGCCCCGGCACGCACCACTATGTTTTCGGAGTGATGTGCGTTTTTAATTTAAGCAATTTAAATATCACTTTAAACGGTGAAGGAAAACATCGTGAGGAAACCTGCATGTCTGAGAGTTCTCCATAATGTTCTCAATGGCGTGTGAAGTCTACCAATCCGCACTTGGCCAGCATGGCAGACTCCATAGTCTACCATGCTGGCCAAGTGCGGATGGCCTAAACCCTACTTATTCTGAGAGGAAGATCTGTGACCTATAGTGGGCCGGTAGTGGGTTGATGATGATAACCTATGGTATTATAACCTTGCTCAGGGTCTAAGGTGTTCAACTGTTGATATTTTGTCATTTTGTGACGGCCGACTGGCGCAGTCGGCAGCACCCTGCTTTCTGATTACTAGGCCGTGGGTTCGATTCCCACAACTTGAAAATGTTTGTGTGATGAACATGATTGTTTTTCTGTGTCTGGGTGTTTATCTGTTTATTATAAGTATTTATGTGTATTATATTCATAAAAATATTCAACAGCTATCTTGGTACCCATAACACAAGCTACGCTTACTTTGGGGCTAGATGGCGATGTGTGTATTGTAAGACAATTATTTATTTACTAGCTGTTGCCCGCGACTTCGTCTGCGTTTGATTTTGTTTTTTGATGTGGCGTTCAATAATTTAGCTGTAGTTCTAAAAAAAATTAAAGTATTCAGTATCGCTAAGCCTTAAATGAGGGGTTTGCTGCTGTCCGCTGAGGAGTTCTGTCCTCTATCTCCAACCACATTTGGGCAAAATTAAACACATATTATAACCTCTATAGTACAAAAATAATTATTTAAATCGGTTATAATTTGTCGGAGTTATGATGTAAAATCGTCAAACACTCATCCCCTCTCCCAAAGGAACCGAGCGGGATAAAAAGTATCCTATATTACTTCTAACACTTCCAAAAATATGTGTACAAAGTTTCATGAGGATCGATTAAGTAGTTTTTGCGTGAAAGCGTAACAAACAAACTTACATTCACATTTATAATATTAGTGGGGATTCATTTTATTATTTATTTATTTTTAACTGACTTAAAAAGGATGAGGTTCTCAATTCGACTGTATGTGTCTTTTTTTTGTGATGTCATACCTCAGAGGCGGTCCCATTTTAATTTGGTGAAGATCAATTTGAGGGATCCTGGAAAAATGCTACAAATATTATATGTAAAATATTATATGAAGTCCTATATCTTATGTGTATATTCTTAAATGCATGAGTCGTACTGAAGTTGTATTATGAGTTTGGATGAAATTTATATATGGGATTGTATATATTATATACGGGTATAAAAATCGGGGAAAACTCTTAATAATCAATAAGCCTTACTCAGTAAAACTGATAGATATAATATAATGTGTTATGCTAAGCCTCAGAGCGATATTTATTTGACTGCCACCGCTATAATCAAATCACGACCTACGTCCAAAGTATTTATTATTTATTTAAGTCAAGAGTCTCCTTGAAGAAAACACTTAATTCCACACACCGACCGCAACGATATTAATACAAAATCCATTAATTTAATATCTTAGCATCGTAGCAAAATCACTAACAACAAATCACTAATAAGAGACTATTTATTCCACTTGTAAAAATAATTGTGATATTGGATGTCGAGAGTATCTTTTGCAATTACACATTGCGAAAATTACGGACGTATTTTTCCCATACAGGTGTATGGGAGGCTCGAAAAGCTAAATCAAATAAAACTGTAAAACAAATATTTCACGTCTACAAAGGCTAGGAGGTATCTGATGGAGGTTGCGAGGAATTTCGTTAGTGGTGCCGCAAATCTGCACTAAACAAGTGCGGAATCCAATAAAGGGACGGAAACCAAGTTCTTTACTCATTGAGGTAGACGGTTAACGTTTTAAGTGAAAAAGTTGGGATTTATAATACGAAACTGGTGTTGTAGTTATACTATACGAGGTTTTCGAAGTTGCTGTTATTTGTTTCATAATTTTTGATATTTTGAAACTGCAATATAAGGTCTTAGTGTTTGCCACGCTGAAGTTATAGTTTTGTCGTCGATTAGAGCCTTATAACTTTTGAACTAAGGAACATAATCGCTATTTTAAATATATATCTCTCGTAATACAATTCTATAGCCTAATGCGCATGTAATTGTAAGTTATAGAATTATTAATTAACCCTACCTACTCATAGGTATAAGTATGTTATGTTAGAAACCTCATTTTAAACAAAGTAGGCAACTATTTAGTTTTTATGTGGCTTCCTAAATATTTAAAGATTTGCAACGAATTCTTACTGACGCTGACTTTTTGGAATAATGGTCATTATAAACTATAAAGTGCTTTCGATAACTGTATAGTAAAATAGCGTGAAGAAACCTTACGTTTCCAGAAATGTGCCTGAAAGTTGTCCACAATGTTTACAAAGGCGTGTATATTCTACCAAACCGTATTTGGCCAGATGTTGGACCCGTCCTCTGACGAATACAGATAGTTGGTCGATAATGATAAACGAACCATGAGCTGTTTAAAGTAAAAAACCGGTTATTGTTGGTTTTAGTTATACAATTATAACAATTAATTTACCTACGTTTGTTGCTTTTAAAAATATTTTAGAAGTTTACACTGATTTTAGAAGTCTTTTGGATTCAAACGTTGTTTTCAAAATTGTAAATAGTTATAGGTACTTAACTATAGCTAAGTTTTCTGAACAAGAAATACGAATTTATCATCTGTGTCGCAAAATATAATTACAATTCGAGATTTTCATTTCAGTCCCAGACATTTAAATGAAGAAATTAAAAATATCCAATGTAATTCAGGAATTTACTTTGCCAAAAGTTTCCGTCGAAATATTAAGAAACGAGCAAAGTTTTCATATTCGCAAAATAAAACCGAAATGTAAATTCCTGAAATAGAACGCATCCATAAAACTCTCGGAAAACTGCGGATCGGATCAAACGGGAGAGAGGAATCACAAAAACTCGCAAACTCGAATTAAATAGTAGTAGGTAGCTTGACAACGAGAATCCATCAACGGTTTCGATCGAGATAAACCCGGCCCGCGAATCCGTCCGATCCGAAAAGCAAATTGTAATTTAATGGCGCTAGTACGGCGAAAATCCTTTTAGTTTTCTTGCAGATAGTAAAATGTAAAAGAAATTGTTGCTTCTGCTTAGCTAAGATATGTAAAAACTCTTCAACTTTATATAATACTTGGAATTGAAAAGCAACAACGAAATGTACCTACTATTAATAAAATACCTACCTGGTTGCATGTGATTTCAGTAGATGTATTCATTACTTGCTATGTAACGCCGGCGGATAAATCCCATTTTTAAAGGCATTTTTAAAAGCCTTACTGTCTTTAGGAGGTACATAAATTATATATTTTTTAATCTTGTCCAATTTCGTCAACATTGGTTCAGTGATTGAGCAGATACAACCAAGAAACAAAATAACGGACACACTTTCGCATTTATAACATTAGAATGGATGCTAGACTGTGATGATCTGAATAAATTGCCAAATCAGACTAGATTGGCATTTTCATCTCGGCGACTAGCTGTCATACCAGGTCTGAATCTCAACCATTTCTTCTGAAGATCTTTGTCGCTAAATGCTTTCAAGGAATCTTTAAAATTGGTTTCTAAGATAGATAGATAAGATATGGAGTAAGTAGCATTTAAAAAATACTTGTCTAATAGACTATACTGTTCAAAATTTACAGCAGATAAAAAAATGGTTAATTTCCTTTCTTGCATAGTAAATGATATCTGTTGTGGAGACCTCCTAGTAAGCTTTAAAATACCAATGTTAGAAGTTCTTGACTCTTCCATAGCAACAAAGGAGAAGATAAAAAAAAAAACAATTGAGTCGTGTGTTTTGGTGTTGTGTCAATATGTGCTGCTTTCATCTTACAAGTGCAGATCAAAATACTTATATGTGCGTGCATAACGTGAGAGTTTTCGCCTTAGATGCATAAAAAACATAATTTCAAACGTCGAAATGAAATACCGATTACCAGAACACGTATGACTTTTACCGCAACGATGTCCTGGAGATATGAAAGATACGATGATAGTAAATTACAGATGTGGGAGTCGAACGCGTAGGCTCGAGAGCGTCGATCCTATTGCTTTTAATGAAAGGGTAACGTTTATTTTTAGAACATTTATTACTATACTAGCGGTTGCCCGCAAATTTGTCCGCATACAACTTATATTTTGGAAATTACTACAAATTTTAATTTTGTATTCTAACTTAAATATCAAGCGATTGGCATTACCCATCCGTATTGCTTTTTTCTCGGCTTCTAAGAGCTGTTGTAAAAAAAGGCGCATTAAGCTAAAATATTTGCAATTCTTCATTTTTGTTAATTCTTTTTATAGCTGCTACACCTACCTTACCCACTTACACCTTAACTTCATCAAAATGTGTTCAGCTAATTCAGTTTTATCCCAAAGACCATTTTTCCGGCATGAGAAACCTATGTCACTTTCGCTCATTAAATGACGCTAAAAATAACGTCAATCCGCCTTTCTGTTGCTGCATGATCGATCGACAAACCGACTTTCGCAATTGTAATATGTGTAAGTAGTATATGGATTATTTTTAGAACGTTCATACTATTTTGTTCCCTCCTCCAGTGTTTATGACAGATGTTATAAATCATACAATTGGTGGACTTGAAATAAAGAAATGAATCTATTTTTATTTGATTATAGTTTTAAAAGTCTTTTGTTTTGTTTTAGCCTGTTTACTTTTTCGGCTCGACACTAACCCCGGAATAATAAGCTGACGATTAATACGGATAGCAAACAAAAAAAAAATACTTGTTGTGCTATACGGACCCTAGATATTCTTGTAATGTTACCGGTTGTACAAAATATAATGTTTTGCAATATTTTTCGGATTAACTGGTTCAAAAAGTTCAGAACTTAAAACTGATGTTCAACATGTACAAAATGTCTAGTCATGTTCAGTATTATTTTACACGAGCTGCAATTAAAATTTACCGTACTGCGTCCTTCTAGCCCGTTCTATAAAAGTAAGTTTGTATTCTTAAAATTGACATAATAGTAAAGTAGTTAATGTATAGGTACTTTTTTGCAAATCGAAAGACGTATTCTTGGTAAAAAGCTTAGCTTGTTTATGAAATACTTATTAAAACTGCAGGTTCGACATGCATTTGCATTTAAATCCGCATCTTTCTGGTTATTGCAAAATCCCGATGCTGGTATTTCGATAGGCATTTTTTATCTGTCTAAGAGATTGAAGCACCACATAGTAGGAACCATCTAGAAAAATACCCTCTCAGTGCCTCCCAGTATCTTATTACTAACAAAATACCATATAATCAAAAATACCAAATAATAGAAGCAGTCGCTTCTATATATTATATGGTAATGAATCTTCAGAAGATGTTAACATCAATGCCCAAATTGCACGAGCCGGCAAAATGTTTTTTTTTTTTTTCAAATTTAAATACAGTTAGTTACACTTTCATTGTAATCTGACCTAGTTATAACGCAGATTTAGTTAAGTAAGCCGGTTTACCTATTAGAAGTATTTTAATAGGTAAACCGGCTTAAACTTAGAGTACCCCTAATCTGTTTCTACGTGGTATCGCGCAGAAATTATACATTCCCAAATTACTATTGTCGGGGATGAAACCCCGGGCATCCATCTTAATCATCACACTGGGCAGACGGATTGGTGATCTCAGTAGACGGTAGTAGTAGCACAGAGCACGCTGTTGCCCGTTCTCTGTTATATTCCCTTACTCGTCTCATAGGTACGACACCCGTGGGAAAAGGATGGGTGACAACTGTATTCCGATCCGATACCACACGGCCATACCACATCTAATGGTAATAATTAGCATCTACGCACGAACGCACGACGAGCGTAACAATATAAATTCATCGTTATTAAAATGTGTAAGCCTACACATAACCGACGTCATTATTTATACAAAGGCCACTCACTACATACGAGTATTATACAGGTGTCTGGACTAAAAAACAATACACCTACGTAATATTTGCGCACATCGGCAAGCAATATCGATATTCGCGTAAACATATAGGTAGGCATGTTTATCTCGTTATCGGTATGTCACTGTGAATGTGAAAATGAGCGTGACAGTGAGTGACAAAAGGTATGAAATATTGAAATGATTCGATTAAAGTGAAACACGTTTTCCGACAAGCAAGGATTTAACGAACTGTGTGACGTGGCGCGCTGGCTGCAAGAAACTACCGAATTTTAGAGTTCCATTACTAAAATGGTAAAAACTAATATTACAGTGTTACTACGTCCGTCATCACAACTCTATATTAAGAGTAACCACTAATTCTATCGTCTTGGAATTTGGAGTAGATAGATATATATGTCTATTGCTCCATTTTTACATTAGTAAGACGGGAAAATTTGTAGGAATTTGTCAGGCAAAAAAGGCCGTTGAAAGTTAACTTATACATTTTAATAAACTTGGGTTTGCATCGCCTCAATCTGCAGTGTTGGTTGAAGTTTATGTTTAAACGGGAAGAATAAAATTATATCTCTGAGCTGGCACAGATTTTTGGAAATCAGCAAACTTGGTTATACGTTTATTTGTTTCCAAAGCGTCCAACAACTATTTCATCACACAATTATGGTTTTAAGGTAAGGAACCCTTGATCTTCGAGGATTCGCACTTCTCTGGAATTTATTGTTGATTTGGGTAATCTAACGCAGATTTCGGTCACAATAATTATATACTGTGTAACTCACAAACCTGTCCTAAAAAAACGTTCACCTTTCCGCTAAAAGCTATCTTTTGTTTTCGAGTGAGTTCGTGAGGCACAATGAAAAAGTAATACACAGAAAAACACATGAAAGAGATTATATTACGGGGTGACGTTACACGAGTCGTCGCTTCGGCGCTCGTGGATCCTTGACCCTGGCGAGTAGGCCACTGACCAGACAACTCTCGATGGCGCCCTACTCCGCCATTTTCAGTGCAAGTAAACTGTTTTGCTTTGGCGTCATGAGTAAAACAGGCTCATGATAACCAACAAAAACCCTTTCTCATCCTTACTAATATTGTAAATGCGAATTTGTGTTTGTTTGCCTACCTAAGTGAATCTATGACAAAAATCAAGTTGCCGTCAAATTGATTTTTGGCATAGAGCTAGTTGAAACGACGCAGAGCAACATAGGCAACTTAATCCAATAAAAACAAATGGTTTCCTCGGAATTTGTAAAAAACGGTAATAAACGCGGACTAAGTACGCGGGCACCACTTACTTTACAATATTTGAACATACAGTTTCGAAAAGGGAGCATGTGTGAAAATTTAATATGTTCGAAGTTATGTTTTTAAATACGAATTATTTTATAAGGCATTTTACAATCTAGAGTCCCAGGGCTAAGTGACCGCCCGGCGTTTATTAAATATTTGGACAAAATTATTAACAATTAACCTAAAACTAGAGGTCTAATCCGTATAGTTTTTTTTTACCTGGGTTTTGATATTTTTTTTTGTAGAGAGTTCTGACTTGCTGTGCTGTTAAATATTTGGATGTTTTATAAACAAGAGTGTATTCGGAAATTATAGGAGAGATGTGCCCTATTCGAAATTGCATTTTCATTTGTAACTATAATATTTTAGAAAATGTATTGCTCCAAGAGGGCTATAAGTCTGTAAGTCTTAAAGTAATTGTGTACCAGTAGTCGATCAATGGCAATAAGTAATAATGAACAAAACATATAGTTATTCACATTGTTACACACACAGTTACACACTTTGACATTGTTTGTTGCATATCATATTTGAATAATAATATAAATTTTTCGTTGATCTACCACTGAAACACACTCATTGCAGTATTTGTCTCGGGCCCCAGTATGTTTGTTATAGATAATTGAAAGATGTGATATATGTCAGTAAGAAAATATAGCCATTGTATTTTCATATTAAGCTTTTCTGAATCATACATCATATATAGGTACTAAATATAAACTTTCCTCTTGAATCACTATCTATGGCTGAAAACTGTAGTAAAATCTGTTTTGTAGTTAAAAATATCCAAGCGTACCAAGGGCGGAAGCGAATTTGTTTTAAAGTATGTGAAGAAGATAAAGATATATAATATATTTCAGATATATTGTTGCTAGGGATTTTGTAAGTAGACTCATTTATTCATCTGAGGTAACTATATATAGGTATTAGGTACCTACTGTCTACTGTGAAACTGTAAGTACGTCATACAATGAAGTAAACGAGTCATCGTTCGTGGATCCTTGAACTTTGTGAGTAGGTCACCGACCAGACAGTATTAGCTGATGCTTTTGTTCTTTGCTAACAATTTTTGTTTATTTGAGACACATACATATGCTTAAAACAGTATATAACATTACTCCAAATAACCTTGAAATTAATATAATCATATTTATCACCATTAATGCGTAAGTAAGACAGTCAAGCTGCCCGTATTTGTCAGATTCAAAGCGCTAATCTAAAAAATATACACTTCCTGCCTCCTTACTGTCTTTGATTAAAGCAGTATTATTCAAATATTGTTAACGTTTTGTTTCAGATTTATATTCCCAATTTGAAATTAAATAATGCTGCATCTTTCGGTTGAAGTTTTAATGCGAAAGGGACTTTTGTGCTATTTTTTCTTCATCGGCAACAGCTATCACAAATTTAAACTTAATATATTTACCTATAAAATATACAAAAAAAATAAAAAAATCATGTTTCATTTTTGTTTTAAGCGTCCTGTAAAAAAATCCATTGTTCGATTTGTGGTTCTTTTGTATTTAGTGAGCGACGTGTATTTGGATAGTACCAACTTGTATACAACCGTGTTTTAAAATAGCTCTGTAAAAATATTGCGAACAAGAGTTAAATAAATCTTTACTCGCGAAGCCTTGACCTTGCTAATAAGCCGACCAGACATCCAACATATACGCTATTTACGTATATGTTACGATAACAGTAAAATAAATATAGCTTTTTCATGATAAATGTAGATATTATGGAAGTTAGCACGCCATTATTAATGGAAGATCAAGACGCTAAAACTGTCTGCGATACTTCTAGCACCAATTTAAAAATATTTGGTATATATCTTTAAGGTGTATGTACTAACATGTAAAAACGACATGCCATAATCCATAGTAGGTGTAGATAATACTGAAAGCTTATGAAGTAATCCTTAAAAGTCAAAGTCAAAAATATCTTTATTCAAGTAGGCCCATAGGTGGCACTTTTGATATTAGAAATTATCGTATATTAGAAATGCGAAAATGTGTATCTTTGTTAGATTATTATTTTTATTCGGCTCAAGAGCCCGCAATGGGTTCGATACTAGGTAATACAATCTTCGACGTTAATTAGACATAATATTATATTCGGCTCAGTTACTGCACCGATATTGATGTAATTTACCACATACAAAGCTTGCATACAGGAGATAAAATTACGACAGAAATTAATAAAAATCTTATCCAAAATCGTCAGATGGAAGATTGATAATCTCTCTAATCTAATCTCGCCAGAAGATAGAACTAGTAAACTCAATCTAATCCGAAGATTTTGTATTATGAACTTCGAGCGATAGTACGTATACTTTTTAATCTGTAAAAGCGCCAGGTGATATAACTTTTCCAGGGAATTTTAGAAAATAGCCTATTTTATCATATTATATTTAAGCATATTTTATCTTGGCATAATTTCTCTCAGAGATAACTTGCATAGGATACTTTTAATACCAGAAAAGAATCACGAGGATATTATATTATATTGACGTGCCAGTAATAAACTTTTACTAACGCAGTGAATGAATTTTTTATCCAGTTTAAGTGTTTAGTACAAAGACCAATACACGAAGTCGCTCAGAACTTTGACCCTGGTAGGCCGCTGACCAGACAATCTTTCAGCACCCTATTCGTATAAATAAAAGAGTCTGCGTTGTAGACGGTGCTTTGTTATACAAAAAATCTATACATTAGCGATTAGGGGACTACGTCAAGACGTCTGGCTTGGAGAAAACACATTTGAATACCAACTATGACATACTATACACATACATAGTAACATATTCAATCAATGCCAGCGATACCAACATATAAGTAGATGATTAATTATATGCTAGTAACATACTAATGAAACATTTTTTTTTCTATTACTAAACCACTGCTGTATGTCTGTACGTCTGTTCATCAACGGGCTGTATCTTATAAACCGTAATAGGTAGAGAGTTGATTTTCTCAAAAAGTGAGTGTCTATTGTCGCGTATAAAACTAAACATAAATGCAAAAAAATAGCCCGTAAGAAACGTATTTTTTTGGTGTTTTTGGTCGATATTAATAATGCCGATATTATGTAATATTTCCATCGCCCACTTAGGTGGGTTTGATTGTTCAATTATTTATAAAATATAGATTTTCCCGCAGCTTTGCCAACTTTTGTTACTGTTTCTTAAAACTTCGTTCGTCTCAAAAAACCGTTTCGGGCTTAAATTTTGAATGCGACTGTCTCGAGAAAGCAAGCTATAAGCTACGCAAAATTTCGGTAGGATCGCTTTCGCTGTTAAGACATGCATGGTAACGAAATATATTTATTTGAATCCAGTGGGAACGGTTCCCGTCTGCTTTACCGTGATAAAAAGTACCCGCCAGGTTTAAAGCTATCTTTGTAGCAAATGTCTTAAAGATCGGTGCACTGATTTAGCCCTACATAGTTAAAAGTAACTAAACCATCTTTGCTTTGCAATATTAGAATGGATGCCATAAATTATAACTACTTAATAGTGAAATCGATATTTTTTCTGACAGAGAATTAAGAGAGTTACGAATTAGACGAAAGTATTATAAAAGCGACACTAGATTGATTGGCCGTATTTCGTCCTTGGAAAAATATAGTAATTATAAAAGCTTAAAAAACCCCGGCTATCAATATAGTGTATGTGTGTGTATTCTACAAGTAAAGCCCTCTGACTCTCTCCTTTATTTGATTCCTATATTGAGGGAGTTGTGAAAAAAATATTCATTCGCCATTCTGTGACGGCGGCCATCTTGGACCGATTTTCATCAAACATAGGTAGGAACACTCCCAACTAATTCACATTTCAAACAAAACAAACTAAATCAAAATCGGTTCAACCGTTCGGGAAACACGCTGCCACAGACCGACAAACACATACACAGCCACGTCAAACTTATAACACCCCGTCATTTTTGTTTCGGGAATTAAAAATAAAGCAAGCTTGCGAGCGGTTGGAATACTTGGAAGTTAAGTGATTACTGACGCTCATGACATGTAGAGTACCAAATGAGATGCATTGGTATTTGCTCTACGTTACCGCGTTTCCAAGGATTTGTTTATCTGCCTCTTTTAAACTAGCGGAAAGCCAGCAGTGCATAGCTCCACAATTTCTGGAAGGAAAATATTTTTTTACGACTATAACTAATGGTCGAGGGTCGAGGTCTACTAGCCATCCAGCTGGTGAGGCTATTATTATATATGCGTGATGAATCTATACTTCCTACTAATGTTTTAAATGCGAAAATGTGTATGGATGGATGGATGTTTGTTACTCTTTCATGAAAAATCTACTAAACTAATTTGTCGAAATTTTGGAATGTAGATAGATTATACCCTGGATTAACGCATATGCTGCTTTTTATCCTGGCAAAATGTACAGTTCCCGCAGGATTCATGAAAAACTAAAAAACCGCTTACAAAGCCGAGGTTAACAGCTGGTATATTATAAATGCGAGAGTTTGTATACATAGATAGACGGATAGATTGATGGATGTTTGTTACTCTTTCACGCAAAAACTACTGGAAGGATTTTGATATAACTTTTGATTTATATAAATTATAAAGCTTACACATCAGAAGAACATAAAGACTAGAATTTATAAAGATATGAAAATTAGCCAAATATAACAAAAAGTTACAAGTCGTGAAAAATCCGCCGTCCAAGAGTTTTTAAAAACTATTACAGAAAGGCTAAGATACTGTATGAAACATTCTGTTTGTTAAACTTTGTTAAACGTTGTGATTTTTATCTCATTTTATCTCTTTTATCTGGAAATAGTAAACCCAAATACACTTATGTCCGTTTTCACTAACGAAGAAAAGGGCAATGCGTCAATAAGTAACGCCTAATCTAAGGAGACTCCCAGACATACATCAACCGTTCACCAATAGTTATCAACTAAGAGTTGCTGGTAAAAAGCTAAATATTTGTTATTCAATCATGCCTGTGTATGAAATTACACACACACAGATAGATTAAAGTTTGGTATAAGATAACACATAGCTTACTTTCTTCCAACAAAAAATGTACAGTTTACGTGGGATGGAATTGTTTTTATTCTCCACTTCGAGCGTCGACTTTTTGAATTATATCTTTTATAGTCTATCGATATTCCATTAACGTTCTACCACTAGTGGTAGATATATTATAAAATACGGAAGGTATTAGTTCAACCAACTCTTCAGAACATTCCCTATCTCAAAGATGACAGTATACACGAACGAACGAGGACGTCTTTACGATAAGAACGTTTTTAAATCTATTTTCGAGATTGAACATAAATAAACCAACATTATGATTTAAGGGCATCTATGTAATATTAAGATCAATGTCAACATCTCTATTGTATTTCAATTTTTGAAGTAAAACTTCTTTAGAATAATTGTTATTTGAAAGTCGATAAAACGAAAATGCACAAAAATGTTAAGAAGTAAGATCGCGAGAGAATGAGATTAGAATACATTACACATTTTTAGTTACAACTAAAAATTTGTAATGTATTAAATGAATAATATGTTATATAAATAAAAATGGATCGCCGAAATGTATGTACGCGCATAACTAAAGTTGATGAACCTTTTTGTCTTACGTTCGTTATCGTATGGACAAGGTTTGTATGAAAGAAAAATCGAACAGAATGTAAAAAATTCATGGTATTTTTTTTTCATTCTGTTCGATTTTTCTCGGCAATTTTTTTTTTTAGGTTTTTTACTGTCAGAGTATGAAGAGTTGTGTATCTGCATACTTTAAATTGCATTAACTGCAGCAATAGTTAAGTTTTGTACAGAACTTAACTATTGCTTTGTAGCTGTGGAAATTCTTAATAAATTTTTATTTGTGACGGAAGTAATTATAAAAAGAATGCATAAACGAAGAATAGCATATTTTCTTTTTTATGATTGTACGGTAAACGTCAACAAGCCGATGAATTCTTAAAGGAATTCTAAAACACATTGAAAATAAGATAAAAGCGTTCCGAAATCGATAAAACATAAAAGAACACGCAGCCTCGTATTTTGTTATGCGAATCCAAATCGATGTAGAACCCCGCACCAATATTTATGGGGGATTACCAAGCATATGGCCGTGTTTTACATGCTCCGAGTTGTGTGCGCCAACCTTAACAGCTTCCATAATCAAAATGCTACATTTGATGATCATGATGATGTAAATGATGTACAAAAAAAATAGAAAGCCCTTTGTTTTGTATTCGTAGCGATTTTTGTTATAAGCTGACTTGTGGTGGCAAGTTTTATCCACGGCATGCACTAGAACTTTTCGTACTAATGTGCGTTTTAAGCAATCTATATATATAAAAGAGAAAGTGTGTGGGTATGTTCCGTATAGACTCCGAAACGGCTGGACCGATTTCAATGAAACTTTCAGGGAATCTCCGGATTGACCTAGCAAGTAATCCTGTAAGTTTGGTGAGGATCGGAGCACTCCTATTTTTGAACTGTCAAACTGTCAAATACAGCTTTTATTTACTACGAGTATGATGATATTCTATTGTTGGGTGTACATGGGTGTTTATAATGATCTTCACCTGCTCGAGAAGAGAATAGAAGAGAATGGAGAGAAATAAAGGATTTTATATATTATGAGACTTAAATTAAAAATTTAATAATTTAAGTTTAATGTTTAAATAAAATAAAGCAAAATCTAGCCCGGCGAAGCGGGCTGGGTACGCTAGTCTATTCCATAAAGAGGAAAGATTATTTGTTTGTTTGTTCCGAATAGGCTCCTGCAGCACTGTATTGTTTTTAATCACTTCTTCGTCAAATAAAGGCTCAACTATCACGAAGTAATATAGGCTATAATTCTTTTTCAAAATAATTGGAGATCCTTAAGAAAAATGTAATAATGTAACCCAATGAGCAATTTTGGCTTTAAAATTCATTACTATTGATAATACATAAATATTATGTATTACATGATTAAAATACTCATAATTATCTACAAAAAAGTCCCCGAGGATATCTATTATAGTTAAAATTTAATTAGATCGCAACTAGAAACAAAAGTAATACATTAGTAGGTATAGCAGATACTAATGTATCTTACTTGTATTTCCAGTGGCGAATGGCGATCTAGTGTGTGAAGTAGGATACATTAGTATAGCAGATACTAACTTATCTTACTTTTGTTTCTAGTGGCGATATTGATTTATATCAAAATAAATGGATTTATCATCAAGATATAGCAGTAAAATACTTTTTGATTCATTCGAATCGGACATTTAATTAAGAAGTTATCTCGAGTTTAAAAAAATTAAGGACTGAACCAAACATTTATTTTTACATATTTTATTCTTTTTATTAAGTGAATTGAAAAAAATATTTTTAAAAACTACACTCTATTTTTTTTACGAAAATACACCATTTAAAAATTGAATCCCACACGTATCTCACATTAACTGATTCTACGAGATGCTTAAAAAAAAAACAAACGCAGACGAAGTCGCGAGCAACATCTTCGTCAGGATGATTGAGCGATCTCCCTTATCTTTCCAAAGGCGTGTGAATACGGCCTTAAACCTTGTGGTCGGACTATGGGTAGATAATGACATTGCTGATGATGTTGATACTCATGTACTAGTAAGTATTTACGCGTATAGGCACTAATTTCAATAAAAGACGCTAATTTCTTACTTACTTTTAATTATAGACATAGTGACGTGTGACAGCCTATAGCCTCCTTACTTATAGGAGGCAAAATACCGAAAATGACTGGTTATAAAAACTTCGTCATAAATACTGCCTGACTTCTGTGACTCTACAGTGGAATAAACCACCTTGTTTGTACTTAGTTTGAAGTACAAAACAAGGTTTGGTAACCCCCCAAACCAATTAAAAATACTGGATAGCTAGATTTGACACATCTCCCCAACTGGACTAAAAAACATCTGCTCATAGTCCACAGACTCATTGCCAAATAAACACCAAAAATAAGATAAGACAGCTAATAAATTAGTTAATTTAGTTTAATATATTAGATCGGCAAAGCAGCAGGAATACGCCAGTATTTCACTATACGAGTACTTACTACGGCAAATTTCTAAATTTCTAAATTCTTTCTTTTCAGTGCTGGCATTTTACCAAGCAACTTTTTATTTAACTACAAAGCCATGGTAAGATTGGTTCTCCTACAATCAAAGCAATCGAAGCACAGAAGGGAGATCGGGCCTAAGAACTATACCTACATTTTATTTTATTTTCCTCACTCACAGCCGGAGAGTTTTTAAATATCATTGCTTCTGATGCTGAAAATAAATTGAAATGTCTCTATTGACCGACGGGAAGATGAATTTGAAATTGACTAGTGAAATTGGTTCTATAAAACGCTCTTCCAGCATTATTGACTCTCATGTGTACTGAGACGCAATTTTCTCGAACGATGTGTTTCTATGACTAGCGGCTAACCGCGGTTCGAATTGAAACTTTTAAAAACTAATTCTCTTTACTTAAAAATATTCTTGTGTTCTTATATACCCATGTACATAAGAATTATACCTCTCATGTTTTTTTAATGAATTCAAATCACGTAGTATTTGTGTATATTATTCTTAAAAAAAAATATTCAGCAGTCATCTTAGTACCCATAACAGAAGCTACGCTTACTTTTGGGCTAGGTGGCGATGTGTGAATTGTCGTAGTATATTTATTTATTTTAATGTTTAACAAAATCCAATATGAATTGGAAACAATTCACGACAGCTAGTACCAACTGCAAATGGAAACTTTTTTTTTTAAATATTTGTTATGGAAATTAAGCTTAAATTGCCTTGCTCATATCCTCCGCGAAAATCAGGAGAATCTGTAAGGTGTAATTTATAATTTCTACAATACACACAATAATATACTCCACACCAAACAGATCTTCGGCAATGTACTCTCTACGCACGTTTCGCTCCGAAACCGTAGCATCCTCAGGATATGTTGACTTTACAATGAATAATGTAATTGTTGTGCACGGAAATATTTACTCAAATTACTGTTCGGTTGTGTAAGATTGTAAATGGATCATTAATTTCCACAAATGGCTTCACAATTTTAGGTTTTCGTAGCTTTTTATGACGGAGCCGTCCGCGGAAGTATGCTTATTTCTGCCCCCAAGATGCATTGGTGTGTTCCATTCTGAATTGCATGATTGCCGGTGTAATGACAGGTACGTGAGGGTTACCTAAGCCTCACGTTGATGAACACAGCAACATTTCTTGTTAGGACATGTTCCTTGGATATTCAGCGTGCGTTGCTATGTTTATAGGCGATTGTTTCCCACTTAGGTTTGCCATCTGCTAAATCCGTCAATTATTACTAAAAATTACTAATTTTTGAACTAATAATTATTATAGCTAGCGTATAAATAATCACATTAAAAGTTACTTATATTTGTGATATTGAGTTATATGCAGTATTTGATCTTGCTAATTGTTGCACTAATATTTGTTATTTTCTTATTCGAAATTCCTATAAATATACGTGTGAATGATATTAATAGTAATTAAAATGTAGAAACACAAACTAGTTATAAAATAATCAATCAACAATACTTTTTGAGGGTACATCTGTGCGGTAGTTTTTTTTATATAGGGTGAGAGGTTGACATAAGATGAGGCGGACGTAGCATTAGACGATATTTTGTGAGCACGATTGGTAGAATTCAAAAATATAAGATGTGTTAAATAAGTGTTCTTGAAAATTATTTAAAGTTCCTGTTTTCCTGGTGTTAGTTAGTATTGTGTTAAACTTGTCCTTAAAGTGACTGGTGACTGGAAAACAAAAATAATGTAAATTTTTGAGTTCCACGCGATAAGCTACTTTCATAATGTATGTGTTTGGAGGTCATCAATGCATTACCATTTCGATCATATTAATAGAAGTTTAAATTTAATGATAAATAAATATACTACGACAATACACACATCGCCATCTAGCCCCAAAGTAAGCGTAGCTGGTGTTATGGGTACTAAGATGCCTGATGAAATTTTTTATGAATAATATACATAAATACTTAGAAAATACATATAAACACCCAGACACTGAAAAACATTCATGCTCATCACACAAACACTTTTCAGTAGTGGGAATCGAACCCACGGCCTTGGGCTCAGAAAGCATGGTCGCTGCAAACTGCGTCAATCGGCCGTCAAACAAGGCAATGATAACTCTGAGATAGTACTGAGAAAAAATTTAAAGAATTCTTATTTCCAGAGCGAGCGGAAATCGATCCCGGGAGTATGATCCTTAGTGGAACATGCTAATCACTAAATTCAGGATATCTTATCTGTGCATCCTAGCTCAGAACGAATGAAATTTTTTACCTTCTATGAAACCGCTACGATCTTTTTGTGGCATATGAAGCCATACAGATAGGAAATTGATCCCGGGACCTTTTGTGTGATCCTTAGTGGAACATGCTAACCACTAAATTTAGGACATATTGGAAACTGTGCATCTTAGCTCAGAACGAATGAAAGTTTTCCCCTCCTTTGAAACTGCTACGATCTTTTCGTGGCATATGAAGCCATAGAGATTTCGAGGGTAGATATAAAAAAAAATTATCTACCCCCGAACTCCATCATGAGTAAAACTGAAACATCACTCTTTAATAGGGTAGTTTAAGCTTTTGTTTTCCTATCTAGCTATTACCCATAATGCTATTTTAAAGCAAACAATATGTTAATTTCGGCACAATATCCAGAACTTTAAATAAACATAATTAAATAAATAAAAATGCCGCCTAAAGGCACCCCTTGGGGACACTGAACGGCAAGTTAATACAGCGATTGTACCATAGGTTTATTTTACTGCTCCGACTATGGACAAATAAAAGAACAGATCATGCAGGCGGAACGACGAAATAGTCTAAAGAGCAAGTCTGAGATTTCAGTTTTCATAGCGTGGGACTTCTTAAAATTTCGGAAGACAAATGTTTGAAGCTTGAACATGAGCTTTCAATCCTTGGAATTCATAACGTTTCTCGGACAGTGCCCTTAAAAATAACAATTATAAGAAGTTTGCATTTCAATTAAAAATATGCAATTAAGTGCCTCCGTAAACAAAATGAAACAAACACAAAACAGTAATTGCGTGTAACACCAAAGCATGCCACTCGCGATCGGCGTTTTATCAAGTTTCACCGAGATTACCGTATTTACGCCAAGCGCCTGTTTTCGCTCGTTGTATGGGGCTGGCCTTCTGTTAGTATTCTGTGCGACTTGTCTCTGAAACAAGGTCGGAAAACTCAGTCACGAAACTGGTGATTGATGTAATTATACGTAGATCTATAAAAGAATTAGAGTTATCGATTTGGCTTGGAAGCTGAAGAGACTGTTTTACGTTTCTATTGTATTTACTAGCCGTACCTAATAAACCTTTTTATATTTCCTTTCAATATCCCATTCCCTATCACTCTTAAACCATGTATAATAATAATAAAATTTTTCTCTATTTCATATTGTGGTAAAAACCCAAAAAGCACAAAAGTACAAAAGGAAATAATTAAACATTAAACATTAATAATAAAAAATTAACAATAAACAAATAAGTATTCTGTCTATACACTGAAGGTGTATCAATTACTTTTTATTTTGATCTCTATGTATTGAGATCCAGTGAGCTACTCTTGGAGCACGCATGTCCTGTCCCACTACCTGAAGATGCTATACGCGCCCTGATAACAGCAAAGAAATCGGGCAACCCCGACTCGGCAAACATTCCCGTAGCACTGCAGTATAGATGCCATATAGATACTAGGAAGCTTCATAAGGATGCGGTATGCGTAAATTTGAACTTCAAGTATCAATCTACAAAAATTGATACCTTCGAACCAAAAAATATACTGCTAATTAAAATTGTTGATATAAAAAATGGATTAACTGAAGTACAAAAACATGAAGTTATGCACAAATTGAAATCTACACAAAAGAACATCGTAAAATTTAAAACGGAAATAAATGCGTTAGTGATTTTACATTTATAACTTTAAGCTTTAAAATAGCTTTAGTATAGAAAAGCAAAATTATTCGCTTGAAAGAATATTGTACATTTTAAAACGTGAAATCCACGCGAATGTAATTTTACATGAACAATTCTGATAATTTAACCGTTATCCGTTTAACAGCGGTTCGTGTCGGTAAAACTGCGGTTCGCGGTTGATTTCAGCGACGTGCCGTTTTACCTTCCTCTGTAGCTTTAAGCTTTACGTGTATTGTTATCATTTACTATTGAGATCATACTATACAACCTGAAGATACATTATATAAATAATTGCGATTCAAATATAGAAAGGGCAACAGCCCGCGATTTAAACTACGTGGGATGTTTGTTTTGTGGCACAGAAACCGTTTTCCATAAATGTTGTAAAACAATCGAAACGTAACTTACTTAAATATTTATTAATTTTTTAGAGGTTACTATATCGTATTGTATTTATGTGCTCCAGTAATAATGCATAAACATATCATTACTAATGTTATACTAACTTATCGCCAAAATGTACGTACACCTTCCATCTCCGCCTCCTTCTATAAGGGAAAGGCAAGATGCTGCGCAACGCTTAAAGGCTTTCTACTTACATTCATTCATGTTATAATTTCTGATAACATGTCGACAATGACTTCACAAACACGGCAGTTTGGGGAGGTAGATATACCCATTAAATGTGTAAACTTCTTCAACGTAATGTGACCAGACCGCAGCCTTATTAGTGCGACCACAAATCTTCTTGCTAATTCCTTAAACCATGTGTGACGAAGAATCTTACTCCGCAAAACTTTTTACTAACTACAGTAAAAGAGTAAGTTACTTTTCAATGAACTACTCATGTAACTCTAGAAAAGTTAAGTCTTAGTAAGTCAGATGGCACTCGTATATCTAAGGCTTATTTCAAAAGTTGTAATTTTCATTCATGCCCACACCCAAATCGGTTCTATCTTTTGTGAGCCGTAAAGTGAGGTGCTCACTGTAAGTGCTAATTATAAAATTTTTTTGACCAAAAGAACAAAAAAAAAAGAAGTTAGCAGGTAACTACTGTAAGGTACTTACTGCGCTGTGCCTTAAACTTGTACATTGGTTTAAATGTGATTCGATTAGAAAATGAAAGTTACTACTTCATAGAGAGTCAGTTAAGTTTAATTAAGAGCTGGAGTACAATTAAAATAGCACTATTGGTACATATTTATAAACTAAACGTATAGAAGAAATATATTCATCATATCGACCCATTACCGCACCGCTGCAGGGTCTCCTCCCACAATGAGAAAGGGTTAAGGCCTTAGTCCACCGCGCTGGCCTAGTGCGGAATGGTGGACACCACATATCTTTGAGAACATTATGTAGAACTCTCAGGCATGCAGGTTTCATCACGATGTTTTTCTTCACCGTTGAAGCAAGTGATATTTTTGATAACTAAAAACGCAGCTAACTTAGAAAAGAGTTGCGTGCTGGGATTCGAACTCGGCGCCCCGAAAGTGAAGTCGAGCTCCTACCCATTTATTTATTTATTACCGCTATTACAGCTTCTTATATATATTTTAAAACAATTATAATAAACACATATTCATACGGACGCACATACATGAGTAAACGTGTTATCAAGTATAATTTAGTTGGGGTTGACCAAGGTTGACAATGTTTTTAAGATTAGGTGAATTGCATAGACGTTTCAAAAGTGATTATAAACTAGTATAGTAACTACAATAGGCCTACTTGAAATAAATGAATTTTAAATTTGGACGAAAACAGACATAAATTACTTTAATTCATTCGAGTATTAGTGATCTCGAATAAAAGGTGGAGCCATTGCAACCCAATGACCTTGAAAGCCTAATGTTGATTGGTAATTCTTGCGGGATTTAAGATATAATAACATCATGTACAACGTTCGTTTTAATAATCCGCAACAGTTTTGCGGTTTTAGCGATACGCCGCACTCACCCTGTTCTGGAGGCAATTATTTTACACGGATTATCATTACCGCTCCACGGTGCCACCTGTGGATTACCATTGCACGGTACCGACCGTGTTTAACAAGCTTGCTCAATGAAATGTAACTAATTATCATGTCATGTTTTGATGTTTCCTTTTGCAATGTAATGTTAAGTATGTACCGAATACTTAATAGCAATAATGAAAAAATTGGTCTCTTTTATACCACTGCCACGTCTTAAATGCTTAGTAATATTATAAATGCGAAAGTATATTTGTTTGTTAGTTTATCCTTCCTTCAGGCACAGTTTCTGCACACAGTTCATAGAAAGGACGAAGAGTAAATGAGAAAGAATATTTGTTTGATAGTTTGTCCTTCCTTCAGGAACATTTTCTGCACACAGTTAATTGAAAGGACGAAGAGTAAATGCGAAAGAATGTTTGTTTGTTAGTTTGTCCTTCCTGCAGGCACATTTTCTGCACACAGTTAATTGAAAGGACGAAGAGTAAATGCAAAAAATGTTTGTTTGTTAGTTTGTCCTTCCTTCACGCACATTTTTGGCACCCAGTTAGTTGAAAGGACGAAGAGTGGCATAAGATACTTTTTATCCCGGGAGAACATACGGTTACGTGATTTGTAAAAAACCGTGATAAACACGGACGAAGGAAAAATGTATATATGCTATGGAAAACTTTCACGTTTTAATGTAATATTTCCATCTATCTCATTCCTACATTCTTATTACAGAAGATACATAGTTTAATCCATATTAAGGTTTATTAAGTAAAATGCGATTGTGTTAAAAATATGTAAAGTTTAAAGTCAAAGTCAAAGTCAAAAATATGTTTATTCGAGTATGCTCATAGGTGGCACTTTTGATGCGTACATAAGAATTACACGGTAGTGACATGATGGCGAAAACCACATTCGTAAACTTACAACTAAAGCTACGAGGGTCCCAAATGCGTCCTGATCTAAGAAGAAGCCCACAACAAACTTAGCCGGGTGTTTTTATTTTGTTATCGTTTAAAATATTAATCCAGTTTTTTGGTTGTCAGACGCCTGCTTACAATGTAATTATGTACTTATAAGGGAAAAATAGCAATCACGATTTTAGTAATATATTTTAGTAAATTATCTAAAAATGTATGGATAAATAAGTCAATTTTTTCATATACGTCTTAAGCTAAAAAGATTAACAAGCCTAGTTTACCAGTGACAGTTAAGTCGGCTGGAGATTATATTTTCAAACTTTACAATTTGAATGTTAACTATTGCAAAACTGAATGTGAGATACAATACCGTATTTACTGAGATCTCGTTAGTAACAACGCCGTGGGCGCCCCCCCCCCCTCCCCCGTCCCCACCTCTTCCTCTCTCCACCCATCCCCTACCCTGTCGCCCACACGCTGTAAAGGTTAAGGGCAAACTGTTGTTGCATCCCACAGAACACGAATAAAACTCATCTGTCTGTACTAAAAAAAATTCCAATACTCTTGTTTTTATTTGTGCAAGTTGTAAGCGAACCTAAAACGTTTATATGCTCTTGAGCATTAAAGTGTATTGATAAACCTGAGCCTGCTGGCAGCAAAAAAAAGGTTTATGGCTAAACATTTTATTTTTCTTTTGCCATCAGACTCTGGTTTACCTATATATACCCCCTACATCGTTACAAATTTAAACACAGATTTACTGTCAATATGCCAGGAAACACGATTACATAAAATTGTTCGAATTTTATATTTACAAATTAAATTTATCACATAAAAACTTTATTCTACGAACCATCCAGTTTCATCACCACCACGTTCCTCACTATAAGAAAGTCTTAGCGTGATGTTAAACCATTTAAATATAACTGGTCTTCCAAGGTTTAGCGCGTTTGTCTATTTATAAATCCTGAATCGCGTATTTCACTAATTTAACTGTCATCCTATCTAAAAAACCTGTCCTAAATAAATAAAGCACTTTCATACAAACTTTCATCTCCTATTTGGTACCTTTTGGGATAGAATTATCAAAAGCTATGGAATGCCTTATTCTTTATTTCCAACCAAAAGCCCAAATACTAAGTTTCCATGGATATAACTTGATAAATGATAGTAGGCTACTATCAACTTTTTTTATTTTCTAAGCCCAGCGGTAAGGCTGTGCAGTCAGTCAGGATTTTTATATATATATTAAAGACACATAAATTTAAGTTATCAGTATTTTATTGCCTCGCATTCTAAATTAAAGCAGGAGGTCTTCTCATTCATAACAACCATTTTACATCGACTGAAATATGTAGATAAAGTTCTTGAATATTATCTGCACTTTGTGCACTTGTTGCACAGTCTCCTATTTTTAAAAGGCAGGCAAGGCTATGTTCAAACTATGCATACATATGCAGTATGTAGTGCCATGGGCGTACCAAGCTTCTGGTCTAGGGGGGGCTAGTGAGATATTTTTAGGTAAGATCATTCGCGGCTGTTTTGTTAAAATTTTTTAGAGCACCCTCTATAATCGATACTGAAGCCTAGACTGTATTTTTTCATTTTTGTCTGTCTCTCTGTATCTTGGCCGCTAAACATTTTTAAGAGAGTTCATAAATTCTGCGAGTTTACAGGGGGGGGGACAGACAGACAATCAAGCAGGTAGACAGGTAAGTTTGGGTCTACCAGAATACGTAAATACAATTAGTTATTCCGTGATCTGAACAAGAAGTATCGTAGTAAATGATTAGTGCCGATTTTTTTAGGAATTTGTTAATTTGTCCCTGGAACAAGTTAGCATATTTTACATACCCCTGCCAATGCAAAAATTTTGTATTGCTTCAATAACTCTCGCGGTTTTAAATTATTTCTTTGTCTAAAAAAAGTACTGTTTGAGTGTTTGTTTCGTCGGTATTTTACTATAAGGTTAAATAAGGTCGTACGATAAAAGAAAGTCAAACGTCTACAATCTTACAACCTAATTCTTGATAATAGAATTGTTGCATTGCATTATCTTTTGATAAATTAGGCACGAATGGTCTGTTAGTTAACGTATTCTTTGTTATACAACACACGAACATTTGTGGTAAAAAACAACTAAATAAAATGAATTAATTTTGGCTCATTAATCATTATGTATTATTTATTACACTTTATAAATGTATAGGAGCGATAACTGGAAACCACAAGAGAATAATAAATGTCAGTAATTACTACACATAATATTTAAACTAACGTTTTATAGTTAGGTAAGTATTACACACACAATCATCATAAAATCAAGTTTAACTGAATTGGATTCGGCGTATTGAATACGCCGATTAATTTTAATACTATTTTGACAATGAACTCTATAAAATTTTGCGAAATCGGTAAGTTGCTTAAGCTAAATTGGACACTTTATTACAGCTTTTTTCGTATCGAGTTAGATATTTGTTTCCCAGATAGTTTTTAGTAATTGGAATAAGAATCAACTAAAAATACAGAAAATTGACACTGATAACAGTTCGTAAACTGAAGCTGCTAAATTTATTTTGAATTGCGTAATCCTAGTGCCTAAAGTTGATTTTTAGAAACGAACATGTCCCTCTTGGCGCACGTTTCTTAGTTCTCCCAATAACCTATACAAAATATGACAAAGTATAATTTTTAATTAAAATACTACTATGATGTTATTGCGGGAACGCCTTTATAAAGCTCTTTTTATTATTTGCAATCCGTATTAGATAGTTCACATAATATAATGGTGCCAATTGTGTTTTACATAAAAATAGTGCGATCCATTTTCGTGAAAAGGAACGCAAAAGATCATTTTAGAGTTTTACACGTCGCAAAATCGGCATTATCGGCATTATCGGCATTATCGGCATTTAATTAGTTAAACCAAAAACATTAATAGGTAAAACAAACGGACTTTCACAAACCCTTTAACACAGCTGTGGGATCCCTTCAGTAATAACTAATAGCCATCATCCGTATGAAATAGGTCATGTTATTCAAAAAAAAATTATCGTAAAGAAAGCTAACATTTGTAAGTACTTGCCAATAACGGAAGCAAACGAGACTGGTATTGAAATCTACTCAGCTTAGTTCTTGTTTGCTTTTTAAATACTTAACTAATTGGGAAATTACACAAGCCAAAGAGCCAAGATATTTGAAATAAAAAACCGTTCATTCAACTCAACAGGAAATACCTTGAAATGCGCATAAATTTACTCATAATAGAAGTTCATTAAATCAAGTGTATGGTTACGAAATAGGTTAATGTCTCTACTTTCCAAAAACTAAATTTGTTTGCCTTGATTTGGTCGCTAAATCATACATTATAAATCTCATCTGAGCTTCGTAAAATAACCAGAAAATATGTTACACGCGCATAAAAAATTATGTACGGAAGAGCAGTAAAACGAGACGCATTTTACTGCTCTTCCGTAGAGTGAATTTTAGCATTTGTCTGTCTGTTTTTTTATATTTCTTTATAGCCACAGCAATTATATATAAGCACAGCATGACTGAATTATATATTTTACTATCCCTCGGCCACAAGAGAATATATGAATGAAGCGTTTAAGTAAATTAAACAATTGTTTGCTGGAGCTGCAGTGAAATTCGATCAGTTTTGTATTTGTTGTGTCTGCGTCTTCTAGATTGTTTTAGAGCTCGCTAAGTCACGAGGGAATAAGCGGTGATTAAGGCGAGACTTCAGCGTTAAAAGGTTTTCCTTCTCAACTTAACTGGCCGATATTAAATAATAAAGTCTATAGGTTTGGTATACTGCATATATATATATATATTTGGTATACGGGGGTATTTTCATAGGGTCAATTAAATGTCGATTTAATGTAGGTATGTGAACAGGTGATGGCCCAGTGGGACTTCGACTTCACGTTCGGGGGGGCGAGTTTGAATTAAAGCACGCCCTTCTAACTTTTCTAAGTTATATGCGTTTTAAGCAATTAAAAAATCAATTACTTCAATGGTGAAGGAAAACATCGTTAGGAAACCTGCATCCCTGAGAGTTCTCCATAATGTTCTCCAAATGACTACGGCCTGTAGTGAACCGATAAAGGGTTGATATATTTATGTATGTTCCTGACTATCACTTGCATACATTGATACGTTAAATTAGTTTATCTTTGAAATGGTTAAGTGAGGTTATTAAATTAATTCTGTCGTGCGTCTCTAGCCCCTCCACTCAGATCGTATTAAACTGGTCCTTTCATTGAGTCAAGCTCAATCGATACGAAAGAGTTGCAGTGTACAGACCTGGTTTGTCTTCTCAGTTAGAGTTTAAAGTTTTTTGCAATGATTCTATACATTGAATGATTAATGTCCCATTGGATAAAGGCAGAACCGTAACTGGATATAATAGGTTAATTTTAAAAGTTAATTAAAGAATTATTTAGTGGTATCTAGGCATTATAGTTACTGTTAGTGTATGATTCAATAAATACAAAAAAACCCTACCTACGAGTAGCTAAGCGCCGTTAATATACCGTTATTTGTAATGACTACGTATTGGCGGCGCTTGCGTTTGTGACTCTGGGCCCATTGTCTTCGATCACGAAAAAATTTATTAACACCGTGTCCCAAAAATTCGTCTTGACGTCTGGTGACTCAAGAGCTGGCGCTTATTTAGCCCAACGGCTAAGTCTAGTAATTCAAAGAGGAAATAGCGCCATTTAGGTACCATGCCCATAAGTGAACAGTTAGACGGCTTATATTTTTTGTATATAATAATGTTAGTTTTGTAGTTATTTTTATTTTTATCAAAATATTTTTCATAGAGAGGCCTACTTGAAACCAGTTAAATGGCTGATTAGTTGCAGGTTAGTTTGTATGTGCTTTGTCGCCGAAAATTTGAAATAGCTCTAAAAATAATAGCTAGTTAAAATATAAATAAGCAATATTTCCTAAGCAAGAGTAACTTAGCATTCAGCTTATATTTTACAGCTATACCTATCTATAATGCAATTTTTAAAATACCGATCCCGCTAAATATTTAAAACTTCCGATATTTTGTATCGTATATAACATAATAATAGAAATTGTGATCCTTATAAGATAACCCTAGACATTTTTTGTTTGACTCAAAAGGAAAATCGTGCTTTTCCAATTACATTACCGCGCTAAATACTTGCGCACCCACTTAGTAAGAACCTACTTGGATCCCACATAAGTAATATCTAGTATTTACCCGCGAATACAAAATATAAATCGACCTATACAGATATAGAGGGAAAGTGGTTCCTTTATAAGAGACTAGTGTAGGATGCGAGCAAAAGCATTGAAATTGCTTTGAACCGAGTATTCTTCCATATCAGATAGTTCTGTCGACCGCATTCAAAAGGATAAAATATCTATTACTATTCCTGTATACGTTTCCTACTGACCACGAGAGAAACGATTGCTTTTGCAACATGTAAAGGCTTACCTCACTTGTGAGTTCTGACTGTGAATTACAGAACACTCAACATACATAAGATTTAAGTAAAGGAAGTAGGACCTATAATGCACCGCTGTTAAAGTTAAGTTCAAAAATAAATATCCTGTTGCTCGCGCCGTTGTAAGCATTTTTCTGTTTTTTTTTTTCAGGATATAACGTTTCCTATCTCTACCTCCAGAATTCATATATATATCAGCTATCATCATATCAGCCCAGAACCAGCCCACTAGAAGGAACAGATCTCCGCCCACAATGAGAAGGTTTTAGGCCGTGGTCCACCAGGCTGGCCCAATACGGATTGGTGGACTCCACACGCCTTTGAGAACATCATGGAGAACTAAGGCATGCCGGTTTCCTCACGATGTTTTCCTTCGCGCTTGAAGCAACTGATATTTTAATTACCTAACTAACAGTTAAAGTTAGAAGTGCGTGCTGGTATTCGAACTCGGCCCCTCGAAAGTGAAGCCGAAGTAAAACTTAAAACTAAAGTTTAACTGTAAAGCTGTGTAAAGGTAACAAAGGTTTTTATTTTAAAGAAACATTTCCGGGGTCCATCTCCACTATGCAATCTACGAATACCAGTGTAGGATGGGATCGATAATAGACAGACGAAATCAAATAAATTGCGGGGCTACAAAGCGCACGCAAACAAAACCGTGCAGTGTAGATCCACACAAAAGACACAGTAGGTATGTGTTTGTGTCCACTAAAGGCAGTTGATGAAAATTGTCGGTTACATTATATCAACATTATTATTACTATCAAACCGTTGCCGGCCACTACAGTGCAGGAGTCTCTTCTCAGAAAGCCTTTGTATCCCATACCTTTGATTCTTCCTTAACCGTTACCTGACGATGTTTTCCTACACCTTTAAAGCAAGTGATATGATAAACGACCAAGACACCGGGAGGTATCTTTGCATCGTTCGAGTCCATGTAGGACTGAAGTGTAAAATAAAATAAAATGCACCCGTATTTATAATACCTACCAACTCAATTTATAATACCTACCAACTCAATTTATAATACCTACCAACTCAATTGGATTAAAAATCAATGCTCATGACGAGCATTGATTTTTAATCCAATATAATTTTAATTGTTTCTTGGAAACTATTTATCAACTAAATAATTATTGTAAGCGTATTTGTAAAAATAATAGTAAATTTTTTAAAATATCTGGTCAATATAATGTATAGTTATCAAAAGTTAAATTATTTACCCACTTAATAAATATTTATAGATATTTAATTACGCAAAATGCAAGGAAAGTGTCGGGGATCGGAAAAAATCGGGGAGAGGGACTATCGCCGCTTTTTGTACACAATAACTGTAAAATTTTAAGTTACTTCGGAGACGCTAGAGCATATAATGAGTGCAATAAAAGGCATTCGCGTCACTCGTATGATGTGCCAACATTATGTGCCTATTTGAATACGCCTATAAATAGCAATATTAAAACCCGATCGCGGTCGGCTGATGAACTGCGAGGCGCCACGACACGAGGAACGGGTGTTCCGTTTTATAAATAACTATTGCAACTATATTTTACTCAAGATTTTGAAGTGTAATATCGCAGTAATTAAATTACAGTTTTTTTAAGAAGTTTCAATTCTATCAGAGAAAGGGTGAAGCACGTGCAGGTTTTTTTACAAAATAAACCTCATAGGTTGTCGTGGATAATTGGATTTCTATATTGTATGCTTTACAATAATTACTCCATTCATTCATCATTATCAACCAAGGGTCTCTATTCAATATTACTAAGGTTTAAACTACGCTGGTCAAATGCGAATTCGTACACCCACACACCTTTGGGAACATTGAAAGAGTATACTTTTATTGTACACCAAAGAAAAACAGAATACTTAGAGCAACTTAAATAGAGGATACGGAGAACTCTCAGGTATGCAATTCTTTACTATGTTTTCTTTCACCCATTAAATCTCCTAAATGTTATGTTAAACTGCGAAAAGGGCCGGGGATCGAACTCGGTCTTTTTTCTCTATCTCGGTCAAATATTCAATTATACAGCACTAAAATTAACTCTTCTTCAACCTATGTGTTACTTAGGGAATTTCATGTACGTATAAAAGTAAAAAATAAAACAAAATTCATTTTGAAAACATCCACCTTTCTAAAAGCAACATGTGCTTAATGTAATGGAAAATACCAAAGGGATATTTAAAATCTTTACAGCAACAGAGGAGAGGACAGGGTGAAAAACGATCCGTCCGTCAACGAGGCCCGCATCGAATTTCCCGCTTTTCCGATAGACTAACTTGTCGGGATAAGCTTCTATTTACAAGCATTGCCACTTTTATACGATTTCCACTTTGAAAATGAGATCTGATATAAATAAAACATTTGATGTATAAACAGGAGTAGTGGAAAACAGTACCGTAGGCTCATCGGTGGAAAATACACGTGATAAAACGGACCTCATTAGAATGATCACAAAAAACACAAGAAAGACTTTTGCACATTTTTGAGCCGTTATATACCAAATTTATGGCAAACCTTGATTGTTGTTGGTCACGTGGAAACTGCTGTTGGCGTGGCAACGCACAATGGCATTAAAACATAGTTTCCCTTTCATATGATTTATAACCAAAAAAAAGGAATTATGTCTGAACATTTTGTATTTGATTATGCCACATTTCGTGATTATGACTAGGATAAACAAACATCATGAATATTTTCTATGTAAGAAAGTTTCAATGTTTTACAGTCTACCGGGCGTCACAATTTATTTAATTATTTTACTATGCAGTAATCCATCCCGAATAGGAACCAGAAAAGGAGCAGTCTTGTCATAGCTCTAAATCTCTGTCTCCAATGCGAGATAAGATTTGTACCCAGTGCCATTATTATTAATATATAAAATATTTACAGAAAAAAAAAATAAGAATATTAAAAAACTATGTCACTCTTAACAAATATCTTTTATCATTTCAGACCTACATTTTAATAAAAACTCACTGGCGATAAACCGGAGTGGTTGTGAGATGAAGAGGTGGGTTTGTTAACGTGTTTAAAAACATTAGAAGTATCTTTATCATCATCATTATCATATCAACCAATTATCGGCCCGTTACAAGGCATTCATGTCCCCCCCACGATGAGAAGGGGGTTAAAGGTGTTTTCTGTAAATAAATTCTTAGTACTAAGAATAAACCTATTAAAATCCAAAACATTTTCTTCGTTATGTTCCTCATATTTACGATAAACAGACCTTTATATTTTGTATGACATTTGATTTAAAGTAATATTCACCGATCAAACAGATGGCTTACCTTATGGTGAGTAAGATACCCTACGCTTCGCAAGGAACAGATCCTACATGTTGCCGCCCTGTGTCCATCAATCTGTGGCGTTAAGCCTCATGTGCCTGATATTACTTCAGACCTGAACACAGTGCTTCTTAGCTTAGTATTTTAGTTACTTCTTAGCATAGCTCCTTAAACAGACATCTTTCCATTATAGGTGTCACCGACAGCCCTCTTTGCAGAGCATGCATGGAGGCAGATGAAACACCTACGCTCGTGATGCTGGAGTGCACGGGCGTGACAGAGCAACGCGAGATCTACCTGGGATCACCAGCCACTATCCCAGAAGTCCTCAGCAACCTGGGCGGTATGCTGGGATTCTGGAATGAGCTTGGATGGCTGGAGTAGCGAGCAACAGCGGGAAATTTCTACGTACAACAAGCGAAGCGCTTACGTGCGAAAACTACCCAGAGAGAAGAAGAAGAAGTGCTTCTTGGGGTCGGAAATAAGCATGGCGGTAGTATTTCTCCGGTTTTGTTAATACTTTTAATTAAACAACTTTCATTTGAATATATTGATCGATAAAAAAAAAACACAACTGTCATCTTTATAGCTATACTTAGTTTATTATAATACCTGCATTATTTAGATTCTCACGAAGATCTTTCGACTATAGTCAAGTTCACCTTCAAAAGCCAGACAGGCGATTGTAATTGCAACGTAAATCTGAGAAACTTGAATGAGAGTCGTTCGAACATAGTCGAAAATGTGAAATTACGAACGGTAAATACCGTTAACGGGTGTGTCGGCTATTCGCACGTGGCCGAGGGCAATGCCCCGTGGCCACACAGGTCTACAAATCGCATTGATGACCGAGGTGGCTGGGGAAAGTTGTAATAACATCTGTAGTTTCAAATTTTTATATGAATGAGAAGTACTGTTCCTATTATTATTGCTCGCCGCTGATTGCGATCAATACTCCAAAGTAGAGAGTTATACGAGGTCATACATCAATCTCAGGAATTACATAGAAGCATCTGAGGTGTGGGCATTCAGACGTAACATTCGTCTGAAGGCCTCGCAAAGTACCCAATGCGAAAGAAAGAAAGAAAGAAAAAACATTTATTCATGTTAATTGTTACAAATATACATAATAATAAAGTTACAGCATAGTATACACCATACAATGTCTGTGTGTAACACCAGACAGAAAGGGTCAACAAACGACCCGATCTTTTGCACACCATTAAGATGAGAAAGGTTGCAAATCTGGGGCACGTGCTAAGGTAGGAGCGATATGAGCTCCTTTAACTAATTATGATGGGAAAAGTTGCAGTAAGAAGAGGCGTTGGTCGCAGAGAAAGTCCTGGCTCTAACATCAGAGAGTGGACTAGAATCGTGAGTGCAGCACAATTATTTCACCTCGCGAAAAATAGACAAGAATTTCGGAGAGTAAGCACAAGAAGATTAATCCATCCAAGTATACACGTAACTCCAAAAGTTTTGTTTGTTTATTCGTTTCCATACAGCTAAACCAATCTTAACAATTTGTTTTACACAAGGAGATGGACTGGATAATTTATTCTTTATCCCTGAAAAACTAAATGTTCCCGAAAGATGATTTAAAAACTAAAATGACAGCGGAAGAAGTCGCGGGCAAAAGCTAGTACAAAATATACTCGAAAATATATCTTTTAGTCTCCCATTTGTTATTCTATTTATTAGTGAACAATGTTCAGTCCAACCAATGCACTGAGCCTTGGGATTGACATAGTATACTCTTGACTTGAAAAGAACCCTGGGACTAATTTCTATTACGAACGGAGCACGGTATCATCGAAGATCGAAGACATCAGCTACTACATCGTCAACATGTGAGATTACAGACTAGGGCTACCTTGAAGTGGAATTAAAAAATAAGACTAGTACAATTTTTTTTTGCGATTTGTTTTCGTGGTTTAGAAGACCCTTCTTAAATATATCGAACGCAAGTCTCGTATTGGGACAAATCTCCTAATAACAAGTTAAAATAAAAAACCAATTAAACAATCCAACTAATAAGGGTAAGTACCAAGTACCATTTTCGATATAGAAACAACTACAGACGACCGCGGTTGTTTCTCTATCAAAATTATATATACCTACTCTTTAAGTTCTCGAAATTATTGTTTGACAAATTTGATAAAAAGTTAGTCAGAAATGGTCAGTCTAGACAAACAAACGCATTCTATTACCTATAACGATGAAACGAAGTATTTCTATAAGAAAAACGGAGACAAAACCTTCTCAAAAGTTTCTCACATAAACATTCACCTGCTATTCTACACAATACACTACGTCACATACTATACTTTTACTGTGATTTTAAGAATTAAATTACTCAAGATTGGCGAAATTAAATCCCAAAAGATATTATATACTAGATGTTCTAGACTTAAGTGCTTTATTAAATAGGTTTTATATATAGGTATATATATATTTATTCTAACCTCATAACTCATATATAAGCAAGTAAAACTTGCAGTGCAGTACACTAGACTACACAAAATAAGTAATTCATTTAAAGGAAATTGTATACAATTTTACAATAAATTACCGGTTGATATCTTGGGGATGCCACTAAAGAAGTTCAGAGTTTGTATTAAGCGAAAGCTTATAGAAAAGTCCTATTATAGTATAAAGGATTACGTAAACGATAAAAAAGCTTGGGTGTAAACAATTGCTCTAACCAGGTTGCTTCTTAAATATTTCCTAATGACAATGTGAGATGGTGATAACAAAAAGAACACCCGGCTAAGTTTGTTGTGGGCTTCTTCTTAGACCAGGGCGCGATTGGAACCCTCGTAGCTTTAGTTTTAAGTTTACGATTGTAGTTATCGCCATCACTACTCACTGCAATGTACACATTTTGTATATAATAACGCATCAAAAGTGCCATCTATGTGCCTATTTGAATAAAGAAATATTTGACTTTGACTTTGACTAAGATATTAGTACTCAATGCTGTCTACGCAACTTCTGTAAATATAATAATAACTTATGATTTTGTGTTCACATAATATAAAAGTTAGAATAAAAATACAACTAAGAAGTAACAATAACGTACGAGTCCCTGGATAAATATCCAGTTCAACCATTTGTCTTAATCTCTTGCTACTTGCTTCTCCACTGTGAAACTAAATGAAGTAATCATTTTCACAAATGAAAACTTAAAACTCAGCTCACTCGTCTATTTCATAAAGCTCTAAGTTTGAACGCTCTAAAACAATTTCCCAAAGCTTTCTAGGACGCTATATACAGTTACGCGTGTACTATTAATTATTTTCTCTTTTAATTAAAGTAGATTAAACCAAGCGTTAAACTAAGGTTATTGCAAGTATGTTAATACTTCTTTGATATTATAATTGTTATTTTAATCTCACATTAACATGACACTCAGTAAATAAATTATTTCAATATCCCTATCTTTATTATTCGGTAATTTATGCACAACTACCATGTTTAGTCAATTTTTTTTACCCGCTTTAAAATTATTTGTATTAAGTTCTAAGTATGAATGCTTCGTCTACTTTTGCAGAAAGATAAGATGCTTCATCGAGATATCATTTTCAATACAATTCAATTTACTTATTTATTGTTTTCTTTTAAAGCACACTAAACTTTACACATTATTGAGTAGATAGATGATGCGTATAAAAATGGAGCCCCGTCAAGGCATTGCAGTATACTCGTAGTTGTGATTATTTTAAACTGTATTTTTTATTATAATATTATTAAAGTTATTGTGTGTGGATCAGTAATCATAAATAGGAACTTAAAATAATTTGAATTTACTATTTTAATAATAAATTTTGTCAACAATATTATAACATAATAATTAAAGTCCGCTTGTTAATCATAAAAATGTCAGAGCGTTTACAGTAAAGATTATTGAAGTAGGAGAATTTAAGCTTTGAAATCATAATACATAATACACAGTTATGTAAAATAAAAATCAAAACACCAGTTTAAAAGCAATGCATTAAGAACCACATTACGAGCAAGTATGATGAAAATAATGAAGTTACAAACTCGAACATTGCAAAATGATGGTCAAGCGCAGCATCCCACCGGACCAACACTTCACTCATAATACTCGTGTTAATTGAGAAAACAGACTAAAGTGGCTGGCTTATGCATAATAAGTAAGTTGAAGATGAAAGAGTACCGACACCTGTCTCAGAGTGCGTTCATTCCAAAGGGGTAAAAAGGTAATGGCTACTACGCCATTCCTGAGTTATTCAGAAAGAGTTAACAAATAGGTTCCAACGTTTTTCTAAGAGTATTATTGTAATAAGCATGGTTTTCATATTTGATATGGAAAATATTGATTCTATAGTTAATAGTTTCATAGCGCTCAAGTATTTTTAAACAAATTATTTATATTTTTCTTTGATCTTGGTTTTTTAGTTTGAATAGGATATTTTACGGAAATTATTATTATACATATATAAAACAGGCTGTCACTGTCAAAATGAACTCCGTCGATGAGGTCGTGTGGTAAGTTTACGTCTCTGAGTAAGCGGTTCTTAAAGTTTCATATATTATACTTTTGCATTACGTCCACGAGGCTACGTGGGTGAAACCGCCAAAAACAGCTAATAGCTTTTAAAATGTATGGTTCCATTTTTTTTAGCCGATCCGAGCTTTTAGCAATAACTTTAATCGCTACCTGGAGCACGTGCATGACGTTTACAATTATTAGTTTAGTTATCCCGAAGTTAAATTGTAACATTACCAATAAAAATATTTGTTAACGGAACTTTAATGATAGAATATTTCTTGCATTATTTCAAAGCACCTATTTGCTTGGGATTAATTCTTCAATATAGTGTACCAATGCACAAAATGCCAATAGATCAGTTCCAGAGTACTCATTAAAAACAGCAAACAATACTGATTATGGAAGCTCTAGTATTTCCGCTCTCCAAGTAAGTCCCGAAGGAAGTAATCGGCTTCTCGTACTCGCTATGAAAACAAATATTCGCTCGAAAATGACATTCATGTTGTTATTATTTGTGCCATTATCTGTTAAGTCTTTGATTTTGCTTTTGTTATTGTGATCAAAGTTTATGTTGAGATTTCACTGGGTCCTAAAACTTCGTCGTATTTATCATAAGCAAAACAAGTGGAATACGAGTGTTGTAAACATCATCATCATCATCATCATATCCCCCCTGTCCGCTATAGGGCATGGGTTTCCTCCCACAATCAGAAAGGGTGAAGGCCGGAGTCCACCACGCTGGCCCAGTGCGGATTGGTAGACTTCCCAACACCTTTGAGAACATTATGGAGAACTCTTAGGTATCCAAGTTTCCTCACGATGTTTTCCTTCACCGTTGGAGCAAGTAATATTTTATTGGATTAAAACGCTTCGTTATAGACATCGGTCACTGTTAATTATGAAAACCACAACAAAGTTAAAAGGGAGCAGAGAGAGTATACAATGTTACTTAATCATTGTTATCACGTTTCAAATCTCCAAACTGGAATTGAGCGACAATTGCGCATCTGAAACCTTATTTTATAGGAGCCCATAACTTAAGGGATGAAACCGATTTTTCGTACATATTCATAAGGATGAACAATAATTTACACAAAATTTCAGTTTTTAGTCACAGTTCAGAGAAGAGGACTCATAATTATAATATAATTCCTGGCGCAGCGGAGCTCCTGTGGTTTAAGTGAGAGGTCCCAGATTCGAGCCCCGGCAGGACCAATTTGGGAATCTATAATTACAGAATTACTGGTCTAGTTGGCTTCGGACTAGGCTAGTTACCCTATCGAAAAAGACGTAAGCGATTAGGTGTTCCATGAAGATGTCGCGAAGAAACCGATTAGGGGCTTAATATAACTGCAAAAACCCTAACATTTCGGTCAGTTACCATCTAAGACTGCATCATCACTTACCAGCAGGTGAGAATGAGATTGCAGTCAAGCGATAACTTGTAGTGGAAAAAAAAATAGTCATAATTTTTGTACTTTTATTCGTATGTTTATTAATATTTATGTCTATATATAAGTTTTGCTTGTATCGCACTTAAGGTCACAACGTGTGCTGAGGTGGCTAGATTTTCTATTATTTACTTCATCTTCTTATATGAACTCTCACCAAGTTTACTTTACTAAAATTATAAATGTTAAAGCATCCTTGTTTGTTTGTCTTTTCTTTACCAAGCAACCATTCGAGTTGATTTTTAGCACATTTAGTCGAAGGGACGGAGGAAACGGTTTCTATGGGACTTGTAAAATACCGCACCTAATAAACGCGGATGAAGAACGCGGGCATCTTAAGAAGAAGAAGAAATACTTCATTGCGCACAAACTTCAAATAATACTTAAAATAAAGTAGTAAACAAAATATAAAATACAAAAATTGTGTTTTCGAGGCGGCCTTATTACTGCAAGCAATATCAACAGCTAGTTTTTCTAAATAGCGTTCAATTAAAATATAGCATAGCGTAGCTCATTACAACGTTTAAATGGCAAAAAGTATTACAGCACCGTTCTTCTACCTACTAAGTAAGTCTCAAAGGCATTTATCGCCTTCACAAAACCCGCTACTGAAAATACTCGCGCATCTGTAAATGAAGTTCGTGCTTAAAATCGATCTTCTTACACATTTTTCGCTTTGAAGTAAAAAAAATTTTATAAAAATACGCTGGGAATTGCAGATACCTTCCACATATTCAAATGTGTATTTACTTTTTTCCCTACCTTACTCTATAAAACCTACTGTTACATTCCATAAAAAATAATCACATGAAGATAAAGAGAATAAAATCGATAAGACATTTAAATTCTTATTTACTCATCGAACTTCTGAACTTCATTTAACTTGAATTACTACTAAACCTGCACAAATTAAAAAGCTTTAAAAAAATTGCATTAAAAATTAACGACAACAACAAAAAATAAAATGTAAAGCGATGTTAAAGATATGATAACAACAAAACGGTAAAATGGTGAACATTATTTTGTCTATGTTCAACACAATGGTCTTATATGAAGTAATTATTTTACACACGAAACACTTGCAAGAGTACTTACAGCTTACACTGAACTACTTAGAAAAGCTTAAGCTTTCGAACATTGTAAAGCGGTTGTCAAGTATAGCGTCTCTGTGGGACAATACTCCAGTCAAATTGTCAGTGTTAATTGAGAGAACAGGCCAAAGTTGGCTGGCATTGCTCGTTAAGAACAACGAACAAGCGGCTAAGTACTGTAGGCGGTCTCGGAGGAAGTAATCGGCTTCCCGAAAACCGCTGCGAAAACACTGATTATCTGAAAACGACATTCGTTTGATTACTATTCATTGATACTTGAAAGTCGCTTCATTTTTGGAGTTGAATTTTTAGAATAGCAGCATTACTGTATGTAAGCCTATTTTATCGCCGAAATCTGCAACTTCCGCAGATTCAATAATGCCTGAGCACCATTAGCATTGCATAAATCCTTTTTGGTGGAACCAGCACCGCATATTAGGTATACTTAATTTATGCATGCGTTTAGTTTAGTAACATAATATTTTACTGTCCCATAATTATGCATAACTACTTTGCTGCCCAAGTTTCTATTATGGTTTTGCACTTATTATGTTTTTTTACAAATCCCGTGGGAACCATTTGTTGATAAAAAGTAGCCCATGTTATTTTCCGTCCTCCCAAATAACTCTATGCGAAGAATCAAATAGATTTTGGTTATTTGCATTGGTTTTGGTTGGGTTGCTTTATTAGGGTGTTAAGGAAGAACAAACAAACGCTTCCGAATGTATAATGTTAGTAAGGATTTTAAGTGTACTTAGGGTATTAAAAAAGTTTAAACTCATTAAAAAATTCCAAATTGAAGAATTTTCAATAAATTCTTCTTATATTTTTTAAATTAAAATTGGAAGATCGAACACTTCGAATTACACGAATAGTGGAAATCGTGGACGAGCATGAACCGTCTCTTATAAAAGAAGTATTTTCAATCTCACGAACTAAACTCATAAAGAGAAGCCAGAAGTGATTTATGACACTTTTCCTTCTTGGGAATTTGCGTTTGAAAAATGTTTGAGGATATTTGTAAATACGTTACGAATGGGTCTGATTACATTAGCTTTCAACTCCATTTGACCTTTTGTGATACGAAAAATAATCTATTTTTTTCGTGTTTGTAATCGTTTTTATACTTAGTTGCTTAGAGACGAATGATGATGAAATAATATTACGTTGAGTGCTCATTGTGTTCAAATAGCTAATAAGTTGAAATTATTTTGACAAGAGTTTTCTTTTTCATTGTAATTATGACAGTGGAGAATGGGAGGTTATTGGGTTTCTCGTAGTTTAAGTGGGGAAATTAAGTTACATCGCATCGTTGGTTAGGTGATTAGGTAGCATGTTCGTCCTCGAAGGCCGAGATCCTGAATTCTATTTCCGAGCCAGGCCAAACATTCTTATGTTTTTTTTTATTTATACTAATAATTGTCGGAAAAAGCACCCATCATGCAAGCAAGAAGAAAAAAGTATTCTGCAACCGCAGACTTAAGATCCCTTTGCGCGTTGTAATATCTGGCCCATACTGCTATTCGGATGCGAGGCTTGGACTATCAAAGAAGACATCAGCAAACGACATATAGAATAGTTTGATCTATTTACAAATATGCGAGGTATACTGTATCAATATAATTATCGCTATCAAGCAATCATATAAATGATGACAATTTTTTCTACAATTACACCTGAGTTAAGGGCAGATATGTTGAACTAATAGCCCTAACAGGTTTCTAAGTAGAACCGTAACGAGCCACAACCGAAGCCTTCCCCCAGACCTGACCAGAAACAGACCATTAAAAAATTGTAAATTATATATTCCCTTATTCCTAAAAACAAACGACTGTCCTAATAATAACTTCATCATGTAAATCCTAAATTGAAAGATTTAATTGCGATTAAAGACTTTTAACTGCACATCTTGTGTACTAAGTATCATAATACTTTATAGTTAAGTCTAAGTAGGCGCAGCACGGCAGCTAGAAATAATCTTGACTATTTAAAGCTGAAGAGACTAATTACCCTTACGATCTTACATTTAATTTTGTACTTAGAGAGAATTAAGAGTAGACGAATCCTTAATTAATTTCACAAAAGTCTACAAGATTTATTATACTTTTAACGATTACACAATCTTATATGAAGTAAAAGTGAAAGTGTGTCTAAGTTGAATATCTATAGAAAAAGGTTTTTGTTTTAGAGATTCTTTCAAAAAGTTTGATTCAAAAACTCACAAAGATTTAAGGTAAATCCTATATCCACATCCCCTCTCCTATAGTCCTATGTCCAACCTCGTAATATAAATTCAAATTGTGTAAAGTTTAATTTGAAGTCATTCAGTACTTTCAGCGTGATGCGCGGCCATTATACAGAAAGACAGAAAGACAAAAATGAAAAAATACAGTTTATGATTCAGTATCGATTATCGACTTTCTTTACAAAAAAAAAAAATTTTGTAAAGAAAGTTACTTTCAAATACTATTTAATTAAGCTTAATCAAATAATACCTCAGGATATGTTGACTTTACAATGAATAATTGTAAAGTCAACATCTCCTGAGGATGCTCCGGTTTCGGAGCGACACGTGCGTAGAGGGTACATTGCCGAATATCTATTTGGTGTGGAGTATAAGGATTGAAGAAATTATAAATAAAACCATACAGATTCTCCTGCTTTTCGCAGACTATAGCAAAATAAGCTTAATTTTCATAGTAAATCATGGATTTCCGCAAAGTAACGCCTGCTTCTATCCAATAATTACTATCAAAACAAATTTTTTCAATTATTAACTTTGAATAAAAGTTACTTAAAATTCCTTAGTCCACCAAAGCCCAGTGCGGATTTGTGGACTTCACTCGCCTTTGAGAACATTATGGAGGATTCTCAGGCATGTAGGTTTCCTCACGATGTTTTCCTTCGTCGTAAAGCAAGTGAGATTTTAACTACTAAAAACGCACATAAGCTTTACAATTTTTTCACAAAATTCCACGCCCACATTCGTAAAACGATTCCCCAATAGCTTGCATGTTTCGAACTCAAACATTCCAACAAACGCAGTTGCACTCAAGCTATACCGAGTATGCTCCGAGTACATTGTAGCCACAGCCATACTCTGTCGTAGCTACACCGCACATCAGGGCAGTCTGTATGTCTCAGCCTCCCTTTATACGTAAGGGTAACATTATGAAGTGGCTGCATACGACGAAGCAATGCATGTTAATCCCTTGCGAGTTCGCACTTTAGACTGCAAGCTTACGGTGGAGAATTAATAGGCCAACGCTTTTCAAGATTGCCTTAATGGCCTTACTTTGAACTCACGCTGCTCTTTTAAAGTTCATTCGGGCTACGAACAGTGCTTTATGACTGAAAGCTAAATTATTCTCCCCTAGCGATATCCGTAAATTATCAACCTAGTGGAAGGCTGAATGGTCAACGAGTATTTAAGGAGAAAGAAAATGATACAAGGAATTTACTGTTATCACATTTTAAACGAGGTTTAATAATTAATTAAGACAATGCTGTAGGTTTTTACTTAGTATTTTTTTGATTGCACTACAAGTTAGCCTTTGACTGCAATCTCGACCAGTGTTAAGTGATGATGTACTGCTTACCTGTTAGAGAGAGTACGGCACCTAGTCATTCCCCTAATAGTTTTCTACGCGACATCGCACCGGAACACTGCAGCGGAATATCTTTGTCGGTAGGGTGGTAACTAGCCACGGCCAAAGCCTCTCACCAGACCCACGAGAGAAAATTCAGAGATTATAAATTCCTAAATTGAAAAATCTAACCCTAGACCTGCTGTGCCAGGGAGGTCATCTAAAAGGGTCGGGAGATGTGAATCTGGTCATAGAATTATTTGCAAATTTTGCAGTAATATATTCTATTCTGGCTACGATTTAATTTAATTGCACGCCTCATAAGCGAAGCGTTGTGGTTGTGCTCTACTCTCGACATTTCAAAAAAAGCAGTTTTCTCGAAACTGAAATTGATTTTTTGTTATTTATATTGCACTTACAGGTTAATTTGAGTACACTAATATCAAGTCAAATAATTTGTCAGGCACATAAAATACATTTCAATAAAATTTTTTTTGTTTAACATAGTAAATAATAACATTAAACATAATCTTTTCTGGACGTCCGTGTATGGACGGGTGTATGTGGCATCAAAATTGGTTGAAAAAATTATCGTATCGGAATATTTTTTTTTTAATTATCTAAAGTAACACACGACATAATTTCTTAGTTAATATGAGCGTTCAATTCACTGTCGTTAAATTTCCATGTAATTATTCTAGCTAATATTAATTGTAACTTTCAATGTGCAATCATTATGACATTCCCGTGTCTTGTTTACAAAAAATGAATAATAATTAATATGAAAAAAAAAAATTGTAATGAGCATTGAAAGTTTCAGTTAAAAAAAATTCAATTTTATTGTGAAAAAAATGAGATTATGAGGCGTGCACTTTTGGATTTTCCAAATTTTTGAGCTATACAATTTCATCAGGTTACACCGCATTACAAAAGTATGTTTCGGAAGCACTGCGATTCTTTGTCGCAACGCTAGGAAATTTGTTCCCAAATCATAGTTTAGTAATTGTACTAAAAAAATAATGAGCGCTTAATAATCAAGCGGTTTGCAATGTGCATGTCAGGCCACGTGGTTATAATAATTATATTTTTTAGGATATAGATTAGATAGAGAACGCTTAGCTGCAATCACACCTGATAGTAAGTGATGATGCAGCCTCAATGAAAGCTTGCTTTCCTAGAAAATTCCTATTTACTCTTGATTTGAAAGTTCCCATATTAGAGATAGTGAAGAAAACGGACCTGGAAGGGCATTTAATATTTTTGCGATAGAAACGAGGAAGCAAAGCACGCATGGAGTGCTTTGCTTCCTCGTTGTGTGCCAATGTCCATGCTATATCAACCAGGCAAGGGTGCAGATTCTAAAATTATTCGCAGTTCGATGGGGAAAAGGGGAGGAGAGAACTAAATCGTTTAGTTCTTGGGCACACTATGCGAAATATATCTTGTACTGAGCGACAGGAACCTTGCGACGACGCTTTCAACTCTAAAGCTTTCTATTTGCTCCCGCCGATTAGTACGATACTTCTAGTACCGTGATCTATCGAAACCAAAACATCAAGTCTCCTATGAAAGCTTGGGTGTAAATTATTGCTCTAACCAGGTTGCTCTTTTAATTATATTAAATGGCAATAACAAAAATAACACCTTTTTCTTAGACCAGAGCGTGCCTGGAAACCTCGTAGCTATAGTTTTAAGTTTACGAATATGGTTATTGCCATCATCTCACTACCATGTACACGTTTTTCATGTAATGTAAGCATCAAAAGTGACATCTATGGGCCTACTTGTAAAAAGATGTTTTTGACATGAACTTTGACTTCGACAATAATTATGACAGTAGAAACGCATGTCCAACACCCGTAATATAAAAAAAAGTCACACTAGCCACTAAACTCTCGTTAAGTATTATTAAGTGGAAAACGCTTGAAGGCTGCTTAATTCTCATACTTTATACTAACTTTTAAAAAGCGTTCATTTCAAGGGGTCGCGGCGAAGCAACGCATGTTAAACTGTGGTGTTAATAATTCGTATAAAGTTCGCACTTCACGATAGACGCACGATAATGGTGCAACGCTTTCCAAGACCGCTTGTTGCTTTTACTTGTAATGTGAATTTATTTTCATACATACTCACTTTTAAAAGCAATATGCTTTTATCATGTACTTATATCCATCGTTTTTGAAAAATAATACTTACTCGTATGTATTTCTAACAATAATTTAGGAATGCAAAAATTATTATATTATGCAGCGTTTAAGTTGACTATACCAGAAATGAGTAAGGACTGTAAAAAGATGGGTAATAATATTGGTTGTGCGAAATCTGGAGAATGAACCGGTTCCATTAGTTGATTTTTGGTTAAGTTGAAAGGTAATGAGCAGCTACGAAGACGATCATCTTCCGACCAAATGTCTTGACTTTACTTAATAAACATAGGTGAAGTTTCACGGTATATTTGTACGTTTTGTGTCCTGAACTACCAGTCTTATCGAAAAAATATTTTATATACTATATTTTGCGTTAGGTAGTGCAGTATATTAGTTGTATATTGAGGAAGAAGGATTTTGTATGTTGCGACACGTAGTTGATGCGGGCGATACCAGGCAGAGCTAGTTATAAACAGAATGTCTTGTGAAATTTAATTTAAACTAACCGAGATAAAAAAAGTCGAATAATAAAGAGAAACATTCTTAAAATATGAATAGGTAAATAGGTATCTACCTTCTTACAAATTATTGAAAACTTTTGTTGAATTCCTACGCATTATACACATATGTATGTGAATGAAGGAGATAAGAAATAAAGGAATACAAAAGCAGAAATAAATGGACTCAGTAATAGAAGGTTGACATTATGCGTATAAGTAATCAGTTGATGACCTTGAAATGCAAATTAATGAGTGGAAAAGTCATGCAGTGACAACCCCTTAAAGCGCGGGATGCTGTCATAACTAGTCATGAACTCCTGCGTATTAGTTGTCCACAAATAAAAACATTACTATAGTATAAAGTGTGCACGCGACGCAGCAATGCATGGTACTCCCATGTGGTTTCACACTTTACTCTGAAAGCGCGCGGTAGAGCGTTAAAAGTGCAACACTTTTCAATACTTACCTCTTGATGTTTTTACTTACTACAATCGCGAATTTTAACGTTGCTATAACAGAGTTGGTGAAAGTGTTTGACATTACAATTTAATGTGTGTTTATTTGTTTGTTTTTCTGAAAATACTCAACCTAATTTTGATTCATTTTTGTAATACATACAGGTTTTTCTGTAGTAAAAACCTATACAATATAGGTTTTCACCTCAGAGCAGGTTCATAAATATGAATGTGTGAATCTCAATAACTACTATTTTATTTAAGCTTTTCAACGTTCTCGTATTTCTGACTTACTTTAAAACTGACGTTTATGCATATTTCAACCATCGATTTACATCCTTAGGATCCGTATCAATTAACAATAAATTGTTTCAGCGTTACGTTTTTAAAAAGTACATCTATGCCAAATTTAAGCACCTTATTCTTTTATATACACGGACAAGCCTTTTTATATATACTCGTAAATAAAGATGAAGCTTAGTGAATTGAAATGATAAATGTCAAGGTATTTCAGAGCGGTATAATAAATATTGAACTTCGTTACAAAATTACGCCATTCGTATGGTTGCTTTTGAGTATTGTTACTTAAAATATTAAAGAGTATTCAGGCACATAACAATTATTTGCCTGCATCATTTTGCGTTAATTGGCACTACACGTTGATTGGTAATGCGAACAAAGGATATTGGATACACCTAATTACGCAGATAGTAAAATGTAATTGCTTATTTATTGGTCTGTAAGAAAAATTTCGATTTATATTAATAAATTTGTTCACCAAAATTCTATATCTTATATACAAAATTAAAAGCATGTTCCTCATTACTATTCTGTGATCTTGTATGCCCACTTAATGTATTATAATCTTCCGTGCGGTACCACTTAATCTTGAAAGCGCATTATACAGGGCATAATTTGCGCAGCCCTTATCAAGATCACTTGGTTTTCTTATTCACACTTTTACTCCTTGTCGTACACTTATGTAAAAAACAAGTGAGCTTTAGTAACATATGGAATCAACGTAAAAAACAATTTTAATATAGTGACGATAAGGTTACCATAAGATTTATTTGAAAGGAGGTTTAAGAAGAAAAACTTAACCTTTAATACTCTATTGTTTTTCGGAACAAACACAGAGAGTTCATTTCCGAAGATATGTTTGGTATAGAGTTAAAAATTGAAGATATTGCAAATTACACCGTGTAATTAAGTACAATTGAGCTTAATTTTCATTGTAGGTATATCATTGAATTCCGCAAAGTAACGCCTGCTTCTATCCAATAAATAAATATATTACGACAATACACACACTGCCATCTAGCCCCAAAGTAAGCGTAGCTTTTATTTTGGGTGCTAAGACGACTCATGATTTTTTTTTTAATGATTAATATAGACAAATACTTATAAAATACATATAAACACCCAGACACTGAAAAACATTCCAGTTCATTACACACACATTTTCCAGTTGTGAGAATCGAAACCACGGCCTATGACCCAGAAAGCAGGGTCGCTGCCCACTGCGCCAATCGGCCGTCAAATCCAAGTGCTTCTATCAAGTATTTGAAAGGAGGTTTATTTACGGTAAGGTCCATTTAGCCCGTACAGTAAGTAGCGTAAAAACTATACCTAGATTTTATTTTATATATCTATAATTAAAATAAAACTGTAACGGATTGAACATTGACATAAAAATTTTTTTGGCACTCCTTAACCGGCTGGAGCCAAAACTGTTTTTTTTTACCCATCGTTTTGTCTGTCTGTCTGTATGCTGGCCGAAACTAAATGATTTGAGTTCATAATACGAGGTAGGGAATATGGTACTGTTTATCCTAAAATTCGTCACAGTACTACTCCGTAATACCAATTCGGTGCTTACTATCTGTACTGCATGTGACAAAGCTGAACAAT